>NC_059102.1:97736158-98410533 GCF_020740685.1 Jaculus jaculus
GTCTTATAATCAACTTTTGAAAAATCTGTTCTAGTCTTTGCTGCCTAAGCAAAACCAAGGGCTGCATTAGGAAGCCCAAATGGCAGAGAATGTCAGTTATGGTTCAGGAACTGAGATGTTTATTAGCTTAACCGAGTCAGTAGAGCCTTAGTATCGTACTCTACCTGATGCATCAAGAAGCCATAACAGTCCTACAATTGGAAGCCCCTGGATCTGAAATGTCTACCCTGTTTAAGCTTTTAGATAAGAATGACTTTGTGGAGGATGTGGTAGGGCATACTTGCAACTTCATAGTTGGGAGGTAGAGCAGTAGGATTAGGAGTTCAAAGTCATCCTTGATTATACAGGAGTGCAAGACGAGCCTAAACCCTGTTTCAGAAAACAAATGCAAAGTCCAACATCTTTCAGTTCTGGGTGACCTTGTACAAAGGTAAAACCAAGTTTGTCTAGATGTCTGACCAACAGCAAAGGTGATAAAAATTCATGCTTAGGAAAGGATTATATAGCACTAATAAACTATAGCAATGTATACTAAGATAGTACACCAACCTTGGCTCCAAGGATCATAATCTGCCCAGTGTTCATGCTACATTTTTTCCCTCCAAAAGCTGTTTTCCTTTGGGAAATTATTTATCAACTCCAGTTTAGTACTTAATCTCTGAAATGTCGTTTGGGTATTTTTGTCATTCAATCCTGATATGTTCCTGGGTCAGGCTTTTTTCATTTTCCATCAGGAAAGTAAAATGCTGTAATCACTTTCTAGAGCATTGAACATTTTGTTTCCCCTTCCTGAGTAATTGCTGAATTCTCTCTTCAAAGTTGTTTCTAGAAGAACATAATGAAGCTATGAAATAGGAAAGGGTGCTGCATCTTTGGAATTAATATATTTTCATTCATTCTTCCCATTCTATCCCACTATACATCTACTGACAAAGGGAAATTTGCTGGCCTTCCAATGTAATTTCATTTACACTACTTCTGCATGAAACACTGGACTTTCACAGTTCAGTTCCGATGGTCAGTCAACCTTAGTAGATTACTTCTCTTCACATTTAAGAGATTTATACAGGCATAATGAGAATAAGGAGAATTTTCTTTATTTTCATTATTTAACTAAGTACTTTTTTTGGCCTAACTCAGAACTACTGATCATACCAAAGAAACTGAGAATTAAGAAAGATATTTTCATATCTGTGATTCTATCACAACCTTAAGGTTGATATGTTTAGTTTTCTTTATTTGTGTTTCTTTTTAAATATGTTACTTATTTATTTATTTAATGGCACAGAGTATTCACTGCCATGCCAAAGGGAGGAACGCAGGAATATCATGGATGAATTGGACCAAAGCCAGATCTAAAACCAGCAAAGCACACAATCAGTCCTACAGCTCTGAGTCTAGTATCTGGAATGCCTGATGAAACCCTCTGGGCTCTAAATTTCTGAGTATCTCTGCCCTTCAAGGTGTGTTGCTTATAGGCTCTGTCCTATGCAACATCCTTCTTGAGCCAGCAGATTTTCTTAGAAAATGTCTCAGTCTTGGTTGGGGTTTCCATTATACTTTACTTTCACGGATTTATGTAAAGGCTCAGAATAACTACTTGCAGGGATTTTGACCTTGACTCACAATGCTTAACCAATAGCTCTTTGGAACTGTACTGCAACCCATTACCCCAAATATCTTGAATTGTTTATTCTTCCAAAGCTAATACGATATGGGCAGTGCTGCTAAGTTCTGTTGTCAGGTTGAGATGAAGTCTGGCACCCATGGAACACAATTATAGCAGTGTCTGTATGCTGAACTTGGGGAGCAGATACCCATATTAGCATTCTTTCTTCAGGTTTATTTTTTCATTTCAAAAGAATTTTCACTATTAATAGCTTGAGTCATGAAAGGATGGGTCTTGCCCTCAGGGCTTCATTCTTGTTGCACTTCACAGTACCTGGTTTATAGTTAACAGTGGTAATCTCTTTAACAATTATAGCATTACAGCTGACATTGATGTAGTCTCTTGGTTTGGGACTATAAATTGTGCCTTGCTTACAGTTTTTTCTGTGCCAAACTATATTTTTTAAAATTTTTTGTTCATATTTTGTTTATTTGAGAGCAATGGACAGAGATAGAGAGACAAAGAGAATGGGTATGCCAGGGCCTCCAGCCACTGCAAACGAACTCCAGACGCATGCGCCCCCTTGTGCATCTGGCTAATGTGGGACCTGGGGAATTGAGCCTCGAACCAGGGTCCTTAGGCTTCACAAGCAAATGCTTAACCGCTAAGCCATCCCTCCAGCCCCAAACTACATTTTTCATATCTTCCTGGTTTGAATTTTGTGTTCTTTCATTATATATACATATATATATATATATATATATTTGTATGTATGTATATTAATATACATAATATATATTTTATATATATAATATATGCACATATATATGAAAACGAATAGTAAAAAAACAAAACAAAACAATAACTAAATACCGCACTTTCAACATTTTTATTCCTTGAAATTACCTCTCCCAAACATATTAATCCATTACTTTTAAGTTCTACATTGCTCCTGTTCTCTATATAGGGCAGAATGCAGCCATATTCTTTGCCAGAGTAGCACATGAATTGGCTTTAGCCCAGTTCCCAATAAAGTCCTTTCCTTTCCTGAAACTTCCTAACTCAAGCCTCCACAGTTACATTTATCTTTCTGGTCTTTTAAACACCTGCCAAAGTGGTCTATTAACCTCTGCTAACAAAAGTGCAAAGTTCCTTTAAACCAGTCCCCAAACCTAGAAATCACATGGACACTTTCATCAAACAACAGCCCCCTTGTCAGTGCCAGTTTTTTATATCAGCTTTTTATTTTTTCATGTTGAGACAAAAGACACAATCAGTATCAGCTTTGAGAATAAATTTGGGATTTATTTTTTCTTACAGTTTGAGAATAAGTCTATGAGGGAAGAGAGAATACAGAAGGCATACACAGCTGGCCTGACATATTCACATCATGAGGGAGAAAGTAGCAAGAGTGGGACTTGATGTGGTGCTTGGCTGTACCACAACAAGACCCACCATTAGTGATGCAATTCCTCAAGCAAGGCTCCATAGCCTAAAATTTCAACAACCTTCTATGAACTAAAGTTCCCAGCAAAGTGCTGCATCTGCTGGACTTAACTTCCAACAAGGCTAAATGGACTGATAAAACTCCTGTTATCCAAGAAAGATGTGATGTTGCAAGGCCAGAACCAACTTACCTTAGTCTACCTTTAGGCCCTAAGTTGCCATTTACTGCCCACCTTTATGTCCATACTAATGGTATGTCTATCAGGTGATCAGGTACAAACGTTTTGGGATGCAGTAGCTAGCATTCCACCAGTTTCTACCAACACAAAGGCTAAGAATGACATCAGATAACATCTAAAACCTGTAGTGGGGGGTGGGAGGGCTGGAGAGATTGGTCAGCAGTTAAGGTGCTTGCTGCTGAGTCCAACAACCTGAGTTTGATTCCCTAGTACTCAGGCAAAGCCAGATGTACTATGTGGTACAAGCATCAGGAGTCCATTTGCAGTGGCTAGGGCCCTGGAACACCCATTCTGTATTAGGTCTGTCTTCGGTCTGTCTTTCTTCCAGCTCTCTATGGTTGGAAATAAATAAATAAAAATAAATATTAAAAAATTAAACACCACCACCAACAACAAATCTATGGTGCAGATTTCCCTGCTTTGCTGTAATCTGCCTAACTGATGGGCAGCCAATGTATTTGAAAAGTGCCTTGATTTATGACTTTGTTTTGTTCTGCTACTATAAAACCTTCATGAAATTGTTAATACGTTGGAACGTTGAATTTGAATAAACTAAATCTGTGTTTATGGTCCATAGTCATTCATATTTGGCTCCAGAATAAACTACCTCTTATCTGCTTTGAGGTGAAAGCTGTTTCTTTGGTACTGACACTTCCCAATTAATTCCATCAACTAAGAATTACGTATTTAAACATACTATAAAATAAAATACATTTCACATTCAACTCTCCATGCCTTGATATATAGAAAATCAAGTATATATTCCATCAGAAAGTGATATCTGATTTAATCTAACTACTAAGTATAATATGATAGACACATCATATTTCCTAGTGTTTTCAGAGGGTAATAATTAAAGTATTAGCTCATTATGACTTTGAGCTAGAACTTTTGTAGTCCATTTAAAAACTCTTATGCAAGATTATTCCCACATCCTCTTTTTTATAATTCTATGAGTAAAATAATAGTATTATTCTACTTACAAAAATTATGAATCTGCAGCATGAGAGATTAAGCAAATTGCTCCTAATCACATGCCTGTTTAGGGCAGAATTTGAATACAGAACTGTGCATTTCCAATCTGGATCATGCTTTCAACTCTCTTATCACTGAATTAATTTTGTTAATAGCTTTAGTGAAGAATGGGAATACAGAGTGAGAAAAGACTTCATATGGGTCACTGAAGAGTTACAGTCTTCTTTGCCAGAAACTAAGTGAATGAGTGACTTTCATAATTTTAAAAGCATATTTTCCATTAAATATAGGACATGGTCTCCTTAAAATGTGTTTTCTGATTCTGTACTTCTTTATGCAGCATATGAAATTGACTGTAGGTAAACTATACCTACTGACTGTCAGCACATTTTTTTGTGCTCTAAATCCTGTTGCAGAAAATCATGCATTCCTATAAAAGGAAAGAACAAGAAGAGATTTCAAATTTTTCATGATTGCCTTAAGAGTGAGCAGCGCTATTTATAACTGGCAGGCTGAGTTTAGGGCAAACCCTATTGTAAAAGACGTCATTGCACTCTGAACAACTAATTGCTATATTTATTGCAATTTTGCTTCATCAAGCAATAAAAACACAAAAAGTGTTCAACTTCATTAATGTGAAATAAATGGAATTTTAAATTGATATATTGTCAGATTTTTTTAAATGATTGCAGTTGGTGCAAAGGGAAGAAAATAGGTACCCATGCATTCTTGTAAAAATGTGAATCTGTGCAACCTCTTTTAAAAATATGTATTTATTTGAAGGACAGAAAGAGAAAGAATGAGAAAGGCAGATAGAGAATGGGCACACCAAGGCCTCTAATCACTGCAAATAAACTCCAGGTGCATGTGCCACCTTGTGCATCTGGGTTTACATGGGTACAAGGGAATCAAATTTGGTTTCTTAGGCTTTACAGGCAAGCACCTTAACCAGTGAACCATATTTCTAGCCTTGCAAAGCCTCTTAAGATAATTTCATTGAGTGTACTTCAGAGAGACATGAACATAAATGCATTGCTAAGTAGGCAGCAGATTGACCTTGGTATCATGACCTTAGCTGTCCTCCTCTTCTTGGTGTTCTATGGAGACCTGTATCCTTTTCTGTGCTTTGTTACCACACCCCAGAATTTCTGGTCAGCATATTTTCTTGGAGCAGGTTAAGTTCAGCAAATATAACTTCTAAAAATAGAATTTTGCTTTATACAATAGATAATTAATTTAAAAAGAGTACTTTACCAAATGCCAAAAATATTCTCTCAGACTGTGATATGATGAATCATGGATGTTTTGGAAGTTATTAAATACTTAGTTCATGTCTTTGTAAATCAAAATTGACTTTGTATCCAAAAGTTTAGGTCCCTATCAACAAAACCAAAGTTGACTCCTTGAAAAGAAGTTACAAAATCTTCTGTGAAAAATACATATGGACCTATTAAATGAAGTAGGCATACCATTAAAAAGTATTGCATGAATATGTCTTCTTAAAAATATGTTAACGTGTCACATTTTCTCCACACCATAATGCTTGTCTTTTTGTTAACTGGAATCCAAATCATCAAGTGAACTGTAGGAAGCCACACAATTTATAAAACCCCAGGGCATTTCATATTGCTGCAATATTTTGTAATATTTCACTGACTCTATATAAAATGCATATCATGTCTTGAAAAGATGCACACAACTTTTTCTTAGACCATTTAATAATTTATCATTAACAGGTGAAACAAAAGCATTCTATCAGTATTGGTTTAGGTTTTATTGAATCATAACTAAGAATCCATGATTGGTGAAATCCATGAGAGAGGTTTTATATATGGATTACTCAACTTCAAAAAGAGTGGTACATACTTTCTCACTGCTGGGACAAACACCTGACCGAAAGCACATTCTAAGAGGAAAGGGTGTATTTCAAGCTTACAGATTTGGGGGATGCTTTATCATGGCCAAAGAAGCTGGCACATTTCAGCATACATCCATAGAACAGGGAGAACAGGACAGCCAGATCTCAAGATGGTTCTAAGCAGGAAGTTTAGACTCAGAGTCTACCTCTAGTGGCATACCTCCTTCAGTAGGGCTCCTTCTGCTGGAGACTAAGTAGGAAGCTTAATCAAAAATATTTGGGTCTGAGGCTAGAGCTGGAGAGACTGCTAAGTGGTTAAGGCACATGCCTGTAAAGCCTAAGGACCTGAGATTAATTTCCCTGTACCAACCTAAAGACAGATGCACTAAGTGGCGCATGCATCTGGAATTCATTTTCAGTGGCAGGAAGCCCTGACATGCCCATACTCACTCTCTGTGCAACTGCCCCCCCCTCTCTCTCTCTCTCTCCCTCCCTCCCTCTCTCTCTCTCTTTCTCTAGCAAATAAATATAAATGAATAAATAAATAAGTAAATAAAATTTAAAAATTACTGAGGCTATGGGACCATTTACATTCAACTCACCACAGAGAGGGACCAGATAAGTAGATATTTTTAATGCCAAGAAAAATCCCATGAGCCCAGATCCATGGAGTCAGCAGGAGAGTTGAAATGTTGAGGACATGGTTTTGGCCCTCCATGTACTTTATGTACCTATTGAAATCTAGGCAATGGGATGATGTCAGACATTTGGCGCTCTCTCACCAGTTTCTATGTGAAAATTCTTAGAAAAGGAGTGAAATTCTCCAAATTTCTTTATTAATACAAAACATTCACTACCATTATTTTTTGCAAAAATTAAAAAGAAACCTTGATTTTTAGAGTGTTTTTAAGTTAACATCACAATAAAACTGAGCAGAGCTTACAGAGAGTTCACATATACTATTGTCCCCCAATTTTCATCTCTTCAATAATCTAATTTGAAGTTAGGGCAGCATTTGTTACAGTAGATGAACAAATGATGAAAGTCCATCTTTGATGATTCCTGAAGGACATTAAATATTCTATCGATTTTCAAAAGTATATAGTGATATTTATCCACCATTATACTATCATGAAGAATTCTTTCACTGCTGTATAAGTCTGATATCCAACTACTCATCCTTTTCTTTCTCCTTTAGCCTTTGTAAACCACCAACACTTTACTGTTTCCATGGCATATGTCTGTTCTAGGATGTCATCTTTAGTACTTGGACTCATACACATATGAATCTTTTTGTTGTATGTTTTAGATTTTAATTTTAAATCTTTATTGTTTTATAAATTTTTTTTAAATTTTTTTTATCATTTTCATATATGTATATGATGTATTTTTATTCCCCCACATTACTCTCTCTTATATCTTTCCTCCTTCCCTTAACAACCTTCTTCCCCATATATCTCAAGCTTACTTTCATGCCTTCTTATTCACTCATAGAGCTAAATTAGGGCTGTTTGCATGATCATGGGTGGATAGATATTTACTTTGGAATGGCCAACTTACCAGTGGCACTCTTCCAGCAACTATTAGCTACTCTGGGATGTGTGGGGGGTCTCATGTTCTCTTCCTCCATTTAAGGTAATATATTGAAGGTTCTTCTTGTGCTAGAAATCACAGTTGCTGTGAATTGATGAGTATAAAGTTTGTAGTGTATCAGGAGATGGAGTTTCATAGTCCTTCTCCCCATCCACTTGCTCTGATATTCTTTCTGCCCCCTCTTTTGTAAGGTCTGCTGAGACTTTAAAGGAGTGGTGTAGACTCCCTACTTGAGTCTGAGCTCACAGAGCCATTTATTGTCATAGTTATTTTCATTTTTGCCAGATGTGCATCTCTGTGAAACTTTTTAAAATTTTCATTTCTCATTTTATTTTCATTGCTTGATATCTCATTTATGTTTAGCCTTGGATAACATCACATTGTGTAGATGAATCACACTATATTTAACTATTTATGCATTGAAGGACATCTCCACTGATTTTATGTTCTGGAAATCATGAATGGAGATGCTTCAAACATCCATGTACAGGTTTTTTGTTTTGTTTTGTTTTGTTTTTTAAACCAAACAAACATAAGTTTCAAACTCATGTGAATTGCTGGCCTGTTTGTTAAAATAAGATTGGGTTTAAAGAAACTGCTAAGCTACTAGGAAAAGTTTTACTTCTGTTTAAAATTTTACTCATCTGGAAAAGTATTTATCTTTCACTATTATTTATTTTTTTCTTCTTAGTGCTTGGATCATATTCAGGGCTTCGCACATTATAGGGAAGCATTGATATTCTAAGCATGTTAATTCCTGCTTCACTTTTATAGAATAATTTTATGGGATACGAAAATCTTCCCTAGTGTTTACATTTTCAATCAAAACTTAAATATTCTACTCTACTCTTTTCATGCTTGCAAGCTTTATTTAACCTTTCCTCTCATAACACAATTACTTATCTCCCTAGCATATGTCAAGAGGTTTCTTGACTACTTTATAATTTGTATATGCTATTTTCCTTTGTAGAATATTGTGGTACTTTGAATGTATGGCAACATAGACAGTCATTTTTGATTAAGCTTTCTACCTGAGCCACAAACAGGCAGATTTAGGCTACAAGGGTACATGCCAATGGGAGAAAATCCTGGGGTCTAGCCTTAAGGTGTGTTTGGGGGCCTGTGTTATGTCCAGCCCTACCAGGTATGTAGAGATCAGTTTGAACTCTAGGGATTCATGCTTACTGTGTTGGTATTTGCTTGCTGCAGTTGTTTCTCTTTGCTTTCATATATAGAAGTAAGCAGCTTCTTTTGCCACTGATGGAGTTGCTCATGGATTTTATAAGCCTGAAATAAACCCCATCCTTCAATAAACTGTGTCATGTTGGATGTTTGTGCCAGCAAGTTGGAGTTGACTGCAACAGCACCTCTAAACATGCCAGACAGCATCTCATGGCTAGAGAGAGTGCGTGGAAACATATAAATTAGTTTTGGAAAGATTCTCAAGAATAGGCACATCTCATGTGAGATGATGGAGAGGATATCCTATGTATGGCTGGGGGAATATATGGATATATCTAATGGTCAATGGGGAAGCACTTGGGAACAAAATGAAGTCAGACTTTGTGTGCTTTTTTCCGATATACCTATGTTTTTTCACTCATAATTATTTACCAACTCATTAAGAGTCCAGCAGGTTTAGTTTGGTGGTAGATATAAAAATTTCATAAAGTACCTTAAAATTATTCCCAAAATACTGATTGGTTGCTCTTTCCTTCCTCAATGTTAAATACATGATAATATAATGGTATCAAAAGCAGGTATCCACTTGTAGAGTTTTCATAGCAAGTTATCATGCTCTATAAAATATAGCTATATACAAAGGTAAGAATTATTAATGATGGAACATATTTCTTAAACTAATGCCACGTTTTCCAGTGGAGAAGAATACACAACTAAAATTTTCCTTCCTAAAATCATATTGATAAGTGGAATTAACTATATTTATTTACTTTGAGAAGACTGAAGATTAGAAAATAGTTTTAGGTAGAAGAAAATTTAAAGGCATGATTTTAAGTAAGAAATACTTATTCTAGTATCAGAACCAAAGTATAATAGCCTATTAGTAAGAAACGTGAAATACCTGGTATTAGTTTAAGAAATATGTTTCCATTCCATGCCATTCTCTATACAAGCAAACGTAAAATAAACACAAAAACAGCCCTTATGGGTCACTTTTCTTGAAACAGAGGCACAGTGAGTTCTAGTCCATTTTATCTTGGTCCTCCTATTTCAAATTCCCAAGGGTGTTGAATAGGCCTGTTCAACCATCTTATAATGATCCTGCTCTCCCTTTGTCACTCTTTCTAGTCATGAGATACTGTCTGGTGTGTTTCGAGGTTTGAGAAATGAATGGTTACCTCATGGCGCTGTTATCTGTATGTATTGTCAGAGTGGTAGAGGGTGCGAGGAAAAAGTGTAATAAAACCCGATTGTTCTAAGAATTATAGAAGCCAGGAAAAGGCTAGCAGGGAGTGTGGTATCTATCATCACATGGACGTACCATTAAAATATGTGCATTTGGTAAATAGCAACTTGTCAGAATGTGATTCAATGACAAAATGCTGATTCTGGAATTATACTCCCATCATTCACCATTAGCTACACTATAATAAGTGGAAACAAGAAAGCAGAAATAAAACAATCTAAAGAAATGTTCTCATTGTATTTTTTAACTTCCCATACCTCAAGTAAACAAACATCACATTTCCAGCTCCACAAGAGGGTAACCTGACGGTAATCCTTGTAGAGTCTTCATCTCTGTGACTAGGTTTACCTGTCTGTTTAAAAAGTGACTTTCATACCACCACACAGTCTCAAGGCTGATCAGCTGTCTCTCAGCTTTAACTATAATATATGTAATATCCTACCACTATAACAGGGCTTGTACTTAGTGTGGAGGATTGGAAAGGGTCAGTTTGTTATACCAGTACTCCCACCACAGGAATACAGTGCTCTTTCACATAGCTAATTCACTGAAGTCACCAACCAGATGTCCTCACTCAGGACTCTGCAAATCAGGTCCTGTTACTTGTGATAAGCTACTCTTATCTCGTTATATCTGTGTACATTTAAATCATAGCAACTCCAGGCCTGATGTACAGTGTAACATTTTTATTTCCTACTCTGACATAAACAGCAAACAGTATCTTTGTGATATGTTAATAATGACAATCATTAATTAGGTAAAACAAACATTTTGTCTACTGAACATGTATCCTTCCCCATGTCACACATTCTTATTTCCTCCAGGGTTCTAACAGAGTTTGCTGGATGTTCTGTAGAAGCTTGTCATTGTTACCTAAATAATGTGACAACTGTTTGTATAGCATTTACTTTGTATTAGACATTACACATAATCTAGAAATAATTTTAAATTTAGATTGTAATATATGTGTTACATGAAATTAAGATGCCATTTTATATAAAGGAGTTAGCATCTTCAGATTGTGTTATCCATGGGTCCATTGGGAAGCAATTCTTAAGAGATACAAGAGGACAATTATATGGGCAAATTAGTTTTTAATTTGATATCAAAGAACTTAGTTTAAATAAATCACCAAAACCAAATAATGGCAGAGTATAAAATAAAAGTACACTTTGTTAGAAATAAGGATATAGCACATTGATAGGAACACATTAACTCCTACTCTATGGTCACTAGAGAATAAGGCTTTACTGAAAAAAATATACAAGTGAATTGTATGCACACTCAATATTTCTGTCTTATATATCAGTGAATGAATTATGAAGTCTGAATGGTGATATACATCTGTCATCCAGACACTGAGGAGGCTAAGACATAATGATTAAAAGTTCAAAGCCAGCCTGAGATACTCTATCTCAAGCAAAAATACCCTACCCCTCCATTATGCAGATTTATAGTATATTACTATAACTTTAATATACTTGTTTAGATCCTAATAAAATATGTTATTCATAATAATTGGTACAGTTGACATTCAGTACAATTTGATGAAAGTTGATTATTTAATTAGAGATTACTACTAAGTCTACAGTGTTTCTTGAAATATGAAAGATATTTGCCTATATTCATTGATCAAATATAGAAGGATGCCATTTTGAAATATATAAAGAACTATTTTATACTATTGAGCTCATCATTTATAAGTGTATACTCTAGTTACTGTGTTCAAATTGCAAAGTACATTTTGGATGCAGTGATTAAACTTTTATTTTCTTCCAAAATTCATATATTGAAATTGAGCCATCGATATGATAATATTAGAAAATACAATCTATGGAAATGATTAGAATATATACTACTTACATATCAGTACCCTTACAAAAAGAGGCAAGAGAATACTGCTTTAACAAAAAAAAAAGAAAAATGAAAGAAAGAAAGAAAGGCCATTTATGATAATGATTTAGCCCACCATCAGAAACCAAGTTTCGTGGCACCTTGATCTTGAGCTTCCCAACATTTAAAACTCCAAGGAATTTCTGTTCAAACATATTCAAGTATTTTTGCATTTTGTTGCCATAGCCCAAATATCCTAACACTACAAAAAAGAAGTTGTAGCTCTCAAAAAGTGAGATGTAGCTAACTACATACTTTGTATCTCCAGATATTTATGTGATGAAGCCATGCTGTTTCAATAAAGAAACTTCATTAACTTACAGAGGCTTATCTTCTGGTGAGAATGTTTCTTCTAGAGCTTCAGAAGTTACTAGGAAAAGCTCTTTGAGTGCTTCAGATAATCTGATCCTACTTTCCCTTATTTAAATTACTTGCCCTTCAGATATTAGCATAAATGCTGTTCCTTTGGAAAAAGCTTCAATGACCCCTCTACTTCAAACTAAATCAGCCTTTGATTACAATGTCCAATTATATATTTATGTGAGTTGATAAATATCTGCCTCTCTCATTAAGTCAAAAGCTCTGAGAGAGAAGAACTATTTAACCCACTATTGTATGTGCAGAACAAGAGATAGGAAAGTATGAGTATACTGGATATGCATTAAACGAATAAGTGAATTAATGAATGTCAGAACATGATAATTGTATTCTAAGTGACGGCATGGAGGAAATATGGCATGGGAATATTGTAGCCACACAGAGTAAGGCTTAGATACCACCTCAACACTGATTACTAATTATTTGAAACTGACTCACTTTCTCTCTGAATTAAATGATAATAAAATTAGGTACCATGTGAAGGAATATCATACTTACTAAACACTTAATATTTTCAGTTTAATTCTTTGGGGGCATACCTGAAATTGGATCATAGACATGAATTTAAGAATTAAGTAATTTAGAAGTTATTAATTCTCCTTGAGAACCAGATTCTTTATCTATAAAAATGGTAGTAATACTATCTACTAAAGAACTGTGAGGGGCTGGAGGGATGGCTTAGTGTTTAGGCGCTTACCTGTGAAGCCTAAGAACCCCAGTTCGAGGCTCAATTCCCCAGTACCCATGTTAGCCAGATGCACAAGGGGGCGCATGCATCCAGAGTTAGGAGTTAGTTTACAGTGGCTGGAGGCCCTGGCATGCCCGTTCTCTCTCTCCCTCTGTCTCTTTCTGCCTATTTCTCTGTCTATCACTCTCAAATAAATGAATTAAAAAACAACAACAACAAAAAAGATCTGTGAGAATTTATATGCTATGTTTTAAATAGGTTATTGATCCAGAGCTTAGCACAAAGTAAGTACTTATTACTTGGTTGCATGATCCATGTTGCTATATTCATAACCTATTAAGCCCTGTCACACTTACTGAACAATAAGGTGAGTAGCAATTTCAAAGAAAATGGGAATGCTTTTTATTTAAAGACTAGAAAGTAGATATTTTAAAGGTGGGCTAATGTGTGGAGTTACACATAGGAATTAGCAGAGAAGTTAAGGGTTGCTGCTAGAGTCACAGTTTCAAGGTTCAAATCCAGACTCCTTCATTGTCTGATCATGTGACTAAGTACTCTAAGCCTTATTCTCCTCACCTGAACCTAAAAAACAAAACAAAACAAAAAACAAACAAAAACGTCACAATTAAATAATAGGGCTGGAGAAATGGCTTAGCACTTGAAGTGTCTGCTGTGAAGCCTAAGCACCCAGGTTCAATTCCCCAGTACCCACGTAAGACAGATACACAAGGTAGCACATGTGTCTGTAATTCATTTGCATTGGCCACAGACCCTGGTGCACCCATTCTCTATCTGTCCTTCTCTCTCTCTCTCAAATAAATTAAAAAAATTAAAAAACAATTATTTATGCAGTTTTATGAGAATCAAATGAGCCAGTGAATCAAAAACACTTTGCCATCTGAAAGGAAGGTGGGGGTGGAACTTAAGAGGATGGTATTGTATATATGTAAGTAGAAGAACAGATTAATGGAGGGGGTGAAAAGGCTTAAGTGAGGTCAGGGGAAGAGATTCAGTAAAGGCAAGATGAAGGAGGGCTAATCAAAATCTAAAAGGATATTAATAAATCATATGGAAGCCTACTTTTTTGAACAACAGAACACTCAGGAGCCATAGATTGTTACTAGAAAATTTTCAGTGCCAGGAATGGGATACTTTCCAGTGAGTTGTTGGCCAGGGAGGTCTTTGATGCCCCCAAAACATTACAGGCCATTGCCAAGGCCCTTGGTTTCACACCAGGAATAGATGGTAAGATCCTATTGCTGAAGACTCCACATACTTGGGCTGCAAGGTCACTGAGAAATCCTGCTGGAACTGAGCTGAAAGCCTCCTCCGTGTTGACCAGCTGACAAAAAGCTGGAAAAAGCCACGCTGCATGAAGCTCAATGGGAGAGAGAAATCACCAGTGAAGATACTTCACAGTGGACACTGCCAGCCTTAAATTTGGTTAACCAAGCCAAATAAGCCAATGGGTACAATAGTGACACATCTGTTATGGGGGAAACCAATTGGACTGAAGGCTCGCTCCATAGGAGGGAATACATCCCTGATACTGAAAACCTACAACAGGGGTAGTCATGAATCCTAGGGGTGTAACATCTGCTGCTGTCTGGCTAAATGTGTATACTATGCTCACCATACTGCTGAGAACGCACTTCTCTTTATGTTCATACCATATATTAATGCTACTCTCTCTTTGTCATTAGAGAACTTTCTCTTTTCAGATGGCAGTGACTCTGGGATGACTCAGAAGGCATCACAGTGCTGAGAAATGACAGAGGAGTCCTCAACACTGCAATAACTCTATCAGACCTTCCAAGTCTCAGGGTCCATAGTGAAAGAGATGGTGGGGAAAAAAAAATGTAAGAGCCAAAGGAAAGGTAGGGTTCCTTACAAAATGGCCTGGATATCCATGACCTCACAGTGCCTGACACCTCCTACACAAGACCATCATAAGAGGAGGAAAAGATGATGACATCAAAATATAACAGAGACTGAGAGAGGGAGGGGATACGATGGAGAGTGGAGGTTCAAAGGAGAAAGTTGAAGGAGGGAGGGTATTATTATGGGATATTATTTACAACCATGGTACTTGTTCATTATAAAAAAATTAAAAATTAAAAAAAAAAAACTTTGCCATATGCCTGGCCTAGAACATAAATAAACTCAATGTAAGCAGAAGGGAATGAGTTCACTAAAGACCAGCTGTATTCATGATGGCCAGAAATGGGGACTGTTGAAAATAATGACACTGACAATCATCAAGACTGTTTGGTTTTGAATTATAATAGTATATTAGCAAGTTCAGAATTCACACACACACACACACACACACACACACACACACACACAAGATTTAAGAAATGTAATACTTCATATTCCACAGAAGAACCAAATGAATATGAGAGGTAATGAAGTGTAAAAAAATAAAACTGGCATGGAAAATTGAAGATGGAAATGATGAAGGGTTGTGAGATGTAATAATTAAAAAGTTTATCTGGAAAGTTATTAATGAGGAATTTACATCCCTACAGAATATTGATTTTAAGTTCAAAATAAAGTTGTGTAACATCTTAAGGAAGATTTATTAAGTTTAACATTGCAACTTTTTGGATTATGATAAGGAGTATAGAACTATGCATTTAAATATAAGTGCAATGCTTCATAGTTTTACCACATCTTATATAAAGGGCATGTTAAACACAGCACATTGCACTTTGGGGAGGCAACCTTAGGGTTCTTTAGATTGTGTCCTTTCTCCTCATGTTGATTAAGAGATCAGATTCTGAATCTAGATTTTTCTACAATTATCTACCACTATACCAGTCAATAAGTCTAACACTATACAAGGAAAATTACTTAAATTATCTGTGCCTCATTTATCTTATATATAAACTGCATACAAGAGACAAATTTCATTTATATAACTACAATAAGTATTAAGTTATACACACATATGAGGCATTTGGATTAGGATTTGTCACATGATAAGAGTTGAGTTAGTACCATGCATTACATTATACATAAATTTTTATTCTTATTTGCATATTATGAATATTCTACAAGTGAACATCAAAGTATTAAAAATTAATGGTGGAAATTTTGCTGCTTGTGTTTTGCTCAAACATGACTAAGAACTAAAATAGCATTTAAGAAATTATATCTTAATTTCAATTTCCAAAATCATTTCTCAATATTTATTTTAGGCTTTAATACAAAGTCACAACTAAGCATATCTATACAATTTTATATGTATTAATACTAAGATAACTAGAATTTATGAAAATTATTTTTCCACTACATAATTTATATTGGTAGCGATGTAATTGCTACCTGATCACCAAACTGATTATCTCTTTTTTAAGGTCACACACTTGCCCTCTGTTTGCCATCCTCTCCTGCAGCTAATTGTGATAAGATGACTATGATAGCCCAGGCAGTGCAAGCAAATGTGATATGCAACTCTGGGAAATTTGATATCTCAAATTTCCCTGCCATTTCCTCTTGATTAACAAGCTGGTTTTGTGTCCCTTTGATGTTCACTTTACTTTGGTTATTTAATTTGTTCTCCAGTGTTATGTGTGATATTTTCCACTAGCAGATGTGGATTGTAAGTAAGTGATATTGGGGGGTATAAGTGATACTGGGGGGGTTGTTAGGAAATGTGAGAAAAGAATACCTTTTAGTAAGTACTAAGAAGCAGTAGCCAACACAGCAGTAACCAACCCAAGTTCATTCCTAGCATTGACTGGGGCTATTGAACTCTCAACAAAGTCACAGAACTCTTGGCAACTCTGTTGTTTTTCTGTGCTGTGGCAAATAACATTGACCTACATTAGTAACAATATGTCTATTTCACTACACATTTAAAAATGTCTGTATCTCAACATTCTTCATACATTTTAGTGGTGGTAACAATCCCAGCAGTATGCTAGTCACTGCTAACACTCTCATTAATTACCAAGTGTTTCTCCAAATGGTTCACGTAGAAACCACAAGTTGGCACTGGGCCTGTCAGTTATCTATAGCATGCCAGCCTCTGAGGCAGCCTGAGGGTCAAAACAGATTTTTAAGCCCCATAGAAGCTTGATATTAACATGGTGAAAAATTCAGAATCTCTTCAGCCATTTCCATGCAGTGCTCAGTGCAGCCTAACCCCTTCTGCCATCAATCAAGTATAGCTGCTTCCATATTTACACGAATGACATACAATAGGTGATAGGTCATGAACATTGGGGTCTTCTCAATCAAAACATCTTGCATTATCTAATACAGTTAGATTTTTGAGCACTGATTGTGATACTGATGAGCTTGAGTCTTTGAAAGCAAAGTACCTTCTTGATTGAAAGCAATATATATATATAAAATATGTACAATATATATTTATATATACAATATATATACTACATATATTATAGTATATAATATATATATAGTATAACTTTGAATTTTTGCCAGACAGGTTACTTATCTAGTAACTATTTTTAGATGAATAGACTATACATAAAAGTGTTAGTTTGGGGAATCCCAACAATTATTTTGCTTTTGTTCACTTTAATTAAACTATAGATTCATCTATACCATCTGTGTTGCTATAGTTTAAAATTTTTATTTATTTATTTATTTGAGAGCGACAGACACAGAGAGAAAGACAGATAGAGGGAGAGAGAGAGAATGGGCGCGCCAGGGCTTCCAGCCTCTGCAAACAAACTCCAGACGCGTGCGCCCCCTTGTGCATCTGGCTAACGAGGGACCTGGGGAACCGAGCCTCGAACCGGGGTCCTTAGGCTTCACAGGCAAGCGCTTAACCACTAAGCCATCTCTTCAGCCCTGTTGTTATAGTTTAAACCTCTTGTACTGTTAGTTTCAGTCAACAGCTCCAGCATACTATAATATCACTAAGAAAAGCACAGAGGAGGATCACCAGACTCCAGCACACAAGTGCAAGAACATTTGGATTGGTGATATATTTTTCCAATTACTGCTTTCACTGTTCTCTGTCTATGAACACATTGAAGCTACTTAAGATATATTATGCTAGTAAACGAGCAGACTGTTCACACACATTAAGTTCCTGTTCCTGTGTAGATTGCAAAATGTAATGTCTTTATCTACTTTATTATGGAATTAAAAATCCATATCACAAATTCTTAGAAAATAAACCATTTATCCTTCCTGGAAAATGTAAGTGAAAATGAGCATATATATTATCAGAAAGACCCTGAAACATACCTTCTAGTTTGAATGATAATATATTTAAGATTATTCTCCAGAGTCCAACTGTGATGTAGTGTTTTTATGTTAGAGTAAAGCAATTAAAGAGGTCAAAGGACTTGGGGCACAGTGGAAAAATGAAGATATAGTGCATGAGCTGATAGCTAATGGTAAAGTTGGTGGGCAGAGCTGCAACATGAATAAATTCATTTAGAAAACCAGAAACCCATTGTTTCAGTTCTCTCATTTCACATATCATAGGATATCTTTATAGGAAACTATGCCATTTTTAATTTGAAATTATCACTAAATATTAACTCCTACTTTATGCAAACCTACCACTTCTCTGAAAAGCAATCTTTCAGAAGATGAGCTTGCCAACAGTTGAAAACTGTATTCAAAAGCAGAATAAAAATAACTATAAGCAAGTATGTCTTTAATTTATTTAAATGATGTCTGCATTTCAGGAGGAAAGTAAACATAGAAATTCTTTGAAAACATTATTTACTCTTGAAATAAATTATTAAATGCTTAAATCAAGTTGAATAAGAGATGTTGTGTAGGTAACGTAAACATCTAATAACAAAGGTAATAACAACATAACATGTGCAAGGGCAGGATTGTTCCCCATTATCAAGACAACAAAAAGGAAGCACAGGGAGAGGAGAGAAAAGGAGAAAAGAAGAAAAGAAGGAGAATGAAAACCAGGAAGAGGAGAAGTTCGGCAGAGAAGACCCATATGGCTGATGGTACAACCACAACCTTTGCGTGGCTGAGGCTGGACAATCCCAAGTTTGCAGTTAACTGCTAAACAGGGGATTCAAAGCCCTAGCCATAATATTTATTCTTCTTCTATATATTACATTATTTTGGAGTCAATTCCAAAAATAACCCCTTGTAAATATAAAGAATAGAATAAAGGAAACAATACAACAAAAGAGAGAGGCAAAGAGTAGAACATGGCTGTAGGGAACTTAGGTGGCAAAGCCCCAAATCCTTAGGTGGAGGAACTCTCATGACAAGGAAAGTACCACAGGAAGAGGCATATGTTGCCATCTTGGAGGAATGCAGACCCACGTGCACTTTGGTGGCACAAATCTTAAAACCTGCTTTGACAGAACATCAAAATGGGTTCAAATATCTGTCACTAATATAGATTCCATCAAGGGGAAATAAAATGGAAAAAAATGATGTTTTTTCCACCCTGCGGTTTGGTTTTAAATGTTATATAACTTTAGGTCTGAGACTTTTATCTGGAGATCATATTCAGAAAATTTAGAACCAAATTATTATCTGATAGCTAAGATACTTGATTTAAAAGTCATTTTCAGGATGACCTGTAAAGCTATAATTTTAAGTGAATTATATATATATATATATATTTTAACTATATCAGAGGAATGAGGCAGATTCATGTTATTAAATAGCGTATGATTTTCAACTAACCATTACAAATTAATAGCACATGATAATTCAAACGCTACATCTGGAGATTCCTGATTGATTTTTAAAATATAACATTCATATCAATGTAAATATACCTTATAGTATAAACTGTGGTATTAAATTACATATAACAATCTTGAAATTTTTTTAAAAAGTGGAAAAATATGACCCAGAAATCACTTCTATGATACAGTAGACTGTTTATCCTGACTTGTTAATACACTACCCTCAATGAAGGTATTTGAGGAAATACTTGCAAGGAAGAGGCTTCTGAGGAACTGCAGACTAATGGCTGGTTGAACCCTGTTTCTCAGTGTCAATGGAAGCATTCATTTTGGAGGAGTGTGCCCATGAGCGACTTACAAAGGCTGTGGCACACATCTTGGCTTCAACTGAGGGAGAGTTACAGGATTTTTTTCTCATGAATATAAATTGATTAAAGCAGCTCTAATCTTAAATATGCAAAAAGGATGGGTGGCATTATTATTAAGTGTTATTAAAGCCCATGGATAGGCTCAAAATCAATGGCTTATTTTAGATAAGGGATGATGGGTGAGGAGAAATGGAAAATTAGAGTAAGCATATTATAAGAAGTTAGGAAATCATCTATGGAGAGGCAATGAGGACAAAAACCCTAGGAAATATTTCTGTCTATGTCCTTCTAACACACTTGTACAAATGTCCCGAGTTAAATTTTATTCCTTCACAACTGTTTCAGCTAACTTATGAACAGAGGTAGAAACTGTTATAGACAAATTGCTTACTCAAAATTGTGAACTATGTTAGGATACCAGGCACATAAACATTCTTCTTGCCTCTCTCTCACCTATTCCACTTAAGCTATAGTCAGTGTTTTATTCTAACTTTGAGATTCCCAGAATCTAGAGGTATATTTTACATGTAAATCTTATCATGTAAATCTATTACTTGGTTACTCTCTTTAATACTAAATGATAATTGGTACATTGTTTTAATATGAGAAGATAGTGATTACTTTTATTCATAGAACATTTATGATGTATTCTTTAATATTCACAAAATAATGTTAAGGCTATGGAGAATATAAGATGAAAGAGTTTGGCTAGGGAAATGGCTCTGCAGTTAAATTGCTTGGTGCGAAGTCGGCCTGCCCAGGTTTAATCTGCCAGTACAGATGTAAAGTCAGATGCAAAAGTGGCACATGTGTGTGGAATTCATCTGCAGTGGCAAGATGTCCTGACATACCCATTCTCTCTCCTTGTCCACAACCATAAATAAATAAAAATATAAAAAATGAAAAGTTATCCTCAAGAAACATGTTATATATAAATAACATGTTGGAAAAGATAGTCAACCTTATAACAGAAACATAAAGGGCAGAAAGAATAAACAAGAAGGACACAAATGCAATGAAAAGATTCATTTCAACCAAGAACATTACAGAAAGCTTCATGGAGGTAGCAATAGTTAATAAGTTTACATTACTTAATATTAAGGAAGACATGATGCTGCACCTTCAGGTATTGAATTCATGCCACCTAAGTCATCACTTGAGCAATATGTGCAGTATTTTGAGTTCATGTGTATGCAGAAGTCTCAGGTACTGGATAGCCCAGTTCAAAGCTGCAAATGTATAAGCACTGGTACAATGGGAGAAATATCCCACGTCTCCTTAAAGCCCTTTAATCATACGTAAGATATATACTCCATACAGCTCCTGCTTTCATAATGTATTTCCCCCTCAATGTTGTTATCATCGTAGGTAACTTCCAATTATACTCATGGGCATATATTTTCATGAAGACTGACCTCATCATTTTTTGATTATTCTTCCTTCGCATACCACATCCTGGTCATCTCTGACATTTGCCCCATCACCACTAGAAACTCTCTTACATATACTGAGTTGCTCCAGAAATCTATCTTCTCCTTAGAGCCTCATTTTTTCTTAGGCTGAAAGCTCAATTTAATTTTTTTTCTATGTAAATTATTGCTATCTCAGAAACACACTCACTTGATACTTAGAGCTATAATCCATTCTTTGCTCTTGCTTATGGACAGTGCACAGTAAGTCTAAGCACATTTGCATATATTTTCTCTCCTAAACTGCCTGGTGACTCTGGGAAATTTTAAATACTGTGCTAATTTGTGTCTGTAAATTTATGACTGTCACAGCAGCTGTGTCTTTAGCACTGTTCAGTATCCACTTATTTATACTGTTAATGACACCTGATACAGCTGTTACAAGCTTCATACTCTCATTGGCCCCTTCTACACTAAGCACCCATGTGATGTTTAGTACTTCATAGAAAATCATTTAAGATTATCAGGTGGGAACTTAGAAACTCCCATTTTTCCTACATTATAACTATCTTCATTTTTACTTGGTAAATTAGTCATCTCCTTGTTGAAATAAAGAAATACAAGTCTATCCAAGATTAGTTTGAGTCCTTATCTGAGAACACACAGCTTTGATTTGAAAGCATTTTGTTTCAAGCTCTTCTCTTACATTCTTTTTTTCTACAAGCAACAAGTTTACACTACTAAACCTTCCCTCAATAAATCTCCTTTCTTCTTCTTCTCCTCTTCCTCCACCTCCTCCCCCTCCTCTTCTTCTTCTTTTTGTTTTTTGTTTTTCATGGTAGGGTCTCGCTCTAGGCTAGGCTGACCTGGAATTCACTATGTATTCTCAAGGTGGCCTTGAACGCATGGAGATTCTCCTACCTTTTCCTTCCAAGTGCTGGAATTATAGGCATGTGCCAATATGCCTGGTATTCTTTCTAAAAAAAAAAAAAATGTCTTCACATTGTGCTTATTGCTTGGAACATTTTCTTTATCAGTATAAATCACTTTCTCCACTTTCACTGTTCTCTTTAACTAGCATCCAGTCTCTGCAGTGCACTGCAGCTGCTGGTACAAACTCATCAATGTCCCAAAGCATGCTGAGCTTATGCAGCTCATCTCCTAGCTAACTTCTTTCTGGCATCTGGATAGTATCATATTTTTCAGACACTTCAGACAGACCACTCTGATCCTACTTCTCATTTTACCCTACCTTGCTAACAATTTTTCTCCTTTTCTTGTGTTATTTGCTTATTGGTCAACTCGTTTCTCATTTTCCATGTGCCAGGAAAGCTCTGATTTAGAAAGCCAATATCTACCACAGCACAACTCATTAAAGCAGAAATCCAGTGGTTTCACTGGGATCAATACTAAAGAAGACCCAAAACATAACACACCCAGTAAGGCTCATGGAACATTATGAAAGAGAGGCAGAAAAAAAATGTAAGATCCACAGGTGGGAAAGTGTATTCTGAGACATTGTAAGCACCACAGAGACTGACTGGTGCATTCATGATCCCACAATAAATACCAATAACCCCACTGAGGAGGACTCTCAAGAGTGGAATAGAGGTGGGGGAAAAGGAACATAACAGTACATCCTGAGTGGAATATGATCAGCATGCCATGTGTTCAGACAATAAAATTCTCAACTTTAAAAATTCAATGTCTAGATTTAATATAAGCAATTCTATTGAGATCCTGGTCCATAGATTGTTACTTATTAAATATTAAGAATAAGCATATAGAGGCTAGGATTGTAGCTCAGTGGTAGAGTGTCTGCCTAGCATGCACAATACTTTTAATTCAATCCATTATAATGCAACTAAAACAAAAAGTCGTAATAACCTCAACATATCCAAATGTGAGATATAAGTTATTCTTATTCATCTCATTTTTCAACTCAATTACTCAGATGAGTTAGCTGCCTATAAATTAAAATTGATTTCAAATTTTCCTACTCCTTTATCTTTTTCCACCTCACAGTAATAATCTCCAGGCTGTAAAAGTTATTGTTGGGATTTATAAAGTAGATGAGTTATTTATGTCCCTCTCCAAACTTTTTACAAGCTATTGCTCTACCACTGAAGTTCTCAGGGGAGCACAATTCTTCAAAAATATCAGTTGTATATTTATTCCTCTAGGCTATCAATGACAAGCCAATGATAGCACAATTAAACTAGATGACATACATTAGGCCTGGATTCATCTTCTCTTTCACATAGTCATTTTTTATTCATCTGTGGATTCATCAATACTTTAGGTACAAAAATGTTCTGCTATACATGGACATTCAACAGTTTCCAAATTCATGTCTTTTCATGAACTGCTTCTTCTGGTCTTCATCTCCTTTTTACAGAAATTTTGTCAAGTATATTTTCTCCTAAATCTCTGTTAACTAACATATGAGAATGATCTTATTTGGATCTGCCACCAGTCTATGGACTTTCTGGGTAGCAGTCATATTTATAGATCTCCAACACAGTCCTTCTCCCTGTTCTCCTAGGAGAGGATCAAATTTGCTACAGTTTACAACTAGTCCTAAATTTCAGTTTCCCTGACAGGCAGACAAAAAAACCACAAACAAAGGGTATGCCCAAGATGTTGGGCTCTGGGGGCTGAGTCAGCTCCTGGAGACATGGCCAAACATACTGACACATGTCCCTTTCCTGCTTTTTGCAACCCCTGACCGCCTTCTGCTCCAGCCAATCAGAGATGTACAACCATAACTGCTGCTTGCCTAGCCAATTGTGTCAGAAAATTACCTAACCCACCTGGAATTCCCCTAGCTGTGCTTAAAAGGGGCTTGCGTGCTCCTCTCCAGTAGCCATTTTGTATGAATGGTTGACTCCTGCATGCTGGCTAATTCTGCAGAATAAACACTCTTTGTTTTTATGTACTGTTTGAGTCTGGGGTCTTTCTTCAGACATTCTTGGTCCCTTACATACCACATGAAACATTTTAGAAGCCCAGCATGTACAAAAAAAAAAAAAAAATCTTGTCACTTCAGAGAGATTTTGAGCACTAAATGTATTCGGTGATATAATTATAACTCAAGAAAAAAAGAAGGGGGAGCATTATTTGACCTGATTACAATCTGAATATATTCTGGAATAATGTATCTCTGCAAAAATAGGCTCATATGTACTATTTTTTCATTCTAAATCTAATGGCTTCAATGTAAGAAGACAGATTGGAAGGGAAAATCTGAGTAGTCCTTTCTTTGTATGATGTAACTTATCATGTGTGTTCTTACAAATTAAACAAGAACAGATTTGCTTTTAAATTAACACACTGTCTTATTTTATGGAGCATTCAACATAGAGCTGTCCAAAGGAGTGATTGGAATGTCATCTATTCTGACAAGGGCCTGCCCACTGCTCCTCGTTAACATTTGAGTACTTAGGAGGTAGACTGTTTTGTATTAAAATGGGGATATAAGTTTTTCACTAGTGTCTAGCTTTGAGTGCTTGTTAAAACAGCTAAAATGTGCCTATTGTAGTTGGAACATTTTAATATACACCATAATTATCTTTAAAAGAACACCATGAATATATACAATGAAAAAGGGAAAATTTCCATGAAGTGGACAAAAAAGCAAAACACATTCTGATGTGTTAAAAAATAAGCTACTGTGTATAGGAAGGTACCCATAATATATTTCCTGGTTTAATTGAATTTATAACCCATTTCAAACAAGACACATATGTAAAAATGAAGTAACAATGAAACTTAAGTTCATTCGCAAGAAATTTGTAAGTCAGCCCATTATTATAAAAAGTACAAACAATAGTTTCTATTGGAATGCATGGAAGTCAAAATCCTCCCTTCTTGGAAAACTGAATGGGAATTTTTTTTTTTTAACTGTGCATTTTGGAATACAGAGACATATTTTCATGACCTTAGGAAGGTTGTGTGTCGAATCTCTGGGATCAAATCTGCATAATTACATATCTAAGCACACACTGTTTCCTTACAATTTCAAAGTTGTATTGCTCTTTTGGTAACAACTCCCACTATGAACTTGAAATAAAGTCATTTAAAAGGTTCAATCAGTTGGTGACATTTCTTTTCTCTAGGCAACATGACAATCTTTCAGAAGTAGAGTGGGCTTATCTGACAGTGTTATAACTGAAGGAATAAATGAAATATCAGGCATAGCAAAGTTAACATTGAATCATTAAAATTCTGAAATAGAGAACACGAAGCATGGGACATTCCTGCTTTTTCTGCCCTTTGAAGGGCACTGAATATTAATCCTCAGGGGAGCACTGAAGATATGAAGCAACCTTTCCTGATGGATGCTATCTTTTGCTCCAGCCAAAAATAATCTGGTGCCTTGGGGGCCAATAGAACTTTGATGTCTCCCAGCTTTGTGCAGAGAAATTCAGCCTAGTAGATGCTATGAAGGTAAAGGGAAGGCTGATAATGGCTTTGGTTGAAAGAAACATAGCTAGTGATCTCTCTCATCCACTGGCTGCTTGTCACATGCCTGTGGCTCTTCACCTTAGCTAAGTATTAGAGTCAGCTGAAGAGTATTACAAAACAGCATGCTGCCCAGTACTCACCTCAGAAAATTAAATCAGAATCTTTGTGAGTAGGGGATGGGCATTATCGTACTTTGGTATGTCTCCCTAGGTGAGTCTAATACATATATAATTTTGTTAAAAACTATTCATTGATTGTTAAATTGATGAGCCAGTGTTGGGGTAAGAGAGTCCCAAAAATAAAATCAAAGAATGCCCTTGAGCCTGTATGTGGAAATTGTCCTGGATCATGTAAGAACAGAGATTGTTCCTTCCTTGTCTTTTCTCTCCTAAATAAGTTTATCTTTCCTAGAAGAGATAATCCCTCCCTTCCAGGAAAGATAATTCCCTTTTCTAGTAAGGTAATTCTGTGTGTGTTTTCTTCTTCTTTCTTGGAAACGTAGTGGAAGCTGAGGTAGGAGCTTGACTGACCAGCTTAGCCTACCACCCAGTAAATTTTCATAGAAGACCCCAATCAGGGTCTCCAGGCAAGCGTTCCCGTTTCTGCAACCCTTCATGTGCATGAGATCTGCCTTCTTTCCTTCTGAAAAGCTCTCTAAATTTTACAGTAGAATCTTTCTAAACTTCACCTTGTAAGGTCTGTGGAGTCATTTCTTGAAATTCATGAGACATGGACCCAGAGACCACTGGACTCAGTGAAGTTCTATGTTAGCATGGGCTTCCTGCACCCTGACTCCTGAGTGACAGCACAACTAAGAGCTGAGAAAAGCTCTGTTACTCTCAAGGACACCCCAAATTCCTGTATCACTTCATCCATGCCCCACAAACATTAATGTGGGTATGGATAAGCTGGAGAGTTTTAATTTTTTTTTTTTTATTTTATTTTCAGTTGCACATGTGTATGTTGTTTGGAATGGGCTCTAAGGTCTCACTGATGTAAACAGAATACCAGATACCTGTGCCACTTTTTGAATCAGGCTTTATGTGGGTGGCTGGGAAGTGAATTCTGGCTGGTAGGCCTTGAAAGCAAGTATTTTTTTTTTAAATATTTTATTTATTTATTTGAGAGCGACAGACACAGAGAGAAAGACAGATAGAGGAAAGAGAGAATGGGCGCGCCAGGGCTTCCAGCCACTGCAAACGAACTCCAGACGCGTGCGCCCCCTTGTGCATCTGGCTAACGTGGGACCTGGGGAACCGAGCCTCGAACCGGGGTCCTTAGGCTTCACAGGCAAGCGCTTAACTGCTAAGCCATCTCTCCAGCCCGAAAGCAAGTATTTTTTAACCAATGAAGTTTCTCGGCAGCTCTAAGCTGAATATTTTGGTAGAGAGCAAATTCTGGCTCAGTAAATCAGTGTAGGACCTGAAATTTTTCATTTTTAATAAGTTCTCAGATGATCTTCCTGGTAACGATAAAAGCAAATCTTGAATTGCAAATCTTTATAATGTTATTTAAGAATCTTGAATCCTAGGACCCACTCCTAAGAGAATCTTATGTTCTCCATGCAGTGTTTTATGAAAATTCACAATTAAAATTCTAAAAGATTCTTACTCATTGTACATTGTGGTGATGTATTCCTGATTTAAAGTACTGAAAAGAAATAACATTACTGAGCTAGAGGAAATCCCAGACCTTTCCCTTGGTAGAGGGAATGCACATTTTCTCTGTTGAGGAGGCAGTTTTATTTGCTCTGGATTAGGAATGTGTGACAGGACCTGGGCCAATGTCAGAACAGCATTGCTATATTCATTGGGCTGTTTCCTGCACAGCACCTCTGACACTATACTTACAATGCCATGCAAGTGGATTTAATGCTTCCCCTCTGACAGATTCCATACCCTCTCATCTAGAGATCAATCTTTTTTTTAATATATTTTATTTTGTGTATACACACACACACAAACACACACGTTCATAGGTTATACCCTCCGCAGTGGTGTTATGCTATTCATTATTGTATCTTGAAGATTTTAATCAGTACCTCTGGGGTAGTGCAAGTGGATACCATGCCTCAGGATATCTCTACCCTCTCTGTGGACCTTAAAATCTTTCTGCCCCCTTTGCCACAATGTTCCCTGAGCCATGGTAGGCCTGTTGGCAGTCTGATTTAGCTATGAATTCTTTATATACTCGGAATTTCTCTTTGATTACTTTTGACAAGATCAGTCAATCTTAAAATGTTCCTACTTCCTATATATAAGAAAGAAGGTATCCTAAAATTTTAAAGTTGTATATTTTAAAAAAAGGATCATTATAAACTTGGCTTTTAGTTTGATGAACAATTTCATGTCTCATTTGAAAAAGTCTCTAAACACACAAAGAGCTGATCTAAAAGAAAGCTTCAGAAGTGATGAGTTGTCTCCCCACCTTCACAATAGGTCTGCATATGCTGTTTATTATGTCCATGGCATGATCCGTGCAGAAAGAAATAAGCATGCACAAAGGAGAAGATGAGCTCAGATTAACTTCACTCCTTTAAGTGTGTGCTCACCTCAGTCAGAAATTAAGTTTTTTGCTCAGCTAGGTGAGTATGGCCTCAGCTTCATCTATAAAGTAAAGCAACTATACATATGATAATGGCAGCAAGTGCTTATTATAGACCAGATAATGGGATGTCATTGGGAAGTCATCACCCTTCTCATCCAAGAATCTGGGGTTATTCAAATCCAGAAATACAGCCTTTTAAGAGACACAACGTTCTATCATCTCAGAGCTCAAACATTATAAAAAGCAGGCAAAGTAGACTAAGAGTTAAGCAAAAGGGTTCCATTAACAACTTAATTTTGTGTTTGAATTTAAAATGACTTGGCAGAACATATCATTCTTCAAAGTGATTCATTGTAAAAACAAAAAAAAACAAAAAACAAAAAAAACCACCATAAATAAAAATAAGAGAAGACTACCAGGCATGGTGGCATACCTCTTTAATCCCAGCACTCGGGAGACAGAGGAGGGAGGGTCACTGTGAGTTTGAGTTTGATGTCACCCTGAGACTACATAGTGAAATCCAAGTCAGCTTGGGCTAGAGTGAGATCCTTCCTCAAAAACCAAAAAAAAAAAAAAAAAAAAAAAGAAGAAGAAGAAAAGAAAAAAAAATAGCTAAATCTGAAAAGAAAAAATATGTACATTTTTAAAGTTTAAGGTGATCTAATATATGGAACAGAAATTATTATTTTATATACCAAGTACTTTCCTTGTTCAAAGTAATGAATAATAACTGATCCAAAAAAGTACCTATATTCATGTCTTAAATCCATTCTAAAAGTATATATGAATATGAAAAATATTTTGTTAATGTTAAGAAGACAAGCAATGACAAAATATTACAATTAATATATTAAGAAAAATAAAATGTATAATCAATTTTGGAGGAATTAGTAGTATGGAGAACAGAATGAATAAACAGCAGAAGACCAAGAGAAAATTTACAAAGATGAAACAGTAAGAAGTAAGAATAAAACATAGTAAATAGGTACTGGAAATACAATATATGACCACTGTTCCTACTTTAAACTAAAGAGAAATAGCCATGTAGAATAGGACATTTTTACCTAAAGATAGGTTCATTATCATCTTTATTACACATACACACTAACACACACACACACACACACACACACACACATTCAATCTATGGAGTTAAAAAAGAGTTTACTGTGAATCTGGAGGCAAAATAGCCTGCTGTGATACCAAGACATGAACATAGTAAACACTATAACAATAATAACAGGAAATGAAACAAAAAGAGAAGATGTGCTGGATGGCTGACATTTTTATCTTTATTATTATCTGAAAAAATATATAAAAGTAATCAAACAATCTATAATGGTGCACTCAGGAGGCAAATATTGGAAAACCACTATGAGTTCAAGGCCAGCCTGATACTACATAGTGAATTCCAGGTCAATGTGGGCTAGAGTGAGACCCCACCTCAAAAACCAAGATGAATAAATAAGTAAATAAAATAAAACAATGTTTCTTAGAGTTTTCAAAATAACAAAAAAGTACATATTAAAATGATAAACGTTAAAATGAAAATGGAATAATTCTATGAAAAATATTACTCAATGTTAAAAATGGTATATATGTATGTATATGTGTGTGTGTGAATGTATTTCTTTGGTACTTCATCTAAGAAAAAGGCAAAGGTTATTAGCACTGAGACAGGAAAAGAGCTGAAAATTTTTTGTTTCCTTTATTATTATTATTTTGGTTTTGGACAACCCAGTCTAATAGTATCACAATGTTTTCTTTTTAGAAAGTAATATAACATGTGCCAAAACATTTATGCAATAATGCTCATTTTCCCTTGGTTTTTGTTTCACAGGTAATGCTAACCTGTTATAAGCTGAATTTAGGCTTTAATTCATTAGATGACAAGCCATCATTCTAAGCCCTTCTGAGGTGGTGATAATTTTAAAGCAAAATATTCTAAAGAATTAGGGTCTATACTTGTTATTTCACACCTCCATTATTGAGGTAATTTGAGTATTTTTATATTGTCCTTAATTGAGAAAATGAAAGAGATAATATTGGTATTAATATATTCAAGAGCAAAGTGGCTTGGTGAAGTGAAGGAAAAAAAACTTACAAAAAGTAGAAAGAGTACCAGTCACATCTTCTGTCCATCATGACATAAATCTAAATTTAATAATAATAGCTCAGCACAAACCTTCTTAGATTACAACAGATCAAGTTTATTCATAAGTATAGAGGAAATGAATACCATTAAATAACACTTATGAAATGATGGAAGTGCACTACTACATCTTGCCTGTAAAGGCAAGGCAGTGTATGAATTATCTGGAACAATCTTTAAACCTATAGATTGAGATTTTGAAATATCTCTGGATAGAGAACATCTGCACATCCATAAGAAATAAGCAAAATAACTTGTTATAGATAAAAATGCTAAGAAGCACTTTGTCAAATGTGAGGATGGTTTTTTGTCCTTGTTATTTTTCTTAGTCACCTTTACTCTTCTGTTTCTTGTCAAATGCAGAAATGTCTCTACTGTACCCTCTCAAATTTTGAATTCTGGCTTCTGCTGATTTTATTGTCTGTGTCAGACATATAGCCAGTCATGTTTCCCTGTCAACATTTTCCAGATTTTATTATGCAACATTGACCTCTGTTCTACCCTTTACTCTACGCTCCCATTCACTTCTCACACTCTTGGGAAAAAGAATCACCTTATGTGTCATAGCTCACTTGTTTCAGGGGGGACGCAATCAACATACTATATTCAGTGTCTTGCATAAATTGCTCTATTTTGATATTTTAAAAAATGCTAAAAGTAAGATTGGCATTATTATTTGTTTGAAAATATTCCAAAAGAATCATCAATCCAAGTAAAATGTAATTTACATTCTTTACTACAATGGCACACATGTGAATTTATTTGTAAAATTTGTAATAAGGGGAAAGCAGTGGACCTTCTGTCACCTCTGTCTTCCATTTGCATTCCCCATTCCCTACTTACACTTAAATGCCCTTTACTCTGCTCTGCTTTGAACACCATTGGACTTCATTGTTAATAGCTTTCCAGAAGCTTTAGCCCACAGCAGCACTGGTTAGAAATTGGGAGAAGCAAGCATATTTGACATTCCTGTTTTCTCTACATCAAATCATTTGTATGCAATTGTTTCTTACTGATGTATAACTAATGCATATAACCATAGGTAAGTATAAAATCATGTCATATACATAGCAAAAGAAATAAAAGTATTCGTAAACCACTCTAAAATCAAAGAATATGTTAACTGGATATTAAAATTAGATTATTCAGCTTAATTTAAAATGGATAATCTAAGATTAATTCTGAAGAATTTATGGATAGGAATAGCGATAGACACTTTCATAAAAAGGACCTTTGGGGACATTAACTGAAACATCAACAATGATTAAAAAAATGCTACCACTATTCTTTAATCTCCCAAATATATATATATTATAAAATGTGTACCAACCAAGTGAATTAAACACTGAAGACATTAAATCTTAGGAAATATTTGAGAATTCAATGATTTTCTTTCCTCCATTGGATATTTTGGTGTATAATAAACTCTCCCATGTTGCTTTAAGTATTTTGAGAAATAATTCAAGAAAAGCCTTGATATAACAACCATTTCAAAAAGGTAGGCACTACAGGTGGACAATCTAACAGACTAAGGAGATAGGGTGTAATGGCCTAATACTGGAAGGTGTATTTCATTCTGTTAATTAAACATTTGAAGCATCAGTTTTACATGAATCAGCTGTGGGGTCTGAAAGAGCTCAAGAAAGAAATTAAGGAGAAAGGAAAGGAGAAGGGCTAATACCCACTAGAGAAAAACTCGAAGACAAAGAGAAAGAATTCTGGCCTAGTGTTCTTTTGATGACATTGTCATGAGAGTGCACCATGAAAGGGCCATGAGATTTCAACAGAGAAATTCTTAAGGAACTCTACTAAGAATAGGAGTTAAGAGACAACTGTAAGTTGTCAGGATAAGAGGGCTTCATCCCTATCAGTTTACTGGAATTGGTACCAAGGTGTAAAAAGAAGGGTCCAGGAATATTTTCTACATTTGCTACCCTCCTTTTATTTTCTTATGCCCATGGCACCTGAGGCTGAGATTACCTCTGAAGGCATGCCATAGGAAAGGGGAAGAAAAGTTCCTTTGCCATTAGTTCCAAGGGAAAGAGAGTATGATAATGAAAATGTGGAGATTATAAATTAACAAGTTATAAAAAATGATAAATACAAATTTTAAATATAAAGAAGAAAAAACCCTTAAGTCATAATTCAAATAGGAAAAAAATCAAGATGAGAAATGTATAACTGAAAATAAGACTAGTGATAATAAAACCACAGATGTGGACCTGAATGACATAACTTTCTGAAAATACACATGGAAGTAAAAATAAAATAAATGACCTCAAGGAAATATAAATTATACAATCTGGGGCTGTACAGATGGCTTAGTGGTTAAGCACATGCCTGTGAAGCCTAAGGACCCTGGGTCAAGGCTCGATTCCCCAGGACCCACGGTAGCCAGATGCACAAGTGGGCATAGGCATCTGGAGTCCGTTTGCAGTGGCTGAAGGCCCTGGCACACCCATACTCATTCTTTCTTCCTCTCTGTTGCTCTCAAATAAATAAATAAAAACAAAAATATTTTTAAAAAAATTATACAATCTGAGTTAAGATATTGAAAACTTAAGCAAAACCATATTCATGAAATATATTGTTAAAATTGTAATAAAATAACAACAAAAAGATTTATCAGTAACTCACTAACTTTGTTTCTCATCTAAGGAGGTAAAACTTCTAATATGACTCTGTCCCTACCCAACCACACTGAAATTTCACTTTACTTATATTTAATGCACTTGTTTTATTTTGTAGATGTGTGTGCATGTATGTGTGGGTATGGTGGCAGGTGTGGAGGTTGCAGAACCACTTGGAGAGTTTGCCCCCTCTCCTTCTATCTTCTTTGTGATTCAAGTTCTCTCTTGTTTTTGCCACTGCATGTATGCCTGTCTAGCTGGCCAGCAAGCTTTTGGATTCACTTGAGTCTGCCTCTTCCTATTTTTCTGTGATCACAGTTGTGTGCACTACTGTGCATTTAGCTGTAGGTGGGTGCTGGTAGACAGGATTTCAAGAAAATGCCTTTAACTACCAAACCATCTCCTGAGCCCCTAATGATACTATTTATGAAAGAAAAAAAAATAAAACTCATGAGGAATGGGGAGAGGAAAAGAAAACAATGACAAACATTGGAACACAAGAGGTTTGAATGGTGTTTATTTAAAGAAAATACCCAATGTATAATAAAATGCCTCAATATTGAAAACCAGCATTGACAATGGTATGGGTAGAACAGCCCAATCCAATGGGCTCAGGAGCTGATGTGTCAAGAGACATTCTCAAAACAATAAAAATGTTCATGTTACACAATAATATAAATGAAAATATTGAGAAAATAGTCCCAAAGAGAAATTTGATGGAAATGTGAAGAAACCATGAAAGAAAAATAAAAAGAGACAAGTGGAACAAAATTAAGAGAAAAAAAGAAATTATAATCCCAGTAACCCAACATCCAAGATTTAAAAAATGATCAACACATTTCAAAACTATTTTTCTGGGCCAAATTGAACTTCAAAAGGGATATAAAATAACCATTGTGAGACTTTAGAACAACTGAACTAAGGAATCCTGTACAAAAATCAAGAGTTGGAGATACAATTACTGCCAAATGGGTCAGCCAATAGAACATTGTTGGGCATCTCAAATACCATAGCAATGATGAGGGGATGAAACAGTACTTTCAATACTGTAAACGAAAATTATTTTTAACTTGGATTTTTAACTATAAATTCAATCTGGGCATGGAAAATAACATTTTCAAACCTGTTCTCAAAAAGTTATCTGCCATCCATTTTCATCTCATAAAGTAGAAAGAAGTACAAACATGGGGCACTATGCAATATATCATTGAAGAGGTAAGAGAAATTCTCAGAATGACTGGAGAAAAGAGAGAGTGTTAAGAGCTACACACAAAAGAGGAAGCACTGCTGATGTGGAAGCATTAGGCAGAGAAAGACCCTATGCTGAGAGTAGTCACTGGCAAATCCTCATTGAGCTCTGCTGTTAATGCCAGACAGAGAATTCCACTTCACAAAAGACAAATCTCGCAAATTTGACCCCAAGAAAATTCAAAACTGGTTTAAAAGACTGATTTAAAAAGAATAAAAAGCCAATCTATAGAACAGGTTAAATGTCTGTAAAGTGAGGATCTAGCAACAAATAAAAAAAACTATTATCTAGAATGTGTACAGAATGTTCAAAACCACACATAAAAATAAATAATGAGTCAATGGGTGAAATATATGAATAGATAGAGAGTGTCACTAGGTGGTTTATACTAATATCCACTAGAGAAAAATGAGGTCAAAGCACACCTGACAGAATAGTTTACATAGTTGGGCATGGTGATTCACAGCTGTAATCTCAGCACTAAGGAGGTAGAGGTAAAGGATCATTGTTAGTTCAAGGCCAGCCTGAGAGCCTGAGACTACACAGGGAATGCCAGTCAACCTTGGAAAAGCAAGACCCTACAACAAAAAAAAAAAAAGAAAGAAAGAAAGAAAGAAAGAAAGAAAGAAAGAAAGAAAGAAAGAAAGAGTAATTAAATAAAGGTATTAGCAATAACAAATCAGAACCAAGCTCACACATACATTGCTGTTATCAATATAAAAGTTGTACAATTACTCTGGAAAATTTAGAAATTACTTAAAAACTAAAAATACATCTATTATTAAATCAAGAAACTGTATCTCTGAGCACTCATGCTCAGAAAGTGTACACACAGAAGCATGCACTGATGCACTCATAGAAATTCTATATGTATTAATTCAAAAATAGAACAGTGAGACAGTTTTATTAAAATGTTTTATTTGTAAGCAAAAATGAAAAGAGAGCAAGTGAGAGACAGAAACAGAGAGAGAGAGGAAAATGAAAGAATTAAAGGGGGTATGGGAATACCAGGCCCCTTCCCACTGTAAACAAACTCCAGATGCATGTGCCACTTTGTGTATCTGGCTTTCAATGGGTAGTGAGGAATCAAAGTTGGGCAGTCAGGCTTTGCAAGCAAGTAGCTTTAGACATTGACTCATCTTTCCAGATCTAGTCAGATAGTTTTTAATGGGTGCCTTATAAACAATTGTTAAAACATATGCATGAATGTGACCCAAAATTAACTTGTAACATCTCTTGATATGCATAACAACTTGGATTTTTCCATAGGGAATGATTCTGTGTGGGGAAAAACACAACAAAAGATAATTGTTAAGTTGAATATTATAAGGCTCCATTAACAAAAAATTTTTAAATAATGATAATTTGCATGGTAGCACATGCCTTTAATCCCGCACTTAGGAGGCAGAGGTAGGAGGATCACCCTAGGTATGAGGCCACCCTGAGACTACACAGTGAAGTCCAGGTCAGCCTGGGCTACAGTGAGACCCTATCTCAACAAACCAAAAATTTATAAATGGTGAACAGTTTGCCAGTCGTCAGAATTTTAGGAGCAAGAAGAATGAGTGTAGCTATTAAAGAATAGCTCAAAGAATACTTGGAATATAAGACTTCAGCATGAAGAAACATAAGGCTACACATGTGATGAAATACATAAAAAAGAAAAGTATGCCTGGCTGCCTGCACAAACTGTATGCTGACAGGTACAGCAATGTGGAATGAGTAGGCCAGACCCCTGTTTCTGGACTCCTCCCACCTCCTATGTCTGGGTCCCAGTGAAGACTGTGTGCTGGTACTGTGTGAAGCTAACCACATTGATCTGGAGTGAGTATGTCTGACCCCTGTTTCTGGGCTCCTCTCACCTCCCTTATATGGGTTCCCTGCTGGGCCAGTGCACAGTCTCAGCAGTGTTAAGTAAGTAGGTCAGACTGGTCCTTTCTGGCTCCTCCTAGTTCCCTGGTCCAAGTTCCCTGGAACAGTCTGTGTGCTAGAGGACCCAGCATGGAGGTAGTAGGCCAGATCCCTGTTCTGTGGCTCTTTCCTGTCCCCAGGTCCTGGTAGGTCCCACTCTGCCTTGCTTAGAGAGGCCTGGTCCCTGTGTGAGCTGTGGAAGCAGGCCTTTTGCTTTGGTATCCTGACTGGCCACTAGGTACCAACATCCTTGTTCAACCAAGAGGGTGCATGGGCCAAAGGGCAAAAACTTGCTTCCTCCTCAATAAAATAAAGAATCTTCCTAAAATGGGTAGACAACAATGCAAAAAAGCCACAGAAAGTCAGAAAACTGAGAGACCTCCACTGAGGATGCCTATTCTTACAACAGAAGTCTCCAATGAACTTATAAAGAAATCAACAGAAATTAATTCCCAAAATGAAAACACAACAACCAATGAGAACTGAACAACAACAACAAAAAAAGCAAAAAAACAGAACTGAAAGCAAACCATCAAAGAACCAACAATTGTATCAATAAAACTGAACAAAATTGTCTTCTAGAGTGTTCAGATTTTGAAAGTAGGCTAAACATGATTGAAGAAAATGTTAGTACCCTCAAAGGAGATATGAATAAATTAAAGATGAGTCAAAAAATGGAATCTCTCAATGAGCAGTTGATTAAGCTTAATGAAGCACTTGATAAAATGCAAGAATGAACTATAGGAAACATCAAGAAAATGAGAACTCAAATTGAAATGATACCTCAAAAAAGAGATGGACACGATGCAAAATAACACAGTAGAAAACAAAAAATTATCAAATAGAAATTATAAAAACATCTCTAGAACCCCTCACCAACAGAGTTACTCATGTGGAAGACAGAACCTCTGACCTGGAAGAAAAACAAAGGAAATTCACTGGGAGACCAAAATCTTGCTAAGTACACAAAAGCAAGCGAACAGAGTATGAAGGAACTATGGGATACCCTAAAACCATGAAATATCTGGATCATGGGTATACCAGAAGGAGAAGAAATTCAGGCCAGAGGCATAGAGACCATATTCAACAAAATTATTGAAGAAAATTTTATGAATCCCTCAAATGAAAGGCCCATCCAGATGCAAGAAGCCCTCAGAGCACCAGACAGGACCAAAGAAGAAACTCTCCAAGACACATCATATTTAAAACTCTTAACAATGAAAACAGAGTGATAATAGCAGCAAGAGAAACAATTCACAATATACAAAGGCAATCCCATCAGAATTACATCAGATTTCATAATGGAAACCCTGAAAGCCAAAAGGACTGGAATGGAACACTTCAAAGTATGAAAAACTATGGCTTCCAACCCAAGCTACTTTATCCAGAAAAAGTATCCCTCATAATAGATGATGAAAGGAATTTTGGTAAACTTATAGAGAATATTTGAGGGAATACTCCACACAGAACAACCAACCAATCCCAAGAGCAAACAAGATCACAATAACCAAAATAGATGAGGCACAGAATAGTATGAAACAAAGGAAAGCACCAAAAACCATAAAACACCTCAGCATGGCAGGGATTAATTCAGACTTCACAGTAATAACCTTAAATATTTATGGTCTGAACTCACCCATCAAAACACACAGGTTATCAGGATGGATCAAAAGACTGGACCCTTGTATCTGCTATCTTTCAGAAGCCCCCCTCACTACTAAAGATAGACACCTCCTCAGGGTGAAAGGTTAAAAAGTGATATTCTATGCAAATGGAAATTTAAAAAAATCCAAGCAGGTGTTGCTATATTAATATCTTATAAAACGGACTTCAAACCAAATGTAATCAAAAAGGACAAAGAAGTCCACTTCTTACTCATCATTGGGAATGATCCAATATGAGCAAATCACAATCATAAATATATATGTGCCAAGCACAGGGGTATCCCAGTTTATAAAATAAAATCTACTTGACAACAAAACAGAAATAAAAGCCAATACCATCATAGTTAGAGACTTCATTACTCCATTATCATCAATAGGCAGATCATCCAAGCAGAAAATCAACAGGGAAACAGAGCTTAACAACATCATAGATAACTAAACCTAATGGATATCTACAGAACATTCCATCCAACTTTACAGGATGCACATTCTTCTCAGCAGCTCACAGAACTTTCTCCAAAATTGACCACATATTAGGCCATAAAGAATGCCTTCATAAAGACAGGAAAATTGAAGTAACTTACTACATCATGTGAGATTACAATGCTTCAAAACTAGAAACTGACACATCAGGAACTCCACCAGCTCATGGAGACTAAATAATACACTTTTAAACATTGAATATGTTATGAATGAAATCAAATAGAAATTCCTAGTATTGAATTATAATTAAAACACAACAAATTAAAACATAGCAAAACTTACAGAGAATGAGTGAATTACAAAGACAGAGAGATCCCAAATTAATAACCTAGCTGTCTACTTAAAGGCACTGGAAAAACAAGAAGAATCCAACTCAAAGAGGTCCAGATAGAAAGAAATGATCAAAATTAGAACAGAAATTAGTGAACTGGAAACTAAGAAAACAATTTGAAAAATAAACAGGATTGACAAACCCCTAGCCAATTTGATAAAGCCAAAAAAGTAATTAAATAAATAAAAAGAGTGAGAAGTCTCAAATTATTAGCAATGAAAAAGGAGACCATCCTTTTTAGTATTATTCCAAGGTATTTTATTTTTTGTTGCTATTGAAAATGAGATAGCATAACTGATTTCTTTCTCTCAATATATGGCCTTTACATATAGAAAAGCTACTGATTTTTGTGCATTGACTTTGTATATTGCCACTTCTTTAGAATGGTCTAAAGCTACATTACAAAGCCATAGTGACAAAAAAAACCAGCATGGTACTGGAAGAAAAACAGAAACATAGACCAATGGAGCATAAGACCTTATGTCAGAAGACTCAGACCTTATGTCAAGTAACTACAGCTGCTTGATCTTATACAAAGGTGCCAATAATGTAGACTGCAGAAAAGATATCATCTTCAGCACAAATTGGATGACCATATGTAGAAAAATGAAATTAGACTCACTCATTTTGCCATACACAAAAATCAACTCCAAATGGATTAAAGACCTCAATATAAGACCTGAAACTCTTCAACTACTGGAAGAAAAAACAGAAGGCACTCACCATGATTTAGGAATGGGATAAGACTTTCTGAACAAAGCCCCAGTAGCCCAGGAAATTAAGCAAGCACTCAACCAATTGGATCTCTGGAAGCTAAAAAGCTTTTGCATAGACAAGCATACTATAAGCAGAGCCAACAGATTACCCACTTAATGGGAGAAAATCTCTACAAGTTATAATACTGACAGAAGCCTAATATCTAGAATCTATAAATAAATCATAAAATTACACAATAAAAAGTCAAACAACCCACTCCAAAAGTGGGGCAAAGAACTAAAGAGGGAGTTCTCAGAGGACGAATTACAAATGGCTAACACACACTTAAGAAAATGAAGGATCTCTTTTCAGATGGCAGTGACTTGGGATGACTCAGAAGGTATCATGGTGCTGGAAAGAAGTGACTGCAGTGCTCAGTACTCTATCACACCTTCCAAGGCTCAGTGTCTAATGCGGAAGAGGTTGTGGAAAGAATGTAAGAGCCAAAGGAAGGGTAGGACTCCTTACAACGTGCTCCCTCCAGACACAAAATGGCCTGTATATCCATGACCTCACAATGCCTGAAACTACCTACACAAGACCATCATAAGAGGAGGAAAATATTATGATATCAAAATAAAAGGAAGACTGATTGAGAAGGGGTGGGGATAGGATGGATAATGGAGTTTCAAAGCAGAACATGGGGGGAAGGAGGGTATTGCCATGGGAAATTTTTTTATAATCATGGAACTTGTTAATAAAAATTTTGAAAGAAAAAAATGAAGGAGGTAAACACTGAGGACACTGAACACCTGTCAAACCAAAGATACAGAGGCTCCTGAGTGCCGATCACTGAAGTAGACTTAAAATGCTCCCAGTGTGACTCAGGGAATTTTGTGGAAGAGGGGATGGAAAGATTGTTAGAGCCACAAGTTGGTAAATTTTGCACAGAGACATTACATCTCCCTCATAACTGACTGCTGCCTCCATAATGCATGACCCACAATCTCCATGGGGTTGAACTGCATCCCCAATGAGGAAGGTCTCTTCAAAAAAGGGGCAGTGATGAGGGAAAGGCTGGTACCAACATGAGTTGTTTACATACTAAATATTTCCATATCTAATAATTTTTAAGCTAAGTACAACTATAAAAATTCTGTTATAGCAATGTGATTATATATACAATACTGTTTTATAAATGTTGCTGAGAAGAAATTAGTCAGGTAGCTTCATTTTAGGTAGTCAGTTAGGAAAGGGCCCAAAAAGGGAACCAAAGAAATGTCTCACCACCTGCATCAGCAGAACCAGAATTCAGCACCTGATTCCACTCTCTCTTGGCCCTGCTTAGGTGTGCTGGTCTCTTTCTGAGCAAGCCCTCTGAGTTCAGACGAATCAGCTCTCTCTCAGATCCATGTGAATTTGAGTATAAAGCCAACTACAATAAGATTATACATAAAGGCTTTTTACAGAGGTACCATTTCCTCTATCTCCTCTTCTTGGCTGCTCGTCTTTCCATGCCTGAATCTCAGAGGTCCCAGAACCAGTAAGACCATGTCTTTTTAACTCTGTCAGTGCTGATAGAGTGGAAAGAATTTTTTTTTCTCTACTCTCTAATTACCTTTTGATTCTTTTTTATAAAGCTAGGGTTTCCAGAACCTATATAAGCCGGAGATAATATCATGCATCTGTAATTCCAGCATTCCTACAGTGAGATGGGACACAGAAACAAGAGAATTTCCAGAAGCTTATGGGCCAGATATCCTGGTACATACAGTGGTGAATAATAAGACATACTGCCTCAAACAAAGTAGAAGGTGAAGGTCAACAGCCAAGGTCATTTTATGACCTCCACACATGTGTCCTGGTGTGCCCACACCCACACTCTCACATCAGCACTTATCACATCCTCTCACACACTACAAAGCAAAGTTCTGTTATCTTTCTTCAGCTTTCTGCCCATATATAAATCTCAACTCCTCCAAGGCTTCTCTCTTCTATGTTTCCCCTTCATAATGACAGTGAGACAGCACACATGGAAATAATCAAATACTGGAAGTCTCACAAAACTAGAATGTCATTATAATAATTACTACTAGTAGTTTAGTATTATTATTACTACTATCATAATTATTATTTTCTAAATACTATCAGATAAAGGAAACATTTAGTGTTTTCTGTACAACTGAATGATAAAAATAAAATTAAGAGGATAGAATGAGAAGAGAAGAAGAGACCATAAGGAAGCTAGGAAATAGGCAATGGGTTACATCTAAAAGGAAAATAGCAGTGGGGACAAAGTGGAGGAAAAAAGAGAACTGCCAGCTGGAGGCAGGAAGAGTAGTGAGGGAACAACCGAGAACAAAACAGAGTGACACATACGAGTGAGGGTGCCATTATGTAGCCTAGTATTTTGCATACTAAATTAAAAAGTCATTTAAAAAGAATAAATAAGGGAGAGGGATTATATGTTGCTTCAATGCCTTCTGATATTGCTCTTCTAATCTGTGCTTCCATAAAATTGTTTATACCCTAATCCTAGCCCTAAAACGATTGCTAGAGAAGAAAAGGACAAGCCTTAGACCTTCAAAATGAAATCTGCCTGTGAGCCTATCAAACAAAGGATATGTGACTCCTGTTCATGTGAACACATTTATAATAATGAGCCTGCCTCAAAATAACCAACAGTTAAAAGGTTTTCATGGTATTATGTGGCTAAAACTATAATATTTATTCTATTAACATTGAAGCCTCACTGGTTTAACTTCAGAATTAGAAATCTGAAATTAGTCCATAGTTTTCTCTCAGCATAAATTGTCTATACAATAAAAAAGATTTAAGTAATCAATCAACTATTCTCAGAATCATTTTCTTCTTTGTATACTTCAGCTTATGGCAGAGAAAGAGGTGACATGGAAAGAGCCACAAGCTATGTTTGGCTCTGACAAGACAATCTGAACTGCTTTCAAAAAGTTTTTAGCTGAAGAAAAGATTAAATCACTTACTGGAAAATCCCACATCAAAAATATCATAATGCCAGGCATGGTGGCACACACCTTTAATCCCAGCACTTGAGAGGCAGAGGTAGGAGGATTGCCAAGAGTTCAAGGCCACCCTGACACTACATAGTTAATTCCAGGTCAGCCTGGACCAGAGTGAGACCCTACCTCAAAAAAACAAAAACAAAAACAAAAACACATAGAAGGGCTGAAGAGACACCTTAGCAGTTAAGGCATTTGCCTGTGAAGTCAAAGGACCCAGGTTTGTTTCCCCAGGACCCAAGTAAGCCAGATGCACAAAGGGCACATGCATCTGGAGTTCATTTGCAGTGGCTAGAGTCCTTGGGATGCTCATTGTTTCTCTGTCTATCTCTCTTTTCTCTCTCTCTCTCTCTGCTTGCAAATAAATATTTTTTTTTTAAGGCATGCACCATCACTCCGGTTCTATAAAAAAAAAATCAGATAATTGAAGATGACATTAAATACACTTATGGACATTTGATGAGTTTTTCTTCTCCAGACCCTGGTCATCTTCCTGTAATTTTCAGGCTAGAGGTAAATGCTAGTGTGGCTGACCACCTGCTCTATACATCCTCAACCAACACTAGAGACAGGTCACTTTGTCACTATGATTGTAGTAGATAGCACACATTCTCAGTCACCAAAGTGATGCCTATCATTATTCAAGCTAACTTCTGCAAAGCCCAGATGAGTCAGATTTATACACTACAGTCTTCTATCAGGTGGATTTTGGATGAAGTTTGAACATCCTTGTATTTCACAACTGTATTCACACCCTTTATCAGTACCGAAAATGAAAAGGCTTCTATGGAACAATAATGTCCTAAGTAAAGAAACATGATGGACATGATCTTCTCAGAACTTTAAGATGTAAATATTACCTACTCAGTGTCTCGGAGGGACAGCACTAGCTCCCAGCAATGGATACACTCCCCAGGTCACACAGCTTTTATAAGGGATGGGATAGGAACAAAATGTAAGTCTGCAAGGCTATTACATTTTCAATCTAGACTACCTGTCATAATATACAATTTACAAACAATGGAGTAAACACATCTTAAATGTGACCACTAACTTTTGCCCAACACATGTACATAAATGATCCTTTCCACAATACCTGTACAGCATATTCTCTTGCTTTTCCACAGTAAACCTTGCTTTTATCTACCAGCAACAACTACCCTGAAATTTTTACAGTATTGATTCATTTTACCTAAGGTAAAATTTCACATAAATTGAATAACATATCATATGGTTCATTTTACAAGGATTAGTTCAAGAATAACTTTAGATTACTTTTGCTTTGTTTCAAATTTCCCTACTGTCCCATTTTACAAATGTATTAGTTTATTAGGTTATCCTTCTATTTGTTGCTATGCATCTCATCTTTACAAGCTTTTCATTTATATTTTTTGCCTTATTCCTAGATATGTTATATATGTTTAGTGTACATTTGACAAATTCTGCTTCTTCTAGTTCATTTTTCTACAGTTTTTGTTCTGTTCTGTTTTGTTTGTTGTTCATTTTAAGACAGCGTTTCACTAGAAAGCCCAGGCTGGCCACAAACTTTGCAAGCATTCCGCATGAACTGCTGAGTTACAGTCATGCATCACTACATCTGGCTATTGTAAATTACCAGAACTTACATGAGGAAAATTATGTGGAAAAGGAAACCAAGAAGAGAGGAGTCAACCCCCCCCCCCACAAAAAAAGTTCTAAAGAATCAGAAAATCAGCCCTTCTCATTTGGCATGGAAAGTCACTGGCACATAACTTTAAGATGAAGTATATTATGAACATATGCTCAGTTGTGCATTTTAAACTTTATATAACTAATTAATCAATATTCATTTGCAAGATTTTGTAACTGTAATTATTATGTACATAACACCTTTAAAAATGTGTTGTTTGATGATGTCATACTACTCAGAAATGTCATTTTTTTCTCTTAAAGTATATTTAATAAATATTTCCAATTACAATTATGCCCACTAGATGGTATCATACAGATTTCTGTGTGTCTTTTTTATTTATTATTATTTATTTATTTGCAGGGAGAGAGACAAAGAGGTGAAATAGAGACAGAAAGAGACTTGGCACACACCAGGGCCTACAGCCACTGCAAATGAACTCCAGATGCCTGTGACACTTTGTGCATCTGGCTTTACATGAGTACTTGGGAATTAAACCTGATAGGCCTTGCAGACAAGTGTCTTAACTGCCGTGTTATATTTCCAGTCCCAATATTTCTTTTATATGCATTTTTTGTTGTTTTTTTAGAAGTAGGGTCTTGCTTTAGCCCAGGCAGACCTGGAATTCACTATGTAGTCTCAGGGTAGCCTCAAACTCATTGTGAGCCTCCTACTTCTGTCTCCTGAGTGCTGGGATTAAAGGCATTCACCACTATGCCCAGCTCTTCTTTTATATCTTAAATGAAATTATAATGATTTTAAATTATTCACATACCATATTTCATTTATGAACGATTTTTTCCTTATAATGAATATCACTATATCTACATATCTTGAATACACTTTCAAAATAAATTTTACACATTGCTAGAAAATCTGTGATCTGTAGCAACTTGGTTTTAATTATCACATCTGCTTTCTTACCACAGGTGGAAAGAAAATCTCATTATTAAAAAAAAAAATCTTGTCAAAGAGTTGCCAAAGATTATTAAGCAGTCATCTATTTGAAGGAGACATATAAACAACTATCTATAACAATGTTACAAATTTGCGATGAATATTAAGCAGGATAAGAATTACTGTCTACAGTCACACAGAATATGTACAGAATATGTGATTTTTCCTAACTGCACTGAGCTGAGTATAGGGAGAAACGTGAAAAATTAAAATGTCATGAAAAACAATGGACATAAACAGTAAGATAAATAGATCAGGAGTACATAACATAAGAAATAATGAAGAAGAAATTCTCTGAGCTTGTCTGAAGATCACAAGATTATTCTCGCCAAACCAATTATTCAGGACTGGACATATTTAGATCTGCCAGAACCTGCCCAGATTGTTCACCTCAGACACACAGAGAAAATGTAGCTATAGCTCAAAGGTGGGTAAGTAATCCATGAAGAGAAGGCCAATACTCAGGTCAAATCTTATAGTTTTGTGAATTTGCCAAGACTGTCTTGATCTCTCACTGAGTTGGCCTATACAGGTTGAAGGCAAAAACTAGCATAAAGATAACAGAGTATGCTGAGGAGTCAGAACAGAATTGAAATTGGAATCTTTTCTGTCAGCAGCCATGTAGTCTAAGAATATTATACACCCTGTCTGAGCTTTGGTTACCTCATTTACAAATTCTTCCTTCAAGAGATATCTGTGATAAGTAAACACTATAGTACACAAGTAATTTCCTTTTTTTGTGTATTTTTATTTATTTATTTGAGAGCGGAAGACAGACAGAGAAAGAAGAGAGGGAGAATGGGTGCGCCATGGCCAGCCACTGCAAATGAACTCTAGATGCATGTGCCACCTTGTGCATTTGGCTTGCATGGGTCCTGGGGAATCGAGCCTCCAATCAGGGTCCTTGGGCTTCACAGGCCACCTCTAGGTCATCTCTCCAGCACCACAAATAATTTTCTTACTGGACGTTCATTGAATTTGAAAAGGCAGAAAACATATATCCTATATTTATGATGTACAGATTGTATTATTCTAGAGGCTTATGTAAATCACTACAAAATGATTCCCAGGAGACCATGACTCTTTAAGTTAGGTCTATCTAGTGCCTTTGTACACAGAATATGTACTGGCCTTCAAGGCTATTTAGATAAGGAGAAAATCATAGAACTATCAGGAAGAAAGTACTAGAGCAGACTATTAAAAGGGTTGCAATTCCTGCTTGTAATGTTGCTTACTGAAGCTTGGGCTATATATTCCATAATTAGTAAGTGTTCCATAGAGATAAAAACACTAAAGAATGCCCAGAACAAGTGAGAAGGTCATCACATGACCAATCAATGACAATATATATCAGCTACAATGAAACTGACAGCTAATGGAATAATACTCATGAGCCTAGTTAACATCACAAAATGCAAAAACGAACCAGGCAGTTGAGCTCAGCCCTGACTGCAGAAACATGAGAAAGTGAGAACTGCTTTCTAAAAGTTTGGGACTGGAGAGGTGGCTCAGAAGTGCTTATGACACAGCATGAGGACCTGATTTCAGATCTCTAAATGTCCTAGACAGTAAAGTGAGTGCCAAGAGGGAAGAGACAAGGAGGATCCAGAGGACTTGCTAGTTAGCTGATCCAGCATTGGTGAGCTCTAAACTCAATGACAGAGCATGTTTAAAAAGTAAGGAAGAGAGCAAAAAGAAAACCACTGGTCTTCACACCTATATACATGTGTACGTGTACTCACACATGCAGATATGCACATAGAACAGACACATACATACAAGAAAAAAAAATCAAATTTTAGAATAATTTAGGGCACAGTATTGGTACAAAAGCATGTCCATTATGCATAAAGTAGAGGGAAGTTTTTGTTGTTTGTTTGGAGTAGAGTTGTACTCTAGTTCAGGCTGACATGGAATTCACTATGTAGTCTCAGGGTAACCTTGAACTCATGAAAAGCCTCCTACCTCTGCCTCCCCAGTGCTGGGATTAAAGGTCTGTGTTGCCATGTCCAGCTTAAAGTAGGGGAAATTTAACATTCTTTTTAAGTGTTTATTTCCATTTTTATTTATTTATTTGAGACAAAGAGAGAAAAAATAGGTAGTCAGGTAGAGAGAGAGAGACAGACACAGAGAGAGAAGGGATGTGCAAGAGCTTTGAGCCACTGCAAACAAATTCCAGATACATGAGCCTCTTTGTGCAGTTGGCTTAAATGGGTCCTGGGAAATCAAACCTGGGTCATTTGGCTTTGCAGACAAGTGCCTTACCTGCTAACGCATCTCTCCAGCCATAAACATTTTTTTTTTTTTTTTTTGCTAATACAGCTCATATATAGCACATGGGGCATAGGGGACTCTACACCAAGGCAACATGGAGCCATGGCCCTCTACATGATCATCACAGTAAATGGTCCTCTGTTCATATGCCAGCTATCTTTCCTTTCTTCTCAAATAGCAAGCACAAATTTCAAACTTTGGAATTATTGACTTTACAGGTACCTTCATAGAGTCTCAACCAAATTGCTTCCATAAGAAGCTACATACATACTTTCAATTTTGAACTAATAAACTTGATGAAGGGGAAGTTTTAATAGACATATTCTAAATTTGGACCACCAGGTATTTATGCCAGAGTATGTATGTATGTGTGTGTGTGTATATACACACACACACACACACACACACACACACACACACACACACACACAGAGAGAGAGGGGGGGGGGCTTCCTTATGACTAATGACTCAGGTTCAATTCCCCAGTACCTAAGTAAAGCTAGATGCATACAAAATGGTGCATGCGGGCTGGAGAGATGGCTTAGCAGTTAGGCGCTGGCCTGTGAAGCCTAATGACCCTACTTCAAGGCTCGATTCCCCAGGACCCACGTTAGCCAGATGCACAAGGGGGCACACGCATCTGGAGTTTGTTTGCAATGGCTGGAAGCCCTGGCGCACGCACTTTCTCCTCTCTCTCTCCCTATCTGCCTCTTTCTCTCTCTGTTTGTTGCTTTCGGATAAATAAATAAAAATAAATAAACAAAATGGTGCATGCATCTACAGTTTGTTTGTGGTAGCTGGAGGTCCTGGTATGTTCATATCCTTCCTCTTTCTCTCGTCTTCTTGAAATAAAAAAATAAACATAAAAACATTAAAAACATAGTACTTGATGACCCACCAAAGCCCAGTGGTAAGACCCTATTACTGAAGACTCCATATGCAGCTGACACTTAAAATGGAACGGCATGGCTGGAAGACAGGAGAGAGTCAGTCCCCAGACAGTCAGCGTGTCTAGTGCCAGAAGGTGCTACATGGGTGACTGGGGGAAATGACCAATATCTGTCCAAGGAACTCATGGTCTAACTTAATTAGCAACAAATGACCTGTTGTGATGCCCACACAAGTGCAATAGTTGCACACAGCCATGGTGGGGAACCAACTGCTCTTGATTTGGCTAACTGATCCCCTCAGTGGTATGAGACCCATAGCTGGAGCAGGGAAACAAGTCAGAACCATAACCAAACATAAGCCCACTCTCCAATATCAAGCTACCATCAATCATGGGGTTCAAGAGGGCCTACACCTATCAAATTCTCTATCAAAAAAGTAAGTGTTATCTCAATTTTCTGGGTGCTAACTTACTCTCCATTGGAGAATCTGCTTGTCTTTTTCAGATAGATGCAGATCCTAAGGAGAGAGCTGCCCCAACATACCTCGAAAGGGGCCCGACTGAAACTAAGGATAATTGGCGAAACAAGCAAGGGTGCTGTTTTCCTGATGAACCGGATACCAGCACAAAGGGGAAGGAGACCAACACAGAGGAAAATCAACTCCTACCAAATCAGAGAGCCAGAGCCTCAGAGGCCCCCAACACCTCAGCACTGAAGCAGACCAAAAATAAACCCAACATGGCTCAGGGAAATTTTGCGGAAGAGGGGGCGGAAAGAATGTCAGAGTCACATGTTGGGTCATGATATGCAGAGACATTTATCGTACCAATAACTGTGGGCTAACTCCACAATGCACGACCCATTTACATCAACAAGGAGGGTCCATTGGGAGGGGGTAGATCATGGATGAGCCTAAACAATGGTACCAAACTGCCTGTATTTGCTGAAAAGAAAACTAATAAATTAAACTAAAAACTATATATATATATATATATATATATATATATATATATATATATATGCCTTTGAAAGAAAGTGGCAAATAAAAATTCATCTAGAAGAATAAGGGCATGAGTTTCTCTGAATTTTTAAAGCTATATGGACCTTACTGTAGAGATTTTAAAATATTATGAAACTCTAATAAATAATGCACTGCTTCTTCGATAAGATTTAGAAAGACACAAGACAGAAAAGAATGCTCACACAGATTCAATATGTTTAATAATTAAATATGTGATAAAATGGAGGTTTAAATAAAAAAATAAAAGAATGACATTCAGTAAATTGGTTTGGACCAATTTAAGTAGGAGCTGTGCCTTAAATCCACACACAAGTAAATTTCAAAGGAATTCAAGATCAAAGAGATTGAGCAAATAAAAAAGATCTAGAGTAATATTTGGTGAAATATTTATTCTTGGAGTTGGATTTGTCTTTTTTCAGCATAGATGGCATATTTAAAATTAATAAAACTATGGCTTGAAATCTATAAAAATGAAAATGTATGGCTAAAACTTGTTACAAGAAAAGAGTAATGGTTTTATTACGAAGTAGTTGCATAAATCAATAAAGCAAAATTATGTAATCATGAATATTGAAAAAGTAAAAAAGAAAATCTTTCACACATAAGCACATGCACACACAAGTGCAGACTTTGCCACTGTTGACTATATATATATATATATATATATATATATGTATATGGAGTCATGCTGGGCATGGTGGTACAAGCCTTTAATCCCAGTACTTAGAATCCAGATGTAGGAGTTCAAGGACACCCTGAAACTGACACTATATAATGAATGTCAGGTCAGCCTAGCCACAAGACCATACCTCAAAAAAAAAATATACATATATATATATATACATATATATATATATATATATATATATATATATATATATATATATATATATAAAAGACCCAATCTCTGTAAAATTCAGAAAAGTAAAAATTGAATGCTTTATATTCATTGGATCAAGAAAGATAATATAATAATGATACATGGAACTTATTAGGGAGAGCTATTCAAATACAGGGAATTATAGCAACAGCATAATTCACATAATTTCAAAGAATCATATTGATACATTTAAATTAATAGGCCTAAGTTAGTCAGGCATGGTGGCTTGTGCCAATAATTCCAGCACTAAGAATGTGGAACCAGGTGAATCATAAGCTTATAAATCCCAGCTATATGCCAAATTTGAGCCTAGCATGACCTATGTTATACACTGTTTCAAAAACATAATAAATAAAAGATAAATCAATATTTGGTTCAGGAATATTACTAAAGAATTCATCCAAAGGTTTGCATGTTGCTTTGGGAACTATTTATTTTCTTATTATTTTTAATGTGTGTGTGTGTGAGATGGAGTGTATTATGTATAAATGGTGGATGCAAATATAAGCCTAATTATACTCTTTTATCAAAACCTCCTCCAACTTTTTAAAGAGGTATAGAATAAATAAGGGTAAAGATGCAAAATGCTATAAAATTAATAATAAATCAAAACAGAGACTGAGAAAGAACTGATGCACATAATTGTGTCTATCATATGGTAATTGTGAATTTGAATAAAGATTTCCTTGTTTTGATGTGAAATCATTCTAAAGAAATCTAATTTGCTTATAATTCTAAAATTCAGCCCAATCTTTGCCTTTTATCCCCTGTGATAAAATTCACACAAAGTAATACAGACTGTGATGATGAGCTTTTCATCTTTACATTAAAAATTGTACATTAATCCAGGTCTGACATCATATCTTTTGCCTTTTCTTATTTCTTACTCTTTTCAATCAAAATCTCCTAATATTGTTGTATCTCATCCAACTATTTCTCATATGCATCTCTCTGACTGTCATGTTCAAAAACATGTTTTAGGGATGGAGAGATGGCTTAGCAGTAAATGACTTGCCTGTGAAGTCTAGGAACCCAGGTTCATTCCTTCAGTACCCATGCATGCTAGATGTATAAGGTAATGCATGCATCTGGAGTTTGTTTGCAGTGTCTAGAGGCCATGGTGCACCCATTCTCTGTTTCTTTCCCCCCCCTCCTTCCCTCCCTCTCCTCTCAAATAAATATTTTAAATTTTTATTTATTTATTTATTTGAGAGAGTAAGAGAAAGAGATGCAGAAAGAGAGAGGGGCCACAGCAGGGCCTCCAGCCACTGCAATCAAACTCCAGATACATATGCCACCTTGTGAATCTGGCTTATACAGGTTCTAGGGAATTGAACTGAGGTCCTTTGGCTTTGCAGGCAAACCCCTAAACCACTAAGCCATCTCTCTAGCCTTCATTAATTTTTAAAGCATGTTTTAGGAAAGAACTCCCTCCTCTAATAAACCTCATTCCAACATTCAATTCCCACGTTTTCTTCTAAATATAAGAACTTTTACTATCATTTCCAAATCTACATGGGAACCACATAGACTGCAGAGATATGGGGATTTTAGAGCTTTAATTTTAGAAATTTCATTTTATAAACACATTTCAATTGGTAATATGACTTATAGAAATACAAAATTGCTCTTTTACAAATTAAATGTTCCTGAATAAGCCCCATTTATTTGAAGTACTTATGGATTATTGAGTTTACTTTATCACAGCTAACTACATAATCAGTTTATCAATATTTATGATGGCATTTAATTTCTACATTAGAGTTTGCTTTTATAAAAATAACATTATAATGCATAACTAATAATATGTAAATAAAATATTGCAGGAAAAATAAAGATGAGATATAAGGAACTTAATAAAATTTACTATAGTAAGGGAAGTATTTTAAGAAAATTCTCTTATAGATCTTTGAACTATACAAATGCAAGACAAGTATTTCTGAATGAGTGCTTTGCCTAGGGCCAATAAAAGTGTGGTGGCTTGATTCAGGTGTCCCCCATAAACTTAGGTGTTCTGAATGCCAAGTTCCCAGCTGATGGAGGTTTGGGAATTAACACCTCCTGGAGGCAGTGTATTGTTGGGGGTGAACTTAAGGGTGTTACAGCCAGTTTCCCCTTGCCAGTCTTTAGCACACTATCCTGTCACTATTGTCCACCCTCGGCTCATGCCATCATTTTCCCTGCCATCATAGAGCTTCCCCCTTGAGCCTGTAAGCCAAAATAAATCTCTTTTTTCCCACAATCTGCTCTTGGTTGGGTCATTTCTACCAGCAATGTGAACTTGATTGCAAGAGTAAAGGAAGTATGCTATGAAAAGTATCTACAGAAAAAACTGAAGAATCACTGTGTGACGAGCGTAGTGTTGTAATCAAAGGAAACTCCCAACCAAATTAATCTGATGAATATGCAATTTATGCATAATCATTATTGTATTTCAAAGTGATTAGTCATAATTGCTAAGGGGTTCATATAAATTACTATAATTCGTATTGTTCTTACACAGTCAAGCAGAATATTTCTAGGACGAGCTGAAAAGAAAGAATAGGAAATGCTACAAGAACTCTAAGTTATTCTAATGACCCATTGAAGAAATAAAGAGGCTTACACATATTTTTGTTTACTTGTTCTTTTGTATTCATCCAAAGATAAAAATGGTTTGTATTTGTGTTATCAGACTTGAAAGCACAATTTTAATTCATTTTTTTCTAGCATTAGTTTCTGGCTCTTGATTGTATGGAACTCAGAATTGCCTGTCTGTCAGAAGAGAAATCAGCAGTGACATAAACTGAGACTATGAAATTTTCATGTTTAATTTGCTTTTTAATAATAGCTTCTCAGTCCTAACTTTAGTCTACACAGAAGTCAGTGGAGTCAGCTAAATTGTTACCTTCCTCTTAGGTAGTCTTAAACCAAATTTCAGTGAGAATAGAAACATTGAAACAGCACCACCTCCAAGCTGAAGGGCAAGAAGTATTTTCTATGAGAATATTTTTGGTTCAGAGGCCTTTGAAGTCATTCTGGAAGAACTGGGCACCTAAGAACCCTGAGGTTATTGGGGTCTACCTTCAGAATAGCTTATCTGTCCATGTCTTTTGTTAGGGCACCTTCTTTTTTTTGTTTGTTTGTTTTTGTTTTTCATGGTAGCGTTTCACTGTAGCTCAGGCTGACCTGGAATTCACTCTGTAGTCTCAGGGTGGCCTTGGAGTCTCAGTGATACTCCTACCTCTGCCAACTGAGTTCTGGGATTACAGGCATGTGCCACCACACCCAGCATGGTACCTTCTTAGTTGGGAAGTCTGTGAGATATTGTGAGGAAGACAATGGGCTTGGAGTCACACATATTTATGTTGAAGTGTATCAATATTTTGGGAAACTCAGTTTCATGAGCATCTCCTATTCTTCATTTATTATGTGGGAAAATCTTTTTAACTCAGGTAGTTCTTGCCTGAAAAAATGGGACAATACATATGAAATTTAATGACAGTGTTGGACACACATTTTGGGGACAGAAATTTGCCATGTTCACTTTCAGCTCTCAGTGTCTTGCTGAGTGTGCCCAAGTCACTCAGAAAGTGCAGTAGTGCAACATGCAGTCTAGAAATGCCTTCAGTATTCCCCAGGATGAGGAAGTGGCTGCTCACTCACTGCTACAAAAGTGGTTTTGTAGCAATACCATCATGTAGCTGCTTCTGAGATTTCCACTGATAGATTGGGTTGGCATTGCAATTACAGGTCAATTTGGAAAAGGTGACATCATAGTATTTATTTATTTGCTTAAACATTAACCAAATATTATTATCAAATCATTAGTTATTTCTTAGTCAACACAACTTAGATATTATTGGTTAGCTTTCTTGCTATGAATTTCAAATCTATGATGCTACTATAAATAGTAAGTATTTTAAACTAAAATTTTATGTTGCTAATCAGAAGTGTATAAAAAATGTCAATCTTTTGAAGTCAGGATTCTTCTCTTGTAAAAAGTGTCTCATTGTATGTGCAATTGCCATTTGACTGCTACATCACCCTGTGCAATCCCAGTCATGGAGAACTGCACTGCTCTTCCTACCTTTGTCATGAATAATGAAATTTCTTCATCCCTGGCTCACATGCTTTCTTCCTTTTGTCAGCCTTCATAGAACTTATTAGCTTTATTTAATACCATCAAACTTATAAAAATAATGTACTTAAGAAAGGATAATTAAAGGCCTGTGAAGATGACTCAGCAATTCAGAGCACTGATTGAAATCATGAGGGTCTGAGAGGACCTGAGATGACCTGAGTTCAGTTCATCCAGAACCTACATAAACAGCTAGATATGACCACATACTTGTAACCCAAGTTCTGTGGAGGGCAGAGACCAAAGAATTATTGGAGATCATGAATGATTTTATAAAGAGGATATATGCAGATGAGTGATCCCTGCAAGTTCATTGCACAGACAAGTTTATACATTTCACACACAAACATATCTGACACATACTATACATCCAAAAAAAAAATAACAATTAAATATTATCAAAGGGGAAAGTGTCAGGGGGGAGGTAGGGAATTACCATGGGATATTTTTTTATAATCATGGAAAATGTTAATAAAAATTTTAAAATTAAAAAAAAATAAAGAATATAAGAGAGTCTGTCAAAAAAATAAATAAATATTATTATATTCACTTGCATAAAACAACAAAAATTGCAGAAATTAAATGGTTAAATGGTTGAATACAGTTAGGATATCCCTTCAAGAAATAATAATAACATTACTACCAATATTGTTATATGCTTTTCTTTTAAACTTTTATTTCATTTATTTGAAAGAAAAGGAAAGATAGATATATAGATGGGGTGGGGGGAGAGAGCACCAGGGCCTTCAGGACTGCATACCAACTCCAGATATATGCACAACCTTGTGCATCTGTCTTATGTGGGTTCTGGGAAATCAAACTTGGGTTATTTGACTTTGCAGGCAAGCACTATAACCACTAAGCCATCTCCCTAGCCCCAAATTCATTTTTGATGTGCATATAATGTGTGTGTATATGTGTTTGTGCATATTCAAGTGATGGGTACTGGCAAATGTGTGTCACAATGCACAATTACAGGTCAGAAGACAATTTTGGGGTTTTGGTCCTTGCCTTCCATGCTTGACACAGGGTCTCTCATTGTTCACCACACTGCATTAACCAGCCTGTGAGATTCTGGGAGGGGTTCTCTTGTGTCCACCTCCCTTTCTTCTCCTAAGTGTGTGCTAGTATTATAGACATTCAAGATGAAGATACATTCTGGAAAAGATCTCTGTGTTCTGCATTGTAGGTACTTAGTAAATACTACATAGCATCAGCATTTGCAATGATTGTGCAGAGAAAAGTCAGACTGTGATCTCAGATTCAGATTCTTGAATCCCATGTTACAACCAGAAAGCTTTATTGCCCCATGGCTTACAAAAGGATTACTAAGCCCATATTGCAGATAAATCTTTTGGGAAGCACCTAGGCAAGTCCTCACAAGTCCACATTGAGTGAACACCAGGAGAAATACTACTAGGGAGCAAGGTGGCCCTGAGTGTTACAGTGGTTCTTAACAACTTAGGGTTTCTAGAAAGCTTTCCTGTGACTTGAAAAAATTTAAAAAAAACCATGGTTTTCTCTCTTTTTTTTTAATCTTCTAAAAAATAATTTTCCATTTATTCAGCTCTTACCTCCTCACTAAGAAACACAAGGTTAGTAACACAAAGTCACAAAACATGAAGGCTTAATCAAGGAAGCAAATTAGCCACTCTCTTCAGAGTCCGTCCTCAATGAAAGATTATGTCCTAAATTGTAGCAGTTAATATCTTCTGCAGCAATTAAGTCTGCACTGCTTACAGCCTTGAGAATAAGCTACAATAGTCCTGAGGACACAGAGGCCACAGGGGAAGCTTTCAATTTCTGGCTCTTTCTATTTAATTAACCCTAAATAACAAAGTGAATTTGGAGCCAGGAAAGAAAAAGTATAGTGCATTTGGGAAAGCACCAAGGCAAAAGTGGAGTGAAATATCATAGATTAGAATGAAAGTTTGTTTTTGAATTGCAGAGTTGGCCTATGATTGCGTCAGTGAGAGTAAACCTGAAAATGACTGAACTTTTCTATGTTCTGCTATACGCACAGCCAAGTAAAAGAACAGTGCCATATACAAAGCATATTCAATATTCTGTAGGGGAATATTAGTATTGACAATAAAATTCAAGAATAAAATATTTTTCATTCCAATAATTTCTTACTTTTCAATACGTTTTTCCATATTAACTTATTTATACATACATACATACACACACACATACACACACACAGACACAGAACACACTTAAACACACATTCACAGCTCATATCTTTGTAAAATGCCATCAGTAAAGCATGTCTTATCAGAATATTTCCAAGTAATCTAACAGTCTATCAGGACAAAAAGGGAGCCACAACTAAGACTGTATTATGCATTAGCATGCAGGATATTGTACTGAGGCTCTGATGCAATCCCCACTCTCACCAAGAGGATTAGGCAGGTGTCATGAAGAAGTAGTGCATGTACACATACATCTTCAGAAAGTAACTCAACTAATTTAGGCCAGGGCTTTAACTGGAGCACAAATGGATCTTGTGCTAAAATCCTACATTTCTGTGGCTAGAGGTCATGCTAAAGTTCATGTCTATTGTTCTTTCATACATTGCCATGCCTGTATTCCAATATCAATGCTAAAATATACTGTATATTTTAAATAAGGACAAGTTTATTTTAAATAAGTTACTTTATTAACTAAGACATAGAATGGAATCACAGACAACAAAGCCTGTGGAATCAGAAGGAACAAACATTTTCCATTTTCCAGCTTTGTGGTCTTCATCATAGCTACTCTGGGTCTTAGGGTCTCCATTTACCTAATGAGTATATCAGATAATATTTTCTTTGCTGAGTTCCTTTATGGATTGCAGTAAATACAATGTGACAAATTTATTCTAAATGGTCATTATACAAAGCCTTAAAAATGGGGGACTCGCTTTTTCAATGTCCATGGAAGATGGTTGCTCCTGCTCTGCTAAGTATAAATCTTTGAGTACTTTCTGCTTCTGTCAAACTGGAGCATTTACAGCAAGGCAGATGTCTTCCTGTTTCACTAGAGCTGCTATCATTACCTCTGTAAGAGACAGAAAACTAGAATCTCTCCTTTTTTGATGACAGTTACTTGGAGATGGAGATCTTCACATCCTATTTAACAGGGACAAAATGGAGAAGGACATCATACTAAGGTTCTTGAATATCTCTTCTGTATATCTGTAATACACGTCTGTTACTCACAGTTACTTTGGCTCATTTACACTGGAGGGGATAACAGAGAACTCCTAGAATTTGACATGCATTTTCTAATGCACTTCCTGAGAAACTTATTTTCAAGCCCTGATGATAAACAGTTTAAAAGTAAGTTTAATTATGATATGCTTCCTTTTCTGTTATTAATAGGAGTACACAATTTGAATATCATGATGACATTTTCATACATATGTATCCCTGTGCTTCGTTCATATTCACCCCCAGTACTAATACACATGTAACAGTAAGAATGGGGCTGAAAACCATTAAGACAATAATTATATTACTTTGTACAATCAATATAAATTACTAAGCACAGATCCTAAGGAGAGAACTAGTCCATCACACGTCAAATGGGTTGTCATAGTCAGAATATCGTGTCAAAACTCAGCTTTTAGTATATAGGCAGGGTTTCAGAATGCTATGAGCTTTAAGCTTTCATTCTAATTTATTTGTCTATCTATCTACTTATTTATTTATTTTTGGCAGAGTGTTACTATTTAGCCAGGCTGGCTTTGAATTCAAAATCTTTCTGTCTCAGTCTTCTGAATGCTCTGAACCTCAATTTCCAATTTCAGAAAATAATACCAACAAAAATGTTATTGTAATAACTCCATAGATGAGATAAGCTATGTGCAAATTACAAAATAGCATAACAGATGGGTAATAAGAATGATTATTAATAGTGTACGGGTCCAGTTATCCATAATAATTATTTTTAAGGTAGAATAGCTTTAAACAAGTCATTTAGAATCTCTATAAATTCATTGAATGTCTAATGTGTTACATTGGTTATTTTTCTGAATAGTGTGACAAAACAATCCTGCCAGAAGTACAGTAAGGAAAGAAGGGTTTGTTTTGGCATGGTGGCAGGAGTGTGAGGTGGCTGGTCACACTATTCACAGAGGGGAAGCAGAGAGGAACGCTGATGCTCAGCTAAGTTTACACATTTTACTCAGTTTGAGACCTCAGAGGATGGGACAAAGCTGTCCACAGTTATAGTAAGTATTCTCACCTCTATTAACATAATCAAGAAGATTCTTTCCATACATGGCCAGAGATTTGTTTCGACGAGATTCTAGATTCTACCGTATACATGCATGTGTGCGCATGTGCATGCACATGCACATGCACGCACACACACACGCACACACACACACATTCCTCCTCCCTCACTCAATATAAAGAAATTAATTAATATTAAGTTTGTGGCTATGTTACTTGTCAAGTTTGATGACTTGGACTCTCTAACACATCCACTTTCTCATCTTGAAATAAGTGACCATATGTAAACTAAATACACATACACACTACATAATCCTGATTGTAGGAGTAAGGTTGTGGACTCTGCCTCCCACAACAAGGAGGAGATTGTGTCCTCCAAAGATTCTCAGGCTCTTAAATGCATGGGCTTTCCCAGGAAATGCCTATGTAAGCTAGCACCCAAGCCCAAACTTCCTTGGCACTAGGTAGCATTTTTGCCTTGAGCAAAAAGTAACAATACTATATATCTTCATACAATGCCCTCAAAGGCACAGCAAAATCAAACACTAAATCTTTTCCTAGAAAATAATATAACCAAAGCCAAAATGGATTCCTTGCCTTAGATTGTGAATAAAGTGGATTCAAGAACTTATATCTCAATGGTTCACTATGAAAGTTTGGGAGAAAAAAAAAATCCCTTTTTCCTTTTGCCATGCTGGGCACTAAACCCAGAGGCTTAGGTATCACATTGAAGTACTCTATACCTTCCCCCAATACTACTTTACATGTACCTCATCTTCCTGGCCACTGGTATAAACTGGCATTATTAAAGTTTCCCTCTCACATTATATTCAAGGAATGTTTTCAGCTCTCTGAGAAGCATTAGGAAAGCATTTCAAGTAATGTACACTCTCTTGTTAACATGCTGGCTCCCTGCATCTCTTCTTTGCTGTTCACTTATCATTTGGATGCTTTCAGGAGCTTATTTAGGAATACAGCTTTTTAAACTTGCAAACAACTCTCACAAAAGTCTCTGTACACCTATAATTTAATGCTATAATTATATGCTGCCACAGAAAGTATGGCTACCAAGTATAGATTGTATCATTAACTTTTATTTATGTAATAATAATGCTTCTTTATTGGGCTTATTTACTAACTGCTGACACTGTGACAGCCCAAGGAAATCTTACATGATTTATGGATGTTACCAAAGTCAAGACTACTTTTGAGTTGGAACAATATTTTATTTGCTTTCACATATTTGTTGCCTTTACACAGTATTGGGTAATTTCCATTGTTCCCACCAAATAGCCTTGCGTTCATTTCTGGATGCCAAGGCTCCAGTAAATTTTCGGGTGTTGTTTTAGAAAGACTTATTTTGCAGTGACTGTTAGTGAGTGACCCAATAATTGTTTTTATGGCTCTCCAGTCAAGTGTGAAGCACTCTGATAGCATGTCAACAAACTGTCAAATACTAGGGAGAGATGCCATAAGTGTTATTGTGATTGATTGGATATTTGAATCTTTCTACTTTCAGCTGTTCCTTGCATCCTATATCAAGGAAGACAGAAACTGGAGGTGGGGGACACCTTAAATACTATAAATGCTTTGCTGTATAACTTTATATAAAGCATTTAAGAACAGAGAGGGGCAAAAACAGTGGATCTGAGGAGAACACTAAATGGAGTATGTCTGTTTGCAATTCTTCCCAGTAAAATGATCTTACATTAATAGAGTGCTGTTACATCATTCTATGCAGCACCACCATGTTGGCTGCTTTTCTAGTGACCCTACTTGTGTTTCACAATACACAACAAGACAAAGATAGGATGGGATAATAAAACATAAAGTCAAGCTCTAAAAAAATATCTTAAGGTGTTATCCTGCATTTCTTTATACTAGCAGATTGAAAAAATAATTTACAATATTTAATTTGTTAGGATACTATGGTAACTATCCCAACAGGAGAAATGGCCTTTCAGAGAGAGAGATTTGTGTCCTTTCCTTTGTCTATCAGACTATTGAAATAGTGGTCTCAAGGTGTGTGGCAAAAAAGGAAAAATCTGAGGCCCTGCTGCCATACAGAGGAGGAAATTATCTCCCATGGAGACATTTCTTACACTTCAGACAACTTGTCGGACCACCACTAAGGATAGACTGGATCCAATATGATAAACCTTTTCTAGGACTGATTAATTATGTGTACCTCTTGTACTCTATTTAAACCTAGCCCTTTGGGTTGAGAAGATGGTTCAGTGGTTAAAAGTGCTTGCTCCACAAATCTGATAACCAGAGTTTGAATCCCCAGCACCTATGTAAAGCCAGAAATAAAAGTGGCACATGCATCTACAATCTCACAGTACCTAGGGCAAGGGGAGACAGAGTCAGGAGAACCCTGAAGCTCACTAGCCAGCCAGTCTGGCCTTCTCATTAGAAACAATAAAAGAGGTCCTTTCTCAACTTCTGCTTTCTTTCATTTGCTGTGGCAAGATATGATGTCCAGCCTGTGCTTTACCAACCTTTCCTTGCCCTATTGAAGCTTTCCCTAAGGGCTGTAAACCAGAATACATCCTCTCCTTCCATAAATTGCTTTTGAACAGATGGTTTGTCCTGGCAATGTGAAGGTATATAACATCAATGAGTTAAGTGGGGTCTTCCTAAGTAATTACTTAATGCTTAATGATATTTGGTATACCCATAAAATCTCAGACTTCACATATCATTGAGGTTTATTCTTAGGCATTTTTACTCAATCTGAGAAAAATAAAGTTTTCAATTAGAAATTCAATTAAAAAACAAGGTATTTTCCCTCTCCTAGAGGTGTAAATTTCTTTTTTAATGCAGCAAACCTTCATATAAAAATCATATTTTTGAGAAAAAAGATAATCCCAAAATGTACTTATTTTAAACAAAGAAAAAGTAAATGACACAAGAAATAGATTTAGCCATTTTTCAAGCAAAACCATCTTTATTTATATATAACATCAGCCCTGTGCCCAATATGCTTGGCAATCACTTTGCCAGTTGGGTGAACAATAGCTATTGAGCACCTACTGTTCTTGAAAGAGCTGCACAAGATACACTGAGGAAATACAAAGGAGAAAGTCAGCGTGATCCCTGCCCTTGAGGAACTTAAAGTTTAACAAAGTAAAAGGTGTACTCTATTAAAAAAAAAAATCACACACGCACACACAGACACACACACACAAACACGCTCACACAGCACATGAGAAAGTAAACTGTTTCAGAGTGAATTAATTTATTCAAGGGCCAGTGAACATGGTACTATGGCAAAACAAAAGCACATAAAAAGTAGAATTGTGACATCTTTTAGTGATAATCCTAGACAAAAGATGGTTGTAGAATGATGTATTTTATGAAAGTAAGGACAAATACAAATTAAGTATAAGTGACTTAATTATCCCTCTTAAAAATGATAGAATAAATTTCCTCTTTTGTTTGACCATTTGCCTGAGAAGTCTTATAAATATTTTCCTTTTCTTTTTCAAATATGTATAAATGTTTTCAAAATCCAAATAGACATTTTGCTAGTTCTGTAACTTGGGAATGTTTTCTTTTGAAAGAACCTTTAGCTTTTTCATAAAAAGCTAAAATTAAAGATGATAGACTAATTTATTTGATGAAGAAAATTGCAGAGCAACATAGCATTCAGGCATGGATATTATTGGTTGCTTTTATCCAATTTACAGTGTGAATCAGGAGCAAATGACAAAGCAGAAAAAAAAAAAATGAAAGCCACATAGCTTTAAAGCTGTGAATGAGGAGGGAGTGGTTTTTAGAGATTCCAACCATTAAAAATAAATTGAATATTTAATATTAGAATGATACTATGAGGGCATATTAGCTATTTACCAACCCTAGTCTCAAATACTAAAGATGAAAATATTTTAACTTATTTGAGACTAGGCTTTGAGAATTCCAGGGTACTGTGCACACACAAAACCAATCTAAGGAACTGTTTTCCTTTTTTTTTAGACAACCCAAGTATTCAGAGACTACTGTAACCATGTTCCAAAGGGTTCAAATTAGCTAAAACTGGAGGTAGACTTTTGATAATAGTCATGTCTCATGTCAGTGAGTGAGCATGCAGAATACATAAATTATCTTTGGAGCACAGATATCACAATATTTCTAATGTCTTGTCCTGTTGGGTTTCTTCTAGCTTTGACCACATTCTTCCTTTCTATATATCTGAGAAGTACATAACTACTTTTGCTTTCACAGAGGCTCACAACCAAAATTGTGCCTTGAATTTCAAAAGGGAATTTGAATTTTGACTTTTTAAATATGTTAAAACTTTTAAGGTTATAGAGAATCACAGTGATGGGTTGAGTACTAGCAGATGGATATCAATCCTTTAGGGAATGGAGTGTAATGTAATGGTTTGGATATGAAGTGTTTCCCCTCAAAAGGTTCATTTGTTGACAGTCTTGGTCCCAAGCTCATGGTGGTGCTATTAATAGAGTTTGGGAGTAAGTTAGTCTCATTCTTAGGCAGCTAATTAGGGTACAGTTTCAGAAAGAACAATATATCTACATGCTCTGATAAGTAATTCAGGGTCTGAAATCAAAAAAGGCCCTGACCCATAAAAAGATTGCTGGACACCAGCACCTTGCTATATTTACTTCCTGGTTATTCCTCCAACTTAGAACTTTTTGGCAGGCTTCCCCATCCACATCCCACCCCCACCAATTGTGGGTTTTCTCTGAGTCTCTGCTCTTCTTCCTGACCTGCCAACCAATGAATGTTCTTTTTTTAAAATATATTATTTATTTATTTATTTACTTAGAGGGAGAAGGAGAGAGAATGGACACGCCAAGGCCTCCAACCACTGCAAATGAACTCCAGATGCATGGGCCTCCTTGTGCATTTGGCTTATGTAGGTCCTAGAGAATTGACCCAGGATCCTTTGGCTTTGTCGGAAAATGCCTTAACCACTAAGCAATCTCTGCAGCCCCAATGTTCTTGTTACACATTTAAACTCAACAATAAAGTTCATCCTAACGATTTTCCAAATAGGCAAATACAGGATCATAGTCAAAAAAGCCCACAATCTACAATGCTCAGTGGCAACCTATTCATAGCCCCTCCAAACAGTTGCAAGGTTTTTCCTGATTTCAATTTTTACTTTTGCTTTGATGTACAATAAACTTTGCTTCCTCTCTGAAATAAGTTTTTTCTCTAAACTTGGCTTTCTGTTTACAGTAGTTTTTCCCTTTTAACTCATCCTCCATCACCTGGAAAGATTCATTCTTTGAGTTTGTGAGACACAGAACTCAAAGCCACTGACTCCAGAAAACTTCGGTGTCTGTTTAGTCTCTGCCAACCTAGCTCCTGAGTTAAGCCTACCTAAGATTTAAGATTCTGCTTTTGTCAAAGACATTCATTACACAATGTTAGGAAATTTTGGAAACTTTAGGAGGTGTGTCCAAAGTGATATCACTGGTTCCTGAAGGCAGATCCTTGGGATTATTGTGTCTCTGGTCCCTCCCTGTGTTTTTCTATGTTTCTATGCTTCTATGTTTCTCATTGGTACTGAGGTGGAAAAAAAAACAAAACAAAACAAAAAACCTCTCTTCCACCCTTCCATTTCCATGGTGCTTTGCCTAAGTACATGGAGTCAAGCAAAACTGGTCTGAACACCCTGAAACCATGGGTCCAAACAAATATTTCCTCCTCTTAAATTGCTCTTATCACATATTAGTCACAAAATGGTGGCATGTTTTCTGAAAAATTCTGACTATATATTTCTTTCTCACTTTAATCTAGACATTTTTCCATCTTTGATGCCATTTATTCTGTTCACTTGTATTGCTTTTACTTCCAACAGCTTCTCCCCAACTCTCTCATTGGGTATCATCAAAGAACTGTTCAGTTTTAGAATTCACTAGTTAAGATCTTAACTGTCCCTCTAGATTTTCTTGCTGAGGGTCACTGTCACTCAATTTGGGGATGGAACAGATAAATTCCCTCACTTTAAGCAGCTATTCTCAACTTGCCCCTCTATGTCTTCCAAGGACTGTCTTCACATCCAGCTCTGTGGGATCTCCCTTTGCAGGAATTCAGACTCTGCACCTGTCTGCACAGATGGTATACTACAACAGGACAGGCTTCCTGGCTGTTGGTATTTTAATTCAACCTGCTCATGCTGTATTTTAAATGTTAAATGACCTTAAATTTTGTTTTTGATATCTGGTTGCCAAGGTAGCTTATATGGGGATTTGCAAAGATGCAAAATAAAGTTTCCATTTTTGAGAATTTTAAACCATCATCAATAGCATGCTCTTGGGCTGCATTGCTAATTTGGTTGAATCTAAGCAAATACAGCAAATGATTAAATAGGAAATTTCTGCATAACTCAAAAATAATCAGAATTTTACTGTTGAAAATTATAATGTACGCTACTATGTAAAGATAATATGGCATGGAAGAAAACAGGATCAACAAGAGAAGGTTTCAAATGGTATATCTTATGATGAATTTAAAAATTAAAATTAGTAAATGTTCAAGGAATTTATTGTTGGTTAGACAAACTGATACTGTCTCTATCATGGATTTCCTTTTCTTTGACTCTGGACTTGAATGTTCCAAAATTAGTTGAGCTTAATTGAGAAAGTAAAAGGCATTGATTTGGGCAAAGACAAGGATCACCTATCTTTAAAGGCTCTCATTAGCCAAGTGTTAAGGGCATTTGTTATCAGGCTCATCTTATCACCTACCCCTACAAATGACTGAACTTCCTATTGGTTTTATTTTTATAGAGAACACTGTCTGGGATTTCCTTGGCTTCTGATCTGTGCTTCATAAGTTCTACCTTCATTTCTTGTCATTTTATCCATGTTAAATGGATATAAATGGTATGTTAAATGCTCCCACTTAGGAGCTCCAAATCAATGATATTAAACATAAAGTGTGTGTGGAGGGGAATACTGATTTTATTAGCAAAAAAAAAAAAAAAAAAAAAAAAAACATAAAAAACTTGTGTTAAAAGAATTGTAGCTAAATATGTCTTAATGATCTCAATACTGAGCAGTTAGAATTTAGTATGGAAATGGTAAATCCAATTCTTATGCTGGACTATAACTGACATTTCCTTTCCTATTTCCTTTTAATTTTCCTTTCAGTTTCCTTTTTCTTTGCATGTGTGTGCATGTGCACCAGGGTCTCTTGCCATTGCAGATCAATGTGAGACACTTACCTCACATTCTTTGGTCAAACTTATGTTGGTGGTTTTGGAATTAAACCCCTAGGGGTGATAGGCTTTGCAAGCAAGCACCTTACATAGCCGAGCCATCTTTCCAGTCCCTCATAATATTTTCTTTCTTTTCATTTCTTCCTTCCTTTCCTTTATCAGATTACTCTCTGTGTCTCTTTCTCTGTCTTTGTCTCACCCTCTACCTGTTGTTAAGTTATAGTAATATCCATGTCAAAACTATAAGGATTTCTACCACCCAGAAATTAAGTAGACCCCAGTAAAACCACTCTAGGGATGAGACAAAAAGAAATTTAATCTCTATAATACTTTACACTTCCATCAGTGAATTGGGAATAACAATACTTACAAGTTTTTGAGGTTTAATCTTATATTTATGAGTTTTTTTGTTTAATTTTAGGAAGCATTTCCTCTAACTCATTCCCACTGAAGGTCACTTATGATGTATTAATACTTTTTGGTGGATTTATATGGTTTTGATTTTTGGTATTTCTTGTGTTATAATGTATATATATTTTGCATCCTGGATTATTTAATGATTGGATTTTCTAGTTATCTGGGTACTATTAGATATATCAGACAATCTGATATTATATAACTTCAGGGTAGGAGCTTAAGGCATTAGGAGAGAATCTACAAAAGTGACCCTAGGTGTTGGGTTTGCCTGATATATAATATTCAAGTAGTCTGAGTGGGATACCTCCAGTGAGTTGTTGGCCAGGGAGGTCCCTGATGCCTCCAAAACATGATAGGCCATTGCCGAGGCCCTTGGTTTCCCACCAGGAATTGATAGTAAGACCCTATTGTTGAAGACTCCACATACTTGGGCTGCAAGCCCACTGAAAAAATCCTGTTGGAACTGAGCTGATAACCTCTTCCATGTAGACCAGCTGACAGAAAGCTGGAAGAAGCCATTCTACATGTAGTTCAATGGGAGAAAGAGATACCACTAGTGAAGATACTCAACAGTGGACACTGCAAGCCTTATAATTGGCCAGCCAGGCCAATTGAGCCAACGGGTACAATGGTGGCATGTCTGTCACGGTGGAAACCAACTGACCTCAAATTGGACTGGAGGCCCGCTCCATGACTGAACCTTCACCAGGCCCTTAGAGAGAACACCTGAGCCACAAGATACTGGAGAAGGTATGATGAAGACTGACCTTAACCTTCTACAGCTTTTCTCCCACCCCCTTCCCTCTAACTCTTTTATATTGGTTATCTTTTTCTTCCTTTCTTTAATGTGCACTGACCTGTAACTCCCAGTACCAGCATGTGGCTTTCATCCACAATGAGCTTTTGGTCAGAGAGACCTGTAAGATTTCCTAAAAGACAGACAGATTTCTGTCAGAGTACTTGATGACCCACCAAAGGCTAGGGGTAAGACCCTACTGCTGAAGACTCCATATGTTGTTGACACATGAAATGGAATGACATGGCTGAAAGCTGGAAGAGACTCAGTTAGTCTAGTGCCAGAAGGTGCTACATGGGCGATTGGAGGAAAATGACCATTATCTGTCCAAGCAACTCATGGTCTAACCTACTTAGAAGAAAGTAAACTGTTGTGATGCCCACACAAGTGCAATAGTGGTGCACAGCCATGGTGGGAAACCAAGTGATCTTGATTTGGCTAACTGATCCCCTCAGTGGTACAGGACCCATAGCTGGAGCTGGGAAACAAGTCATAACCATATCCAAACATGAGCTCGCTCTCCATTATCAAGCTACCACCAATCATGGGCTACAAGCAGGCCTACACCTATTAAATTCTCTGTAAAACAAATAAGGATTATCCCATCTGTCTGGTGGTAAATCTGCTTCTCTTTTTTGGATAGATACTGATCCTCAAAAGGGCCCCAGCTGAAACTAAGAATAATTGGCGAAATAAGCAAGGGTGCTATTCTCTTGGTGAACTGGGTACCAGCACAAGGGTGAAGGAGATCAATACAGAGAACAATCAACTCCTACCATATAAGATATCCAGAGACCCAGAGGCTCCCAACACCTCATCACTGAAGCAAACCAAAAATGAACCCAACATGGCTCAGAGAAATTTTGTGGAAGAGGGGGCTGAAAGAATGTCAGAGCCACATGTTGAGTCATGATATGCACAGACTTTTCTCCTACCCATAACTGGGGGCTAACTCCACAATGCATGACTCATATACCTCAATAAGGAGGGGCCAGGGGGAAGGGATAGTATATGGATGAGCCTAACAATGGCACCAATTTGACTGTATTCACTGAGTACAAAACTAATTAGTAAGATAATAATAATAATAATTTAAATTTAAAAATCAATATAAGACCATAAACTTGGTGCAGTGGTTTGATTCAGATGTGCCCCATAAACTTAGGTATTCTGAATGCTAGATTCCCAGCTGATGGAGATTTGGGAATTAATGCCTCTTGGAGGGAGTGTATTGTTGGGGTTGGCTTATGGGTGTGATAGCCAGTTTCCCCTTGCTAGTGTTTGGCACACCCTCCTGTTGCTGTTGTCCAGCTTATGTTGGTCAGGTGTGATGTCCACCCTGTGCTTATGCCATTGTTTTCCCTGCCATCATAGAGCTTCCCACTTGAGCCTGTAAGCCAAAATAAACCTCTTTTACCCATAAACTGCTCTTGTTTGCGTGATTTCTACCAGCAATGTGAACCTGACTGCAACAGTAAGGTGGTACTGAGGAGTGGGTTTGCTACTAGACACTTGACTGTGTGGCTTTGGCCTTTTGGAGCTGATTTTCAAGAGGAATGTGGAAGGATTTGAAACCTTGGCCTAAGATATGTCTTGCAGTGCTGTAAATACAGCTTGATTTACTATTCTGGTCAGAGTTGAAAGACCTGAATGCAATAAGAACTATGGTCTGTGAGGTTTGGTTTATGAGGGTGAGAAAGAGGTTTGTTTGTACAGAGCTAGCAGTTTGTATGAAAAGCTTCCTGTTATGTCCATGTCCTGAGAAATTGTGCAGTGTTGCTTTGCATAGAAATGGACTGGTGTGAGCAGAGGGATATAGCACAGGGAAAAAAAGGAAATCTTTGGGTGAACTGTTGCTCATTCAGCTACAACTGAGAGATCACAACCTTTGAGATTGGGCCAGCGGACCTGCAATGGGACCGCAGGAAGAATGTAGATTCTTTTGAAGGGGCCTGAGTGGTCAAAGAGTGTCTTGTTCTTTCAAAGTCTCCTCTATTCCCTCCTGGATTAACAAACTGACACCCTACCTGGTATTGTGGAGTATAAGAAATGCAGGAAAGACAGGGTCATTGAGTGTGCAACATGGTATTGTGTTTTCAAAATGGAAGTGGGCAGTGTGAAGCAGGTTTGTTGGATGCCTGCATGGAGACCCAATTGAGCCGAGAGTATAAACTGTGGATTGCAGTGTAGACCCAGTGGAGATACCGAGACCATGAGATGGCTGCCATGGAAAGCTTCCAGCCCCATGAAGTTTTCCAGGACTGTGAGTAGCCAAGCTGGAGGAGTGGAATTGGAATGCCATAGACTTATTGAGGTTAAAATTATCGTACTTGGAGATTTGTCACTGACTAGATTTGTCGGACTTGAAGTTAGAGTTTGATGTTTGCCCTGGTATTTTAAAATCCTGCATTGGTTGAATATTTCCTTGTTATGCCAAATGACATCTTTTGCAGTGTATTTACTCTGTGCCATTATGAGTTTTCTGAGGATTTTTGGTATTATGGCTAAATTAAAAGACCTTGTGCTATGGGGATATATGAACATCATTGGGATTGATAAAAACGATGGGAACCTTTAAAGTTGGACTGGATGTATTGTATTTTACATCATGGATGTTTATCAGTTTATGGCAGCCAGGGGCAGAATGGGGTGGATTGATTCAGATGTCCCCCATAAGCTAAGAAGCTCTGACTACTGGGATACCAGCTGGTGGAAATTTGGGAATTAGTCCCTCCTGGAGGGAGTATATTGTTGGGGGAGGGTTTATGGGCGTTATAGCCAGTTTCCTTTTACCAGTGTTTTGCACACTCTCCTGTTGCTGTGTCTACCTTATTTTGGCCAGGGGGTGTTGTCCACCCTCTGCTCATGCCACCATTTTCCCTGCCATCATGGAGCTTTATTCTTAAGCCTGTTAGCCAAAATAAATCTCTTTTTTTCTCCGTAAGCTTCTCTTGGTTGCATGAATTCTATCAGCAATGTGAACCTGACTGCAACACTTGGCTACTATTGGCAGAAAAAATAAGACAAACTTTACATGATATAGGAATGGGAAAAGACTTCCTGAACAAAACCACAGTAGCTTAGGAACTTAATCAACCAACCATTAGGACTTCATGAAGCCAAAAAGTTTCTTTACAGACAAAAACACAATAAGCAGAGCCAATATATTATCTCCAGAATGGAAGAAATGTTTTGCTGGCTATATAACTGACAGAGGCCTAATTTCTAGAATATACAAAGAACTCAAAAAACTAAACAATAGAGTTAAACAACCTACTAAAAACATGGGGCAAAAAATTGGACAGAGAGTTCTCAGAGGAAGAAATACAAATGTCAACCACACACATAAGAAAATATTCATCATCCCTAATCATCAGAGAAATGCAAATTAAAGCAACCATGAGATTCTACCTTACCCCAGTAAGTATAGCAAACATTAAAAAATCAAATGAAAACAAAAGCTGGTGAGGATGTGGAGAAATAGGAACTCTCATTCACTCTTTTGAATGTAAGATGGTACAACCACTTTGGAAAGCAATATGGAGACTAAAAAGGTTGACTATAGAGTTATCAACAGACCCAGTTATTCCCTTACTGGGCATGTATCCGAAAAGCTCCATACCTCAGTTCAGATAGATTTGCTCAACCATGTTTATAGCTACTCAATTAATAATAGCTAAGAGCTGGACTCAACCCAGATGTCTATGATTAGATGAATGGATAACCATGATATGGTCTATCTACACAACAGAATTCTACACAGCAGTAAGGAAAAATGACACAGTGAAATTTGAAGAAAAATTGTCAAACCTGGAACAGATCATTCATTCTCATGGAACTCAGCCAATCACAGACCGATAATCATTGCAGGGTCTCACTCATCTGTGGCTCCTAACCTGAATCTGCCCAAGATGCTGACATAATTAATAAGCAGCTCAAGAACCAGACAATAGGGAGGGTGGGGCAGGAAGTTAGGGTAAAGTTGGGGGTGTGGTACACAAAACTGGACCTAAATGTCAATGGTACCATAAAATTCTACACTCTAAAAGGCAGACTAACTGGTTGAAACATCAGGTCCATAGAGGGAACACCTGAATCATAGGGCCCTAAAAAGGGTATGATGAAAACTAACCTTAATCTTCTCCTATTTTTTTCCTCTCTCTCCTTCTTCTCTCTGTCTCTTTTATATTATTTATCTTCTTATCCCTTCGTTTCCTTGGCACTGGCCTGTAACTCCCAATATCAGTATGTGGTTTATATCCACAATGAGGTGTTGATCAGAGACACCTACAAGGTTCCAAAAAGAAGACAGTTTTCTGTCAGAGTACTTGATTATCCACCAAATGTTAGGGGTAAGACCCCTTCTGCTAAAGACACCATATGCTATTGGTACAGGATATGGAGAGATCTGGCTGAAATCTGGAAGAGAGTGAGTCCCCAGACAGTTGGCTCATCTAGTGCCAGATGGTGCTACATGAACAAATGGGGGAAAATGATCAAAATCTATCCAAGCAACTCATGATCTAAGCTACCCAGCAGCAAACAACCTGACGTGATGCTTACAGAAGTGCAATAGTGGCACATAGGCATGGTTGGTAACCAACTGTTCTTGATTTGGCTAATTGAGTGGAACTGAACCCTTAGCTGAAGCTGGGAAACAAGTCAGAACCATATTGAAAAATCTAGCTCACCATCCACTATCAAGCTCTCACCAATCCTGGCTACAAGAGTGCCTATACCTATTTAATTCTTTCTAAGATAATAATGGTAATCCTATTTATCTGGTGCTGACTTCACTCTCTGTTAGAGAATTTGCTTTTCTTTTTCAGATGGACACAGATCTTGAGGAGGAAATCAGCCCACAGCATACCTCACCAGGGCCCCAACTGAAATTAAGAGTAATTGGGGAAATAAGAAAGAATGCTGCTTTCTTGGTGAACCTGGTACCAGCACAAGGGTGAAGGATATAGACAAAGAGAACTCAACTCCTACCAAACCAGATATCCAGAGACACAGAGCCTCCTGTGACCACATCACTGAAGTAGACCTAAAACAAACCCATTAAGGCTCAGGGAAATTTGTGGAAGAGGGGCAGAAATATTGTTAGAGCCACATAATGTTGGGACATTATGCACAGAGACATTGCCTATTACCAATAAGTGATGGCTAACCCCACCATGTGTGACCTACATTTCCCAACAATGAGTGTCCCTGTGTAGGTGGGAGAACAGGGAGGAGGCTAATGATAGTACTAACATGGCTGTATACACACTGTACACCTAAATAATAAAAAAAAGAAGTTAGTGTTTATAGGAGGATGGTATTACTACTAATGCACTAAAACATCAACATTTCGTCAGTTAGTGGTGGGCAGCACACTAAATAATTCCTTCCACATCCCACTGCTGGAAGCTTGCATCATTGAGCTTCTATGTTAATGTATCCATGCTGCTTATTTGTACAAAACTATTGATCATTCACCACTGAGTCAAATAGTAAGGCAGTGTTTCATTTTCATTGTAAACTACAGCCAATGCTTGAAACACCAAAATTAAATCGTGGAGACAGGATTCACTGGGCAATTCAATGTAGAGAGGGTCAAATATGCAGAATTAAATAAGGGATGATTTTTGTTAAGTGAGCATTTGTTAGGTGAGGATATAGCCCAGTGGTAGAGTGCTTGCCTATAATGTATGAGGCCCTGGTAAATTCCTAGAACTATAAAAAACAACCACCACCAACAACAACAAATAAAAAACAGAAAAAGAAAAACATTTTAGAATTCACACAACATTTGGCTTTGCATGTGTGGCACTTAATTTAAAAGAAATTCAGGGGCTGGAGAAATGGATGAGGGATTAAAGGCACTTGCTTGCAATGACTGAAAATGTGGATTTGACTCTCTAGTCACCAAGTAAATTGAGGTGCAAAAGTGGCTTTTGCATCTGGAGTTCATTGACAGTGGTAGAAAGGTAGAAATATGAGTATATTCTCATTTTTTTTCTCTCTTTCATAAAAAAGCAAAACTACTTAAAACAGAAATTCAGTTTTTCAAAAAAGTCATTATGCAACATTATAATTGATCCTTATGCCCAACCATGATAACATAGTTTTAAAAATATGAGCCAGATTAAAATTTTTGACAGGTTAAGAATTTTTTTGAAGGTAGGGTAAAAGTCATTTCAAGCTCTTACTTTTGGGGAAGCCAAGACATAGCATTAAGCAACTGGAAGATTTAACTCTCTATATTTCTATAATAGGTTATTAGTTGTACATATAAACTATGCATGTATATTCAGTTCTAGGAACAAAATCCAGGATTTTGTGTGTGCTCAGCAAACAAAGCACTCTACCACTGAACTATATCATTAGCACTAAAGTAAAATATTTACTATTCTACAATGACTTTCACTAATATAGTTCACTGAATGGTTAAAAAGGCATATATATATATATATATATATATATATATATATATATATATATATATATATATGTATGTATGTATGTATCCTACGAACATGGAATACTTATTTTATCTTTAGTTAAATATGTTAGACCAATTCCAAATTTACAAAATGCATATATACTCGCATACACATTATTATAAAACAATATCAATATATTCTCTTATTTTTATGTGAAACCATTATGAACTTAAAAGTGTTGGGGGTTCAGCTTAAATAAATTTTGCTAGCAATAGAGGTCACCAAAACTAGATAACAAAGTGACCTCATTTGTACTAGTGCAGAAATACCAAGGGAATATAACTCATCTCCAATCCAATATGCAAGGAGAAATTATCAAAGTAATCTCTACCTTTAGGGATATACAAATTACAACTGTAAAGTAGTAAAACTCCATCCTCAGTGAAAAGCAACAAAATTGTAGGTTTTGAATCTGGTAAGAAAAATTAAAACTTTTCCTGTTTATAACAGCTGTGTACATTCAACCAAAGTGAAGCCTATGGATGTTAAACTTGGCTATTTATGCATTTTTCAACTCAAATATCACATAGGAGCAATATATCAAGTGAGTAAACTTGTTGTGACCCCCTTTTAACAATACCTGGGAATAAGCATGTTAATTGGGTAGAGGCATGGGGGAGAGGGATTAAGGGAGAGAGAATAGCAGACAATGAGGGGTAGTCATATACAGTTGTGATGCAGTCACAGTGGCCACAGGAGGTCACACAGTGTGCTGAGTCCTGAGAAACTGAGGGACTTTACATGGCAGTTACTGCCTGCTGAGCCTAATTCCTCATTCCCCTGTTTTCTAATGGCTTCTTGTTGTTGCTCCCTAGCATTACACAGCCAGGAGCCACTGGATTAGAACACCACCGGCTTTCTCTCCTTCCATCTGTGAACTCGCTGCTATAGGGTCAGGGTTCCTAGCAAGTGTACAGTTGAAACTATATTGCATGAATTTATTGAATATTTACCTTGTGTGGTCTGCCTGATAGTTTCCTACAAGTTGTTTAAATATCAGCATGATATAAAAAGTAAAGAGATATGTGCCCTTGATCATTTATGTTCCTGGTGGAATGGAGATTACAGGTATGTTTTGCTCATCCTTAATGATCATTTTGCAAATATATTATGCATCACTTATACATATTACAAATCCAGTCCTTATTTACGTAGCTCAGTCCCACCTATGCAGAGAAATACATAGTTGAGCATTTCTAGGAAAGACTAAGTAACTACTTTGAAGGACTATTTATGATAACAGTAACTGGTTCTTTCCAGGCTATTGTCCAAGTAAAGATACTTACAATTTTGAAATTGTTTCATTTTAAAATATATTGTGGGTGATAAAAAAACAATGTGTTGCTTCATTCTTTATTTTAAAAACATGGTTTGTTATGGTAGTAGAAGCTATCAGTCATATTTACTAAGAAAAATGAAAAGTATTAGAATATCATATTGCCAATTTGTTTCAATCAAAATCCAGAATAAGACCTAGGGGGCTCAAAGGCATGAATCAGTAATTCCTATCAGCTTCAAAGTAGGCATGTGTTTGACAGACCCACCAAACAAGTATTGGAGACATGAGAGACTGAGTTTTATTTTTGTGTGAATCAAAAGTTACTGCCTCGATACGTAACACTAAGGAGGTGAGCTTTGGTTGTGAATGCATATGTGTGTAGCAGGAGATTATTTGAATGCCAGCAATATGGTGAAAGAAGAAAGAAGGTAGTGAGACGAAGTTACTAAAATTTCTTCTGCTTTTGTCTTCTTTGTGTTCTAGATTACAAAGTTAACAAATATTTATGTCACGGAAATTCTGAATAAAAGTAAAGTAAATCAGGCCTGGTGACACATGCTTTTAATCCCACCACTCAGGAGGTGGTGGAAGGAGGATAGCAATGAGGTCCTGTGAGTTAGAGGCTAACGTAGGACTACCAAGTGAGTTCCATGTTATCCTGGGCTAGAATGAGACCCTACTTTGAAAATAAACCAACAAAAAATAAACAAAAAAGTACAGATATTGAACTGTGGCATCTACAAACAATTGTCTAACAGCCCCTCTCCTTTAATAATTTTTGCCAAAACTGAATAATGAGATTTTTGAAAGGATTAAAATAGTAGTCATCCAAATTCAATATTCAAAATTACTAACTTAGCCAATAACTACAATTCCTCCATAAAGAAATCTCCCACAAACAAACAACTAAACACATACGAGGAGCTTCTGTGAGCAGGCAAACTTGTTACAACACTTATTGTTTATACATGCTCTCTCCATGTATTCTATGAAAATTAAGTGCACATTGAACCCAGTTTTTCCAAATATTATCAATGTATATAATGGGAACCATGTTAGATTCAAGAGATATAATGGTGATCTAAATAATTAATTCTTCTCTCACATAGGCTAACTAAACCAGTAAATAATATCAAATCAAATACACAAGCAATAATGTTGAAGTCATATTTGTGCTAGTAAAGAGAAATTAGAGTTGATGGGGCCTTAGTTAACACAGATATCTCTCCCTTCTTCGGCAAACTTGCCATATAGAATAGATTTAACATATTTTGTTGAACACGGACACACACACACATACACATACATACTCACATTGAACAATTGAGATTAAATTTAAAAGAAAAAGTTTAAATATTGGTAATGCTGAGATTCATGTGTTCAGAAAAAATCATGCACCTCAGTGAACAGGCAGAGCCAACAGGGAAAGGTTGTAAAAACTAAACTGCCTATCTCCACTACAGGAGTTTTAATTCCTATTCTCCTTTCAGAGCCTTTGAATAATAGAGCTAGTACTCAAACATTGATGAAAGAGAGGCAAGATGCCACAAAATTAGGTATGGAGCATATGATAAAACAAGCAAACCAAGTTTCTTCCTCAGGTAAGATGTATCAATATTGTGTGGCTATGAACCCTACACTCTATTTACTTCTGAGATTAAGAGATGGCTTAGTGATTAAAGTGTTTTCTTAGGAAGTTTAAGTATCCAGATTCAATTCCCCAGTACCCACATAAGTAAGATGCACAAGGTGGTAGGTACATGCTTCTAGAATTTGTTTGCAGTGTCTGGATGCCCTGGAATACCCATTCTCTCTCTCTTTCTTTCTCTTTCTCTCTTTCTTCAATAAATAAATAAATAAAATATTAAAGAATAACAATTATTTCAGTATGAAGGAGTTATAAACAAATGGTGGTGAACTGTAGAAAGCAGAAACATATAATCTTCCACAAAGTTATTTTGGTCTAGGACAGGCAAAATCAAATAGACGAGGCAGGGGCTTAATGTAAATTTATGGGACCCATCAATAGCTGAATTATTCCTGTTGAGTCCAATCCATACATGTATTTGCTCTGATAAGCTACCAAAAGAGTGACTTCCACATATGCGATAACTCAAAATTCAAGGTATTGCATCCATTTTTATTTTATTTTAAAACTGATTTATCTCTTTCTGACAGCATATCCCACAGTTCCTTCTAGCATCTTGCTACATTAGAGAGCAATCATGAATGTCAAGTTTTGATGTGCAGTGTGAGGACCCTTCTCTATAGTCCAAAGTCCATGTGGATATCTCTGATATGATTGATTGTGGCATCAAGGCATTCTCCATATAAAGTTTAATTGCTTCAGGATTACCCACTACTGAATGGTCGACTGTGACTCCACACTTTTTACTTCTACTTAATAAATTGTTCCAGCATTGGCTTTACTTATATTCTTACTTTCTTTTCAACTACTATAAATGCATTTTATTATTATTATTTTGACATTTAGTTTCTTCCTGCTATTGTAGTTAATATTTGGGCAAAGTTTTCAAAAGTCACAAGGAACAAGATGGTTTAACAAATGGAATTTTTTTCTTCAGTAATTCAACATGAAATACTTTTATGGCAAAGACAAAGCAAACTTATGTATGGAACAATGGGAATGTCGAGGTGTTATCTGGTTATTCCCATCACTAATGAAGGAATAATCTGCCATGAGTGAGTCAATCCTATAAGACAATTTTTTAAATTTAATTATCTTAAACATGTTACACTTAAATTAGAACTTAATGACATGCTTAATGAAATGCTAAAAGTTAAAAGAAACTGGATAATTTCATACAAATTCTTTTCAACTCCTATAGAAAGGCCAGGGCATGAACAGAGGAGCATTCTTACTTTTGAGAAGTAGAAAAGGAAACCTTTCATTTAAGATTTCTCTGGATGAAATACCCTAGGGCTTAGGTTAAAATTTTTAAACTTGCTTTGCAAAATTGAAGTAACTTGTCTCCTGCCCTCCTGATTACTGCATCTTTGGCAAGTAGAAAAGGAATACTTAATTTAGTATTTTCTTTTGAAATGGCTTTGAGCTTGAAGAAGCATCTATGGAGAAATATGAGCTGTTACATTTGAAAAGAATGAATACAGTAAGCATTTGTTTCAGAAAATGTCAAATATTTGATATCTGGATAACATATATATGTGCACATGGAAGATAAATTTAATTTCACTTAAGATCAGACAGAAGAATAGGCAAAGGGGGAACAAGAAACCCATATGTATTCTCAGAGCACTAAATGCTTCATTGCATTATGTTTAAAATATTTCCATGCTTTAAACCTGCAAATGGCTGCCAATAGCATCTGCTGTACGTATGCTCTTCCTTTCTTCACAAGCTAAATAAATCACCAGCTTACCAGGATGTCTGCAAGAGAAAATGTAGTCTCATTTCAGCAGGTTAGGAGGAAAATTTGCCTTTCCTCTTTTATATGCAGTAACTATCAGACAAATACGAAACTTATTATCATCACTGAGCCCACTCTTGTGACAGAATAGCCTTTTCATTTATGGTTTCTATATCATTTTACTATTTGAGTTATTTGAGTTCCTCTTCCCTCTGGTCTTATAATACAGATCAAACTATACCACTGACAGAAACCTAATATCTAGAATTTACAAAGAATTCCAAAAACTAAACAACAAAAAAATCAAACAACCCTCTCCAAAAGTGGGACAGAGAATTAAATAGGGAGTTCTCAGAGGAAGAATTACAAATGGCTAATACACACTTAAGAAAATATTTAACATCCCTAACCATTAGGAAAATGCAAATTAAAACAACCATGAAATTCCACCTTATCCCAGTAAGGATAGCTAAGAGTAAAAAAAAACAAATGTCTGAGAGGCTGTTGAGAAATAGGAACACTCATTCACTGTTGGTGGGAATGTAAGATGGTACATCCACTGCAGAAATTAATTTGGAGATGCCTGAAAAGAATGAATATAGAGTTACCAACAGACCCAGCTATTCCCTTACTAGGCATTTACCTTAAAATCTCCACATCTCAGTTCAGAAATATTTGCTCAACCATGTTTATAGCTGCTCAATTCATCATAGCTAAAAACTGGAATCAACCCAGGTGCTCATCATTGAATGAATGGATAACCAAGATATGGTATATCTACATGATGGAATTCTACTCAGGAGTAAGAAAAGATGAAATCTGTAGAAAAATGGTCAAACTTGGAACAGATCATTCTAAGTGAACTCACACAATCATAGAAAAGACAACAGCCATATAATCTCACTCATATGCAGTTCCTAACCTGGATCAGCCCAAGTTGCTCACAAAAGTGAGTAACATCTTGAAGCTTGGACAATAGGAAAGGTAGGGCTTGGGGGAAGGAAAAGTGTGTGTGTGTGGGAGACACAAAATGGAAAACAAATTGAACTTGTATCATAGAATTCTACATCCTGGAAGTCAGACTGAAAGGTGGAACCTCAAGAGGGCCTTAGAGGGAGCACCTGAATCAAAGGGCTCTGGAGAGGGTGAGATGAATCCTAACCTCAAATTCTCCTGTTTTTCTGTCTTATCTGGATTCTTCTTTTTTCTTTTCCCTGGGTGCTGTTCCATAATTCCCTATACCACGATGTGGTCTAAATCCACAATGACCTGTTGATCAGAGAGATTCCTACAGGATCTCCCAAAACAAACAAGACAGACTTCTGTCAGAGCACTTGATTACCCCCAGATGTTAATGGTAAGAACCTACTGCTGAAGACACCAATTGCTGTTGGCATGGACCATGGAGAGTCCTGGTTGGAATCTACAGAAGAACCATTCACAATTAGCCCATCTAATGTTGGAAGACTTTATATGAGCCACCCAGGCTGACCTGGAATTGACTATGCAGTCTTAGGCTGGCCTTGAACTCACTGCTATCCTCCTACCTCTGCCTCCTGAGTGCTGGGATTAAAGGCATGTTGAAGCCTAGCATTTCTTATCTTTCAATTGAAAAATAAATTAAATGGTTATTTTTTGTGAGTGAATACCTTTTAATTTTTTACTACAATGCAGAGTTTAGAAACCAAAATACATTTTGAATGTATAATAATAAAATTTAGCAGTGAGAAATGTTTAGGGTTATGTGGCCACATCCCAAGAAAGAATGGAAAAGAAAGCAAAATACCATATATTATGATTGTGAAAATGAGAGGCAAGTGCATCTCCTAAGTTTTTTTGTAGACTTCCATATTTTTAAAAGAATTTTCAGCTCTCATAAATCATTAGTAAAATGAGCTGTAGTTTATTTCTCTTCTCATGCTCTGTCTTCCTTCTCTAACATGTTCTTCAGAAAGCTACCACAGGCCCATCTGATTTCTGAATTTGTAATCATTACAAATTGTAAGAGGTTAACTCAAGGTTTTAATCATTATGTGTGAATGTGAAATTATTTAAACATGTACCCAACCTCACACTGATTTCACCATTCCTGATTTTTGTAATCATTGATCACTCACTAAACACATTAATATAGTCAAGTGTTCCTTAAAGCTTTTATGAAATTCTTATATGCCCTGGTTATTGTATGTGACATTTGAGGCCAGGTTGGTAGATCACTCTCACTTAATACTGTCTTGAAATTTTAGAGTCAGGAATCACAGTAGCAGGTTTTAAAATGGAATGCCTTTGTTTATGCAAAGAGCCAATGGATATTCAACGAAGAAGTAACCTTGACAGGTTTTTATTTCGGCCACATTATTGCACATATAAGCATATTGAAATACCAGTGTTGATTTTCCCTTAATTTTGGCCATAGTCAGACATAGAACCAAAGCTGACACTAGTCCCTATTTGTTTATCTTGGTCTCAGTTCCTCTAAAGTCAGGATTGCAAAGGCATGATCCTATGCTGCTCAAACAAAAGCTATGTGGGCAGGTGTACGCCTGTGCTGGACTTTGGAAGAAATTTCATCAGTAGGAGGTTAGACCATATAATAGAATAGGTGTCCATTCAATTCTGTGATTTTATTTCATCTATAGTTGAAATTAACTGTGATGAAGAGAACTAAAGACATGAAAAGACATAAAAGTAGCATGCTAAAAATTCTGAGTTCTTCATTCAAATAAGAGCAAAGAAAAATAATTAGTATTCTAACTTTGTATTTGGCAATATTTCATACTTTAGAAAAATAACTCATCAATCTTTCTCAAACTTCATTATCTTTACTAGCTATGCTTGTTATTAAACAATTGATACAATGAAAACCATGAAGTGTTCTTCATGTTGCCAGCATCATATAGCTACAAGAACAAATGTTGCCAAAGAACATTTCCATTCAACTCATGAAGAATAAACATAGTCTGCAAACAAAAGTAAGCAACAAGTAGACACTCAGAAATTCAGCATTAGACAAAGACTGAAAAGAAAAACCCAGGCATTACCACACTATATATAAACAAGGTAAGGAATGTGTAAATTAAAAATGAATCCCTACCCTTACATTAGCAACATGATATTTTAAATTGCATTTAAACTCAAATGTTTTAACAAATGTTATGAAATATGAAGGTTGAAATACTTAAGAGAGAAGTTGATACTTTTTTATAGTAATTTGAAGACATATTGTAGTTTTTTTAAATGCTAGAGTAAGAGAAAACTGATTGCTATCTACACATTAGTTATCTTCCATATATACCTCACGTGTAGCAAAATCCTAGATGAACAGTTTGTAGACCAGGCCCTACAAACTTTTCCCAATTATGACATCAATTACAAAATGTTTTACTACTATGTCTTTACTCATAATCATCTCCCAAATCAGTGTGCGTGTGTCTTTCTCTCCCTTCATGTCTGAAATGCTGAGAATATAAGTGGTTGAACTATGAGCAAGCGCTGACAATATCTATAGCATCTAGTCCCAGAGGAAGAACATGTAGTGTAAAAGAGAAGTGATAGGGAGAACATAGAGGAGTGGCATTTCATTAGCTACCAATTTAAAGGTATAATATGACAGTAGATATCATAATCTTGTTCAAATTTTATACTAAGGAATTTGAAAGACTTTTTCACAATGAGGAATATGTCTCCTTCAGTAAAAGCCACCCAAGCACCATGAGAATTACCTGAGACCAATGAGCAATGCTAATGCATTTCCATGTTCACAATCTTAAAAGCAATTTTAAGAAAATTCAATTTATGATGCTCAATTACAGTTAAGATTCATTGATAGGCCTTAAAGGTACCTAGGGAAAATGATATCTCTTTACTTTTATGTGGATAATTGCTAAAAATAAGGTAATCATATATTTAAAAATTTGTACACACAAAAAAAGCCCAGGGCAGTTGTACCTATGTAAGGACATAGTAAAGCAGGCACAAAGGAAATTACAGGGAAATTAGCCATTAAAGTAGAATTTCATAACACAGAAATGAGAACTAAAATCACTCCAAATAGAGGAAACCGTATGTACTACATTTGGACCTTATGTAGTTGAAGTTGCCATACCAGAGTACCACAAACTAGTTTGGATGGGATCTCATAGTTTTGGACCCTAGGAAGTTTAATATTAATATCTGAGAATGCAGTCTCTATAGTTTGTGGATGGCTGTCCTTCTGTGTCCTCATATGATGGAGTGAAATCATTCTATTCTGGTAATCCCCATATGAGGGCACTAATTTCTTTCTTGAGAGACCAACCAGTGTGACTTACTTGTCTCTCAAAGTCCTTCTTCCTAATATGTTCACATTGAGAACTATTATACAACTGGAGAGGGAGCACAATCAGTCTGTAACAATGAATGATACAGAGAATGATAACTTCACAGATACAAATATTATTCTTTGTTTTTATAAGGAGAAGCTGTTGTTTATATTTATTTAATCTGTTTTATTTAGTACTGAAAATTCATCAACCCTTAATTTTACATAGTAATAGTTTAGATTTGAGGAGAATGCAAAAAAAAAAAAAAAAGGAGAGAAAATTTCCATTGAGCAGCAACCTTTTCAACTGTAAAAAGAAACTGACATAATGGAAAGAAGATAGTTGAGTCTCTGTTCAGCTAATCTAAACTGGATGACAAACTTTCCTCATCAGTACAATGTACAAGCAACTTAAAACTTAACGTTGCATGGTTGTGGGAAAAATAAGCATAAAATAAGCATAAAATATTTGCCATGTAATTGATGCTGAAAGTAAGTAGGTCAATAAACTAACAGCCTTCTATTATTCTCATTTTTCTCTGAGAAGTATCTAATGACAATATAAGGTGGTATCCAATTTAATGTCATCATAAATCATCAAATATGCCTGAATCTACTAATGATTGGAGGGAACATGGATAAGGTACCTCAGGGGACACAATGTGCTCCACCCTTTAATGGTATTTGACATTTCTGATTGAAAAGAAAGAATTATTTCAAAGAAAGAATAGTTTCAAAGGGTCTGTGATGATGGTTAAGGAACTGGCATGCAGAAAGGCAAGTTTCAGAACTTATTTTTGAAGACTTATATTCTATAGCAACAGGAACCAAGTTAAACAATTGTATTAATGCATAACCAAAAGAACTGAATAAAACATACTACATTACCAATGGTCTTGAAAAGCAGGAACAAGATCTTCCATGCTAGCTAGCTATTCCCAGGAACATGAGGTATTTCCAAAAGAATCTCAACAGGGAACTCTCCAACAGGCACAGTGAAGACCACATTGGATAGCAGATGCATAAAGGACCTTTCTTCTTATTATTATCACTAATACCTTCCATCTACTCTCATTTTACGGTGTCCACCTCTGACCCTATCTAGAGATGCCTCTATATCACACCATACAGAGACTTCTTTATTTGAAACTGTTTCCTCCTTCTGATGGTCTTTGATTTTCATGGTAACATGAACATTGTCACTTTCAGTTTACAGGAATATTCCTAGACCTAAGAATCATATTTGACAAGAAACATTCACTCCATTCATGCCTCTAGTACACAAACACACACACACACACACACACACACACACACACACACACACACACACACACACACACACCATATGTTGGGCCTTGAGAGGCCGGGATGTGAGGCCTAGTGGAACTTCCTAAGCCTAACTGCCTCCACCCAGCTATGACTCGGCAGGTGGCCAAATGGCCTCTGGCCTGCTATTTCCACAAAGGAAATTAGAATTCCTGCCTGTGGGCACTTAGAACTCAGCAGGGGGCCAAATGGCCTCAGGCCTGCCACTTCCACACAGGAAGTTAGAGTCCCATCCCCCCCCCCCCATGCTCGCTTAGAACCAATCATCTCAAAGGTCGTGGTATGCTACTGGCCCTTACATCTCACCCCACCCTAAAGTCTCTGCCTTCTTTCTCAACATTATATAAACACCCGCCTGTAAGAATAAAGTGAGTTCCTGCTTGGAAAGGACTCCAACTCAGTGTGGTTTTTCTCTGGTGGCCAGGAGAGGTTTCTGGGTGGTCTCATCATCCCCTCAACCCCTAGGGAGGAACCAGCAGGCCTGGTTCTTCCCTAGGCACTACCTGAGGGAAGGAGCCCAACAACCGTACATTTCAATATTTTTTTTCAGGAAAGAAAATGTTCATCCTCTTGCAATAGCAATGTATGAGCAAAATAAGACTTAAAGTGTTGTGGTAAGCAAGGGGCAATAGGATTACAGTCATACCACTTCAACAGGCCTGGGGGTTTTCAGCAATATTTTTTCATGCCAGAGTTTATACTAAATTCATACAATTCAGTGATTATCTAGCTTTGCCAAGCCATTACCTTCTGTCACAAATCTATTTATCTGCACTGAAACAGTCAGCCTCTATCCCTCACGAGAGTTCAAAGATGACAGCTCTCTGGATAGCTCTCTGGTTACTCACATGCCATCCTTTTGCAATATGTCTTTCTCTAGATAATCATACTTTTCAAGACCTGCTGGTAAAATACATAGTAGCTAATATTTAATAGACTTTTATTTTTATAGTTGGCATGATTTGCTATAGTTATCACATTATCTTTTCTATCAAGCAAATTAATGTTAACTGAAGTTTTATTTTTAAATTTTTTTGTTATATCCATATATTATTAACATTGACTTTTAGAACTAGAAAATTGCAGTTTTATTTGCTTTATTTTGACATTATACCTTCAAGGGGCAGATAGAACTTGAGAAGAATGAGAAAGGGAATCCTTTAAATAAATCTCAGAGATGGAACATTCTGCAAGTATATGATTCATTGACATATATTCCTGGCATCTTGCAATTTTCCTTATGCATGGATATTGATAAGTAATTCTGATGGACAGCTGCCATATTTCCAGTGTAAAGATGATAAAACTGGGGAAAGGGGAAAGCAATAATTTGCTTAGGCTGTGAATAATTTAATACTTTTATCAGGAAGCCTGAGTTAAAAATAGTGAAGACAAGTGGATGATTTTCCCTCTGATTTTGGTCTCAAGTAGGCTTGCACATTCCACTTCTGAACTCCTCACAGACAGTTGCTCCTTCTCGTATTTTGGAACACCTGACAAGTTAAGAGTTTTTAGGCAGGATCTATAAACAGGAGTAACTAAATAGGTGAGAAGAGCTACAGAAGCATAGGGAGGCAAAGAAATACTTTTAGGTGTGATGGGTAAAGAAGCAAGTAACCCTAAAACAGAAGAATCTTCACATATATCCTGGAGAGATTTTCAAAAACTCTGATTCCAGGGAACAGTAACTTAGGAAAACGTATTTCCCCCTTCCATCATAGCAAGCCTTCATAACATTAATACTGTAGGTATAACTCTTATCCAAAACAGTCAACAAAGCAATCAATGACATTATGAAGAAATGGAAGTTTTAGGAGTAGTGTGTGTGTGTGTGTGTGTGTGTGTGTGTGTGTGTATAGGTGTCTAAAATTTACCCTTGCTTAATCACCAAATCATTATTCCATTTTGAGCATCTGTGCTAAGGAAGAGTTAGACCTAAGGAGTTGTAGTATACAACTTCTGGTTTGCTGTGATGAACTTCCGAAACAGGCACAGTTATGGAGGAATGAATTTATTAAAACTTACAGATAAAGGGGAAATTCCATAATGGCAGAAGAAGCTGGTCTGCTTTCACAGGTCCAAGCAGAGAGAGAAAAGGCCAAAAGTCAAAAGCAAAACTACACAGTGTACTTCAAGAATTCCAGGTGGAACTAGGCAATTTGCGTATCTTTAGATTAGAATTTCAAACTCACCACCACACCTTAAGTTCCACCCAGCAATATCTCCTCCAGCTAGGTGTCTGCAGATACAAACTACAAACTAATAATGCACTGAATATATTGGGGGCCATCTATTCAAAGTACTACAGTAGATTTAGAGGTCAAAACTCAGATTATGCACTAAAGGGGCTAAGGATAAATGCACCCAGTCCCATTTTCTTTCAGTAAAATATCTGGACTTAATAGTGTAAAAAATCCCATAAAAATGTCCTTAATATATACTTAGAACTTATGTGGTATTACATTGGTTGTGTAAAGTAGATTCCTCTGAATTGAAATATTGCCTCCTGAAGGAAGGAGGTGATAAGAGATAGAAGTTGGCTAAGCCGTTTAGGGTCCTGACTTCGACGTGAATTAATTTCTCTTGGTATTGTTCTTGCGTCTGTAGTGGGGAAATCAATGTCATTACATGCTGCTACAGATCAGAAATATTAGAAGGATCAGCCTATCCTTATCACTCCCTTCTAGAGAACGAAGAATCTGAGACTATTGCACTTTTCCAAAATTACTCATCCCAGACTACTTGCATCAAGAATAAACTGTCTAAAGCAGTTGTCCATCAATGGGCTCATAAAAATAAAACCTATGTCTTGAGGTGGTCTGTTCGCAAACACCTTCTTGCTTCTCTGGACACAAGCTCTGTCTTCTCTTAAGAAGTTTCTCAAGACCTTCTTTCCTCTATGGGTGAGAGCTCTGCTTTGATCCCTTCCCTTATATTTTGGGCTAAAGCTCCCCTTCTCTTAAAGGTCTCCCTACTTAAACTCTAAGCTATAATCATATTTCCCTGAACCTTATCCTATGGTCTGTGGATTTCATTTGTCAAATTCATAAATCAAGAATCTGTGAACAGCCACAATTACATGCATTGGTGCATGTTGATACAATGATTGACAAAGGAACCCCAAAATTCCTGTATCAGAGAGAGTTGAGGTTAAGCAATCTGAAAAAAGCTGAAACTTAAAAGGTTACATCACCACTTCCTAAAGTTATAGGAAAGATAAACAACTGTTAAGGGGTACACTTTGACCAATGTTAACTAGCAATGGAAACATTCTCTCTTATGGGGTAGGAAGAAAGCTCACGAAACTCAGGAATTCAGTAAGTCTCAGAAAAAGGTTGCAAGACCCCACTCTAATCATACATAAAGAGAAAAACAACTGTTTGTGGGAAGACTCTCCTACTAAGCTGCCTGCTCAAGTCTCTCTGATCATAACCATCCCAGCTGGTTGAAGGTTGTGCAATGAGCTCCAGTGATTCAGCTTCTGTGAGTGATCTTGTATGCTTGGGTGGGCTTTATGATGATGTAACTGCCTTCCAGTCATCTACGCTGAGGGAGAAACATTAAAACACATAATCTTGACACAGGGAGCTCAATAAAAGTGACTATGGGATGCTGATGCAGGTGTTTTGGGGTCTCCATGTCTAGAAGTCCTCACCCGGACACTGAGGAATGAGCATCCCTAGGGTAATCCTGAAGCAAGATGCTCCACCTAAGCATCCATGGGGAGGACCTTAGCAAGAACAGGATGATACATTTTGGTGATTTGACTGCTTTGGGTGCCTCCATTGCTCCCATAAGTAACCATTCACTCTGCTCTGTATGTAACCTCAACAAACACATTGTCTCACCAAAACTGGTTTGGATACAATGGTGCTTTGTTCTGTTGTAGGTGTCTTCTTGGGGGAGAAAACATGTGCTTGTGTTTCTCCAGGGAAAACATGTCATGCAGCACTTGGGTAAGAAATTGGTATTCCTTTGTAAATGTATGCAGATAATACAGAGTCATCATACATTTTTCCCAGATTTGATATGCCATTTGAAAGGATTTATTCTTCAACAAATTCTGTGGTAACCTGAATGACTAATCTTACCCAAATTTTCTAAATAAAAAGACAAAAATTCACAGAAGAATTTATTCCTCCACCAGAAAAATTTTTCATGACTAAACTATCGTAAGTATTTATATAGAAAAATATCTAGAATAACAAATGGCTGTGATATTCTTTGATTCATACTTATAAAGAATAAAAGTGCAATTTAAGCCAGCTTTAGAGGCTCATAACTTAATCCCAGCACTTTCGAGAATGAAGCCAGAGGGCCACTGATTTTGAGGCAAGCCTGGACTATAGAGCATGAGTTCCAGGTCATCCTAGGCTACAGTGAGAGGGTGCCTCAAAAAAATAAAGTAAATAAAAGCCAAAAAATACTGTTTGCAAAAAGGTTCCTCAATCTTCTGTTTCTAATTTGGAATATTTTAAGATTGTTTATTCAGAGCATTGCATAAAATGATTCATAAGGCAACTACACATCTGAAGGAATGTTAATTCAACTTGAAAAATCTCTTATTTACTATGGAATTACTTCCATAAGTATTTAGCTTTTACAACACAGATGTAACTTAATAAACAGAACAGTTTTCAAGACTTTTTTACTCTTCACTTTACATTGTCCTGTGGTACTATATCTATTCTTATTCTCAAAAACATTTTCCCTTGGTCTCAATACCAAAACAACATCTAAGTTCAGCAAACATGGGTACTGCCTTTCACATAAATTACATGAACTAAAACATTTGTGCTGCTATTGACCATATCTGAAGTTATCTGAGTAATTTTGCAAGGAATAAGTGGAGCAAAATTAAGATAAAGCTAAAGGGCATTAAGGTACAAAAGATGTCTTAAAATGGAATTTTGTAATAAAAGTACAAATACCATTTATGTGAAACCCTCTCATAGTTAACTTTTATTATAAAGGCAGAAATTAAACTTCATTATATGAGAGGGAAATTAAAAGTCTAAACAATTTCACATTGAGCAGTATCCTTGAGATTTTAGTGTATTGACAACAAACTATTTTTAAGAACATTATACATAGATCAGAAGATCACTCTGGTACTGGAGAGGCCAGGTATGGACTGGGAGTATATTTATGTACATTGTTGCCTTATAGAAGCAGGGAAAGTCCCAGGCATTGAAATTGTTTCTTGTTTTATTGAGTTTCAATATTTTTGTTTATAATCTGTACTGCTTGAAAAAATGCTCTTAAAGGAAGAATCAAATATACTTTCAATTTAATGTTTCCAAATAACAAAGAAACAGCTATGTTTGACAGATTATGAATCATTCTCAGTAACATTTATATCATTAAAGAATTATGTATTTTTTGGAATATTCTCTTTTCCCTAAGATAAGAATAGGACTGCAAAATGTGTTCAGAAAGAAAGAGTAAATTTTACTAATTAAAAATGATTAATCAGGAAGTTTGTTGTGAGTCAGTAATAGAGACTTGCAATTCCAATACCATTTCATAAAGCAGCTCTTCAAACATGAGATCCTAATTTTAAATGCTAAGCTAAGAAATTCAGACTTTTCTCTGTAGACATCATGTTGATTGTGGTTGTCCCTAGTAGTATTTATAATATCTGATTAAATATCTGGTTCTTTATTTGCTTTAACAAAAATGATTATGGGCTCAGTGGCTAAGGTACTTGCTTGCAAAGCCTAATAGCCTGGGTTTTATTTGTCACTACCAAGTAAAGCTAGATTTCCAAAGTAGTGCAGACATCTGGAGTTTATTTGTAGTAGTAAGAGTCCCTGCTGTGCCCATTTTCTCTGTCTGCCTCTTTTTCTCTATGCTTGAAAATAAATAAATAATTAAAATGATGATGTTATATCTCAAACTAACAAACTTTCTGAAGGATTTCAACCTCTCATTTTTTAATTAGTAAAAGTTTACTGATTGTGGAATTATAAAATTTAAATGGATTATAAATTGGTATCTGTTTAATGCATCTCCCTAAATTAATTAAATGTTTCAGAGAACCAACATTTTTCTCAATTAATTAATTTATTTATTTATTTGAGAGTGAGAATGAGAGAGAGAGAGAGAGACAGAAAAAATGGGTGCACCAGGGCCTCCAGCCACTGCAAATGAACTCCAGACACATGCACCATCTTGTGCATCTGGCTTACATGGGTACTGGGGAATTGAGCCTTGAACTGGGGTCCTTAGGCTTCACAGGCAAGCACTTAACCACTAAGCCATCTCTACAGGTTTTTTCTCAATTATTTTAGACATGGAAACAGTAACAATTCAAAGAAACATCACATATTAATAAGATTAAATAAAATAAAAAATAATACATATCTAGTATACATATGTGTTCTAATACATAGGGAGTAAAAATTATAGAATTAAGCTCCAAAATAAACAAATGTCCTTGCTAAGCTGCACAGTGAGCTCATACACTAAAAGGACATGCTACAAATTTAGGTTATGAGCCTGAACAAGGAGAAGGAAAAGAAAAGTATGTTAAGAGAAAAGATGAATATGGACGGGAGAGATGGCTTAGCAATTAAGGCATTTGTCTTCAAAGCCAAAGGACCTCGGTTCGATTCCCCAGGACCCATCTAAGCCAGATGCACAAGGTGGCACATGAATCTGGAGTTAGTTTACAGTGGTTGGAGGCCCTGGTACACCTATTCTTTCTCTCTCCCTCTTTCTCTCTCTTGCTCCCATAAATAAATAAATAAATAAATAAATAAATAAATAAATAAATAAATGCATACATAAACAAATAAATACATAAGTACATAAATAAATAAAATTTAACAAAAGATGAACATGCACACTTGAAAGTTTAGTGTGATTTGTATTTTACCATACATTCTTGAGACAAAAGAATTATAACCTAATCACCAATTAAAGGTGTCATAGACCAACTGAAGCTAAGAAGGAATGACTCTGAACTCTCCAAAACAAAAGAAGTATTCTCATAAATATACTGTTTACTTTCAGTTATAAAATACTACACTCTCCAATGATATTTCTGCATAAGAGAAATAAGTCAAAGGGACCAGGAAGGGATGGAGGGGAGCACTTAATAGGGTGGTATTGTATATATGTAAGTAGAAGGACAGATTAATGTGGGTGAAAAGGCCTAAGTGAGGTCAGGGGAAGAGATCAAGTAAAGGAAAGGTGGGGGGAAGGCTAATCAAAATCTAAGAGAATATAAATAAGTCATATAAGGAAACCTACTTTTTTGGACAATGGAACACTCAGGAGCCATAGATTGTTACTAGAAAATTTTCAGTGCCAGGGATGGGATACCTTCCAGTACGTTGTTAGCCAGAAAGGTCCCTGATGCCCCCAAAACATTACAGGCCATTGCTGAGGCACTTAGTTTCCCACTAGGAATAGATGGCAAAACTCTATTGCTGAAAACTCCACATATTTGGGCTGCAAGGTCACTGAGAAATCCTACTGGAGCTGAGCTGAAAACCTCCTCCATGTAGACCAGCTGACAGAAAGCTTGAAAAAGCCATGCTACCTGCAGTTCAGTGGGGGACAGAGAAATCACCAGTGCAGTCACCCAATGGTGGACACTGCAAGCTTTATATTTGGCTACTTAGGCCAAATGATTCAACAGGTGCAATCGTGGCATATCTGTCATGGTGGAAACCAACTCTAATTGGATTGGACATGGGCGGGAATACATCTCTGATTCTGAAAAACTAAAACGGGTAGACATGAGGGGTGTAACATCTGCTGGTGTCTGACTAAATGTAAATAATATGCTCACCAAACTGCCTGGTAAGCACTTCTCTTAATGACATACCCATTTATTAAAGCTACTCTCACGTTTGGTTAGATAACCTTCTCTTTTCAGATGGCACTGACATTGGGATGACTCAGAAGGCACCATGGTACTGAGAAGTGGCAGAGGACTGCTCAGTACTGAAATATTTCAATCACACCTTCCATTGCTCAGGGTCCATTGCAGAAGAGGTGGCGGAAAGAATGTACGAGCCAAAGGAAGGGTAGGACTCCTTACAACATGCTCATCCAGACACAAAATGGCCTAGATATCCATGACCTCATAGTGCCTGACACTACCTACACAAGACCATCATAATAGGAAGAAAAGATCATGACATCAGAATAAAAGAGAGACTGATTGAGACGGGGAGGGTATATGATGGAGAATGGAGTTTCAAAAGGGAAAGTGGGAACAGGGTGGTAATTACCATGGGATATTGTTTACAATTATAGAAGTTGTCAATTAAAAAAAAGAAACAAAAAAAATTACATTAACATCTCAATCCAGGCAGAAAAGGCATTTGACAAAATTCAACATCCCTCACAATAGCTGCCATTACTGTCAGGACCTGTACAATACCAAGCCTATCACCATTTCATCATAGATGATGGAGGAAGCCAAAAGGCATCAAAAATAAGAGAGGGTCTAGTTGGAAAGAAGGGGTCAGTGGAAGGGGAGGATGGGGTGAGGAGACATAAGAAAGTAATGAAATGGGATTATGATCAAAATACATTATTCCCATGTAAAAAAAAAAATCACAAAAGTTTACAAAATAAAAAAAATTCACAAATATAAAAATAAGAGAGAGAAGTAAGATGAAGAATGGTATTCCTTGTCTTTTGGGTTACGTTTGTTCAAATGATATTTTGGGTTATAGTGAAGCTATTTATTAGATTTTTGAGCTACAAAGTAAGTTTTAGGACAGCCCAGGGTTTATGAGAACCTGTCAGAAAAAAAAAATGTTAAAGTACCTCAAATTACTTAAGTTCAATTATTTCCATATTATTTGTATTACTAGATATTACTAGAGTGCTTACTAAAATTTAGAGTAACAGGAAAAAAGAAAAAAAAATCATGTTTTTAACCATTTTTTAAACAATGAATTCCAGAAACATGTGCTCATCCATTGGCTCCAGAAGGTCTTTTTGCTATATAAGTCATCTATTACATAACACAATTACATGCATAACAAGAAAAATGGCCAGTATGTAGCATTATAATTCAGGAGTGACAGAATAAAACACACACACACACACACACACACACACACACACACACGCACGCACACTTACCAAGTACATATTTATGGAGATTCTTTACTTATTATCTGTACAAAATAGAAGTCTTATACCTTCACTTCACTTGTATCAACAATGTCACCTTTGGACAAGAGAATAAAAAAACAAATGCAGGAGATTGAAAATAACCTTGGAATGGGCAGTTGGCTCCATAGGTAAAATGTTTGCTTCACAAGTATAAGGACCCAAGTTTGGATCCCAAGAACCCATGGAAAATGCAGGTTTTGCTCTTAGTGCTAGGAAAGTACTAGCTAGCTAGTCTAGCCAAATCAATGAGCACTACATTTGGTGAAGGGCCCTTTTTCAAAGCATAAGGTGGAGAATAATCCTTTATGAAATGGGATACTGACCTTTGGATTCCACACATATGTGCACTTATTGTCATGTACCTGTCCCCCTTGACCTTTGGACTACACATAAATGTGCACTTCTACTCATGCACGTGCCCACACAACACAAGTGTGTGTATGTGTGTGTGTGTGTGTACCTGACATCCTGCCCAGGGCCACTCCTGGCCTGCACAGGGCTGTGGACCCCTGAAGGGGACCTGAGCTTTCCACATTCTTGTATCCTGGCTACTCAAGGGCTCAGGGCCTCAGCTGGGAGAGGAAAAGAGGCAGACACCCCTCCCAGCACCTCCCCCCCCCCCACACACACAGAGAGAGAGAGAGAGAGAGAGAGAGAGAGAGAGAGAGAGGGAGAATGGGCATGTCAGGGCCTCCAACCACTGCAAAGGAATTCCAGACACATGCACCACCTTGTGCATCTATGGGCTTATGTGGGTCCTGGGGAATCAAACCGAGTTCCTTTGCTGGCAAATGCCTTAACCACTAAGGCATCTCTCCAGCCCATTTCTAATTATTTTTAAGTGGCAGAATTTGATACTCATACTGAATGGATCTAGCACAATAATATTTCACATCAGAACATATATAAGTTAGTTCTTAATAATTATATGATGATGAAACATCATTAAATGATATACATCTATTGAAATGTTCTTATTTTCATTTCTTCCATGAAAGTAAGAAGTTATCTACAATGATCATTTTGTTAAGTATGACAGCATCTACATCATAATGACTTTTATGTAATTTTAGTAATTTATAAATTACTAAGAAAAAGGATATATTTTTAAATAAAGAAGAATTCTAATATTTATACATCTTTATATTACTGAAAGTAAAGGATCCATGAATCATTTCAAGTATGTGATACTTTCAGATTATCTAACTCCATCTTCTAAAATTATTTTCAGATACTGGTACATTTATGATATGATATTAAGTTACATGCTGCTTTGTTTGATTGGTTTTCATTTCCAAGTTGTCTGAGATATAAGCAGAGGTACACTTTATTCTGTTTGTTTGGTTTTTTTTTTGTGTGTGTGTGTATGTGAAAAGTTCTTATAGATATCTGGATGGTCTCAAACTCACAATATACCTTAGGATGACCTTGAATACCTGTTCCTACTTTCTTTAACTCCTGAATGCTGGAATTAGTGTTATTTGTCACAATGTCCAATTTATGTGGTAATGGAGATTGAAACCCAGAGACATACGCATGGTAAGTAAGAACTCTACTGTCTGAAGTATATTCTCAGGCTCACTGTATAAACATAACAATTATGTGTATATAGACTATATACGATTATGTGAAATTTATTTGCTTCTAAAAGACAATACAATTTTTAAAGTTTAAAATTTTTTTTTGTTTAATTTTATTTATTTGAAAGGGACGGATGACAGAAAGAGAAAGAGGCAGAGAGGCAGAGAAGCAGAATATATATGTGTGTGTGTGTGTGTGTGTGTGTGTGTGTGTGTGTGTGTGTGTGTCTGTGTGTCTGTGTGTGTGTCTGTGTGTCTGTGTGTGTCTGTGTCTGTGTGTGTGTATATATATATATACACACACACACATATATATAGGGAGAGAGAGAGGGGCGTGCCAGGGTTTCCAGTCACTGCAAATGAACTCCAGATGCATGTGCTACCTGTGCATCTGGCTTACATGGGTCCTGGGGAATTGAGCCTCAAACCAGTGTTGCAGTCAGGTTCACATTGCTGGTCGAAATCACCTGACCAAGAGCAGCTTGTGGGAAAAAAAGAGGTTTATTTTGGCTTACAGGCTCAAGGGGAAGCTCCACAATGGCAGGGGAAAACAATGGCATGAACAGAGGGTGAACATCACCCCCTGGCCAACATAAGGTGGACAATAGGAACAGCAGAGTGTGCCAAACACTGGCAAGGGGAAACTGCCTATAATACCCATAAGCCCACCCCCAACAATACACTCCCTCCAGGAGGCATTAATTTCCAAGTCTCTATAAGCTGGGTACCTAGCATTCCGAATACCTAAGTTTATGGGAGACACCTGAATCAAACCACCACACCAGGGTTCTTAGGCTTCACAAGCAAGCACTTAAATGCTAAGCCATTGCAACATCTTTTATTACACAAAATATACTAACATGCGTGTAGTATTAAGAAAGAGTAAAATGAGAGAATTGTGAAATCACAGTCTTTGTTTATTAAATAATTCTAGGTTTTATATCATCCACTCAACAAATGTGGATTCAATATCAGTGTTTTGGATATAACACTAGGCACTGGTGAGTACTATATAAACAGAAAATTTCCTTGATGCTATCCAAGAAAAAAATATATTTAGAGAGAGGATACAGGGACATGGAGACAGAGAACCAGAATTATTACAGAGCTACAGACACAATGCAGGCAAGAATTGATGTGTTAGAGCACAAAGGCAGGGATGCAATTAGTGTTCTGTGTTCTCACTACGAGATACTGTAGATAATCTAGAGAGTGAACTGTTCTGTTCTGATGGATTAGATGCATGGTGTTCTTTATTTTTTAAAAGGGCTGGATCTTAAGAATCTGGCCCTGATACTCCTCAGCCATATCTCATGTTCCTACGCTGGAAAGAGAGGCTAGAAAAGCACAAACCCCATGTTTGATGCTTGCCAACTGTCATGGTTGCTCCACTCTGGCTCCCGAGTCGAGTGTGTGTGTGTGTGTGTACATGGGGAATCTGTTTGCAAGTATGTAGAAAGGGGTCACTACTACAATGTTGTATTTTCAAGTAGGAGAAAAATAAATAAAGATCAAATATTTTGTTCTATATACCTGAAAAGTTATGTTTACCATTAACTCACATGAAAAGTATAATTAATGTTGGGGTTTATCAATAGCTGACATTTGGAAATTTTTGCTTTATGTGCAGTTTATATCCAAATGCACTCTTTACTATTTGACTTTAAGTATATAAGAGATATCCTGACTAGAGAAATAAAGCTGAGATGATAAGCTAATAACTTTGAGAATGCAGGACTGGATGGTATCACCAAAGTAGAGAACCTAGTGATGAAGAGAAAATAGGTAAAGACTGAATTGGTGGTATTCAATATGTTGGGAATATGAAGACAGCTAAGAAAGGGCATGGAGATCCATGAAATAAGATAATAAGTAAAATATGTATCTTGGAAGCTCAATAGGCAAAGATGAAATGACTCTTAGCTCAAGTAAAATAAAAAATGACAGGTGACTACTCAATTTAGCAAAAGTGATCTTCATTGAAGTAGTTTGATGTGAGTGGTAAAGGTCAGCACTTTATTATAGTTTATTATTTAAAAAAAAAAAGAAACATGGGAGCTGGAGAGGTTGCTTAGAGGTTAAGGCACTTGCCTGTGAAGACTAAGGACCCATGTTCCACTCCTCAAGCCCCAAGTAAGCCAGACGCGCAAGGTGATACCAGCATGCAAGGTCCCACATGAGCACAAGGTGGAGCACCTGGAGTTTGGTTAGAGTGACTGGAGGTCCAATTTGTTTGCCCTCTCCCTCTCCCTCTCCCTCTCCCTCTCCCTCTCCCTCTCCCTCTCCCTCTCCCTCTCCCTCTCCCTCTCACTCTCACTCTCCCTCTCCCTCTCCCTCTCCAAGAAAGAAACATGAGGTAGTAAGTGCAGATGATTATTTCTTACAATAATGTTGTCCTAAGAAAGAAAGGACAGATTGATAATCATGAGATTTCTTTTTCCTTTTTAAGAATATAAGCCAAGTTTTCATTTGTTCATTTCTTGCATTTGACTACGCTTAGATGACATCATTGGCCTGAGATTCCTTTCCCATAGTCCTTAACAACTACACAGCTGCAGCTAACCACCTTGCGGGGTTTCCTCTCAAGATCCATTTTGCAGAGGCCTACCCATTCCCCTAGTTTCTTGTTGTCATCAGCCTTAGTTAGGTTGATTTGGTGCTCAGCGACAAGGGCCTCCACCAACTTGACATATATTGGCTCATTACAATTGAATGCAAGCGCAGAGATGGGCTTGGCGCTTGTCTAAGGCTTTGGTGGCTTCATGAATTGGATCCGCGAGACCATCGTGGATGAGGGCGCTCTTCAGCACCTCTTGCAGAGCAGTGTTAACGTCTGTTACACCTCCAACAGCAATACCTTACTAGGCCATGGCTGTGGATTACCTATGAAGCTGAATCTTGAAAGTGCCTGAGTTTCCGCCTCTGCTTCCCTGCAATACAGCAGTGGCAGGAAAAAAGCTCTTTCCTCCCTCTGTCCCTCCCTCCCTCCCTCCCTCTTTCGTCCTTCCTTTCTTCTTTCTTTCTTTCCTTCCTTCCTTTCCTTTCTTTCTTTTTTATTTTTTCTTCTTAGAGAAAAAGACAGAGAGAGGGTTCTCTATGCTCTTCCTGCCATATTGACTTGCATTGCTACAGTCACAGAAGAGGTCAAAATTTGGCTATAACCAAGGTTGGTTGGTTGGTTTCTCAAAATATAACAAGCCAAAAGTAAATCAGTGGGGATATATATGAAAAGTGGTTCTAATAATTATTGATTTGATACAGGTAAGAAGAATACTGACTCAAAATATTTGGGACACAGTATACTCATATGATCAATGTTCTGTAGGTTAATTTGGGTTCAAATATTGTTGAATTTAGTTAGAGGTTATACTGATCATATAGAGAAGAAAATAGGATCATGAGAATATATAGCTATTAGTAGAAACTAAGCTTATGGTATGACCATGGCTATTCAGTGAGAGCTCAGGTCTGGCAATTATTCAAATATTTATGAAATCATTCAGAATTATAATACCAAAGTGTTCTAGTGACTAAGCTTTTACTTAATGGAAAAGAAAAATATCATGTAGATATCTACATATATACATGTATATGCAAGTAAATATCTACACACAGGGCTGGAGAGATTGCTTAGTGGTTATGTCTCTTGCCTGCAAAACATAAGGACCCAGGTTTGATTCCCCAGTACCCATATAGACCAGATACAAAGGTTGAGATGAACTGGAGTTCATTTGCACTGGCTAGAGGATATGGAATACCCATTCTCTCTCTATTTTCCTCTCTCTCTCTCTCAAATAAATAAATATTTTGTAAATGTTCACACTCACAAGAGAGAGAGAGAAAGAGTGAGTGAGTGTGGGGGAGAGAGAGAGAGAGTGTGTGTGTGTTACAATGACCCAGAACTTAAATCTTTAAACCATTTGAAGGTGTGGGTTGGGGAAATGGCTTAGTGTTTAATGGGTTTAAGGCATTTGCCTGTGAAGTCTAAGGACACTAGACCAATACCCCAAGACCCATATAAGCCAGATGTATAAGGGGGCACGTGTGTCTGGAGTTTGCAGTGGATGGAGGCCCTGGTGCACCCATTCTCTCTTTCTCTCTGTCTCTTCCTCTGTCTCTCTATCAAATAAATAAATAAAATATTTTAAACAATCAGAAGGCATAGCCAGGATGGGCATGAACATTGCATCAGTGACAGGCAGGATTTAGAAGAAACTAATTCATTAGATTCAAGCAATGTGTTTCAGGCAATATAGTACAGTTATGATCTGGTATCAGCAATAAGGTAAAAGTAAATATATATACTTCCTCCTAGTCCAGTGACACGGAAGACATTGAAAGTTATCAGACATCTGCTGTTAAGGATGCATTAAGTCTCTGTCATCAAAGAGAAGACAGATTATAAACAAAGAAAATGAATATTATCAAAGAACTATTATGGTAAGAATAAGTAGTTCAATATTTTTCTGGTGACTATGAGAAAAAACTAGTGGGGTTTTAAGTATTGAAATGTGGAGCTGGAAAGATAGCTGCATAGTTAAGGCACTTACATTCAAAGCCTAACCACTGGAGTTTGATTCCCCAGTACCCATGACAAGCCAGATGCACAGATTGACACATGCATCTTGAGTTCATGTGCAGTGGCTAGAGGCCCTGGCATGCCAATTTTCTCTCTCCCCTTCCATCTCTCCCTTCTTTTCTCCTATCCTCCTAGAAAATAGATAAAATATTTCAAAATAATTAAAATTAAATAAAGAGATATGCTTAGACGAATGCAGTTTAGAGTGTGATAAAGAGCAGTAATCTGGAGTCCAAGGGTCCTGTGCAAATAACAAACACATCTTGTGAATGTAATATATGACAGAGTTATAAAGTATTAGCACCAGTACTGAGAGTAATTTAAATGTATACCATAAGCATTATCTGTTGTCACCCTCATCTTCATCACTCAGTTTGAGAAAGATTCTGAGCACATTAGGAATAAGACATAATTTTGTGGATATCAAAATTCCCACCTAAAAGCCAGGTGTGGTGGCACATGCTTTTAATCTCAGCATTTGGGAGGCAGAGGTAGGAGGTTTGCTATGAATTTGAGGCTACCCTGAGACAACACAGTGAATTCCAAGTCAGCCTGAGCTAAAGTAAGACCCTACCTCAGAAAACCAATAAAAATATAAATAAAAAATAAAAAAAATCCTCCTATAAATGCATTGCTGAAATTACAATGTAAGCTGATGAGTAATTAAAATTCATTAAAAGAAATACCATTTAGCAAACAACATTTTTCTGAACAATGATATTTATTTTCTCTCTTACTTTAGAACTTGGGCTTATGGACTATGTTTTGTTGATTCTACAGTATTTGACATGTTGATGCTTTTTGATGAAAAGATGAGCAGAATCAAAATGACATCTTACATGTCAGCAGTACGAAATACAAAAGCGACTTAAGATTCATTGCACTAAATCAATGGAGGTTTATGGTTTTTTTTTGTTGTTGTTGTTTTGTTTTGTTTGAGCTGAGGTAACTCTTTCCACGCCACAGAAAATCAAGCTGGTAGTTAGCATTTCTTTACTGAAACAGCTCTTCACATGCAATCTATTCTCTTTCATGAAAATGGGGAACTATTTCCATTGTTTCACTTGATCTAATGATAAAAAACATATTTTGAGACTTCAATTTATAGTGCTTACCTATTCCTGTGTTTTCCCTAACAGTCACGTTTATTATCCATCCATCTCTTCCCTGATCATCCCTCTGGAATTGTCCTTTGCAAAGAACTCTGCAGTCTATTATACCTCTATGTTACTTAAAATTGCATGTAAATAATTTGTGGGTCTGGCATTCATAGATGTATTGCTCTAGACTAGTTGTAATTAATTCTTCACTCAGCACTACCAGTAGCCTTATCATCGGTCATGAAGTTACTCAGAAGATTAATGAAACTGGATAAAATAAATGGAGTTGTAATTTGAGAGGACAAGCTAAACATCCCCACTAAGTAGACACTGCCAAAACTAGCAGACTGTAGCTCATTTCTTACTGAGTCATGACACTAAACATTTATCAAGTGAAAGAAAATAATATGGCAGCCTTAAAATAATATCTCAGTTTATGCATAGAGACAAGAACACTCTGACACGTCTTTTCTAATCAACTGTAAATAGCAATGAGGTTATATTGCAATGGATATACAGGCATTTTCCAGGCAGTTAAAGTACATATGTATGTCTTCAAACTGCTTGATAAGATAGCAAACTACACATAAAAGCGATGGACAGCTAATAACCCATACTGTAAGGTGAAGCAATGTGGCAAGATTGGCTGGAGATGTTACAATAGAGTGGACTTGTCCTTGAAATAGGGACCAAATCTGAACCCTAATTATAGTGGATCAGCTCAGTGACTAATCTGCTTTCTAGACTGTGGAAAAAAAGAAAAAAAGATTTCATTTTGAAGCATTAGCCTGAAATAGAGCGAACAATCATGTTAGAAGCTTTCTTCTTTACTTCCTGCCATGGCAATCAGAGCTTTTGCCAAAGGTGATGCTTAGAGATCGATAAGCAAACAGAAGGACAAAACTCCACAGACTGTGAGGAAGAGATAGCTGGGTGTGGTGGTGCACGCACCTGAAGTTTGTTTGCAGTGGCTGGAGGCCCTGGCGTGCCCATTCTCTCTCTTTCTCTCTCTATCTGTCTCTTTCTCTCTGTCACTCTCAAATAAATTTTTAAAAAAAGCATATCATTAAGCAAAGCAGTGGAAAGTTGAATTAAGTCAGAGCTGGAATGTTCTGGAAAATCAGAGAGCATTTTCAGAGACATTTCCTCCTACCCATAACTGTGGGCTAACTCATGACCCATATACCTCAACAAGGAGAGATGGGGGAGGGGTTAAGACATGGATGAGGCTAACAATGGTACTAACTTGACTGTATTCACTGAGTACAAAACTAAATAATAAATAAATAAATAAATAAAACTTCCATTGTAGAAATTGTAATAACATTACACCTCCTGCTTCCATTGAGATATATGAGATATTCAATACAACTTATTCAACTTATAGCCTTCTACAACTTATCCAACTTATAGTCAACTGAGTATCAGAAACCTGAGTTCTAGACCTTCCTTTGTCACAGAATGGCTCTGTGATGTTGGTATGCTACTCTGTTCTTGTGCATGTGTCAGTTGTTTTTTGTATATGCATTGACAAAAATGTACTTACTACATTTTCCCTTTTGTCTGTCACAATCCAAACCTGATAGCACATGCTTAGGCCTGGAATTTCAGTGACCACAAATGACTATGGTCTTAACACAATGCTTAGCTTGTAATATCCTTTTTCACATGAAATTTTACCCATTTTATTCATTGTACTGCTTTAAGAAAATTGTGGTGAAAATACTTACTCAGTTTATAAACTTTGGAAGGACAAACCTAATGTTAGTGGACACTGCGTATCTATGAGATGCTTCTAAATTCAAGGAATGGTTACCTGTGACCAGTTCTCTGTAGGTTGGATTCTACAGGAAACTGAAACTTCTCAGGAATTATTTGGGTAGCACAGGAACAGCAAGACTTGGATCAAGTTCAGTAAAGATGAGTTTGGGAAAATAAAAGTAACTGAAAACTTTCAAATATTAACATACAGATTCCATGAAAATGATTATGTGTCCCTGAAAATTATATGTACAATGAAATATATGAAATGAGTGTGTATGTGTATATATATATATATATATATGTATATATATATATATGATTTATGGAATTTCCAATGTTATCTTTTATTCAAACTTTCATTCGGTTGAGGTAGAAACATGTGCAATCACCTGTTAGTAGGTGCTTATCATACAATAACCCAATTGAGGTACAAAATTCTACCACATACATCTCCTCTATTTAGGCAAGTGTTTTCCTGAACTTCAAAACTGATTCATTATCAGAATGACCTAATAGCAATTAAAAAAAACAATTCATGTAGATAAGGGAGGAATTCTCACAAACACTAAAAAAAAAGCTGCTACCCTTACGATCATTTGTGATTTCTAGTGCTTTCAGTGTTGAGGTTTTTGACATTATGGAAGTTTGAAACTCTTTGCTAAAATATGAATTGCACCCAGAAGTAGAAAAGCTGGTTTCCCATATCAGACCCAGGATATTAACTTCAAAGTGTGTATAGGTTTCATTTCCTATCTATAAAGTAAGGATGAAAGTCCATATTAATGACAAAATGTTTCTATCACAGAACAAATGTGTGGTAGTTTAAACAAAATGTCCCACAAAGCCTCATGTGTTTTGAATATTTCTTCCCCATCTGATTGAAATTTGAGAAAGTAGTGGGGCCTTTGGGAGTGGAAACCTTGCTGAAATATGTGTGTCGCTGGGGGCAGATTTGATGAGTTATTATTTCAGCCATACTGAGTATAGCTAGCTCACTCTTTCTGCTACTTTCTAGCTGATGTGACAACATGTGATGCCCCACTTCTGCTCTGCCAGAGCTTTCTTTGCTATGATGTAACCTCCCCCTCAAAACCATAAATGGAAATAAACTCTATGCTCCTATAAACTGCATTTTTTCAGTGTTTTCTCTCACAAGTGTGAATGCTACCCCTATCATTGCATCTGGTTCCCCAAGCAAGCATACCTGCCTTTCTCCTGAGCTGTAACAACTAGGCTGTCAGGTCCATGATAGAAAAGATAGTGATGATCCCTTTCTCTACAAATCTCCTAAGAAGCAAAGATAACAAAAATGATCAAGGGTAAGTTAAAATAAAGATTATTCACTTTTCATGTTTCTTAAACAAATTCAATTTTAAGCATGATCTATAATACATTCTTTTTTATTGTTTTAAATTATTTATTTATTTATTTGAGAACAACAGACACAGAGAGAAAGACAGATAGAGGGAGAGAGAGCATGGGCGCGCCAGGGCTTCCAGCCTCTGCAAACGAACTCCAGACGCGTGCGCCCCCTTGTGCATCTGGCTAACGTGGGACCTGGGGAACCGAGCCTTGAACCGGGGTCCTTAGACTTCACAGGCAAGCGCTTAACCGCTAAGCCATCTCTCCAGCCCTAATACATTCTTTTTACCATGCTCCATAAATGAACTTAATTCTTGTGCATCACACCACATCATCAGAAATCAGTAATTTTTAACACATTCATCTAGAATTCTGTAAAAGAGTACCCCTTAGATACTTTTGTTCTATACTTTTATTGTAAGGTAAAACAACATAAATTTCTGAAAAAACTATATACATACATATACATACATATATATTAAGTCTTATGTGAAACTAATCTGTTCTTAAAACACACACAACGTTTGTCTCACTTAAAGAGTTAGTCTGGGACTAGGGAGATGGTTCAGCAAGTAAGAGAACTTGCTTCAGAAGCATGAGGACCTGGGCTCAATCCACAATACCCATATAAAAAGCTGGACATGGCCACACATTTCTATAACCCCAGTGCTGAAGGAGGCAGAGGATGAGCTCTAGGGCTTGCACTTAGCCATTCTGATCATTAAAATTAGCCCCAGGCTCAGGGAGAGACAGTCTGAAGGAATATTGTGGAAGAGCAATAGAAGACATGTCACACTTTCCTCTGGTCCCTTTATGCTTGGGCACAGAGGTATGCTCATCTGTACACACACAGAGCACAGACACAGCACACATACACACAGAGTAATAAGAAATACTTTTTCAGATAAAAATTTATTTAATTTTATGCTCTCCTATTTTCTGCACATTCTGCTTTACAAAACTAAAATCAAATATATGACTCAATTAAATCGCATGGATAGCTTTGGACTAGTTTTGTTGATCAAATTTTTAATTTTTTTAAAGTTTTATTTATTTATTTGAGATAGTGAGGGAAGAAAAGAGAGAGAGAACGGACACACTAGGGCCGCCAGCTACTGCAAACAAACTCCAGACACATGCGGACCTTGTGCATCTAGCTTACATGGATCCTGGGGAATCGAACTGATGTCCTTTGGCATTGCAAGCAAAAGCCTTAACCACTAAGCCATCTCTCCAGCCCATTAGTCCAATGTTTTTATCTTGAAATAATTAGCTCATCTGGATAATGTGTATAAGTGAGTTAACTAGCATGTATTTGAAGCTTTAAGAAACAAATATATTTTAAATTGTATAAATAGACAATTGAGAATAATATTTATATAAACTTCTGATGAAATAACTGAAACAATTGCATGACATAAATAGTAAGCAATTATATAAACTATTTGTTATAAAATTTATAAAATGACAGATGTTGCAGAAATAGAACATCAATTGATAATTTGTTTATTAACTTATTCCATTAAATTATATCCTCTTTGGGGGTAAGTGCACTGTTTATCTCAATAACCCAAAGACTTAAGTCTGTGCCTAACATAGAATCAATGCCTCAGTAAATGCTAAGTGAACTAACAGATAAAATAGGATCAAGATAAATGTAGAAATCTAATATGCTATTGTTACTGACCTTATCTGTAATCAGATCATGATATATTGCTCAGCTTTTACCATTGCCAGGGTCATTATAATAAACAATAAAAACAAAAATAAGCAAAAACATTTAAAATGGTGGTGATGGAAACAGATTTTCAATATACTATAATTTGGGGTCATTCCAGTAATCTTTTTTTTCTCTCACAGCAGTTTAGCAATGCTTTAAGCATTCTTCAGAATGAAAAGCTTTTAGAGCTAAATGCATCAATTACACAATCTTGTGATGCGATCCTGCCATGGATCCTTAGTCATTCTTCCTCAGCCCACAGAATGCCATCTGCTTATTTTGGGCATACTGTGTAACAAAGAGAAATAGAGGGAAAGAAGCCTTGTACTGATTTCAATCCTTTGCAGGTGCTACTTTAAAGTATACTTTTTCTTCTTCTTTTCTTTTTAATTTTGAGAGAGAGAGGGAGAGAATGGGTGCAATGACTTCAGTGGCTGAGTTAACGCCAGATATGTGCGCCCCCTTGTGGTGCATGTGCAGGATTGTGTGATTGTGTCACTGTGTATCTGGCTACATGGGACAGGGAGACTCTAACATGAGTTCTTAGACTTCACAGGCTTAGCCACTAAGCTATCTCTCCAGCCCTACTTTTATTTTTAATTACATTCTTATTCTTACATTTTCAATGACATTATTGACTATAAATGTTAAAGTTTGGGCAAGAGATGCTATAAACATCCTGGCCTTTTTGATTAGCTATCTTGCATTCAATCTTCTCCATTGATTCAAAAAGCAAAACAATTATTTCCAAAAATCTCTAACTTTATCAACAGACCATAATCCTAATTTGAATTCCTACTGGCTACACTTTTATAGAACTTTGCATTTGAAGGGTTGGGTTGGAGTCATTCACTCTATCTGACAGGCTTTCTGGAAAAAAAAAAAATGAAAGCTAGATAATTTATTAGTAGAATGAGTAACTAGAGATGCATTCCGTCTTTCTAGCAGTAGTGAATAAATGTATAAGCACTCAAAGGAAAAACAGAACTACTATCCCCCTTGGTTCTGTTTGTTTAATTTAATAGGATTAGTAATATGTTATGAAACCTATTTAAGTAAAACTTAGCAATCTCTAAATATTTTTGCCAACATTCTCTCCTTTCATTTTTATAACATCTGTGAAAAGAGAATAAACACATCTTAAAGATGAACTTTCTTAGGTAGCATGGATGATTAAAATAAAGACTAGGGCTAAAATTCTGGCACTCCAGTTGCTGAAAGTAGATTAAATCCCCCACTTTCACTTTATGCCTTTATATCTTTTTATTTGACCGAAGAGTGTAAATTTGTGGATAAAGATATAAGAGTCATGGATTGATCTTTGGCATAAATAAATATTGCAATTAGAAATTCTTTGTATAAATATAAATTATTGGAGGCTAAGGAGATTATTAGGTATTTGCCCTGAAAAGACCCAGCACACAAGTAAGTCAGATGTAAAAAGTGGTACATGAGTCATGAGTTCAACTGTAGAGGAAAGAGGCCCTGACAGTCATTCTTTCTCCCCCTCTCTTTCTCTATCTCTATTTCTATCTTCCTGCTTTCTTTCTCTCCCTCCCTCCCTCCCTCCCTCTCTCTCTCTCTCTCTCTCTCTCTCTCTCTCTCTCTCTCTCTCTCTCTCTCTCTCTCTTTCTCTCTCTCTTTCCAAAAGATATTTTCACTGAGCCACCAGTTGTTGATAAGATAAGGCAAGATGCTGGTCCCTATATGGCATACACAATTTACTTGGAGAACAGTAGTTGTTGAAATATAAAAACTTTACACATATTAACATTCTTCACAGTAATGAATGTCTATGTTCTATGGTTTGCATGTCATTTGTCTACCACAGACATCTGTTTTGGAAGCACAGTCCCAATGTGGCAGGGTTTAGTACAAGAGAATCAGATCATTTGGAGCATGAATTGAGGCTAAAATTAAACAGTGAATTACTGGTTTGCTCAAGAAAAAAAAACACATTGATATTAAAAAAAAAACCTAGCCTGTGTCCTGAATCACTTTTTTGCTTTTTATCTTACCATGAGATACCACTTTGTTGATGGTGAGTCTGTCTTTGTGATGCCATGTCCTGCTGTAGGGAAGGGGCCCTCTCCACAGAGGAGTTGAAAAAAAATGATTCTGAACCTGAAGAATCAGAAGTATAATAAACCCATTTCCTTAACAAATTATCTGGGGCTCAGGTATATGGTTTTAGCAACAGCAAACCTACTCACCTAGTGTTCCCCTGACAGAAGAAGCAATGGCTATCACAATGACCAATATAATCATTGACTGATATAAGCATCAATTAATATAATCATTGACATCTCTCTGAACATATTCTTTTGCTGAGATAGCACCATATTTCTCTAGACCACTATAATAGTTTCAGGAAAATTTCCAATATCCATTATTTCCTCCACTGTATCCTCCTTAGCATTGCCATAGTGATCATTTAGAGATAAGTGACCATGTTATCCACCCTTTGTTTAACAGCTTTCATTTGAATCATTGACAGTTTCCTATGGCTTTCTTTATTCCACATATTTAGCCTTCTTTTAGTTCCCAAAACTGTAAGTTCTTCATCTTTAACTTTTCAAATCATTCTTTGTTCTGTGTGGAATGCATTCCATTCCCTTAACCCTTCATCTGGCACCTATTTTGTCTCTGCTTATTTTTGCTTGTAGTTGGTCTAAAATCTCTGATTTTGCTCCAAACCTCAACAATGATTAGATCCTCCTTTTGAATTTAAATACTGAGTTCTGTGTATGTATGTGTGTGTGTGTATACATACATATATATATGTACATATACATATATACATATTATACATATATATATAAACTCTTTATACATTGTATAGAATAGAAATGAAAATTTATGCCCTATTGAGACACATTATTATTAGATCAACTGGTCTCTGTTTATTTACATGGTGAAATTACAAATTCCAAGATAGTAAAATATAGCATGAAGCCAAAATGATCTTACATGATTTTATTCGTAGAATTTGGGAATACCAAATCACTCATTAAAAGGAAAATAACAATAGTTTTCAGTATCAGACAATGCAGAAATACTGTCTAGTGTCAAAATAATCCCATTAATAGATACTCTATTAATGTGTGAAAGTTTTGGACATAAAGCCAGGCCTAATGGGTTAGGACTCTGGTTAACAATATGAGTCTGACATAACCTGTCAAAAATCACACATAGTGAATCTTAGATATTGGTTGGATCTCAGCCAGAGTCTTCTGATGTTGTCTCTGGTGGGCATTGTACTGTGTCACAGTTGTTTTACAAGTCTGTCACAAAAGACCAAATATAAGCCTGGAAGGGTCTGTGGGGGATGCATTAGCAGTTAAAGGCTTTTGCTTGCAAAGCCAGTTGCTCCTGTTCAATTCCCCTGCACTAACATAAAGGTGGACAGATATAGTAATGCTTGCATGCATCTGATATTCATATGGAGTTTCAGTCTGGCATTTTTAGTGTCAAGAGACCTAGGAACACTCAAAACACATACACACACACACACACACACACACACACACGTAAATAAGTAATTTTATTTTAAGTCTGAGGAGGGAACACATATATAGCTGTGTATGGTAAAGAATTTGATGCTATTAAATCTAAATATATTTTTATAATTACGTGTCAAACGATCCAAGTAATGTGACATCAGTTATAAAATATAAGTTTGACTATGACCAGTAGGTTTCAAATTCAGTGTTTGCTTTCATAAAAGAGAAAAATTCATTGTATTGGATTAATTTACATAAGTACAAAACAATAACAAAATAAAACACAACATACATCACTCTACTAAGTAAAGGAGAGACATGTTAAAGACCTCTTGAGCAAGTGTTTACATAGAGCACAAATCCCTTAAGACATCAACAGTGAAGGTCTGGGATGACCCTTATTGTTCTTCCCACTACAAAAAGAAAAAACAAAACAAACAAACAAAAAAAAAAAAAACAAAAAAAAAAACCTGTCCTTTCTTTTCCTTCCTTAAAAGCCAAGTGTAGATTTAAATATCTATTAGTCTTCTGTCTGTCTGCTGTATATAAGGCTATTTCATTTTTAGTGCTGAGAAATATGAAACCATTTTAAAGGAACAAAGAAGCAAAGGAGTAGTAGGTACACTCATGTTTTCTCAGTCCTGTAGTTGAGCCACATCTCAGATCAGTATTGAGCAGAGGAATAAAATCAAGAAACCAGAATGAAGTATTAGAGGCAGCAATCTTAAGCCAAAGTAGAACTTTCTCTTTTTGTAATAGAATTATGCTAAGAATAAGTGCAAAATCTGTCAGTATAAGTGCAGATAACATTTGATTCAGGCCAAGAGGTGACCACAGTCAGAGTTTAGGCAAGAGATCTCATAATTGCACAACAGGAATTGGATGGGCAAACAATGCATGAGCTGGCAGCCCTTAAGTCACAGGCAACCTTCATGACAGTCTTCAGGGAACATAGATAAATTGCCTATACCCCAGGTTCCTCTCACCGGCAAAAGACGATTTCTTTCAGTTATTCTCCTTCATCTACACTTGCCGGTGTGGCTGCTGGGTCTGCTTGTACTTTAACTTTCTTTGCTACTTTCTTCTGGGAATTCTGTGGAAAGTTAATTGCACACTATAATGTTGCAACAATGGGAGTGAAAAATAAAAACTGCATAGAGAATACCACGGATGTTTTCTGTCACAAATTCTCTCACTGAGCAATCTACATGTGGTGGAAAAGTATGTAACTGGGATTATGTTAAAAAGCCCATTCATGGGTTGGAGAGATGTCTCAGTGGTTAAGGCACTGACCTGCAAAACCATCAGACCCAGATTCAGTTCCTCGGTATGCATTTAAAACCAGAAGCAAAAGATGGTGCATGTATCTGGAGTTCATCTGTAGACCCTGGCACACCCACATTCTCTCTCTCTCTCTCTCTTTATATTTATATATATACACACATACATACATACATATGTGTGTGTGATATAAATATATATAAATATGAATATAAACATATATTAATGATGTAGCTCCATTCTTGTCATCTAAATCAATGGAATCAATCAACTTGAGTAAAATAAAAATTAAACTATTTGTCAACTATCCTTGACTCCATGTTTATTTTATTTTAACTAATTGTGTGTGTGTGTGTGTGTGTGTGTGTGTGTGTGTGTGTGTGTGTGTTTGGAAGTTCCATGGCCTCTTGCTGCAACAAACACACACCAGATGCTTATACAACTTTTTGCATCCAGCTTACATGAGTGGCTTGGGAACTGAACCTGGGATGCAGACATCTCATGCAAGCACCTTTAACAACTGAACAATCTTCCCAGACCCTGGCCTAAAGTTTTGGCAAATTTTATACTCACAGCTTCAACCAAATTCAGACCAAAATTATTTGGTTAAAAAAAATGCCTCTATTGAGTATACACAGACAATACAACAACTATACATACAACATTTACATTGTCTTAGAAATCAGATGTAAATTACAAATGATTTACATAATGTGGAAAGACGTATGTATGTTATATGCAAACATACGATACATCATAAGTATTCTTCAAGCTAAGATACCTGGATGAGTCATATAAAATTGTAGCAGGATAATGTCCCACTTATTTTGTATTCACTAGAAAATCTTCCAAATTATCTATTGCCAGGAACCCTTGAAAAGTATTCTATGTCAGGGAGCTACTGAGGTTGAAGGCTGCAGCTTGGTCTCTGGAGGCACTAATATTCGCCTCAATCACTATTAACTCTGGCAAGACAAGGAAACAACCATACAAGAAGGCAACATATTGAAGGTTGTTTCATTTCTGTAACTAAAACAGTTAGGTGTTCACATTTAAAAGTCAGGCACATTTTGTTAGAATTTTTAATATTCCTCGCAATGGTGAATATATGGACCATAACTAAGTTCAGAAGAAGGAATGTTTTGTAGTAGCACTATACAAATATATTTATGTGCTAGTAATACATCTGAAAAATCATATGTAATCACAAATATTCACCTATCTGTATTTATTTGCTTTAAAATAATTGCCTTTTCATGAGTTCTATAATGTCTTTAAAATCCTCAAATGCATTTTTCCCTTTAATTTTATTTTATCCTTATTTAAACAAGTATGAAGAGCAAGCAGCTTGAAGACATAAAGTTGGCCTTTAAAATACATGAGGACTCTGTCAGCATAGGGAGATGAAGTGTCTTAGTAGAGACAAGAGAGTGAAAAAGTGGAGGTGGGTTAGAAATTTTAAAAATCTGTTATTGCTTTAGGGTAAAAGAGAAACAGGAATCAAGAATCAATTTAAACTTGGAAAGTCATGCGAAAACTATACCAGTAAGTTAAGAGAAAGCGTTCCTTTGGAACATGGTAAATTTTTAGATGTTTTAAGGTTATCTATCCTTATAGATTCCAAGAAGTTTGGCTGGATAGAGCTAAGGAAAGGGTTATGCATAGGTCTCCTTATCTCCCCCCCCCCTTGTCTCATGTAATGTATTTGGCCAATGTTACAGTTTGAATATGAAATATCTCACATAGACTCATGGAGTTAAACACTTGGTCACCTGTTGGTGGTGCTAATTGGGAAGGTTTATGAGACATGGTCTTTCTGGAAAAAATGGGTCACTGGGGGACACTATAGCCTGGCCTTACTTCCTATTCATGCTCTGCTTACTGACCTTGTATGTGTTGTAACCAGCCCTCAGCCTATTACTACCATGCCTTCTTTGCCAGGGATGCAGTCAGCTCTACCTTGCTCGGACGAATGTCCAACCAGACAAACTTATCAGAGTAAAGGATTATTTCAAGATTACAGATCCAGAGGAAATTCTTTTAAAGATGGAAAAAGCTGCTTACTTCCATACATATAAAGAGAGAGAAATAACTGCAGCAATCAAACACTTATAAGCAGACAATACAAACCCCACCTGAGCCCAAACTGCTCTTTTTACCTTTGGCCTGGAATTCAGATCTGCCTCCAGTGACATGCCCACTCTAGGAAGAATCTACCTGCAAGAGGATAAAGTTGCAAACTCAATTTTGTTGAGTATATGGGCCATACATTGAAAATACTACAGCTTGGAATATATCCACTCGAAACTATAAACCAGAACAAAGCCTTTCTTTCCTTAAAGTGTTTCACATTACAATTTTTTCCTCAGCAATGAATAACTAATACAGAAAATTCCTACCAAGAACTGAGAAAATCACTAGTAAACCTAATGATCGGGCTAGTGGGCTTTTAGAACTGGTTTTCCAGAATTTGTTTGCTATGGAGTTTAGAACTTTGGAACAAAGAAATCCTTGGATCTATAAGCAGAGCTTAAGGAGCCATTCTAGTGAGAGTTTGGAAGTCTAGAATACTTAGAGAAAGTCAAACTGTACAGGTACATCTAATGAGCTTCAAAAGGGAGACAAAGGCACTATAGGGAACTGGAATACAGGAAGTTCATATTACAAAGAACTTCGCTGCATTTCTTGTCTTGAGAACTTGGTTAAGGCTGACTTTAAAAGTAACTGACTAATGAGTTTGGTGGAGTAAATTTCAAGGCAGGGTAGTATTGAGTGTGTCATGGTTGCTACCACTGCTCTTACTCAGATTTACAGTGAACAAGAGCAAGACTATGAAAAAAGTGAATGTTAGAAAGAAAAGTTTTGAGAACAAATCTAATATTTCAGTTAAAGAGGCTTCCGCTAATAATGTCTCTGCAATTGTTTAAGAGCTTAAAAAGAAATTGATATAACTGAAGAGAAGCCTCTTTGGTGGGACAATAAGAAAGGTGCTCTGAGGGATCTCATCCATTGAAGACTTTTAACTTATGAGACTGAAAATTCTTTTAAAAGGAAAAGGCTTGAAGTGAAAATGCCACAGAAGGAGTCCTCTGCTTAAAACACAAGTTCCTCGGAAAGCTTTCCAAAAAATCAGCCACCAAGTCATACAGACATCCTCAGAGCATTGGTCCAGGAAGACTAGGTTCCATCGTGAGCTGGGAACACAAATAGGCAATATTGTTTACTTGTTACTGTTTTTGTGGGTATGAAAGATGAAAGATTGGTGGTGCTATGGCATCTTGCTGCATAGTATATGACAGCCTTTGTGGGCAAGCCATGTGTATCACAGTTAGTGTCTCTGCAAGAAGGCCCCTAAAGGCCATGTGTGAAGCAGTGGTGATGAGACATAAGTGTAATGAAAACCCCAGAACATGGAGATGCCATGATTATTGGGCATCTGCAAAGAATGTTTTTGTCTCAAAACTCAGTCGAACCAAGGGACAGATTGTTTATGATAAGGGCAGTAGCAGACTTCTCTAAGTCTTAGGGCACAAATGAATTGATCATGATTCCCAGATAATAGACATGACACTACAGGAATTAGTGTTTACCTTGCTTGGCTTTTTTCCCCTTGCATGATCCAGTCTTTCCTTGCCAGATCCCATTTCTCTACTTTGAAATTTGAATGTTTGCTCTGTGCCTTAATGCACTGGAGATATGTAATTTGTTTGTTTGATTACACAGAGTCCCAATTAAGAGATTACTCTGAGTCTGAGTATCTAAAGAGACTTGACACTGTGGTGTTTTGAACAATATTGAGACTATTAAAAACTATGGGCACTTTCGAAGTTGGATAGAATGCATTTTGCATCATGAAATCATCATAAGCCTATGGGGGCAAGGATGCAAATGTGGTGATTAGAATGTACTGAATGTGCTGAATCAGTTCATGTGGTTGAACACGTGGTTCCTACCTGATGACACTATTGGGGAAGGTGGTAAAACTTTTAGGAGGTTGGGTCTTGCTAGAGGAAGTGGGTCACTAGGGCAGGACTTAAGGTTGCCTTACTTGTGACCAGCCAGGTTCCTGCCCCTGTTGAAACACCTCCACCATGGTAGAGTATATCCTGTAGAAATTTTCAGCCAAAATAAACCCTTTCTTTCCTTATACTGCTTCTTAACACCTTTGGGCTGGAATTCAGGTATGTTGTCCTAGCAAGAGTGAAACAATGGTTATGCTACATGCTTACTATTTTGTCCTCCCTCCTTTCTGAACTTTTCCTGCATGAACTTTGCACTGATCTTCATACTAGGGACTATTTATGGGATGAACTGGTAAGCTCAATTACCTCATTTAATTTTATTTATTTATTTTTGGTGAATGAGCTTATTGGTGATACTTACAGAAGAAGATAGGGATTTGTGATAGATTATTCCAAGGCATTGCTGGATATGTTTATTTTATTTACAGATAAAATATAGTATGAGTTTGTCCTTGTTTTGAGGACTTTCTCTCTATCTGGAAGAAAATAGGCCCAAACTAGCCAGTGCTACCATGGGAAACATTAATTTATTAAAAAAGAATGCTCTGTAAAATCTGAAGGCCATAAACATGCTTGATGTTCCTTATATTTAATTTGGTTATACCCTGGTTATTCCTCAGAGCACATAAATCTTTTACCTTTTATTAATTTGATATATCCTATACATTTTCTGCACTTTTAAAACATTCAATCACTGAACATTTTATAGTTCCCACTACAGGCAAGAATTATAATCTCTGTGGGATTACAGAGACAGGGACAATCTTTGTGGGGTAGACGTAAATGCATTTTAGTCGATTTTGTAGTCTGTATTTTTGTATAGCCATTAGCCATATTACTATTTAAATTGAAATAATTAGGACTTAGAAGTTGAATTTCTCAGTAACACCAGCCACCCAGCAATTACCCATTATATATTTCTCATGTCTCCCATATTGGATAGAGCAGTAGAACAATGTCATCACCATATAAAGGCCATAGGGGCTGGAGAGAATACTCAATGAATAAACTGATTGCTTTGTAAGCATAAAGACCTGAGACTGAATCTAAATACCTACATAAAAATGCCAGACATAGTTGAAATTGCCTCCACTAGGGAGGCTGAGACAGAAGGGTAAGTGGAGCTTGCTGTTCAGGCAGTCTAGCTTCCTATGCAAGTGTTGAGCCAATGACAAACCCCATTTCATGAAGAGATAGATGGCATTCTTGAAGATAACATCTGGAGTTGTCTTCTAGTCTCCACAGGTAATGCAAATGTGTGCTCCTACACATATGCCAAAATAATGTACACATGCACACACAACCCATATGCAGAAACATGAAATAAATAAACCAATAGACAACACTATTTAATTCTAGTAGAAAAAAAAATCTTTTGCCTTTTTAAAAATTTTATTTATTTGAGAGAGAGAGAGAGAGAGAGAGAGAGAGAGAGAGAGAGAGAGAGAGAAGGGGTGTGTCAGGGCTTCCAGCCATTGCAAACGATCTCCAGACGCATGTGCCACCTTGTTCATCTGGTTTCTGTGGGTCCTGGGGAATCAAACTAGGATCCTTTGCCTTTGCAGCAAACGCCTTAACTGCTAAACCATCCCTCTAGCCCTCTGTTGCCTTTCTTCAGTATATATCGTGCATCAAATACTGAAAACTTTTGCTCCAAGAAATTAGTCAATATCCCTATGAAATATGAGGCATAAAAGTCTTAAGGAATGTCTGAAACTATATGTTCTAATACACTTTTATTTTGATTTGGTGATTAATTTAGTCATTTTGATTTTATAGTTGAGGCAGCAATGTTAGAATATACCAATTGTACTATATAAAATGCTAATAATGAGTCATTTTCTATAAGCACCGTGGATATAGAGATGAAGAAAGACTGTGTGTCTCTCTGAGATGACTGCCTGAATCCTGGAAAAAGCCCTGAAGGATTAGACAGAATAGGTGGCCAGGAACCTGGTCATGCTGAAGGATGTGGACTTCAGGAGGTTAGGGCAACAAGAGTGTTGTCAGTTACACAAAGATCAGTCAAGCTATGGAGTTTTTATGAGAAAACCTTCAGAAAGCAAAACAAATCAACATTTTTTTTAATATATAACTAGCTTTGTGTTTTCACTGTGAATGGTTAAAGACTGAGTGTGGCCAGAAGTAAACAAAATCACTTTGCAGTTAAAAAGTGCTTCCAGGGCTGGAGAGCTGGCTTAGCGGTTAAGCGCTTGCCTGTGAAGCATAAGGACCCCGGTTTGAGGCTCGGTTCCCCAGGTCCCACATTATCCAGATGCACAAGGGGGTGCACGCGTCTGGAGTTCGTTTGCAGAGGCTGGAAGCCCTGGTGTGCCCATTCTCTCTCTCTCCCTCTATCTGTCTTTCTCTCTGTGTCTGTCGCTCTCAAATAAATAAATTTCAAAAAAAATTAAATAAAAAAAAAAGTGCTTCCAGTTTAATATTCTTTAGTTTAAGCACTCACATTCTGGAATCCTGCAGGGTTTAGATCTTTTCTGCATTGCCACTCAAAGCACAAATTAGGAAGTTCATCTCTTTAAAGCTGGAGCTTGATAACTGTCATGCAGAGTCCTCAGAGTAGCCCTTCATTTCCTGTGTGCTGATAGTAGAATGACATGATATTTCTAAAATGAAAAGTTAGTATGGCAATTGAATTAAATTCCTGTCACTCCAAACAGAGGATTTGACTTAGTTCTCTAGGTCCTATTCTCTAAAAATATAACTTCTGCTTGCAAAGCAACCACTTAGATACTCTGGGCCATGGCTCAGATCTTCTTAAAATATTCTTTATGTGAGGGACAAAATCAAAAGCACCCTGTTCCCCAAGGGCTCAATCCTGGTATATAAAGAAGAATGAGTTATGTCTTCCAGACATTGAGGATTATGTCCTAAAATGTTCTATAATTCAAGCTCATACATATCAGGCTTGCTTTGCTTTGTATGCATAGCCCTGTATCTCCTTCCTACTTCAATCTGTACACAAAATGAGTTATCAGAAGAGTAAACTGTGTGTTCAAAGAAAAATAGATCAGTACACCCAAATAAAGTGATTTCCAGCCAGCGTTTGGATGTTACTAACTAAAGTGACAATCAAAGAAGCAGAAATCCCAAAGCCAATCACACGCATTCCCTGACCCGTCATATCTGGCTGGAAGTATTCTCATTTTCCCCAAAACATACTGTCTTCCTTTAAGTGGGCACTTTCCCTTTCTTTTCAATTGTTCTCTTCCCAAGTTAAACATACATCTAAATCCTTAGCTATCTTGTTTCCATGAAAGAGTCTTGACACAATCCTTATAAATCCAAATTGTTTTCTTGAGATTTTAGAAGATACACTGCAGGATAGCAAAGAAAGAGTACATCTTTAGCATTGAAACATTTAAGTTTTGTGCTCAGCTAGTGATCATTTACCCAAGTGTGATATTTGAACTAGGAAAAGGAAGAGATCATGCAGAGAGAAGCTTGCCATTAGAATGAGGAAGTCCTGATGTCATTCAGATTTTCATTGTCACTGACCTGATAAATTTCTATAATTCCAGCATTAAACTAAAGAGCTCAGTACCCAACCAACTCATTTTGTTCTCTGCCAAACTAGTTAATATTGCTTTCTACTGGGTATAATCAAATCAAATCCATATCTGCCTTGGACATGACTGGACAGTGTGCTCAAATTTTTCTTTTTTTTCATAATGTCTTTTGATTGATGATAACCTCCCATCTCTTTATTGTGAATGAATTCTTAAATGTTTCAACAAAATTTTCATATCTATTAAATTCCCAAACCTGCAAAATTCCTATATTTCCATGCCAGATAGAGTATGATTTTATTATTTTCTTCACCCTATCTACAGAAAAAGATATCTTTAAAAATGTTGCCAATGGATATAATAAATTAATGAGCCTTGGGATCTGATAGCTGAATATACAATATCATAGAATAGGCAGGAAATTTTTTTAAATGCATCAGCAGTTACTTTTCATTAGTTCCCATATCTTGTTCTCTTTTATTAATTATATTATAGCTGACTCATAATAAGGTTTTTTTTTTTTTTTGTATTTCAAATCATCTCAAGGGATTTGATTTTTTTGAATAAAACACAAACCTATTTTATTTTACAAGATTTTGATTGTGTCTGAGTTCTTTATTAAATTGCTTCTCTTTCTTTGAATTTGTTGTTGCCAGTTTCCAGGCAACTCTTATGAGTTGGCAAAAACATTCTGAGGGATTTTTTTTAGAATAAAATTAGTAGAGGCAGGGATCCCTCTTAATAACAGATATTACAGTTGTTCAGATATAAAATTAGCCACTCTGAATAAAGCTTATTATTTAATACTACATTAAATGGGACTTTCTATCCAATTGACAGCAGGGTCTTGCACCTAAAATTTGCCTGACTTGCAAAAGTAATATCTTACTTTCTGACTTAAAATGAAAATGAGGTTGATTTAAAAAATAGCAATGACCTTTGTTAAGCTTAAAAAGTAAGGGATGGTAAATGAATCTACCAAAGCATCACTATCACTGATTGAGATTACTGAGCCTGGAATGGGTACTTGGGGAGCTGCCATCTTTTCATTACAGATTTCCTAAGAAATACGAATCAGCAACATGAAGGTGGAGATTCAGTGGACTCAGGTTTCTTCTAGATGCAAACTTGTTTATGATACATCATATTAAATTAAGTACTGTGTTATTTAACCTTTAAATCTTATAAAAGAACAGAGAAATAACATTGGCAGGCCTAAGGGGATAAGCTATACAAAAATATCTTTTGATGGCTTGTATCAATACTCTAAATTTAGAGGTTTATTTTTTTTATTAATTAGTTTTATACTCAGTGAATATAGTCAAATTGATAGCATTGTTAGGCTCATCCATGTCCTACTCCCTCCCCTAGCCCCTCCTTGTTGAGCTATATGGGTCATGCATTGTGGATAGGTTTATTCTTATATGTGTGTGGTATGTGCACATGCATGTTCACATATGTGTACACACATGTATGTACTGATTCAGATGCATGGGTTCCAGAAGCCAATGCCAAGTATCTTTATCTATCACTCTACTTTCTCAAGGCAAGAGCTCTCACTTGAACCCAGAGCTTATCAAGTTGGCTAGCTTAGCCTCAGAGATCTCTGTCTTGTCTAAGGGCTGATATTTCAGGTAGGCTGTCAATTCCACCTGGCATTTACATGGACGATAGGGATCTGAACTCCAGTCCTCACACTTGTGTGGAAAGTTATTTATGTAGTAGGCCATCTACCCAGCCTTTAGAGTTTCATTTTACTGATATTGGTGATGCTGAAAGTTCTTGAAGTTAGAAATAAATTCTGTATACATTCTCTCTGAGATTTACTTCTATCTCCTACCTGTTTTTCTACAGCTGGATGTCAAGAGTCATGAGCACAATGGCACATGTAGATGTGAAGACAACTAAGGACACAGTCAATCAGAAGCCAGGTGGATATAGAAAATGATGGTCTATTAATAGGTATGGCCCTGGTTTCTTCTCTAAATCCCATTCCTTTCCCCACATTCCAAGCTCAGTCTACTTCATTTTCCTATTGGTTTAATTGTTCTTCTGAATCAGAACTCTTCACTGAGTAAAGCTGTCCACATGTATCCTGTCTTTATAATAGCAACTAAACATTAGCAATTATTTTTTTAATTGCTTGCCTCCTGCCATGCATGTACCATGGCTCACTCTTTTTCCAAGTGTATTCTGTGACTCTGTGGTGAATTTCCTCTGATGCCTCCCCTCCTGTTTGGATTCTCTTCTTCCCTGGCAGAGTTTTCCCTAGAAACTGAAGTTTCTACCTCAGTTGATTTGTCCTCTCCTACAAAATTCAAATCTAGTGATGATAGGACTCAAAGGTATACTCCAGATTCTAGTTTAGTTACTTAATCCTGCCTTTTGTGTTTGTTCTTTATAATGTCTTACCCCATTGCAAAACCTAAGTCAGGATCCTAAGGCCATCACAATTTTAAACTATCTGAAATTGTTATAGCAGCTCAGAGTTGCAAGAACCATGTGTTACATATAGTTGTTCTTCTACACTTGGCAAGTTGGGAAGGGTATTGCCATATAATTTATCTCTTCTTATATATAATTCCTCCCTCACTGCAGTCCATCAGCCTCTAACTCAAATGGTCACTTTCATTTTTCAATAAGTTAATAGTAATTTAGTGAATATTTTAGGTTATTCATGTATACAGGCCTGTTTAGGGACAACACTCATTATGATATATCACTATTGTAACAAGGGATGTATAAACAATGGTAAGCAAGATTAAATATCATGAAATAGTCAAGTATTAAACCCATAAGCATTGCATTATCAAAAGGGGATGTGTTTGACTATGCTAGATTGTTGGAATGAGGTGGTCTTAGCTTGGTAAAAGCTATGTGCTAGAGAGTAAGTGAGGAAAATCTCCTAGAGGCAAAATCACTTATAGGCATATATGCCACAGTGAATAAGGTTATAATGGATATGATGGGGAATATTTAACAGAAAAGACAAGATGATGAAAATAAAAAGAAAAAAAATTAGGGTAACTAAAAAGAACTATCTAAAATTTCAACATTAGCCAAATTTAATGGCATACATCTGTAATCCCAGCACTCAGAGTCTAAGTCAGTAGGATCCCCAGTTTGAGACCAGCTTATAGTGAAATCTTATTTAACACAAAGACAAAAATTTCTCTTATAGCTCATGAAGAAGCTGAATCTGGTTGAACAGCTTAAAATAACGTATCACCAGTCCTTCGCTTTATTTTCCACATATCAAGCATTGGTCAAAGTCAGAGGATAAGAAGCAGGTTTCATCAAGGGGCTTGATGGTTTTAGAAATCAGGGCAGAACACTTTCAGCATTATTTGAAAAACCTGCCAAATATGGTTGGCAAATATCAACAAAAAAAAATGTGAAAAGACTTCTCATTCCAGTTCAGTAGAAAATAGCAGTCCTGGGGCCATTGTTAAAGCACAGAGTGGGCACAGAAAATTGGAAGTCTACTCTGTTTTTACTCTCTGAGAAACAGTGGGGATCTTGGCTAATGGAGCTGTGAATATTCAGTAAAGGCCAATAATAAGTTTAACACAAAAATAGCATCAGTCATAGCTGCAAGGGCTCTACAGGCTTGCCAGGAAGGGTTCCCCATCCCCATACACATTCTTGGTAAGGGGTTAAGGAAACACCATCCTCATTAAGTGGCCCTTCAATTCTTTCTTTTTAATGGTTCTGTCAAAAGAAGGATAACAATGCACAGCTTCCTTCACTGTCACTCTCAGTTACTATTTTAATATACATTGAAGCCCTGGCAAGGTGTTAGTATCTAACATAAACGTGAACAGGCAATGGTTAATATCTATTGTTGAAGAAATTGAACAAATCCTCAAAAATCATGCTGATTATACAGAAATAGGTGACTCTTCTGTTTGGAGTAATCATCACATTGGGGAATGACTAGAGATGTGCCTTCAAGAGGTCTCTAGTTATACTCAATTCGTATTAAAGTAATAAAAAGGATATTGCTCTTATAAACGTTGAGAGAAGCTATGCTTCTTAGTTCCCTAGGACTTTCACCTGTGAGGGGTATGCAATGAAGGAATGCACACAAGCTGAGCTGAGAATATGAAAACAAATAAGGAGGAGAGCAGCGATGATGCTGCTCCTGGTGGGACCTCAAAAAAAAAAAAAAAAGTGAAGGTCCCCCAGGATTTTTTTTTCCATAGAGCAGCACAGTTTGTTAAAAGGAACAATTGATAACTGTGACCATGGACCTGGCTGCCTCTAGCTGTAAATGTATTTGACCTACCTCCATATGCAATCAAAGTAGAAAGTTGTGAATGTGTATGTGGGAAAGGCGACTATATGTGACCTGAAGTTTGGGATTAGTAGGCCTGATGCTGGCTTCTCAGTTGCAGATTACAGAAATGGGAATACTTGCTTTGGAAGCTCATACAATGGAGTCCTGTTCTTTGGAATTGTTGTTCTGATTTTATGTGAAGAAACAGAGAGCATGGCAGAAGAAACCAGAGTCAGGGCCTACCCAGGTGATAAAGGGCAGTCAAAGCACACATCACTAAGGACAGAGCAGTTGCTCAGACTTTTGGACCAGAGACTGTGTTGTTTTCTTCCTGTGCTCCAGGCTGACCTAAGGAACCAGAGTAAGGCTAAGTACCATGTTTTTAAACATGAAACTGTTATCAACAGAGTCTATAACAAACAGACAAAAGATGCCAAGCCAAAAATATTCCTGGGACACTTCTGAATGACTCAGGAGAACAGAATCTTTTAAATCTTCTCTGCTCCCTACTTTCTCCCCCATCATTGAAGCCTGATTCTGAAAAGAGGAAATGAGACAAATCCCATGCCAAACCATACCAAATAAAACTGTCAACTTGCTTCCACTCCAACGAAGGAAAAGAATGCAGAGTAAGAGAGCAGACCACGTCATCTTTCCACTCCAAGTCATTCAAGATAACAGTACAAAAACAGCTGTTCACAGTACAGAATGCCCTTAATTCCAGCCTCAGGAGGCCAAGGTGGGAGGATTTCTGTGAGTTTGACCTGTAGGACTGGGTACATGGCTCAGTGGTTAAAGCATTTGCTAGGCAAGTGTGCAACAAGCTGACTTCCTAGTCACAAAACCCATATAAAGGCAGGTATAGTGGCATACATCTGTAATCTAATCATAGGTTTTAACAGCAGGAATGGGGACAGAGAAAGGAGAATCCCTAGAAGTTTGTGGGCCAGCTAGCCTGGTACATATAGCAGTGGACAAGAGATTTCCTCAGACCAGTTGGAAGGCAAGGATTGACATGTGAGGTTTCCTCTGATATCCACATACTCATGCCAGCAGTACATGTGTGTCTACATTCACATGTACATACATGCATGCAAACACACAAATGCGTGCACACACACACACACACACACACACACACAAGAAATGTTAAATTAAGCATAAGATGAGTGTTGGGTGTGTTAACTCTCAGGAAACTTTAATGAATCAATAAGAAATGTAATAAATTGGAAACATAGTATAGTGAAGGCATTGAGTATATGGGGAAAATACATGAGGGGGCTGGAAATGTGACTTTGCAATTTGGCTGTAAAGACTAATGACACAGGTTTGATGGCTCAATAAGCCAGATGCACATAGTGGCACATGCATCTTCATTTGCAGTGGCTAGAGGCCCTGGCATGACCATAGTCTACACCAACCTTCTCTGTATCTTTTTGTTTGCAAATAAGCACACACACACACAAATAATACCAGCACATGAGAACAGAGCACAGTTTAAAGTAAAATTAGAATAAAAACAAAGCCTTTTAAATGAATACCAAATGGCCTTTAGAAATCCAGTAGAGCTGTTGCCACATAAACACATTTAGTTCTCAGAATTTTAATGGCATAAACGTTGTAATATATTAATTTAGCAGAAAAGCAAATTCAGACCCAAGAAGGTTCATTTACTGAACTGTTTGGTCTTAAAAATAGTAAGAAAGAAAAAAAAAAATCTAGGTTCCAGAACTGCTTCATGATGGGACCATTTCCAATTCAGGAAGACATTCTAGATGGATACTAAATGTTAGTAGTAGGAAGATTTACAAATTAAAGGGTAACAGTACTATTAACTATGACAGTGAATCCCATACTGGAAACAAGGAAAATGGATGCTGGGAGATTAAGCAAAAAGCAGGAGGTCATAAAAAGTGGACAAAACATTCTGGTAGTGGCTTAGCAGGCAAAGACAGACTGTCAGGAAGCCTGAGAGATCAAACATTCTCCTAAAGATCACCAAAATAGCTCTAGTACATATTTCTCTTCTGGAATGTTGTTATTCTTTGAAAGAGGTGAGATTAAGGTCCCTCCTTAGCAACTGAGGGTGCCTTTGTGCTATTTTGATAAGCATAGTAGGGAGGGAGGACTTGATAACACACTCCTACAATCCCCTGCAACTTGAGACCGACAGACAGACAGGCACACACACACACATACAGAGAGAGAGAGAGAAATAAGAAAGAAAGAAGAAAAAGGGGGACGGGGAAAGGGAAGAACATAGTGAGAGAAGGAGAGAAACAGAAAAAGAAACAAAGAAAGGAAAAAGAAAAGAAAAACAGGGGGTGTGGGAGGGCGAAAGTGGGGGAAAGGAATGGAAGGAAAGGGAAAGAAAAGAAGGGAAAGTCAGAACACGGCAGAAGTGGCTTTGAATTTAGATCACACAGAAGCATGCACTACGCAATGTTTATTTCTAGAACACACAAGGTGCTGTGAGTAAGCCTAATGACCCTCCAAGAGGCCCATCAAGAGAGCACTGAAACCCCAGCCCATATCCCAGATCAGCTCCTTACAAAAACAGCACCAGACTGAAAGGCATCTGGAGAACTCATCTTGAACATGGGTCCTCAGTGTGCATGATGAAGATTACTAACGGTAAACACTTCTGTGCTTTCTTTTGTACATGTATCTCTCACATTTGGTAGTCTGCATCTTGTCATTATTTTTAGCTGCGTCCAATAACAAGCTTGAACCACTATCCCAGGTGTATGTGTTCTCTCTAGGGTATGGTCCTGCAATGTTGAGGTATGAAATTTGAATCCTCTGAATTTTAACTGCTAGCCAGGATGGTTTTTTTTTTTTTTTTTAATCTATACAAACCAAACTTAGAACCACTTGACACCACTTTTACTGGCTCTGAAAAAAGAACTAATCCTTCATTCAAAAGTTTAATACTTGCTAGGTGTGGTAGTGCACTCCTTTAATCCCAGCACTCGGGAGGCAAAGGTAGGAGGATCACCATGAGCATGAGGCTGCCTTGAAACTACATAGAGAATTCCAGGTGAGCCTGAGCTAAAGTGAGACCCTACCTCAACCCCCCGCCAAAAAAAGTTTAATACTTGATATTCTCGTAAACCTATGTACTTCAAAAATTGTTCTATAGAAACAGATAATTCAATCACAAACACAAGGTCATAATTTCTGAATTTAATCCATGGGAACATAGTGGGAGAACACAGGCAGGATTCTAGCTAAGAGGAAAATGGTTACAGAAGAAAACTTTGGAAGTGAGGAATTAGAAAGAACATCTGTTGTGTAAAAAGTAGGAGCTTTGAGTTTTGTCCCAGAACATATGTGTCAATTCAGGTTTCTGGTGTCAGAATAGCAAATGAATTTTAACTTTTAGAACAACTGACAAATTAGTATTGGTTGTTGGGAGTAACATGGTGAACATCACTATGCAGCAATGACCAATCAGGTAAGACTGGGTCAGTGATCCATGAGTTCGTTCACCAGAAGCAAAGGATATGCTCAAGGTTCATAACATGCATTTCCCAGCCCACTGTTCAACGTGACTAAGTACAGCTATGACATGTTCATTTATGTTCTTTTATGTTTGAAGATAGCAAGATGATGTCTTAAACACTAAACAAAAGCATTAATATTCTCATTTTCATGCTATCTTGCAGTCTGGTTAATTATACTTCTCAAAATAGTGGCATTAGTGCATAAGAAAAAATATCAGGTTTATAAATAAAAAAATATTGAAGATTTTCAAATATTATAACAAGTAAAATATGAAATCATCTGTGATTTCCAATTATTTCCAATATCATAGGCCCCATTGTGATATGTTACTTACATTTGTAATTGAAGAAAGCACTAAGTTTTAGTTAGAGATTACCTTTGGGTAGGGGGAAAGAAGGTAATGTTTTTCTTTACATTTTCTACCATACTGTGGCTTAGTAAGGTGTTCTGAATTATTGACAAATATGAAGGAGAAGACATCAGGATGATGAACTTGTAACACTAGTAACATAGGATGCTTACCATGGCCAGGGCCTACTATCAGTACTTGTATATCTACTCCAGTTGAACATGCTAGTACCTCTTCATCATCCATTTTTCATCCCAGCAGAACCTCAGGAACATGACCAGTGAAGCAGTTAAGCAAATGCATATTGTTCATCATTTTTTCATATGATTATTGAGTTTCTATACTGCTTTTGAATGGGGATGTCAATGGCCAAAGGAGCAGAAGGGAAGGGAAGAGAAAAAGAGAAAGACTAAGAATATAAAGAATATTTTGTTTTACCATTTCACAGGTGATACATTTGGACCATGAGATAAGAAAAGCAAAGTATTTTATTTATGAACTCATTATTGATTTTTTTTCCCATTACTTTTTTAGGGGTGGATAAAATTAAGGAGGCTATAAAGCAGTAGCAGTTGTATATATGCTTCCTATACAAACAATAAAATAAAATAAATTATATTAACATTAGGATAATATGTTGAGAACCAATTCTAGTAAAATACTAACTAACAAGATAGGATCTTGGAAGCAAAGACTATTTGGTAAAATCCAGAATAAAATTCACATATGCTATAACAAGGATATTTTTACAAAAGTGTCACAGATTCATAGGTGAGTGAATGACAAATTTGGTCTGGCATAAAAGAGACAAAAGTCTTGATTGATGATGAGCAGTTCAGATCACTACAGCAGTGAGTAACTTGATATCTTGCCTCATCCCTACACACACACACACACACACACACACTCACATACTATGGAAGACAAGGACTGATGACATAAGGCTAATATGACAAGGTTCTAAAAGAATATAGAATTGTTTTTTTTTTTTCACAGTAGGGGTCTCATTCTAGTCCAGGCTGACCTGGAACTCAATTTGTAGTCCAGGTGTCCTTAAACTCACAGTGATCCGCCTAGCTCTGCTTCCTACGTGCTGGGATTAAAAGCATGTGCTACCATGCCCAGCTTTCCTCCCTCCCTCCCTCCCTCCCTTCCTTCCTCCCTCCCTCCCTTCCTTCCTCCCTCCCTCCCTTCCTTCCTTCTTCTCTCCCTTCCTTCTTTCCTTCTTCCTTTCCTCCTTCCTCCCTTCCTTCATTTTTTTTAATTTTTTTAATTTTTTAATTTAAATTTTATTTTTTTTTTTAATTTTTTTTTAATTTATTTGAGAGAGGAAAGGAAGGCAGAGAGAAAGAGATAGAAAGAGAAGATAGTGAGAGAGAAAAAGAGAATAGGTGTGCCAGGGCCTGAAGACACTGCAAATGAACTACAGACACATGTGCCAACTGGTGCATCTGGGTTTATGTGGGTACTGGGAAATTAAACCTGGGTCCTTTGACTTTGCAGGTAAGCACTGTAAATTCTAAGACAATTCTCCAGCCCAAAGATGGGATTTTTAGCAGTAGAAATACTTCTGCTAAGAAAGGAGAACAGCTGGATTTCTTATAGTATATAAAGCATTCAGCAAACAACATATGTCAAATGTCTCCAATAAGTCCATTAAAAGAACAAGCATGTAACTTAATTCACTCTTTAGTAGTTTAATTAGATACAAGCATAGTAATATGAGAATAATATATTGGCTTACTTCAGCTTATTGTTAACTTTCCACTGAATACATATGAAAGAATTCTATATGGAATCATAGTTTTTATCAGAAAATAAATGAATGGTTAAAAGACTATTTGCATATAGGATGATAGAGATTATGCAAAACTTAATTTACAAATGGAAATTCAGTATGTAGAAGGATAAACAGTGCTAAATGCATGAGTCATCAAATGCTGGTCAGGGTGGCATGCATCTTTAATCCCAGCACTGGTGAAGTGATAATAGCTAGATCCCTAGGGATCATGCTAATTTATCTAGCCAAATTGATGAGTTCATGAACTCTATGTTCAACAAGAAACCTTATCTTTAAAAGTAAAGTGGGAAGGAACTATGCAACACTGGATGACAAATTTTGGCCCCCACATGTACAAACACATGAGCACATGCTTCCACATGTGTACTCACAAATAAGAACACATACAGAAATGCATATACATACATATCTCTATCTCTGTCTCTATCCCTATCTATCTATCTATCTATCTATCTATCTATCTATCTATCTATCTATCTATCATCTATACCTATATATATATATGTGCATATATATATATATATATATATATATATATATATATATATATCACAGATGTATGCATACCAAAAAAGATGATTCTCAAAGCCAAAACCAAAAAAGAGATCAAAGAATTCATAAAGCAGTAATAGATGATATGTACAGATAAATGGAAGAATAGAAGGGGTGGATGGTTGTACAATGAAAAAAAAAAACCAGACAGTATCAATGATATCTAATTGCTACAGTGTTTATATTTTGTCCAGCAATTCCCCTTTATAAAGCCTTGACAAATATATAAGGGCATTTCTGTGTCTTTCAAAACCAAATGGTGGAATAACTTCCAGGTTTAGTATAAACCTTAATTTCACACTCTACTTCACTCTTCTGTTCAACATTGATTGAGTAAAAAGACACATTTGAACAAGTACTAAAACACAAAATTTGTAAAGAGAATATAAATGTATACAGGGCATTTTATAGCATTTTTTCCAATTTAGCTCATCCTATATAAATGCCATTTTTCCTCAACTTTAATTTCTGAACTCTTTTGACTTGTTCATGTTAAGTGAAAAATTTTAGTTAATTTAAATTTGATTTTTGGTGAATTATTTTCAATTTAAGTAAATTAATACCAATAAAGAAAAGCAGTTGGAGTTGTCAAGGTTTAAAAAGCAAACCATTTTTATTAGTGATTCATTTCATATTTATTTGACACAGTGAACACAAGTGCATTATTTTCTGCTTTTAACACTTCTTTGCTGATGACATTGTTCTTTACCCACACTAATATTTTAATTTATTACAAATGTCACTTACCACATGCTCAATTTAGATTTCTTTTTAAATATTTAATGAATTTATTTATTTGAGAAAGAGAGAGAAACAGCACGCACCAGGGTATGTAGCCACTGCAAATGAACTCAATGCATGTGTTACTTTGCATATCTAGTTTATGTGGGTACTGGAAAATTGTACCTAGTTCCTTAGGCTTTGCAAGTAACCACTAAGTCATCTCTCCAGCCCCTCCACTTATATTTCTTACTGAACTTTAAGGATATAAGGAACGTCATGTAGGAATGAGAAAGTGACTCAACTCAATCCAGAACTTGTGAAGCTGGTGGCAAGAGTATGGTGTTCTTGACACATACATTTATCTTCACTGCTCCACAGGACCACAGAATTTCTGAGACTTGTCCTAATATGAACATTGACTCCCCAGGAATATTCCAAAATCTAAGCCACTGGCTGACATTGCTCAAGAACTGAAATAATTTTAATTGTACCCCAGTTGATTATTAAAGGGGAAATAAAACCATAGTTTCCATGTTTACATGCTTACAGGGTCTTCCTCTATTGCACATCTAACATTCCTCTACCACAGTCTTCCTTCATTATCCACCCAAAATTCCAAAAGCCCAAAAGGCAACTTCTGAGTCATACTTTTGCTATATAATAAACACAAAATGAATCTTCTCCTAAATACCAAGTTCCTTTTTTTTTCTTTTCATAAGAGTAACTGTTGTGGTTTGTATTTAAAATGCCCCATATGTATGCTTTGAACCCTTGGTCCTCAAATGGTGGGGCTCTTGGGAAAGATGGTGGAACTGTTAGTATGTGTAGTCTTTACTGGAGGAAGTGGATCACTGGAAGCAGACCTTTTGGTTTGTATAAGTCCCATTTCACTTTCTACTCATTCTATTACTGCCTGTGGAAACAACAGGAGCCTCTCTTAATTCATGCTCCTGTAACTATGTCTTCACCACCAGAATGAGGTATATCCTCTCAAAACTGTAAACCACAATAAACCCCTTCCCTCCTTAACCAATTGAGGCCAGGTTATTTGTTAACAGTACTGAGAAAGTAACTAGTATAGAAAGTTGGTACTGAGAAGTGGAATTGTTGCTGTAATAAACTTGGCCATGTAGTTCACAGGCCTTTGGAACCCAGTTGTAAGAGGATTGTGCAAGAGTTTGGAATCTTGGACAATGCTAAAAATAGAACTTAAGGAGCCACTTTGGTGAGAGTTTGGTAGAAAAAAAGGGCTAAAAGAAATTTTGTTCCAGCAAAGACTAAAGTAACTAATATAGTACTATTAAATTTCATTACATTACTTTTTTATAGGGCAGTTCAGCCCATTTATTTTCTTTCTTTTTTTATTTGGTTGTCTATGTAGTATGTGTGATGTGAGTGTAGTGTGTGAAGATGCACACACACCATGCATGTGCATGCAGAAGCCAGATGAAAGTAACAGGCATCCTTTGTTGCTCTTCTGCCTTATTTCCTTGAGATAAGAGTTTCTTACTGAACCTGGAGCTCACAGTTTATCCAACAGACTTGATGACCATTGTGCTTCAGTGATTCTCCTGTGTCTCTTGCCATCAGCAACTGGGCTATAAGCATACAATACAACATCTGCCTTTTAACTTGAGTGCTAAGGATTAAACTCAGGTATAAGCAGTAATCACTCTTACCCACTGATCTACTTCCTCACTTCTCGCTTAGTCCATTTCTCATAAGACTTATTCACTGAAATAGCCCAACCTTAGATATCAAAGAAATGAAAAAGGAATAACCTGGGTCTTAAATATAAACAGTTTTCCTACCCAAAGGATGACAACTTATGATTTTCATGTTTTTAAATAATGCTTCAAGACCTAAACTTCTCCCTCTAATGAAGAAGTGTTAATGAGACAATATATCTCCCCTTTGGCCTGGCATATGAGGTCTGTTCTACTCAATCTTTGGTTTAGGTAAACACGTGGCTTCCATACAGTGAGCCCCCCCTGTTCTGCCATAAACAACTCTTTAAAGCACGTGTGTTCTTAGTCTCGAGTCTGAAATTGGCCTTGATTCCTAAGGTTAGCTGTGTGTTCCTTTACAAGGAAGACAAATGTAGAAACAGCAACTGCATGGCCTACCCTATCATCCCCAGGTTTCCCTAGACAGTCTGCAGGCAATCCTTCACACTGGCAATCTACTGAAGGTTATATCTACTAAACTCACCAGTCATCAGCTGCAGTGAAAATACAGTATGTAAAGAAGCTTAACTCAGAGAAATGAATACCAAGTTGGAAGATGCCAAATTAGTATTTCTTCCAAAATTTGACAATTTCTCCACTTTCAAAGAAAAAGCTTTACATTCTTTGACATAATCAATTGGTACAAATTTAAGTGTGTAGGCTTTGAAAATATTTTTGGGATGCTAAGCAGTCTCACCCTGTAATAGGTTTGTATGGATTTCTATAGTTTTGAAGATTATCAAAATGTAAAACAAGAGAAATAGATGTAAAACAAATAAAAATAATAGAAAATGCCATTTCCCTTTATGTCAAAAGGCAAAAATACTGATAAGCAGGATGCTGGCAAGGAATAAGACAGCACCATACTCACATTTCTTTTCTTCCCCTACTCCCACCTTCAGGCCTGTGTTGTCGAACATTCGCTAGTGCTCCTCTTTTCTTTGGTATCTCACAGGCAACAGTTCAACTTATACCGGCTTAGCTTATATGTATAAGCCTCTTGTAGGACTATTTTTATTTTAAATTTCTTCTATATTCTTTGACAGGCTTACCTTAGTACTGAGGATAGCATAGATGACAGAATAACTAATTGGTTAGGTAGTATTTAAAACATATTTCAAGAAGAACAAGATTGAGCTACAGATAATTCCATAAGAAATTGGTAAAATTCTTGAGATGAGGCTACATTACATTGCTATATTATAGAAATGATTGGAATCACTTGCAACAAATAAGAAATGCTGAACAGAAAACAAGGAATCTCTCAAAACTAATCATACTGCATTCATAAATATCAAGACATTTAAGTGCATACAGTTTGTGAAAGCTTAGAGTCAGTTACTATAGTAATTGTTATGATGAATTTCCTGAGTGATTCCAGAATGGTTTAAATGTTGCTATGTATCTATCTTAGGGCAATATACTGAACTTCAAATGTCAAAATGCAAAGTATTTCCAAACCCTAATATGGTTAACTAAGTTCATGTCTGCAAACTTAAGCTTGGTAAAGTTGTTCTTGGCATTATGGAAAGCATGTTGCCCAACACACATAAAATAGTACCTGTCACTAAAGAAACTACTTCCTTTAAACAGATTAAAGTACTTGTGACAAGAAAAATAAAACTTTAGGATTATTTCCTGCATGCTGTTCCATGTAATTGCTGGTCTTGAAGATTTTAATTTTGTTTACTACACAAATTTTTTTCCAACCGAGTTTATCTGTGGGGCAGGAGGTAAACATGCAGGAGAGAACCTGACAAGGAAAGCTGACATCTCTGGAGTCATGAGATTAGAAATAAACTGAGTATTTGGACAATGAATCACTCTTAGGAAATAAATCTTGATATATGTTATCTGCTTCAAAGCAAGAAACATTAATAGGACTCATTAATACTTAGTATGGGACTAATTGACCTGAGCAAGAGATGAGTGGAAATCAATACTTGGTGTGATGCAACATGTTAACATGCAGCCTTTTCCAATATAATATACTTATGGCTTAATGTTATCAAATGGAGAAAATCAAAAAGGTTTCCACAGGTTTAACTGAATCCATCTTTCCTTATTTTCCAGAGTCTACAATATGTCAAGACTCAGCTTTCTTTTCAGAAAACACTGTAGAAACCTGTTTATATGAAGAGAGATAGGTGAATAGTTATTTTAATTATCTATCTTGCTTCCATAAACATATAATACACACTTAACTGCTTAAGGTCATAATTTCTATAGAGATGGGAGGAAGAGGAAGCTGCTTCATCAAACTTGCAAAGCTTATTGTGCCTGACCATCTTGCTAGTAATTACTTTTTCTTACTTTCTTCCTATGTCTTTATCTTTCCATTCATTTCTTCTTTTATCTTTATTGCTTTCTTTCTGCTTTTCTTTATGGTGTGTATGCTCATGTGTATGCATATTTGTATATGCATGGGCATACATGTACATATGGAAGCCACATGTTGATGCCAGGTGTCTTTCACTATTGTTTTTATTTATTTATTTATTTATTTGTTTGTTTGTTTTTCAAGACAGATTCTCACTCTAGCCCATGCTGACCTGGAACTCGTTCTGTATTCCTTGCCTGGCCTCAAACTCACAGTGATCCTCTTACCTCTATCTCCCAAGGGCTGGGAATATAGGTATGAGCCTCCATGGCTGGTTCTCTACTAGTTTTTTTCCTTATTATTTTAAAAAGGGTCTCCTACTGAACCTAAAACTCACCAACTTGGTTAGAATAACTAGCCAATGAGTTTCAGGGATGTCCTATCTTCCTCTCTTCTTAAGGCTGGGATTAAAGGCACTTATTATCATGCCAGGCATTTTTATGTCATGCTGGGTATCCAAATTAAGGTCCTTATGCTTCCATAGGAAACATTCTTTTTCCACTGCATGACCTCAACCAAACAGTAGTTTTTTGTTGTTGTTGTTTAATCCTATATTTTCTTGGCTTTACCCTTTCCTTTTCGTTCTCATGTATCACCTGCTACAATCCTACTAATACTTCAAAGCCCAAGTCAAATGTTATCAACTCATAAAGAGAATGCCTGACTTAGAAGAGTCAGATTTTCTGCCTTCCACTGCCTTCATTATCTTGCTAACTCTGTTTCTATCCTTGAACTCATCACACTCTTATGTTTGTTTCCCTCCACATCTTTTCTCTATCAGCTCATGATCTCTTTGATGGCAGACACCAACTATTTCATTTTTGTCTTTCCAGATACTGAATATAGAGGTCAGGCAATAAATATGAATATAAATATAAATATTAATAAATGACTCAGTTGCTGAACAGTATCCTATATAAATATTTCCTCTCTTGCACTTTCTTTTTTCTAATGCTGAGGATTGAATTAATGGTCTCAGACATAGTAGGCAAGTGTTTCATCTCTACCACTGACCTTTACCCACAGTTTCAATGTACCTTAAGACATCCTAGGTCAGAACATTAATAAGCAATGCTGCAAAGTGGGGTAGCCACTGTGACCTACAATCTCAGTATTAACAGTCTGAGGCAGGATTATCAGGAGTTCAAACCCAGTATAAACTATATAGTAAGACCTTGTTTTAAAATCTTATACTAAAAACAAACAACAAAAAGAAAATCTTGAAGTCAGTGTGAAACTAAATACTGAAAAACAAAAAAGCCTTGAGTACCAAGTCTTAACATAGGGTAGTACAAGTGAGGTCCCAGATAATCTAAGCTAATCTTTTGGCCACATATATAAAAACACTTTTAGGGCTGAAGAGACGGCTTAGCGGTTAGGTGCTTGCCTGTAAAGCCTAAGGACCCCGGTTCAAGGCTCGATTCCCCAGGACCCACGTTAACCAGATGCACAAGGGTGGAGCACATGTCTGGAGTTCGTTTGCAGTGGCTGGAAGCCCTGGCGCATCCATTCTCTCTCTCTCTCTATCTGCCTCTTTTTCTCTCTGTGTGTCGCTCTCAAATAAATAAAAATAGTTAAAAATTTTAAGATAAAAAAACACTTTTAGTAAATATTTTCTCAATTGTCACAATCTTATTTCATTTTGGGTGTATTTTAATTTACTAAAACCAGTTTGGATAAAATTCCCACCATTTAATGTCAATGGACTCCCCTGTTATACATCAGTTCCAATAGATATGCAGTACCTTAACATTGGTAAAAGTCTGTGTAGTTCTATAATTTAACCCCCAAAGACCAGATCCCTATTAATGGCCTTTGGGAGAAAAGTGTGCTTTCTACAGTTGTGTTTGTGAGTAGTTTTTTGAACTATAAGATCAGCCTTCATAAATATATCTCTCTGTTCTTTTCTATGCTGTGTTTATTCTGTTTGTTCAAGCCAAGATCTAGACATAAAAGGATGTTTTCTCAAGAGATTGGATATTAGAAAGTTGTGCATCTGAGTTCACAGAACTGTCCACCTACCAAGAACAGAATAAAATATCTCAACACATAGTTTGAGTACAGTTACTAACATTTTATAGTTTTTAGACAACCCTACCAAAATATGATCAGTAAAGCAAATACAGAAAAGTAACTATTAAAATGTTGTTAAGAAAATAAAAGATGCCAAATGGTACAGTGCCAAATGGGTTTCATGCTGAGAACTGAGTTTACAAGTAGACAAGTGAAAGTTCCTCCTTTGGTTCTAACAAACATTTTCCTTCAGTAACAAAATGTCAGTGAAAAATGAGGTGCAAAAGCTGGCCTGAAGTCAAGAATTTCTATGAACCTAGTTAAGTAGGAATGAATATTATGACATTTTCAGAAAAGTGATCTAGATTTAATTTTGAATTTACCAAAGTTTTTCATAAAGGAAATTTTTCATTGTAGAATTAGAAAAAAAATAAAACTGCTGATCTTTAAAAAAGGGATGAAGGAGCTGAAGAGATGGCTCAGTGGCTAACGTGCTTGCCTCAAAAGCCTAAGTACGCTGGTTTAATTACCCAGTGCCCAAGTCCAAGTGATACTAAATCAACATTGTGGCACATGCATCTAGAGTTTATTTGCAGTGACTGGAGGCCCTAGCACACCCATTTTTTATCTCTCTCACACAAATAATAAAGCAAATGAAATATTAAAAAAAAGAAAAATAGATGCAAAGTAAGAACATTAGGAAACATGTTAGAGAATCATTCATTAAGTTAGAGGCATTTATATGTGGTTGTTAGATTCCAGGGACCACAGATCAAAATGGTTTTCATTATTATACTAAAATATTACTTATGTTTTTGTTGTTATTTTATTCCAAGTCAGTGGTGATGTTTTCCACATGCTATAAGATGCATGAAAAAAATCACAAAAGGTAGAGCACAGCATAGAAAATATGACAGTTCAGTTACTTTATTAGGTGAGACATTAAAATAATTAGGCCAAAATATGAAAAAAAATATCTTTTTTGGCAAGAAAGTAAAGAATAATTTCCATGGAGGCTGTTCTTGATCATAAAATAAAAATATTTGCTTATGCTATTCCTCAATTTCATCTAATTAAATTCTTTCCCAGGTTTCTTGTCTAAGGTATTGAAGGGTAACTGTCAAAGCTCACTAATATCTGTACCTATGGTGTGTGAGGGACATTCAGACAACAAATCATTGGAGTAACTAGGTATTTAGACACAGTGGCACTAAATGGGAACGACTAGATATTGTGCTAATAAGAGAACTGGATGAGTGTGTGGTTAAGGTGTAGAGCAGTTAATAGACCCTCAATAGATAGCAATTATTACCTTTGCTTAATCTATTAACTGGAAGAGAACAAAATAACCACAATCCTTACTTCAGACCTGAAGACAACTCCTTCCTCATTTGTGTAAGTCCATTCAAAAACACTTTTTCAGGTATTGGAAAATCTCTTGATGTAGGCATCTTATGGCTGAATTACATCCAGAATACTTCCTAATCCTCATGCTATTGCAGAACTGTATCCCTATAGGTGCTTTGTGGGAGGATAGGAAGTAACACATTGAGCTAGCCAGATAGCATGAGAGAATGCCCCAGTTTCCAGGGACAAGACTGGTGATTATAACCTACTGTTGTTACATAGCTAGTTAGATATTAGCAGGCTTAGAGCATGGTGGGAGTGGTCCTCTGCCTTATGGTGCACAGTCAAACACACAGAGAACTAAAACATGAGCACATTTTAATTAGCGTTAAGAAGGATGGGACCCACGTTACATCTTTGTTTCTGGAAGACATCTTAAATTGCCCTAAAGCTCATTAGTGGATAACTATGTCAACCTAACTCCAGAATCCCTAAACCTTATGAGATTTTTGCAGAGCAGGAGACATTCTTATAAAGAACAAAAACATACCACCTCGAATTCATGTAAAAGATCATCTGACATGCTGCAGAGATGGCTTAGTGGTTAAGGCATTTTCCTGCAAAGCTAAAGGATTCCAGTTTGACTCTCTAGGACCCATATTAAGCCAGACACACAAGAGGGTGCATGCATATGGAGTTTGTTTGCAGTGGCTGGAGGCCCTGGGATGCCCATTCTCCCCCCTTTCTCTCTTTCAAATAAATAAAATAAATTTTTATAAAGATCATATGAATAGGCTTACCAATTATCTAGACAGGACAACGTCCCTCGGGAAAAGCTGCTTATTATACAAAATATTAGAAAACAGTAAAAAGCTTGCTAAAAGATAGCTGAGGACAGTGGTCTTTTTGCCCATTGTTTGCTCTGTCCCCGTGAGTGTGCTTGTCTCTGTAAAAAATTACCTAACTTCTGCACAACTCTCTTTCTCTTTCTTTCTCTCTCTCTCCCTCTCTCGCTTTTTCTCTCTCTGTGTGTGTGTGTGTATGTGTGTGTGTGAGTGTGTGTGTGTTGCCATTTTCAACAGAAAACACAATGACTGGAGGAATGAGGGGAGTCTAAAATATTATCCTTTTGACAACATCAGTGTCAATGAAAACACTCTTCTATACTGCCAGTTCTAAAGAACTAGAAACCCGTTCTCTTTCTTTCTCTGAGCTGGAACAGATTAGTAATAACACTGTGATAATAAAGGCTATATAGTTGGAGTATTACACCATGTTTTCCTCTATTCTTCTATGAGAAATATGCTGTTGTTTTCTCATTGTTCATCTCAGCATTCTAAAGGTTGAAAACTTAAGTATGCTCTACTAAGTGGCTAAATTGGTCTCTGGGTCTTCCTAATTATTTGACATCCTTGAGTCTACCAAGGACAAGAAAGCCAACACTGATTTACTTGCTAGAAATGAGTGAGGATTGTCTTGCTTTTCTCTGGGCTAGTAGTTATTGACTGCTACAGATCTCCAAATGAAAGGCAATAATGTGCCACTTTTATAAAGGTGGTTGTTCTAGAGAACCACAGAAATAAGTTTCTTTACCATTCCTAACAAATTCTGTGACATGCAAGGAATAGTGATGGGCAGAAAGGCTAAATTTCACTTCCTCTGGAACAGTTACAAAGGTTCATATTCTCTGCTCATTGTTTTCTTTTCTTTAAAACTAAATGAATATTTACACTCAGTTGTGGTCTCAGCCTCACTAAGCAATCTTCTAAGATCCAAGCCACTCTTCCAACACTAGTCCTATATATCTGAATATCCCTTTCTCTATAAAGTTACTTTGAGAAAGGACTGGTTACATAGTCTGTTATTAACTCTTGTCTGTTACTGATTTTTCTGAAAAAAACATGACAATTAGAACCATAAATTAATATTTTGCTATGTCTCTAACTTAGAGATATAATGGCTAAAGTTTTGAAGGAACATGATAAATGCAGGCATGAAACTTAATTGCAGTAACTAATGACAGCAGGAGTCAGATTCTGATTAAGGCTATTATATTGCAGCTCCTTCAGTATTATGAATATGTTCAGAAATTAAATATATGTAACATCTTAAAATATGAATATAGTTAAATTCATTAAAAACTCAAAGCTCAGAGAATATTAGGGAGTATTATGAGAAATACTCAAAGTTTGATCTTTATATCCTATAAAAATGGCAACAATATAGCTCAACCTAAAAAGTAATAGCTTTTGTTTGTTTTTTTTTTTTTTTTTTTTTTGGTTTTTCGAGGTAGGGTCTCACTCTAGCTCAGGCTGACCTGGAATTCACTATGGAGTCTCAGGGTAGCCTCAAACTCATGGCGATCCTCCTACCTCTGCCTCCCAAGTGCTGGGATTAAAGGCATGAGCCAGCACGCCCGGCATAGCTTTGCTTTTAAAGCATCTTATTTCTCATTATTCTATACTCCTATGGGTATATATTCTCAAATCAAACAGGTCGGCACAAAACTTAAAAGAATTACCAAGATATAAAATGCAACATGAGAAAAAAGGCAGCCAGAGAGAGAGAGAGAGAGAGAGAGAGAGAGAGAATACTTTGGTAAATGGTGGTGTTAGCACAGTCAGTACAAGACTTTTTTGTTGTCATTGCTTTTGCTACATTTAAACAATTAAATATATAAGCATGAGTCAGGAAATGTTGGGCAGATAATATGTCTCTGTCATCCCAGCACTTGGTAAGCCAAGGCAGAAACTTAGAGAGTTTTATGCCACGCTTGGCTACACAGTAAGAGCCTTTCAGAAAATACCTTTAAATGACAAAGAAAAGATAAGCATGTATATTTTGCTTATGTTCTCTGTCCTTTTATCTCACTGAATTTAGTATGTACAGGGGGACAGAGCTATATAAATCATAAAGACCTGAGTTCCAATTATTGCTTCGACTTTCTAGCTGGAGTAACATCTCTGAGTCTTAGTATTATCTACAATATATGACATTTAGTATATACCTAGAAACCTTGTGAGAAAATATCAATAAATGTCATGCAAGTATAGTTATAGCACAATTTAACTTAAAATGACTTTTCTGCTCAATTAAAAATAATATGTAAATATGGTGGTATATTAGTTCATGCCTGTAATCACAGTGCAAGGTAGACTGAAACAGGAGGTTAGAGAGTTGAGGCCAGCCTGGGCTACAGAGTGAAACCATTCCTAAGGATAAAAAGGAGAGAGAATCGGAAGTAGGGATGGATAGAGGGAGGGAAGTAATCCACTATATAAATATTGCTTAATGGTATTGATTTCAATTTTTTTTTGCTTCATTTTGTTTTCTGAGATAGGGTCTCCCTGTGTTACTTAAGCTGGTCTTAAACTTACTATGTATGTATGCATGTTTGAATGTATATATGTGTGTATGTATACATGTATTTATATAAACTCCCAGATCAAATAGGTAGGCAGCAAGCTTAAAACAATAACCAAGCTATACTGGATTTTGGAGTGCTAGGATTTATAGCTATGGTTCATACCCAGAATATGAATATTTTCAAAATTTAGAATAGTAGGTTTAGCTTGAAAGAATGGGATGCATGCACTTACAGTAATGTATGTCTAAATATTGAATATTGTTTAAATTGAAAGGGGAAAACCCCATTATTTTTAGGTTTAATACTGAAATAATCTGTTTAAAGTCGCTATCCATGCTTGCTGACTGCTGCCTGTTCATTGCATCACAGACTAGTAAAATCTTGAGCTGAAGCTCAATGGCAAACATAGATGTGGGCATGGAACACCCACCATCCAGTATTTTAATTTTTTTAATTATTTTTACCATCCAGTTTTATACATTCTGAAAAAAACTGAGTAGACGCTTGGCATTTTAGTCCAAACATTCATAACTTCCATTTCAAGAGTGGCCCAACATTGTGAGACTTAGTGTGCCATTTTGCCAAAATGTAGATTATTATAGAAGCATTTCAAGACAGTTGTGAACAGAGAATTCCTGAATTAGCAGAGGGACTAGAAGAAAGATTCTAAGACAGTTTTATTGCTCTCTCTTCATTATCATTCATTTTATAGAGGAAATCACTGCTAAGTAAGGACTTGTGAATCTGAGGATTGACAGGTTCCCTGTAGGGACCTTCCTAGAGTGCTAAGGATTTACTACACATTAAGAAGTTATGAATATTTGACATCACTTGCCTCAACCGCTCAGACTGATGCATTATATTTTATTAATGTACTCTTTCACTTCAGAGTCTAATAATTTATGGAAGAAAAAATGTTCTTGATAAAGAAGAAAAGATGCATTTGGTAATGTCATGTATCAAAATGCACCTGAATAAGGTGGGGGAGGTCCAAAATAGTTACTGTTGTAATACAATTCTGAACATTTTTATTGCATGAGAGATTGTTTTCCTTAATAAAATTTCTGAGAGCTCTGAATGTAATGAAATAGTACATTCTTAACATCCATATTTCCTTGGGGATTAAATCAGGAATGAAGAACTGACTTTCATCAAATTTTCCTATTATTTCTTATGAAAGATAATTACTCCTCAAACAGACATGATGCAAACACTCACACATTGTATGTTTCCTGTTTCTTACATAACATCTTGGCAAAAATTTAATTATAGTCAATAATTCTGGTTCAAAAGGGACAAATTAAAAGCCATGCAGAGGAATGAAGAGTGTGGGCTCTTAGTCACAGACAATGCACCTTAATGTACTTTAATTAACAATTATGTCATTCTGAAGGAGGCAATAAGAAAGTTAGCCCATATATATATATATATATATATATATATATATATATATATGTATGTATGTATGTATGTATGTATGTATGTATGTATGTATGTATTTGAGAGAGAGAGTGGTTTTCAAGGTCTTGGGCTACTGCAAATGAACTGCAGACACATGTACCACTTTATGCATCTGGCTTATGTGGGATCTGGAGAATCTGAGTCTCTCTGGCTCTTACCTGTGCTTCTCGAACACTTGTGAGTCTGGTCTCTATGAGCTGGGTGGTAGTGGGAAAACATAGCATTCTTTATTGATCTACACTTTATGCTTGCCTCTGCTTTATAGTTTGTGGTAACATTCCACTTTGATTACATACATGATTTTCCTCTGGTCTTTGAGTCTACCATGTGGGTGCTATGACCAACTCCGTACTTGCTGCCTGTATAGTAACTCTAAACCCAGGGTAACCCTGAGTGTAACATCTTCACCATGCATTTCTCATTTAAATTTCTTAGTCTGTACATTGATATTTTCCATCTTCAGGAAAACACATGGCAGATGCCATAAATATTCACAAGTCTGTCTACCTGTACATCTAAGTTCTCTTTTCCACATGTTTGCAGCTTTTCTCTTGTCTTTCATTAAAGGCCTTAGCTTCCACATGCTTGCAGCTTCATTCTAATCTCTCTTTAGAGGCCTCAGTTTCTTTCAAATGAACCTTATAAACTATATGTTTCCACATGAGAACATGTTTCCTACCCAACATATATTTAGTCTCCCTTCCTAGATGCCAATCTTTCTGAAATAAATCCTATAATTTGTGATTTATCCCTAAATAAACTTAATAATTCATAATTTGTACTTGAGTCTATTTTATTACTTTTTATTAAAGGTAAGACAGAATTCAAAACTTGGAGTTCATAAATTCTGGAGTACTCCTCCTGAACCCCCAAAGCCTACAGTACTTCTAATGACTTTTTACAGTTATAAGTATAATGTTCTCAGAAAATATTGTTACATGAAAGGGCTGTGGAGGTAATTTTCTGGAATATTTTTTTTTCAATAAACAATAGTGGTTTTTTTTTTGTTGTTCATTTTATTTATTTATTTATTTGAGAGTGACAGACACAGGGAGAAAGACAGAGGGAGAGAGAGAGAATGGGCGCGCCAGGGCTTCCAGCCACTGCAAATGAACTCCAGATGCGTGCGCCCCCTTGTGCATCTGGCTAATGTGGGACCTGGGGAACCAAGCCTTGAACCGGGGTCCTTAGGCTTCACAGGCAAGCGCTTAACTGCTAAGCCATCTCTCCAGCCCTGGAATAATTTTTACCTGACATGGACAACTCCTATTTTGTCCCTATACTCAAAAAGAAATGAAAATAGGAAGGAATGTTGCTTGCCTAACTTGCACAAATCCTTGGGCTTGATCCCCAGGACCACATTCAAATGGACAAGGTGGTGCTGACCTATAATCCCAGCACTCAAGAGGTAAAGACAGAGGATCAGATCAATGTTATATAAGGTGAGTTCAAGACAAACCTGTGATACAAGAGACCTTGTCTCAAAAACAAAAACAAAAGCAAGCAACAAACAGCTACCACAGACACAAGAACACATCCATTGGCACACATAGCCAAACACAGGAAATAATGATAGAACAGTAGTGATCACACTAATTTTAACCTTTACTACATAGTCAGCATCAAAACAACAGATGTTGGGGAGGGTGTAGGGAAAAATAAACCCTCATCCACTTTTGGCGGAATTCAAATTAGTATACCCATTATGAAAATCAGTATGGTGGTATCTCAAAATTTAGAAATAGACCCCTCGTGTAACCCAGCCACACCACTCTTGGGTATATACACTAATGGTTCTACTACAGAGATACACTTGCATTAATGTGTATTGTTGTTCTATTCACAATAGATAAGAAATGGAATCAGCTTAGATGTCCCTCAACAGAAAAGTGGATAATGATAATGTTTTACATATATTCAATGGAATTCTATGCAACAGTATGGAAAAAAATAAAATAATGAAATTTACAGAAAAAAAAAATCTAAGTGAGGTTACTCAAACTCATAAAGCCCAAGCCTGCATTTTCTCTTTGATATGTGTATCTTAGTGTTCACCATCTATAAGTATGTGTCTGTGGTGGGGAAAATCAGAATTAAACCTAAAAGAATACAATCATTACCAAAAGTGCATACAAACAGATTGGCTGGAAGAGTGGGGACAAAAGGCCAAAATGAAAGGACAAAAAGGGTAGAGTGTTATTGGAGGAAAGAAGAAAAGGAGGAATAGGAGCAGAAAGATAAAAAATATATACTTGACAATGTCAGAATCAATACCTAAATCTATTTACTATCTATCTATCTGTCTGTCTGTCTGTCTGTCTGTCTATCTATCTATCTATCATCTATCTATCATATAACTAATGGTTTTAAAAGATGAAAATATACATTAAATAACTTAACAAATCTTGGCAACTTCTTCCCAAATCAGAGTACTCATGAAGAATATCTAAGTCTCTGTTTCCATACTGGTTCTTACATCTTTTATTTGTTGTGTTGGCCCAGCTCTAGACCATTTATTTTACTTTTCAACTTGAGGCCCACTCCTGTTCCTCACATTGAATTTGACTTCCCTGTTTCCATTCTTTGAATAGGACTTGAACTAATTCCTTTTGTTTAGGATTGTGCTGTGATAATAATGAAAATTTTGTCAATGGCTAACAAAAGCAAGATTGCATTCTTACATATGCTTGGAATTTAAAGTAAAAGAAAAATACAAAAGTATTTATTTATATGCAACTATTTCCAAAGCACAGAGAACAGAGTAACTTCATAGTCATTGATGGTTCTGTAAAGAAAGTCCTTTTTAAAAGTAGCTTATCAGACTACACACATTTCTGTAGCCAGAGGAAGCTCCATGGTTGTGCTAAATTCCCATGGCATGAGAAATTATAATCTCTTCCTGGGAGCAGCAGGGATTGATGCACAACAACTCTAGTCAATGCATACTAGGCCACTGTGTTCAACAGCTCCCACCATGTCTGCCCCCCAACTTCAAACTAGGCTTACAAGACTTGTAAATTCATAAGGGAAGAGATTTCATAATTGCAAATGTATAGTCAGCACAGTATAAAAAGGAAAATCTGAGGTTGATGTGATCATGTTTGCCACATAAATATGATTTAACATGACTCACTTTTCCCCAATTCAATCAGCCTTGTATGCCAGGTATTCTACAAGAATCACGGGGTTTAATTTGTGGAGCTATGCTTCATTCATAATGAATATGACTTATGGGCAGTTATATCAGTTCTCATAATCAGTTGTGATCATGGTTTTCTTCCTTTCCATGTGTCTTGTCCCTGTGGAGTGGCTGCACATCCCACAGCTCTGTTTGAAGCAGATTACTTCAGATGTAACTTCCAAGAGTCAGGACCAGAAAATAAAACAAAATTAAGTTAAATAGGGTCCACAGTGCATTCTAGCATCCTTTCAATACCAATGTTTATTAAATGAACACCTATGCAGCCATACACATGCATTCTCCTAAACAATGGGGATTTGAAGTGTATACTTCAGATGTTATACTAATCTAATTGTGAAATGTGTTTTATTTAACTGAAGTGGGAAGTGTTACAACTCCTACAATGTATTTCATCTCCCCTGATGGCATATTCTTAAGCCAAATGTTTCACCTCTACTTTCCTTCTAGTGCTTTTTAGAAACCAGCTGTTATCAAGTTAGTATATTGAGAAAGGATCTCAAAGCTGTCCTTCATGTCATTTATGTTGAATAATACCATAAGAGTAATAGATCCTGGAGTGACAGTTTATCTAAATATGGTCAATAGATGAGTAGGAATAAATATCCATCTTTATATCTTAAATTACAGCAATGGTAGCATAATTCTGGGAATACACCAAGAAATAGTGTTGTACCATTTAAGTAAATAGGATATATGATGTAAGAATCTTATCTCAAAAGTGCTAAGATATATATTATATGTCTATCACTTCAATATTATTGCCTCCACCCGTCATTACTTATTTGTACTATAGACTGAATTCCTGTTATAAACACCTCACTCATACTAATTAATTGTCACCTTCTCCTGAATTTTAGTTTAAAGATAACTAGTAAAACTCTTATTTCTTCCTCCATAAAACTTTCTCGATGATGTGAATGTTTATGTCCCTCCTTCTTCAAACTTCATGTCTAAGTTCTAATCTCCAAGATGTTTGTATGAGGAGGTGTAACTGTTGGGAGGAGAAGAGTCACCTCACCTGAAATCAGAAAATCAAACAAGTAGAGACCAAGACAAGTTTTCTTTACATAAAATAGGTGTTTTTGATCTATCCGTCACCTTGTCTAGTTCTATGTGTTTGAACACAAGATGGCAAAACATATTTTGAAGGATTAGCAGAAATGTTTCCACATCCTCCCCAGACTTATGTTTCTATTTTCCATTGTTACTTATACAGAAACTTGTTTAAAATATTTTGCATTTTGAGTTAAAGAGTTTCAAGCTCTGATTTAAAACATATACCTATGGAAGCATCATTACATGATGTTTTAATAAACTTCAACTCACAATACATAAACATCAATTTAATAAGAAATTAAATTTACACATCAAGTTGTAAAGACTTCAAAATTGCAAAGACACACATTTTGTCTGTACTATGGTCAATTATCCCTAGTGAAGCCCTGTATCTGATATGGGGAAACAGAGGAAAGTGAGCAGCTTTCTATCACACTTCCCTGAGGAGAGTGCTCTTCCACAATGTAACTGCACTTGACACCAGATCCAAATTATGTAGCAGCCTTTTCAAACTTTGAAGTAAGAGATACATGTTTCCTTTACATTTATGTCCATGTAATTCATAATTAAAAGAGAAACTTTTACAACACTAAAAATCAATTATTTTTATTTTGTCTTTTGAAAAAACAACACATTTTTTTAAGCTCCAATATCTCTAACTTTGAGGTTGCTACTTTCTTTTGGGGGGTGGGTGGGGGTGTTGATTTTTTGAAATAGGGCCTATTCTGGCCTTGTACTCACTATAAAGCAGAGGGTAACCTATATCTCCCATGTGCTGGGATTGAGATGTATATGACTTTACTTGGTTCATGGCCCTTACACTTAGTGCTTAGTTTTGGGATATTCTTTTTCCCTTACTCTATGTAAAACTTTAACACTCCTTGCATTAACTTTTTCAACTTTTATCTTTACTAAGTATTCATCTCTCAGCTCAGATCATCTTCTTCTAGATATTTCCAAGCATCCTGTACTCCCTCTGGTTATAATATAGCTAAAAGAAAACAGATCAATTTACCAAAGCTTATCTGATGAAATGATTGAGGAATTGGGCAACACTGAGAACCAGGGTACAATCAGGGAGTTCCACCCTTATTGTGCCATTTTTTCAGTAGGAGCACCCAATGTGTCTCAGATTCTGAGAAAGTTGGAAACTCCATTTAGACAGGAAATTCTCATCAGTATGACCATTTTGTACATGTATCCTAGACAGACTATGTCTTTTAAAATTGTCACTAGGAACACTTCTTCCCAGAAGTGCTTATTATATTAAATGTCACACATATATTTATTTGTCTGTTCTAGTAAGTCCATTAGTTCCCTGATGCAAGTCAGTACTTGCTGCCTTGAAATGACTCTCACGGAAGACAGATGGAAAAAAAAAACCCTCAGAAGTTCCAGGATTAATTATATGAGTTATATTAATATATTTTATTATAATAAACAACAATTAATTGTATAATTAATAATATAATATATTATAATCATAATTAGTTACATAATTATAGTTAATTAATAATATATTAATTATAATATATGTAGGTGTGAAGAGAAATCTAAAGCAACTAAGACTCAATTCATTTATTTTTCTCTTCCCTTCCTTCCTTCCTTTCTTTCTGTAGGGTCTTACTCTAGTCCAGGCTGATGTGGACTCCACTATGTACTCTCAGGGTGGCCTTGAACTCATGGCAATCTTCTTATCTCTGCCTCCTGAGTGCTGGGATTAAAGGCGTGCATGACCATACCTGGCTGGTTTATTATACTTTCTATAACAAATTACTAGACACTTAATGCCTTAAGTAATATAAAATCCAGTAGGTTATAGTTCCAAAAGTCATAAATTTGAAATTTATCTCACTGGGATAATATAGATATTGGCAAGGCTCTATACATTTCTTCAGGCTATATAATTTACTTCTTTACTTCAAAATCAAAATATTAAATATTTCTTGGCTAATGACTTATCCTCTATCTTAAAAACAACTAAGATTATAGAGCAAAATCATTTGCATACTTCCTTCTATTTGGTTGTGTCCCTTAGGCCTCCTTTTACTTTTCAAGGGCACTTAATTAAACTGAATATACACAGTCAATTCAGGAAAGGCTCCCTTTTCTAAGGCGAGCTGATTAACAATTTTAAGTTCACTTGAAGCATTAATTCTTCTTTGTATTATATGGTATTACACTTATAGTCTCCAGGGATTACCACACAGACATCTGAGGGATAACAGAAACAGTAATTCTATAAAGTATTATTTACTCTGCAAATTCACTGTAGCCATTTAGTGCTTCTCAGCTTCACAAGTGATGCAGTGCTATTGCCATTATTTAGTAAAATATTACCTAATATAGTCCATAGGTACTCTCTTGACATAAGTTATTGTTATTCTTCTCATTTATGAGATGAGAAGAACATTCAAAGCAGCCCAAACTACATTGTTCCTGAAACCCTCTAGAACAGCAAATGTGGGGTTCTATACTACTTCTATTCACATAGTTAACATTTTAAATTAACACAAATATGTGGATCTTCATATAATATAAAGGATATGTAGGAGGATGGAGATATTGTTCAGCAGCAAAGGTACTTGCCTGCAAAGCCTAACAACCTAAATTCAGTTCCCCAGTTCCCATGTAATGCCACATGCAGAGCTGTGAATGCATTTGGACTGAAAGCCCTGACATGCCTATTCATTCTCTCCCTCCTTGGAAATAAATAAATACTTAATATTTTTAAAAAGAACATTTTGGGCATGATGTCTGACACTGTTAATCCTAGTACTCAGAAGATGGGGAAAGAAGGATCACCTTGAATGTGAACCTAGACTGGCTTGTATAGCAAGCACCAGACAAGCCTGGACTCCATAGTAATACTGTTTCAAAAAGAACATCAAATAGATAAAATAAAATAGAATAATACAAGATAAAAAGGGTAGGAACTATCTTATTTTAAACACATAAACCTACAAATATAATCTTTTCCATATTGAGCTTCAGTGGGGAAAAGAATTATGGCAACAACCAAAATCATTAATACGGTCATGATATTGCCTATTGAAAAAATAATTTAAAGTAACAATTGAGATATGTATATGCAAGGAAAAAGCATTCATGCTGGAAATATGAAGCAAGCCTTGCCACATACCCTCAAATGGAGGCATAGACATAAGTCCTGCTCAGGTTGATAACTAAAATTGCTATAAACCTAAAACATTATGGCAATGTTTCTCATTTATATATCACCATCTTCCTGACAATGTATGTGTATATTATATGCGATAACCAGAAGTGGAAATTTTTTCTCCATTCCTCAGAGGAGGAAGCTGTTTGAACAGGTGAGTGTCTTACATGGAACCAAGATCCCAGCTCTTGTCTGGGTTTTCATGTCAGAAATACAATGTGGCTCAAGAGAACAATATATTTACAACTGGTACTTAATATAAATTTTGACTGCTTTGATTTCTGCCTCTTTTTGGAATTGGTGGAGAGGTTTCTTTGGGGATTAGGACGTTGAACTGGATACATACAAAAACAATTAGAGGCTTCAGTGGCTTTTAGTTATATGCATATGCACAGTTTGTCTTTTCATCACAAATCAAAACTAATGCATTTCACAGGTTTAATATTCACAAATATTAAAGTACATTTAATGGCATATTATTAAGAAATGAAACTACTTATCCATTTTTAAGGATATGTACCCTCCACAGGAGGGAATACATGCCTGGTACTAAAAACATAGTCAAAAATTTATGGTTGGGCATTCCTGTACTAGACATTAACCCAAAGGTTCCACTCTTCATTACAGAGACATTTGCTCAACTATGATTCTAGCTGCTCAATCCACAATAGCTAAGAATTTGAATCAAACCAGATGTCCATTTTTAGATGAATGGATAATGAAAATGTAAAACATATACACAATGGAATTCTACTTAGCACTAAGGAAAAATGATATGATGAAATTTGTACTAAAATGGATGGAATGGAACAGATCATACTAAGTGAATTTACACAGCACAGAAAGACAAACATTGCATGTACTCCCTCATCTGTGGAATATCTTGAGTGCAAACATAACTGACAGACAACTCACAGGAGAGGCAAAGATAGAAGGGTTTGACAGATGGAGAACGAGACGGAGAGGGTAGATACACACAAAACCAAATCCAAAATGTATTCGTACCATAAATACATTCCTTCTGGATAGTGGAGTAAAATATATAATCCTCAATAGAATCATGGAGGGATCATCTGATAAGAGGGGCACTAGAGCGGGTGGGCTGAAGCCTAACCCCTTAAACATTTGGCTCTGGCTTGCAACTCCTAGTGCCAGAAATTGTTTGCAGTCCCTGTCAAGCTATTGATGGGAGAGACAAATGGGGTCCCCTAAATAAGACAGGCTTCTGTCAAAGCACTTGATTACACTCCTGAGGTAAAAGGTAAGTCCCTATTGCTGAAGACCCTGCATGCTGCTGATACAGAACCCTGCAAGATCCAGTTGTATCTGGAAAGAAGTTAATTTCCAGATGGTTAATCCATACAGTGCTGAAAAGCACTACATGAGCTGTTGGGGAAAAATGACCAACAATGTTGTGAGCAAGTAGGGGACACAACTATATGAAAACAACCAACCTGACATGACGTACACAACTATGTAATGGTGGCACACAGCCAAAGTGGGTAACCAATGGCTCCTTGATTATCTGTGAGATCCACTCAGTGGAAAGGAACCCATAAGTGGAACTATGAGCCAAATCAGATCCCTATGGAGACAAAGATAATGGACTCCAGTGAGAAGCCCTCATGGCCTTTGTCTAAAACTGAGTATACACCTATCAAAATCTCTCTAAATCAACAATGTTTATCCACTTTAACCTACTGTTATTCACTCTTTTTAGAGAATCTACTTTTCATTTTCAGAAAATAGTGAGAACTGAGGACAACCATAATTTACCAACAAGAATCGAGAGCTGACTCCCTGGTAGGAGATGGACCTTCCCTCACAGAGCAGCCAGGGGCCAGGTGAAACCACAGAAGAAATGGTGAAGTAAGAAAGTGCTCTGCTTCCACTGGACCATGGATATGGAGAAAGACACTGAGGATACTCAAAGTCCACCAGAGCAGAAATCCAGAAGCTGTTGAAAACTCAACACTAAAGTAGAAATAACCCACCAAGGCTCAGGGAAGTTTGTGGAAGAGGGGTCAAAAAGAATGTTAGAGCCACAGGGTGAGAAGGAATATCCAGAGATACAGCCTTCTCCACAAGCCATGGAGAATACCAGCAATCCCATAAACAAGGGCCCTCAGTGGAATGGGGGCAGGAAGAAGGGAAATGTTGGTACTAACATATGATGTGTCCATACAAAGTTTCTACTTAATAGTAACAAGTAAAATTTTATGGCTGAGAAGGTCCTACTCCCTAAAGGAAAAGTAACTAGTATTATTTGGATAAATTGACATGTTGTGCCTATCAACGTTCCCTCTAAAAAGGTATTTATTCTCACATCATGACAGAGAATATTCTTTTTACAGATGGCATGAACTATTGGAGAGACTTAAAACTAGTTAAGTTCCTGAGAATAAGTGGCTATTGAGTGCTCATCCCTAAATGAGTCATATTTACCATGTCCTTTAAGTCTCAGGGAACATCATACAAGAAAAGGTAGAAGAAATGTGAGAGCCAAAGGGTGGAAAAAGATACTTTGAAATGTCTTCTGCTGGACATGGCAGTGGTTAATTTATTCATGATCTTTCAGCAATTGTTGCTACTTGCACCAGACCTGCAAATACTGGGCCCATCAGCATTCCAACATGGCTAATGAAGGAGAGAAATATGAAAAACTGCTACAACAGAAATAAAAACAAAGATATCAAAATGGAACTAAAAGAAATTACAAAGAACAGGTTCAGTAGAAGGGATATAGGGGAAAGCAGACAACAGAAGTTAATGAGAGGGGATTGTCATCAAAAACTTGTGTACAAGTTTGAAAATGTTTACAAAAAATATTAAAGATAATTTATCAGCTAAGACTAAGATGCAAAACATTTTAGAGATCAAGACCGCGTGCTTCAAAAACAGAGCTTAAATCAATTTCTCCCTTCCCTTATCTATATAAACTAAGAAACAGTTTTCTAGTTTGAAAATTGGGAGAAATTATGAAGTAACATGGAATATGTAGGAGGATGGATTATAAAGCAACCTATATAAGTCACTAACCAAGGGGTATGTGGTAATGATAAGAAACATTTTTTTTTAGTTATAACTGGGGTAAAGTGCTACAGATATCCAGTTAGTATATAGGCTGAGAAATGTTGATAGGCATTATGCAATGCCATAAGGAACAGCCTTAAATATGAAGAATTATCCCACCTAAAATATCAACAGTGCCACAATTGAGGAACTTAGTCTAGCTTACCTTTCACAAAATACTCCAAATTGTTTCCTACTGCTAAGATTAGTAATGATCGTTTCACATCTGCAACATGCACTGTACTAGATTAAATGAATACCTGACTTTTACTTGTGGGAATCCTGGCACGTTCCAATGAGAAAAGTTTTTCCTTAGAGATTTGAACATGACAAAAATTTGATATTTAGAAATAAAATGATTATTGGTTTGAAGGATACATCTGTGTGTTGAGTGATTGGAGTATTAAATAACTTCTAAAAATAAGAGGCATGGCATTTATAAAGGGTATAATAACATTCAGACTGTGTTATATTTAATATATGATGAGTACATTAGCCTGACTAAAAATGATGATAGGATGTAAGTATGTTTCCTGAGTTAAAGTAGACTATGAATTATGAAGAGAGGCTTGGCACAAAGTGAACAACTGAGGATCCGTTGAGATAATTTCCATTTAAGCTTGGACCATCAAGACTGTGAGGGTGGGCCAGAAGAGTAAAGGGACACAGAGACAACTATGGAAATTTCAAGGATAGAATCTGTATTCCTGTTCTATCACTTGAATATTGAGAGAAAGAATGGTAGATGTGATATCATGCTACTCAGAGCTAACTGACAAATGCCATCAGATAATCATGAAATAATGTGAATGATTGTAGAATAGCAGCGTTGGAATTTGGGGAGGGGATTGTGCTTTTGTTTAATATATTTTTTGGCAGAGCTCCTTGTAAATGAGCTTATAGGTCAAAAACAGAAAATCACTGATTGATAATGAAATTTCAGTGGAGTTGCAGTATAACTTCTCAAGCTCCTCAAGGTGTTATTCATTGACCACAATATTTAAATATGTAAATAACAAGTTACATCTTAAGTGGAAGTCCTAAACTTCTATTTTTAATTTTTTGTATATAAAAGGATGTGCCAGGTTTTCATTATTCAAAATTTATGTGACATGTCTTCTAACTAAAACAAGAACAAATGTCAGTATATTCAGTCCTAGAACTTCAATACTTGATGAGTACCAAAAGGTACTGCTGGCTCCCAACATTTACAAACTCAACCTTATGTTCTTTGGAACAAATAACTGACAGTGCCACAAATATGACATAGTAACAGAAAACTACTTCTTAAACTTATAATTTTAATTGTTAAATTGCAAACAGAAGTTTAAATTACTTTCAAATGAGTAGACAGGCAAAATTATGTATATTATATAACCCTCTCTTCCAAAGTATAATTACCAATGGAGTTGTGAGTAATAGAATATAAACTCACTTATGCTCCTGCCTGATGGGAAAGTCTTGTATTTCCTTCAGGGATGCAGGAAGAGTGGCTTTTGAGTGGGTGCTCTTCCACATCAGAGTACATTCACCAAAGGTGATCTTAAAAATGCCAGATTAGGGCTGGAGTAATGGCTTAGCAGTTAAGTGCTTGCCTGTGAAGTCTAAGTATCCCAGTTCCAGGTTTGATTTCCCAGGACCCATGTAAGCCAGATGCACAAGGGGGTACATGCATCTGGAGTTCATTTGCAGTGGCCAGAGGCCCTGGAATGCCCATTTTCTCTCTCTCTCTCACTCTCTCTCTCTCTATTTCTCTCTGTCTGTCACTCTCAAATAAATAAATAAAAATAAACAATTTTTTTTAAAAAAAATAAAAAATGCCAGATTATCCTGGATACAGCCTATTTGAGATCTTCCAGGAAGTGAATAGGCAACAGGAAGTTGCAAAGTCCATTAATGAAGTGGGATGGTGGAGAAAGTACTCCCCTCTGTACAAGATTTAGAATACAGATAAACAGATGTTAATAAACACTTTTGCAATCTGCTATAGGGAAAGTAATGCATTTTAAACCATGCATATTTTCCTTTTATCATCAATTTGACTGCTTCTTAGTCTTTAGAAAATGCTGATGCTCCACATTTATCCTTAAGTTGCATGAGTATTTAATGACCATATAGGTTATATAATACACAAAAGTTAATTTCCTGTGTGCTATGTCTTTTAATGCATTTTAGCTATTCAAATATTTCTTCTCTTAAATGCAAATTAATGATTTACACATATACTACCGAAAATGTAACAGGATAGGTGCCCCAGACACAAATAAATTCCTGAACTTTCATCTTGCCATGAGAGGCAAATATTTAGGGAGTTATTTTAACCTAGATGCCTGTAGCTGTCCCAGGTACTATGTGTCCTGGATATAATTACTGAGTATACAGGTCCCAGACTAGTGAAGGCATTTCTGGTGTACTCTTAGATTTTAGGAATCAGACCTTTGGTTCCCCTTTCCATCTATTACTACTTTTACCTAAGGCAATACTCTGGCTTTCTAGTTGGAACAACAGAAAGGCCTTTAGGGAGAAACAGAGTTAAAACATTCCTTTGTGGACTTTGATCAGGGTGAAAACAAGGTATCTGTGAGGCAGCATTCCCAATGTGGTTATTTGGAGGTATAAAAAGAGCTACAAGGCATGCAATATTCCTGCTGTACTTTGGGCAAGAAGGTGACCAAGTTACAATGAAGAGCAACAATTGGCTTAGGGGAGTAGCATGTTTTTCCAATTATAAACATGATTTCATTTCTATAGAAATTTATGTTTTGCCTCCATTCCTATATATATGTATGTATAGATAGATATAGATATTTTGCTCATGATAGACTTAAATACATGCACAGAATATCCCTTAGCCCAGGTACTATGGATTATGTTGAACATAAAGTTATATAATAAGATAAATATAATTTTAATGAAGTTTAAAAGTATAGGTAACTAACTATGAACCAATAATCTCATTAAAAATATGCTGTCAGTAAAAAGAAAATATGCTATGGTGTTGCTGTGTGGGCTCTGAGACTAGAATTCTTGTATCCAAACAGGTAATATTTGAACTAATGAAGAAGGCAGGTAAGAATTAAAGGGGGAAATCAGTGAGTACATCTATTATTTCTTAGAAAAACCCTGGCATAAAAGTATTTTTTAATTGAATGTAAGTGGTGCTAAATTTTAGGTCATATAAAATATTTTTATTCATGTTTGCACATCTAAAAAATCATTAAACCTTTTTAAGAAGAGAAATAAAATAAATAGATGGATGCAAAGTTGGAAAACATAATTAAGGGCACACCACTTAGGTTCTTACACTAATCTAGAAATGGATGGTATTGACAGGACTAAAATAATGGTGGGAAAAATAAAAGGAAGAAATAAAGGGAACACATAGTTGGGTTTAATAGCTGGAAAGTATTTGGGGTCTTGATTCCTATGGAAGAGGAAGAGTACTCTTGGTATTTGCTCATGTGGAAGGGTTCAGAATTCAGAGAAAGTGGTCATGAATCCAAGTTGTAGTATATAGACATTGAGGAATTTTTAAGTAACCTACTAGATTTATTAGCACTCTGCTTGCTGTATGGGATTGGAAATTAAAAATCTGAGCCTAACAGAAAAGTCAGTGGATCCTCATAGAGATGGAAATTAAAATCCTTGGAACGGAAAGAATCTCTGAAAGGAAATACAGATGAAATAAAGGAGTCTAACTCTGACTTGTTTGAATCAAAATCATTGTTAAAAGGAGAAAAAAATCATACATGGATGTTTTGAGCTTATATTATGAAACACATATAACAAACATCTTATTTTAAAATAATCTATTTCATGTTGATAGTAAGATTATGAATTTTTTTTTTCTATCTAGTAAGTAGATAAGCAAGAAGTAGCACATTCTGAGGTCACCAACAACAATTCAGTGTGTCAACTATTTGGCCACTAAAACGAAATTCCTTCTCTATCCATTACCATCTGCTTTATACTATAGGAAGATTAGCAAAAGATCCTGGTACACAATTGTTTATATACCCAATGCCACTACTCTATACCGGGAGGACTTTTTCTATGTAAGTGAAATTTAAACCAAACTGATAGTCTATAAGAACAATATAGATTAAAATCTCAAGATATGGCTGGGTATGCTGATTCACACCTTTAAACTCAACACTCAAAAGGTTGAAGCAAGAAAATAGTCATGAGTTCATGGCTACTCTGAGCTGAAGGATGAGTTCCAGTTCATCCTAAGCTAGAGTGAGACCCTGCCTTAAAACAAATAAACAACCCCCCCAAAAAAAATGTACTCCCTAAAATAAAACAATATAAAAATATCCCTTTCATATTCTGAGATTTTTGAACTCACAAAATTTAGTTCAGTGGTTCTCAGGTACATAAAGTATAAATGATATTTGGTTAAATATAATGCCCTATTAAATGAAATTCATTCATTTTCTAACTTTTAACTTCATTTTAAACAAGAAAATGTGGGTATATGATGTGACTTTTTAATTGTAGAACAGTGTTCTAGACATTTCCCCCATTTGTTCTCTGAATTCCTGGCTCTAGATAAGTATTACCAAACATGCAAATGTACTTTTAGACAAAAAGATTCCATGCAAACCTCAGCTCATAATAGGCTGTCAGGCCTTATCCTCTATGTTGTTTTCATGGTAACCTTCCCTTAGGAAGAGAAAGATTCTTCTTTCCTTCCTTCCTTCATTCTTCCCACCCTCTCTTCTTCCTTTCTTCTCTCATTCCCTCCCTCCCTCCCTACTACCTTCCTTCCTTACTTCTTTCCTTCCTTTCTCCCTCCCTCCCTTCCTCTCTTCTTCCCTTCTTTCCTTCCCTCTTAGCAACATATCTTGTGTGGAAAATGCTTTTTAAACTCAATTCCAAAGATTTCCCTTCTCTGGCATTATGTACATACTGATGCTATGTTTATCTTTTCTGATCTTTATGGGTTTCTATATTTTTGACCTTACAAAATTTTAGTTCAGTGGTTCATAGGCAGATATCAGCCTATGGTGGGGTAACTCATTTATAGAATGGAGCAGTTCTACTCAACAGAGATTAAATGAGACAATATCAGTAAAATGCTTAGCCAATAAATAGAAATCTTTATAAATTATAGTCCCTTTTTGAAATGAGAACTAGTTAACTTTTCCCAAGTCTTCCTTTGGCTTATGGCTCCCCACATTATTTTCTGAAGCAGAATTGCAGAGATTTAATTTACTCCTTTAATTATTATTTGGAGAACAGGCTGTAAAAGTACAGTCTCTCAAGGAGACAAAATTAGGACACTGATTACAGTGCCTCTCAGTTATCCATGTAAAGTATACCCACAAGAAAATAAAAGGTTGATATTTTACTAAGTGCTAATTAGTACACAGCTAATATCTTCAGAATTTGAGTAATTAAGCTAAAGTACTTAAAAAAGAAAGCATTGCAGGGAACTGGAAATTTCTAAACTCAGATTGCTAATAGACTATTTTCTTTATTCTATATATTTTATTTACATATAGCATCTATTAATGCTCTTGTGATTCCATATTTTTTGTCTTATTAATTTTTATGTAAAATTGTTGCTGATGTTAGGATTTTTGAGTGCGACTTATGTGTTAGGAACATTTTTCATTTAAATCAAAGCTAGGATCAGGGAGAAAGATCACAGGAAGGAAAAGCAACTTTAATGTGCATAATTTAACAATGATCAAGTCCATTTTAAAAATAGTAATATTCATTCATTTTCTCATTTAAGATAATTATTTGGTCACTTCTTTACATAAGGTACTTATAAAGGACATATCGAATGATAATTCTATGAAAGGGAAGCATCTTAAAGTAAGCTTTAAAATCTTATACTTACTCAAAAATATTGAACAGCTATAAACATAAAATTCAAGATTTTAATAAAACATATCCAGCTGCAATTATTTCAACAATTCTTCCAGGTTACAAATGTCTCATTGAAAATCTGACTCAAAGAAATATTCATAAATGAACTGATTTTACAATAAATTAAATTAAATATTAATATTTTAAAGTCCCCATAACCAGAGTTATGTGTACAACTCAATTAGTGAAAACATATAAGGAATATCAATTTGTTATCTTAAAGATCAACTTAAATTATTATGCTGGAAATCTAGCTCAGAGATAGTGCTTTCCACATGTGCAAAAGACCCTGGGTTAGATATCTAGTATTACATTCCTTTTCCTGTTTCTTACTTTACTAAAAAGAAATTCTTAGAGATCAACCTGGCTATGCCATGATGCCTAGTTGTCTAGTCAAACATTATTATGGATGTTTCAGTAAAGATGACTAATGGATGAGAATAATATTCAAATAAGTAAACTTTGATAGTGATTATTTCTCTTCATTATGTGGTCCATCTACGAGTAAAAGGCTTACTAGATCAAAGAGAACCCGCTTGAAGCAGAAATGAATTCAGCCTTCAGTTTGCCTGTAGACTTGACCTTCAGTTCTCTCTAGTCTTCAGTCTGCTGTTCTTTTCCATCAGATTTGGGATGTGTGATGCCTTCAAAATTGAGCATGTTTCTTAAGATAAATCGTTTTGAATATACAAAATTTCATTGGCTGTTTTCTAGGTTATTTTTTAGTTTTATTTTTAAGGATTTATGTATTTATTTGTAAGGAGAAATACAGAGAGAAATCCTGGACAAACAACAGTCTTTTACCACTTCAAATGAACTCCAGATGTACATACCACTCTGTACATTTGGTATTTGGTTCTACATGGTTACTGAGGAATCAAACTTGGGCTGTCAGGCTTTGCAAACAAGTGCCTTGAACTGCTCAACCATCTCTCCAGGCCCCCTTGACTAATTTCTGGAAAACCTTGATCTAATAAACTTCCTTTTAAAATACTTTTTCTCACATAGTCCTTGAACAACTTTGGAGATATTCCCTTTGCTCCTATCAGAGCAGAGCAGAACAAGTCTAATTTGAACATGTTTTTGACCCAAACTTTGCACATAATTAACTCATTCATTATAATCTTGCTTTCATTTAGTTTAAGAATGAAATGAATCTTACATTAAAAGAAATGTTAACTTGAGGTTTAGAATTATTACTTAAGTCATAGAGACATGGTTCTTTGATATGTGAAACAATCCTATTGATAGCTCTAGTGTGAATCTCATTGTTAACTCTAGTTAGGTAACAGTTCCCTCACAGAAAAAAATGTGATTTCCTTCTAAATGTATGCATCATGATCAGTTATGAATATTCTCAGTAAAACTAAAGCTTACATTTGAAGGAACTGTTACAGGTATCCCTTTACATGAAAACCGAAAAAATCAAAGAACTATAGCCTTGTTTCTCTCCATACCTATTTCACTTAAAGCAACTGAATCCTTTCTCTACCCCCAAAGAACAAGAAATTTTAGAAATAGCATGGACTTACCTGAGAACATAGAGTTCTTAGAAAAACAAGTATGTATATATTTCAAAGAAGATAAGAAAATTAAAAATTTTTGAAAAAGGCTAAGAAATTTGAACAATATATCTTAATCATATTTTATAATTGGGTAGCAAGAAAATCCATGTGAGAATTATCTCCAGTAATGTTTACTTAAGGTGTGTTTTCATATTACAATCACGTAAATGATTTATTTCACTCACATAGGTTTGCATGTGTTTAATTATTTTGTTTTTCTCTTATGTAGTAAAATAATTTAATGACTTAATGAGAATATTTGGTGACCCAGTCTTATGGAAGATTCATTATTTCCAAAATAATCAAATAAAAATAAAGTTAGCAGGGGATACAATTGATTTATTCTGTGACTCAAAAATAATCTCAGAAGTCTGTACTATGATTACTTCAGAGGTCATATATATAAGTAATCAATAAAAGGTCATTTTTTCATAGCTATAAAAGTCTACAGCAATCCCACTGAACTTGGATAAGACCTAAATTCTAGCCTTGCAAATAAAAATAATGCCAAAATAACAATGACCTTTCAGAGCTTGAGTCAATTATTAAAATAAGTAATTGTGAATGGCTTAATGGTTTAAGACTCAACTTATAGTAAATACTAATAGCAAAAATGATCACATAATTCACATTACAGGGCAGTGAACACTTATTCATGGACATGTCAGCAAGAAATTGTGCTTTGTGATGTTGTGAATGTTAGTGAGTATTTTTGATCATAAAATGAAATAACAAACTGGTTTCACAGAGAGAGTCAATACAGATGAGTGTCTAAAGACTACCAAACATACATAGATGGCATCATAATATGTAATTTTCCCATTGTGGATATTTCTTTCCCTACAGCACAATGCTTTTCTGTTTGAATAAAATGAAATTCTGGCAATTTCAAAAATACTGCATAACAACATTGATGTCAAAGTTATTACCATTTTTCAGTCAAACCACTGAATTAGCATATTCAAAGTGAACATAATTAGAATGGTCTAAGTGACAGTAACATCTTTAGATTTCTAAATGGTGCACTTAAGATTTGGGGTTTGGAATGCTAACTTAATGGACATGTTTCTTTTGTATTATTTTTCTTAACCATATCATACTAAAAGTGGCTTAAAAACAGGGGAAGACAGAGAGAAAATGTACAAAATATGGATTTAATGAATCATAATTTTGGTATGTTTTTCTTCTAGTGTTATTGTTTTGTGATTAGACCTTATGTAGAGAAGGCAGTATTAGGTATCAAATTATTCAATTCTCCTGCCTCAGTTTCCTGAGTGCTTGGAATTATCAGAATTTTCTACTACTCCTGGCTCAATTTTTTTTTTTTTTGAGAGAGACAGACACAGAGAGAGAGAAAGACAGATAGAGGGTGAGAGAGAGAATGGGCATGCCAGGGCTTCCAGCCTCTGCAAACGAACTCCAGATGCATGCACCCCCTTGTGCATCTGGCTAACGTGGGACCTGGGGAACCGAGCCTCGAACCGGGGTCCTTAGGCTTCACAGGCAAGCGCTTAACTGCTAAGCCATCTCTCCAGCCCTCCTGGCTCAATTTTTTAGTGTTTGACAAGACATTTGATAATTGTTTCCCAAACATAAAATGAAGACATTCTAGACATTTACCAGGGGTCTCATAATCTTTTATGTCTTATGTACAAAAGTGTTTAATCTCAATGACTCAATAAGGTACAGTAGGCTTCAAGATGTAGATCAACTGCAGAAGCGCCTGTGAAGCACTATGAATTACTTTGTAAACCACCACCACTTTAGCTTAGATATGGTGATTCACAAAGAAATCCACAGCACTTCACAGTTTGTGTAAAGCCTGGTACCTATGAACCAACAAAAAAAAAATCTCCATATATCAGCAAAGAAAAATTTAAACTGCCTTTATCCATTTTATATGACATTAATTGTGTAAAGCCTGTACCCAATTTTGTACCACCCTCTTTTAATGGGAATAATACATGGTAAAATAAACAAGCATTGTAAATGAGTAAAACTTAAAAACTAATGTATTTTTTTGGTATTGTGCACCAGTAGGAGTCATTGAAAGGAAAAGCTAATGTACTGACTTGTATAATATTATGCAGGATAAACTCCTGCACTGCAGAGAGAAATTAGGTATAATTATTAATATATATTGGTCAGAATTTGAGGGTAAAAGAAATAAGCAAACTATATACCAGAACACTTACAGGTCACAGTGACAAGTTTTAAGATAATTTTATTCTAAAATACCCTCAACTAAATAGCTTCAGATTTTACAAGTATATAATCTCATTTTATAATAGACCTTGGATAAATTTAATCTGTCCTTCCAACAAATATGTACAAGCACACCCCATTTTATGTGACTATTGAAATAAAAAAAAATGAAAAAAATTCTTTATTTCCATGCTAGATTTATCTCTGAACAAATACACTAATTAAAATGAAAAACAGCTAATTAATAAAGTTGACATATTTTTACAAAATAATTAAAACCAACCATCTTCTTTCTCCTTGTATAGTTGTTCCAACTTAACTTAAATGGAAGAAGAAACCTAGAAGTTTCATTTACAATTAATGAAAGACTATGATCTATAAATTTTATTGATTTAGCATATCACTCAGGTACTCTATAGCTCTGAGAATTTAAGTAATATCATTTTCAAAGTATATTATGAAATGTAGGTCTTAATTCAAATAGAATATTTTGCAGAAATTCATGAGCATGCAGTCAAAGTTAAGCTCAACAGTGCCCAGCAGGTCAATGCTTTTTAACTCTGCTTATACTTCCCCAAAAAATATCAACCTGGCCCAACTCACAAACTGAAAACTGAAAAACAAAAAAATGGCTACTCAGCCCAGCTGGAGGTGCTGAATTGGAAAATGGAGAGACTTGTCACTCACTGGTTATGAATATCAGACTTGAACTGCAGATGTTTGCCTAGTTGCAGTTGAGCTTGCATTGATCCAGTGTCTCCTTGTTAGGCCTTAGAAATGTTTACTCTGTACCATTATATGTTGGAAGTATTTAACATGCTTGATTTTACAGGACTCACTGCTAGAAGACAGTCTTAAATGTCAGGTTAAGTTTCAGTCTTTGGAACTATCTGAAATTGGTAAAGACTGTGGGACCTTTAAAGTTACTGAATAAAATTTACAAAGTGAAATGGTTATGAGTCTATTGGGGGCCAGGGGTTGAATGTGGTACTTCGAATTTATGCCCCCAATAGACTCTAACTTGTATTTTCAACCACCTGACTGGAAAAAGTGTCACTGTGAGTGGATCCTGGGGTACAACCTTAAAATGTTACTGGGGCAGGTCTGTTTCCAGCCTAAAGACATGCAGAGTGCTTGAGCTCTGCCTGGAGTTCCAGGACTGTGTTTCTTCATGGTGCTGCTGGTGGTATTTCTCTCTGCATGGTTTTAGTAAAGGGGACCAGCTTCATGTTCTGTTACCAGGCTCACTCCTGATAGTTGTTAGTTTGCATAGCCACTGGTGTTAGCATGGAGTTATCTAATTTACTTCATCCTCAGAGTTTTCAATGACCTGAGGAGAAATTCCAGTAAACTATAGGTTCTTTATATTTAGGCTAAATTTAGTCAACAGGTTTATTAGGAGACAAAAGAAATAAAGGGTCTTAAAGTGATTTAAACTTCTAAACAGAAAGTTAATCAGTTCTGTATTTGCTGGAGTCATTTTGTTATTCTTAAAAATCTTATATCAAATACTGTTAACCCAATAGGCAGAAGGACTGTAATCAAAACAAGAAGGAAAATTAGAAATAATCTCACTATACTAGGCCCAATAACTTCAACAATGGACAGGAAGTACTGCAGATACTTAACCAACACAGGGTCTCCAGTTAGAATTACATGATGCTACTATGACAGACCTGACCAGTAACTGAGTAGGAAACACAGCCCCTAAGGAAGCCTGCATCCTGCCCTGGTGAAGAAAGCTAAAAAGAATGGAAATAATGCTGCAAATAAAACAGTGCAAAACAAAAGTAGAACAGGAAATAAAATATTTGTTCACAATAAATACAATCCTCCTACTGGATGTCTCTTCTCTTTTTCTGTTAACATCTCATGACCTTCAATATTGAAAACAACAATACAAATCATGGAATGAAAATAAGTAACTGCTGATTAGAGAATAATAAATATTATTTACAAGACGAGTGGTATTGATATTTTGCCATTGCATAGGTCAGTAGAAGAATACAGGTTTCAGTGATATCACAAGGCATTAAAGTAAGGCTACTAATTTATATAATAATTATATAATCTAATCAATGTAATTACTGCTAATAGCTAATATGTCTTGCAGTTAAAAATGGAAAAATTTGCTGGGCGTGGTGGCTCACGCCTTTAATCCCAGCACTTGGGAGGCAGAGGTTGGAAGATTGCTATGAATTTAAGGCCACCCTGAGACTACAGAGTGAATTCCAGGTCAGTCTGGGCTAGGGTGAGACCAAAACCAAAAAATAAAAGATATGTTATCAATATAAAAGTTTAAAGCTAATTAGAAATTGATAACATTAGAATTTTTATTTTTTAAAAAGAGAATTTTAAAAGACCCTTGGGCATCTCAGCTCCTACAAAGTACTGATTTAAATCATTTGTTTCTGACAACAATGAAAAATAATATCTTAATCTTATAAAGATGAGAATACTGACATACAGACCCAGTTTTACCTAAAAGTTTAAGCTTTACTCTTGTCCCAGAAATTTCCAATATGTAATAATGCCTCTAGTGTTGTTAAGTTATGCTATACTTGGGGAAATGTTTCTATGAAACAGATGGTTTAGCCCACTGTGACAAACCAATAGTCTACGGAATATTACTTAGCATCCTTTAATGACACATATATCTTGATGGACTCATGAGCTCCTCACACTTGTCTTAGTGTGTGTACGTATATATGTGTGTGAAAACTCATTTATGCTCATGACACACATGAAGCTCAGAAATATAGTCACTTGTTCAAGGACAGAAGAGGTAAGTGGCAGGCAAAGATATATAAGCTTTATGTTTTTCCCCAGATTCAAGACAGATGCCCTTAGAAAGTATAGGTACTTGCAGATAGCATCCTCCTTAAACCTTCCCACACAGACAAATGTCCAGCATTTGAAGATAAGAATTAAGTTTCATTTATAAAGTATATGAAAGGGAGAAAAACAAATAAATGTCCAGTGGTTATTATTGCTCTTATTAATGAAAACCTCTTATGGAACAACAATTCAGCTAAGTAGCTGTAAACATAATTTAGTTCCTGTGGGTTGTCTTTGTTCCAAACCTCAAAATTACATTTTGAAGTTGTAACTTAAGTATAGCACTGACAGAGTAAAAAAAAAATATAGATAGATAGATAGATAGATAGATAGATAGATAGATAGATAGATAGATAGATGCTATGTAAACCCAAACTCACAGCATTTGTAATATTTGAGTGACTGCATTATATAATAATCTTTTAAATAATATGTTTAATGGAATGTAGTGTTAGGGGATTTGATGATATAACAGACTTCCATACCTGTGTTTTGATGTTTATGAGAAAAGACCTCATGCAATCCGGGTTTGTCTCTGACTTGCTATGTAGCCTAGGATGTTCTTGGACTCCTGATCCTCCTGTCTATCTCTCACCTGCTGGGAGTGAAGGGTACTTCAGCACACTCAGCTCCATGTATGTTTTTAAAGCAGGATAATTTGTTGAACATGCGATAAGCAAAAATAATATACTAAACAAATGTTTATAGCTACCAAACAATAGGCACAGTTAGAATATGCCATTCAAACACACTTTACATTTGATAAACATCTAATTATACATTCACTGAAGTTATTTTGAGTCTTTACTATGTGGGAGAAACTGTACTCAATCTTGACAAATTAAAAAAAATTCCTGTACCAGCACTGAGGGAGCACATTCATTGTGTATCTATACACATTTCTAGTTTGAAACTGAGTTAATAGCATGCTGCTGAAGATGTGACTGACCAGAATTGGAATCAGGAAGAGTTTGAGTGTAACCTACTGTCATGGTTATTATTTATGGGAAAAACAAAATAGTAAGCACAGCAAATACATAAATAAATAAATAAATATTAACAGAGACTTTTGGCTATCATTTGAACCATGAACTGTAGACCACACCAGATGCATGAGAATTGGCCAGTCCTCATCCTCCAGGAAACGCAGAAGCAGGCAGTTTTGACCAATACTGTCTTCAACACTAACCCAGGCCAATTGGCATCAGTAACAGATGCAGCAGTCTGTGTCCCATTCCCTTCTGTCAAGTTCCAGACCTTGGGTGTTGTCTCATGATTTCCTTTTCATTCTCCCTCTTTGCCTCCTCCCCAAATGATCTTTAGTGGAAGTTTATCTCAGACAGGATTCAAAACCAAAACTGCCTCTGCTAATACAAACTGAAACCACTTCAGATTGAGAAAAAAAAATTAGAGCATCCATTTATAACAAGACATCCTTGTTGAACCCATCACATAATTTATTTTATTTTTCCCAATTAACAAAACATGGCCAAATCAATGAAATGATGCACTTGATGAGTTTAATCCTTTTTATAATACTCCTCCCCCCCCCCCCGCACTGGGATTTTCTTTTACAATACCTATCCAGAAAATTTCATTACAATTTGGCCATGATGAAAATGTGTAACTGGATTTCTCCTCATGTCATTCCACATGTGTCAACTTCCAGCCCCACACACTTTACACTTTAATTCAAATACTTGGCTTCTTATTTGTGAACATAAAATACCTCTATCTGAAATGCTTTCTTCATAATTCTCCATGAAAAGTTTCATTCCTTGTCAAAGAGACAGCTCTGATATTAAGGCCATTGTGAAGCATCCATTCTCAGAATGAAACAGGTTTGCGGCTTCCTGTCTAAGCACAGTGTTTACTGCTAGGGCAGTACTTCTTCTTCACAGGGATAGCTCAACTTCTTAAAGGTAAGGGTGATGGTTTGAATTAGGTGTCCCTCATAAATTAATGCATTCTGAATACTTGATGCTAAGCAATTCAGGAGTTGGAGCCTTGTGTGAGAAGGTGTGCTGCTGGGTGCAAGCTTATGGGTGTTATATTCAGCTTCCCCTTGCCAGTTTTTGGCATGGTCTCTTGTTAAGGTTGTCCACCTGATGTTGGCCAGGAGGTGATATTCAGCCTCGGCTCTTGCCATCCTGTGTATGAGGGAGTTTCCTCTTGAGTCTTTAAGCCAAAATAAACAACTTTTTCCTTGATGAGCTGCTTTTAGTCACTTACTATGTGCCAGCAGCAGGAAGGTAAGTGCAAGTACAGCTTTATAAGGTGTTGTGGAACAGTTAAACAACTGATGAGGAGAAAATATTTTTGACTTAATAATGAAGGGGATCACTGGTCATTATAATAAAAAGCATGCCAAGACAATTAAAAGAACATAAAACATAATAAAAATGTGAGCAAATAATTTAAACTTTATTTTTTTATTAAAAGAAAAACAAGTCAAAAGTATTTGAAAATATATGCCTAAGTATGTATGTATGTATGCATGTATGCATGTATCTATCTATCTATCTATCTATCTATCTATCTATCTATATCAAATCCAGTCATAAATGATAACTCTTGCTCTATTTCTAGAATTTTAAAGATTTTATGATTTTTGGAAGACATGACATGAACTATAAAATATAAACAGATAATTTTATCTAAAACAGTTTTTAGGTACCTACATAAAACTTTTCATGAATCAAACAATATTAATAGTGACTTTGATTGTAATATTTTTCAATAAATTCAAAGTCAGAAGTAACTTAAGTATTAATCATAAAGGAAATGGTCGTATAAAATTTAGTTCAATACTATTATATATATGTTAAGATGAAGTATAAATAATGTGTAAAAACATTATGTGTAGCAAATCATAGGGAAATATGTTCATGATTATCTCCTTACTTAAAAGTTAAGTCAAATAATAAGTATAGAACCACACAGGTAGAGGAAAAAAATTCAAAAGTCACTAACTCTGGCTTTATATCTCCAAGTAAAATGATATGCACCATAAAAAAAAACTCTTGTGTTTTAATCATTTCTCCTCAAAGTAATCTTACCATTTGCCTGAAAGACTGATTCCTGACATGTCTAATATGCCCTTTCTTTAAGTTACATCTTACAGGAAATGGAAATTTAGAGTCAAAACAAAATCCTTCAGAATTAAATGACTGCCAGTGTCCTCATCACATCAGAAATAGTGGAAGAGATGACATTAACCAGGAAAGATAAAACCTACAAGCTGTAAACAATGAAAATATAATGGAGCAAAATGAAAAGATGTTATCTTTTGAGAGGCAGTGAAAATAGTGTACAATTCTAGATGTGGTGGGAAATTCCTGACAGCACTATCGCTGTTAATGATTCCTGAAACAGTTGTTTGAAAAGGAGCTGATGGTATCAAAAAGCGTACAGCAGTTTGATAATGAGTTCTTAAGGGATGTATATAAAAATTACTCTCCCCTACACAAATATAGTACATTTTCACAGGTGATTATGACTGCATTTTACATAAATAGATACTTTCCTTTTAGCATTTTCAATAATAATTAAATGAATTAAGTTTACTTTACAGTATGCAGCTTGAAGGTCTGCACCTGCCATCTTACAACTAGGGAGGTAGCCATTTCCTTTTTCTTTTGATAACTCTTAGGCAAATCATGCAGAAATGTCTCAAGAGGTAGAAACACAATTAGGTTACCTGGAAGAAATTCTGAGTGATAAATATTCATTTTAATTAAATGTCAAGTGATATACTTTTACCTGAGGACCATGATTCCATTAGAAATGATAAATGAATCAATAAATATAATCCATATTTAACATTTCTCAAATTTCAATTAGGACTTCTGGGTAAGATGGTGGCATAGGAGCCATGCCAAACCAGCATAGTGAGGGATTTAAGCAAAACCACAGCAAAATGCACTTTTGAAAAGTGAAGGTGTATAGGTTTTTATTAGCCATAGTGGAGAAGCAGGAGAGACCAAGTTCCACCAGAAAGGAGGAAATTGGCCAGAATCCCACTGAGGCGCTTGTGGACTGATCTGTGTGATCTGTACAATCCACGCACCCACCAAGCACGGAGCTATAGGAGCAGAGGAAAAAAAGGAGGGGGGGATTTTTGAACCTCATCAGCCTCCTTGCAAAGTAAATAAACCTGAAGGGGAGACAGCAGAGATCAGTTAAGGAGCTACTGAAAGAGATATAGATGGGACCAGCTAAGCAGTTTCAGTGCAACTCCAGGCTTCCTGCATGCTCCCATCCCCAAACCATCAGAACCACAATCTCCAAATCTCCGGAGAATGCATTCAGACCCCAGAGGCAGGGCATCCAGCAGGGCTGATCAAACACCAGCACCACAGCACAATGTGTAGGGATCAAGGTGGGCACTCAGCATTGGTGAGCTTGGAAGACACCCCAAAAAGTAACGGAGGCCTACTGAAAAACAAAGCAGTTACATAGTACTGCACTGGAAGTGCTAATCTCTCTTTCTATGTCAAGACAGGTGATGGGTTACATATTCTTGTTGGCTTTACTATTCTCAACCAAGCTGTATTTGGGGGCTGACTATTGCTGCCTTTGATGCTTTAAGAATTATGGGGCCTTTGTTTGCTTCTGTCATTACTGGGAGCAGGGTCTGATGCAGATACAGGCTTGACCTGGAATCCAATTTGGAACAGAAATCTCAACCTCCCAGCTGAGAGGATTAATGGTGTAGAACAACACACACTCTTAGGAATTTTGGCTTTATAAGGCTATCTGTTTGTTTTAGTCCCTACACTTGCACATGCTTTGCTGGTTTTTATTGAATGTGTACATTGCTCGGTTGAATTTTAGAATTTGCCAGTAAATTGCTCCACCCAGCCCACCAGAATACTTGAATATCAGGCAAATTCAACACCTAGGATTACTTCTACATTTGGATTGCAGCACAAGAGCTACACTTGACACCCAACTCTACAGAATACACATTCTTCTCAGCAGCCCATGGAACCTTCTCCAAAATATGTTATATTAGGCCATAAATCATGCTGCCATAAATTCACGAAAATTGAAGTAACTGCCTGCATGATATCAGAACACAATACTTTAAAACTTCAGCTTCACAAGAGACACATCAAGAACCCACCAGTTCCTAGAGAATAAACACTACACTTTGAAACAATGAATGGGGTGTGGAAAAAGAAATTGTAAAATTCCTAGAATTGAATGATAATGAAAATACAACCTAACAAAACTTATGGGACACAATGAAGGCAGTCCTAAAGGGAACATTCATAGCACTAAATGCTGTCAGAATGAGGACAGAAATATCCCAAAATAATAACATAATTATCCACATAAACACATTGGAAAAACAAGAGGAATCCAACCCAAGAACACCAGATGGAAAGATACATTCAAGATAAGAGCAAAAATTAATGGATTGGAAACTAAGAAAACAATTAAAAATATCAATGAAATGAATAACTGGTTCTTTGAAAAAAAAATAAAGAATAGTGATTAACCCCTAGGCCAATTTGATCAAGCAAAAAAGAGAAGTCTCAAATTAATAAAATCAAAACAGAAAAGGAAGAATTATGATGACATACTTCCACAACCTCTACTCCACAAAATTCAAAAGTCTAGAAGAAATGGATGAATTCCTAGCCACATGCCACCTAACAAAACTAAATGCAGTGCAGATTAATCTCCTAAAAAAAAACTATCACAACCACGGAGACTGAAAAGGTAATCAAAAACCTCCCCAAAAAGAATAGTCTAGGACTGGATGGCTTCTCAACTGAATTCTATCAAACCTTCATTGATGAACTGAAACAATTTTTTCTCAAACTGTTTTGTATAAACAGAGACCAAGAAATTCTCCCCAACTCCTTTTATGTAGCTAGACTCACCGTAGTATAAAAAACTAGAGAGAGATACAACAAGAAAAGCAAACTATGGGCTTCTACCCCTGATGAATTTATATGCAAAGATCCTGAACAAAGTCTTCACAAAATAATTCTATAACACATCAAAAGCATTATCCATCTTGATCAAGTAGGCTTCATCTCAGGGATAATTCAACACATGGAAATCAGTCCTAACTGTTAATATTCAATACCATGACAACTGTGCTGAATTAGGTCATTTATATTTCAATACCATGATGACTGTGTTGGATTAGGTCCTTTACATTTCCTAAATATCTCTGCAATAAGTTGATGTTGTCTTTTATCTTTTATCATTTTTGCTGAACTACTGCAATAAACACATAATGGATCCCCAACATTTATGGCTTTTGCTGAGCCTCTGTGCACACTGCAGAGGCATTAAAACAACTTCAAACACTAAAACTGAAACAGCAAAATTAAACTTGCTAAATGTTCTCACCTACCTCATACACATCACCAGCACCCAAACTTGCTATAATAAAACAACGACAACAACAACAACAAATGCTTAACAGAATCTGTAAGTGACATGTTGCTTGAGGCTTTCCAACTGTTTAGCTCAACTCAAGCTATGTTGTCCTTCACTGTGTGCTCTGATCACATGCCAATTGTGAATATTCTTACTGCTTGTCAGTATGCTTACTTTTGTGCAGAACATTAGCATCTTTTGACCTCCCTCATTCTGTTAATCCTTTCTTGACACATCTAAATCACACCTTCTTAAAGGAAGCCCCCAGTGTCCTCCTCATCCAGAATACTCAGACTTTTCCTTCCATGCTCTGATAACATCTGAATTTTCCCATCTGTATCATTTTTGGTAATTGAAACATGTCTTCTTTTATAAGAATAATAACTTTGTGATTTACTGAATAAAATATAAGTTCTATACCAACAATTATCATGCTAGTTTTATCTCAACTGTATGTTCTCAGTAGATGGTACAGATTCTATAAAGCTTCATAAATAAAATACAAAAGGAAATCAATAACCACTTAACCAAAGATGTTTTTATCCTGTATTTTTTGAGGTAGGGTCTTCTGTAGCCCAGGATGACCTGGAATTCACTCTGTAGTCTCAGTGTGGTCTTGAACTCACAGCAATCCTCCTACCTTTGCCTCCCACGTGCTAGGATTAAAGGAGTGTACCACCACATCTGGATTATGTCTTGTATTATTTTAATGTTGTTCTTTTTATAAACTCTCAGTCTTCTCTTTTTTCTAAGATGGATTTTATCCAACATACACTAGAAAATACAATGCTCACATATTCTATCTATTATTGATATATGTTATTTGTGTAACCAATCACATCATAGCTATTGCTATAATTTGATCAGTAAGTAGACCTTTCTGAATGGCATGAAATTATCATTATAACAGGTCTACTTAATTTTGAGTCTTGTTAACATTGAAGTATTATTACAGAAAGAAATATATAATTTGTGTGAAGATGTATGTAACATTCAAATTAGTGATTGAGAAAGGAGCAATGATTTAGGTTATTTCAAATGAAGGTGACAAATATTCAATGGTCTATTTTTATAGACCTTTATAAATTAGTAGGTGATTACAAGTTGACTTAGTTAAACAACACATATTGACAACACAGTGAATTAAAACTCCAAATGTGTATTCTATAGAAAATATGAAATTTACATAGCTATTTTTGTCATAATCAATATAAAATATATAAAATACAATATAAATACAATATAAAATATAACAAATAAAATACAACAAATAAAAATTGCATGTGGGAGCTTCAATATGAGAGACTAAACTAGAGCCATTATTAAAATAGTTGTGATAAGGGTTAAAATGTATTTTCTAGATATATAAAATTGTACTGCTCCTAAGGAGAATGGCTGCTTATAAAGTGAGACATTTGAACAAGTCAGGCTTCTGGAGTAGCCACACAAGGGTTCGGGTCTCTATTTTTCGCTAATACAAATGCCTATCCTCTACAAATATATTCAGTTTAACTATAACAGAGATCTTATTCCATTAAAGGTTCTAGATGACAAATGAGAAGAGCTACAGGATTCATGGCAGAGATATCAATCATTGATATCAGTAGTAACAGTCCAGTTTGGCAAACACGGGAAGCAAAAGCTGAAAGGATTGCATCTATGATAAAATCCTACAATGAAGAGATCTTAAGTAAGTTTTAATGGCATGCTTGTCCTAGAAAGAAAAATTTGAAGAGCCAGTTAATTCACAGGAAGTCAGGAATGCTAATATTGATAATGTTTAAATAAAAAGACAAAGATGCTTCTTCTTGTGTGAGGACAGTGACAGAAAAAACCTTAATTAGAATCTGTTTTAAGGAATAAATATATGCCACTGGATTTTTGTACAAAATATAACATTCATTCATGCCATTCCTTTCACCAAATGTAGGGACTCATTGTTTTCCTTTTTTTTTTTTTTTTTGTTTCAGTGCATAACTTCTTAATCTAATCTGATGATGGCAGGATGATTATTAATGCTTAGAAATTCACAGAAACCTGGATTTCTGAACAAAATGCTTTTTGTACTCCCATTCCTTAAAAATTCCTTTGTTTTCTCAGACTCCACTATTCACTGTACACCTTTCCAAATCATTTGTATCTCAAAGGACATATTTCTTTGCTGAGCTTTAATACTTACTTCCAAGATGAAATCTACAAAGATGAGTCTTCTATGATTGACGTTTTCTGCCATCCTCACACCATATAATGTTGGTTCCTAAATGGCAATTTTTATTGTCATTACTGTACCATTCTTCCTTTTTATCTTCAGAACTACACTGTAGCTGACAATATTGTTTGAAGGTGATGTTTTCAAGTAAAGTGTGCCTTGATGAAATAGTGAAGAAGAATCAGCACATGAAGTCATTGAAAATTGTCATGTTTATTGAGATGGCTATAGTACCTATATTTACTTGAACCTGTAAATGGACGGTTTTAAAACCCTATTCAAATGTAAGCCACAGTAATAACAAACAGAGTTTGGAAAATACTTTCCTGAAGTTGAGGGATGCAAGGAAAGGAAGCATACGTTTCAATAACAGAAACAAAATGACAGAAAGAGCAACCAACCAAAGTCACACCTTCCCATTAATGCTGTCTTTATTTCTTAGTTTAGCTTGGTTTCAGTTTGAATCACCTCAAGATTGTTACTATAACTTGTTAATACAAACATAATAGCCAGTATAACATTTTCTTCTTTTTGTATGGAATGGGTTACAAAAAGCCTGGTATAAATACATAAAGGCATTGCAATGTTGTAGCACAGAGTGCATTAAAATGTTTTCATAATAATTATAACAAAAGACTCCAATTATATTAAAGAAACAAATAACAATCAGGGAAAATGTGCATAATCTGATAACAATACCAGTTATGAGCATTTTTGAGATTTAATCTAGAATTCATTAAGGACTATAATAAGCTTGACATTTAGGAGATTGGCTACTGTGAGGTACATTTAGAAGTTTTCACTTGGACAACTCAAAATAAACTGAATATAATAATTTCAAAGAGGATAATAAAAATAAGAAATACAGAAACAGAAAAATAGCAGATTATTACACATCAGGACTCATTCAAGCTAAAGTTGGAAAGGGAGAAAATAATAAATAGTTCTACACTGAATGGAAGCTATGATATTTTAGAGACATGAAATATTCAGTAATGGGTTCAGAACATTGCATTCCTTAAAGTAATGCAGATCAGGGTATAGGTTTGAATTTTTTAAAAGCCTGATATATGACCTACCATATGTAATATGGGTCTTTACCTAGTTAATGATATCATTAAAGCACACGCCTTTAATCCCAGCATTCAGGAGGCAGAGGTAGAAGGATTGCTGTGAGTTGAAGGCCACACTGAGACAACATAGTGAATTCCAGGTAAGCCTGGGCTAGAGTGAGACCCTACCTTGAAACACCAAAAAAAAAAAAGGGAAAGAAAGAAATAGTATTATAGAACAATCTAATCTTCCTTTTTTTTTTTTTAATCCCAAATCAGGCAGAGCAATTGAAAGTAAATGCTAACATGTTTACTAAGTTTAAATGAATGGACTATGTATATCTCATGTTATTAATGTAATGGAAATGAAAATGAAAGTTCTCTTAAGTAATTATAGTCAAGAGTTAGATGAGATCCTTCAATTAAGGAATTGTCTTAAGTTGCCATTGATCAATGAAGTTGTTGGCTAAATATTCTGTTCCAGAAATGTGGCTGGCATCTGTGTCTAGACTATATCTGATAACATCTTGAAGAAGCTAGTAGTTTATTAGTAATAATATTAGATAATAAGATTACTGAGTGATGTGTTTTATAAGCATATACAAGTATTACTGATTACTGGTGGTTCCTGTTTGGGTGTTTCTATATATTCAAAGAGCTGAAGAAGCACAGGTAGACTTCTGGGTAAGATGGTGGCATAGGAGCCACACCAAACCAGCCTAGGAAAGGATTTAAGCAAAATACACTCTTCTTCTGAAAAGTGAAGGAGTAAAGGTTATTCTTAGACAAAGCAGAGAAGTCCGAGACACCAAGATCAACCAGAAAGTAGGAAAATGGCCAGAGTCCCACTGAGGCACTTGTGGCCAGTGATCCGTGCGCCAGCACAACACAGTCCTACCAGGTGCACCAGGCGGCAGCAGCAGCAGAGACCAAACAACATATGTTTCAACTCCATCAGCCTTCTTCCAAAGTTAAGAAATCTGAAGGAAAGACAGCTGAGATCAACTAAAGAGCTACTGATAGTGCAAACCACTCCAGAAGTTTGAACTCTCCCTTTCCCCCACCATCAGAACCACAAACCTCCAACATTCAGCCCCCAGGGGCAGCACAGCCACTGCACAGCACAGCTGATCAGAGGTACAATTGCACAGCACAAAAGGGAGGGATTCAGGTAGGCATTCAGCACTGGTGAGATTAGAAGCCACCCCAAAAGGTAACAAAACTGACTGATCAAAAATCAAACAAACAACAACAACAAAAATGGTAGACAGGCCTTCAAGAGCTAATCTCTCTTTGTCAGGCCAGGTTATGGGTTATATATTCTTGATTGGCTTTACCATTTTCAAATAACCAGTATTGAGGGGTTGAATATTTTGCCTTTGGTGCTTTCATATCTATCTATCACCTATTTATCTATCTATCTATCTATCTATCTATCTATCTATCTATCTATCTATCTATTTATCTACCTACCTACCTACCTACCTACCTATCTATCTGTAGCAGGCAGGTTCAGGTTCGCTGAGATAAACTTCCAGATCAGGCACAGTTATGGAGGAAGGGATTTATTGAAGCTTACAGATCCAGGGGAAGTTCCATAATAGCAGAAGAAGCTTCACAGGCTCAAACAGAGAGAGTGAAGTGCAAGTCTAAAGATCAAAAGCCACAGCACACTTCAGGAACTCCAGCTAGGCACACTGCATATCTTTAGATTGAAATCTGAAACCCACCACCACACCTTAATATCACCTAGTAACATTGCCTCCAGCCAGGTAGCCAGCAGATGCAAACTACAAACAATAAAGAAGTGAATATATTGGGGACCATCTATTCAAACCACCATCCTATCTATCTATCTATCTATCTATCTATCTATCTATCTATCTATCTATCATCTTTGTTTGGTTTGTTCTTTGGTCATTATTGGGGGCAGGGTCTGATTCGGATCCAGGTTGAGCTAGAACCCAATTCAGAACAGAAATCTCTACTGCCCAGCTAACAAGATTAAGAGTATAGAACAACACATATCCTTAGATATTTTGGCTTTCCATGATTATCTGTTTGTTTTAATCCCCACAATTACATACTTTGTGCTGATTTTTACTGATTGTATACATTACTTGGTTGAAGTTTAGAATGTGCCAGTCACCCCAATCTAATAGAACACTTGCTGAGCAAGCAAACTCAACACCTAGGAATGCTCCTGTGACTTTTTGGGGACAAGAGCTACACTGGGCACCTTGAACTCATATCCTGAGGGTATAAGGAGGTGGAGTGCCATGTGTAGGAACACTGCAGATAAGTAGAAAACCCAAGCATAAAATAAATTCAGGATGCAAAAGGCACTAGAATATAACGCAAGAAACTCAAAGAATCAGATAAAATCTGGAAAGAACCTCTCCTCACCATGTTATAATTAAGCTACTAAACCCATAAACCAAAGAAAATATATTGAAAGCAGTTAGAAAGAAAAAGCAAGTCACCTACAAAGGCAAGCCCATTAGAATGACTGCAAATTACTCAACACAAACTTAAGCCAGAAGGGCTTGGAATGATGTATTTCAAGTTCTGAAAGATAACTACTGTCAACCAAGATTACTTTATACTTCAAAGCTATCTATCCAAATTGATGGAGAAATAAGGACATTCCACAACAAAAACAGGCTAAAGGAACTTATGACAACTAAGCCAGCTCTACAGAAAATACTGGAAGGAATTCTTATTGTCTAAGAGAAAACAAAACACACACAGGAGGAAATAGAAAAAAGAAAAAACATATTCAAATAACAGTTAATACAAAGGACTAAAGAGAAAACAGGAAACACTACAAAATATGAAGAATGGTGAGAATAAATGCATACCTTTCACTAATAACTGTTAATATAAATGACCTCAATGAACCATACAAAAGACACAGGCTTGTATACTGGATTAAAAGGCAAAATCCTGCCACTTGTTGTCTCCAGGAAACTCATCTCTCAATAAAAGATAGATACTGTCTTAGGGTAAAAGGATGGAAAAATGCTATTTCAAGCAAACAGGCCTAGTAAACAAGCAGTGGTTACTATTCTAATATCTGACAAGATAGACTTCAAACCAACATTGTTTAGAACAAACAAAGAACATCATTTTATACTGATCAAAGGAACACTCCAGCAGTAGGACATTACAATCCTAAACATATATGCATCTAACAAGGGGGCTCCCAGTTTCATCACACAAACACTATTAGATTTAAGGTCACAGATAAATCAAACTCAATTGTAGTGGGAGACTTCAATACCCCACTGTCATCAATTGACAGTTCATTCTGGCAAAAAATAAACAGAGAGACATCTGAATTAGTTGATGTCATGGAACAAATGGACCAAACTGATATCTCCAGAACATTCCACACAAAAGCGAATATACATTTTTCTCAGAAGCACATGGAACATTCTCTAAAATACACCATATATTAGGACACAAAACAAATCCTCACAAATATAGGAAAACTGAAATAATCCCTTGTACTCTATCTGACCACAATGGAATTAAACTGCAAATTAGCAACAAGAAAATCTACATAGCATACAGAATTTCATGGAGACTAAACAGTACACTATTGAATGATCAATGGATCATTGAAGAAATCAAAAAGAATCAATAAATTCATAGAGTCAAATGATGACGATAATAAAACATACCAAAACCTTTGGGACACAATGAAGGCAGTCCTAAGAGGGAAATTTGTAGTTCTAAGTGCCTATATTAAGAAATTAGAGAGTTACCAAATAAACAATTTAATGTTCCACCTTCAGGCCTTGGAAAAAAGAAGAACAAGACAAATGAAAAATCAGTAGATGAAAAGAAATTATAAAGGTTAGGGAAGAAATTAATGAAATAAAAAACAATAAAAAATCCAAATAATCAATGAAAAAAGAGTTGGTTCTTTGAAAGGATAAACATAATTGATAAACCATTAGCAAATATGACCAGAAGAAAAACAAAAGAGACAAAAGTTAATAAGATTAGAGATGAGGGCTGGAGAGATGGCTTAGCGGTTAAGCGCTTGCCTGTGAAGCCTAAGGACCCCGGTTCGAGGCTCAGTTCCCCAGGTCCCACGTTAGCCAGATGCACAAGGGGGCGCACGTGTCTGGAGTTCGTTTGCAGAGGCTGGAAGCCCTGGCGCGCCCATTCTCCCTCTCTGCCTCTATCTGTCTTTCTCTCTGTCTGTCACTCTCAAGTAAATAAATAAATAAAAATTTAAAAAAAAAAAGATTAGAGATGAAAAAAGCACCATTAAAATAGATACCAAAGAAATTCAGACAATTATAAGGACACAATTTAAGAAAATATATGCTTCTAAGCTTGAAAATCTGAAAGAAATGATTTCCTTGATTCATATTACCTACCAAAATGAAATCAAGATAAGATAAGCCATTTAAATAGAACTATAACAAATACAATGATCCAAGCTGTTATAAAAAAAACTCCCAAATAAAAAAAGCCCAGGCTCAGATGGGTTCACTCATGAATTTTACCATACCTTCATGGAAGAACTAACTTCTCAATTTTTCCATAAAATAGAAAAGGAAGGAATTCTACCGAGTTCGTTCTGTGAAACCAGCATCACCCTCATATCAAAACCAGGCAACGACAAAACAAATAAAGAAAATTACAGACTAATCTCCCTCATGAACACAGATGCAAAAATTTTGAACAAAAAAAAAATTTTGAACAAAATATTGGCAAATAGAATACAAGTATATATTACAAATATTATTCACCCCAACCAATTTGGCTTTATCCCAGAAATTCAGGGATAGTTCAACATACAGAAATCAAATTTCTTTGTGTCATTTTTTTCTAACTGCTGTATAGAATTCCATTGTGTAGATATACCACATCTTAGTTATCCATTCTTCAGTGTTGGACATCTGGATTGATTCCATCTCTTAGCTATTACAAATTGAGCCACTACAAACTTGGTTGAGCAAATCTCTCTGGACTGTGGTTTGAAGGTTTTAGGGTAGATGCCCAGTAAGGGAATAACTGGGTCTGTTGGTATCTCTATAGTCAACTTTTTCCATAAATATTCCACTGTGGTTTTGTTTGAAATATTTTGACTATAAATGGTAGTGGTGAATATAGTTCATTGAACAATCCTGAAATAAAGCAATTACATAATTTGATATTACATATGTAAATGAGCACAAGAAATGATTAATCAGGGGAAAACAACAATAATCTCAACATTTATATAAAATTTTGATTAAGTGTAAGCAAAAAATCAGGGATGTCCTAAACTATATGCATATAATTTTCCTTTTCTAGCATTTTTTTCATGCAAGTCTAGGCATTCATTTAACTAACTTACTTATATTTGAGAAAACAAACAAACATACAATGTATAATTCAAATAATCTCTGATAAAATATTCAATTTCTTATGGACATAATCCTTTTCCTTGTAAGACTCAAACTCTCAGATTCTAACAAGAAAAATATATTAGTATCCATGAAGAGATGTTAAGGTGACTCTTGTCTAAGTGAATTACTTATAATTTCCAAATTCCTTTCCTGTTTAAAACTTAAACATATACTCAAAATTTGAGGAACTGACCAGAGTGGTAAGCACCAATCATGGAAGTTGTCCTTTGCATGGCAGGAGAAATGAGTAGGAAGATTTGTGGGTGTTCCCGGGAACTCATCAGTCTCCTGTTCATTTTCAATAGGAGACTCACAAGTTCCTGCAAATGCACACAAACTTATTTTAGGCAGGCACCCTTGGCAGGTAAGCAGATGATGAACTTTCCTCCATTTCAAGTGAACACAGTAACGTTTGTGCTGGGATCTCTTCAGTGGCTTGGCTGGTACGTGTCATTTTTCCCAGTGTGGTGAGGCTCCTAGTCACTGGTCACTCTCATTCACACAGTCAGTGGTTTCTAAGAGTGCTTCTTCTAGGCCAATCATTACTGTTGTCTTGAAGATACATTGGTGGATAATTTCTTAACTTTTGGACAATTCTACTGAATTATAAAATTTATTTTAAGTCAGCTTGAGAAAAAGCAGCAGTCCCTAGTGATAAAGTGAGGCAGTAATATTTACATTTTCCTTTGTAAATATGCTCCATTTGAACTTTGTGGGACAATGGGAAGAAATCAGGAACAGAAAGTAAGAGATTTGAATTATATTCACAGCCAACTTCCAGCCATACTGTCCTGACAAATGCCTTTGGCTTCAGTTTTCTTATATCTAAAATGACTATCTGGAGTATCTTTTCCATTCTAGATGAAAATGTGATTACAAAATAAATAACTGCAAACATACAAAATGAAATTATTTATGCATAAAATATAAGGTTATTAAAATAATCTTTTTAACAAATGTAGTAAAAAGTAGCATGCCCTGGCTTTAGTCATCATTATAAAATGTAAAGCTATAATTAATTATGAGTATAATGTTTTTGTTATTATATGGAAACAAATATTCACTTTGCCTTTGTACTATCGTTTAACAGTGAATTTTTCGCAAAGCTTTAATTCTCTATCATACCTTAGACTTTAGCTATTACTATTTTAATACAGATAAATTGTTGACCATGAAGGTAAGTGAATCTTCAAGGGAAAGAATTAAGTCAATCTGGAATTTCCAGCTTTAGAAACTTCTGCCTCCACTCATTTTTCCAGGAGAAAACCAAAAACCACATGGATAATAAATTAATTTGGTCTCTCCCTCTCTCTTTCGCTCTCCTTCACTCTCTTTTAGATCCCCATTGATCTTTCATATTTAAAAAAAAGTTCACAGTGGCAAAAAAAAAAAAATCATGGATTTGTGCCTCGTACAGCACAGTAAACAGGTTGCATTCATTTCACTACATGCATGCCATTTGTAAGGGACAGTCTATACATGGAAGCTTCATTAGAAAAGTGTAAATTTTAAGTACTACCTAGTTACTTAGAGTAACTAATTACATTTCTGTGTTTTCTTATTTTTTGAGCATTATTTCTCAGGGTCAAATGTCTAAGATCACATATGCATATAATTTGTTTGAAAGTAAAGCTGCTAAAATGAGTTTCTAGATAGGTATTGCAATGTGACAGGTTAATTGGTGGTGTGGAGAACAACCTTATCTGAATCACCTATTTTCATGCAGCATGGGGAGGGTGTGATCCACCTGGGGTAAGTCTTTCCACTAAGGCTGTTTTGGTGTCCCCATGATTTTACAAGTAAATTCCTCGCTCATACTCAGTTAGGAAGCCCACTGAACTTATTAGAACTGTGGAGGAATTGGCCTTTAGTCTGTTGGGGCTGCCATGTGTGTGGGAACAAGCGACCCACTGCTTCTTCCCAGAAAAGTTCATGCAGCAGGTACAAACTTGCACAGCTCTGACTTAGGAATCTGTTAAAACAAAATGGAGAATGCCATAATCAATGTGGCCTCAATGTGGTAACTGATGATGCTAAAATATTTAGAGAAGCTTTTCTCCAAATGAACCTAGAGATGGTAACTATGGTGGAAAGCCTTAGACTATACTGGAAGATTTTCTCTTTGCTTTCTATTATGAGTAGAATGGGAATAGATCCCAATGAATAATGGCTTCACTACATGGTTACAGAAAGTCATTGACTTTCATTGGGCATGGTAGTAATTCATGAACATGGATAAAAGGCAAGTAAAATGTGAGTTTCAAGTCAGTCCGGACTATATAATAAAACCTGACTCAAAAATAAACCAGAAAAAAAGATGAATATTTGAACACAGAAATTATATGCAACAAAGGAATTACATTTCCAAATTAAAATTCAAGAATACTTATAATCTATACAAATTAATAATATATCAAAACTTTATGCAACTGGCCTTTTATTAGACAGGTATTATATGCTGTGTTCACTTACGTTTCACACCTGCAAACTCTTGTGGAACTAATAAAACCAATTGCAATGTTGAATCATGTATGACTATCTAAGTAAATCAGAAATTCAGAAAACAATGACTGAAACACTGCTTTCACTGGAACAAACTAGGTGTCAACTGAGTATGATATTGTGGGTCCCTGGATCCTCTAAATCGTGGTTCTTTGAAGCCCATCTCCTAAAGGCTCTAGCCGGTGCCTGGCATATAACCTTTTTCCAATTTTGTTTTTACAGTAACAGTTTAGCTAATAATAAAAACCTGGTCATTTAGTCCGATATATGTCAGATTCAAAGATGCCAACATGAATTGGGTGTCATTTAGTAGTAAAGATTTGTGGAAGACAAAAAGGGCTTCATAATCAGATGCACGAGCCAACAATTACACCATCATGTGCTCAGGTGTGATGACAGGATATTTAGCCCATCAAAGCCTCAAACTTATAATTCTAAAATGAGGTATAAATACTATCTCATGGTGTTTTTCTGTTATTCTTTTTATTTTGTTAATTACAAACTTTGCATGAACACATTATGTGTTGGTATCGTCCTTTCCCTGCGCCTTGGTCCCATTCCAATGAGGACCCTCCTTAGTGAGACTGCTGCTATTCACCATGGAATTGTGGGTTATAAGTTGTAAGAGCAGCAGTCAGTCATGGGAGGGGGTTAGTAATGAATCTGGATATTCCATCCCACCTTGTGGCTCTAATAATCTTTCTACCTCCTCTTCCCCAAATTCTGAGCCATGGTGGATGTATTTTAAGTCTATTTTAGTGTTGTGCTATCAGCAGCTTCGATTTATGCTTTAGCACATTTTAATTAACATTACTAAAGGTATTAAACGAAAAATTAAATTAAAAATGTATGCTATATCTCTTGTACAAAATTTACATAAACTGAAATCTTGAAGTTAGAAAAGAATTGATAAGAAAAATATACAGCATATCAATTACAACCCAGCTACATTAATGAAAATGTGATAACCACATGATGGCAATGAACTATGTTACCTGCAGACTATGGTCTCTATGTCCACTAACCTGTCTCAACATTAACTGGAAATGTCATTATAATGATAGATATTGTATTGTCTATTAAGAGAAACTGTTCATTGGCACCATTATATCTATTTGATAATTTTCAGCAACTTCTGCTTATAGATTTGGATGACTAGACAAAAAACACTTAATTCATAAAGTCACAATGAAGAAAATGATGAGAAAAGATACAGTAAGGAACATAGACATTTCTCAAGCACAGAACAATATCACCTATACAATATAAACACTGTAAAACACTTATAGAGAATTTTAAGTTGTCCAGTGTTATAATCTTTGAACAAACAAACTCCAAGGAATAACAAAGAGTTTTCTTATTATAAAGTGCCTTGCTTTATCTAAGTAGATCTAAAAAAGATATGATGAGTATTTGAGAGGAATGTGAATTCCATAATGCATCTTTCATGCCTTGACATAATAACACAAATATCAAGGATTTTATTGAATTTTTGAAAATAGAATTATCATGTTATACTGAGTTCTAAGAGGTAAAGTTACCAATTCACTTTTCTATATTTTAGCTTAGTGATTAGGAAGGTTCCAACAAACTTTAAAGGAACATTTTGAAGATACCGTTAATATATAAGTTATTTATGCAGAATGTTTTCAATGATACTTATTGAAGTTCATAAAAAGAAAGCATGATTCACAAAAGAAACTGTACTTAAGTTTCTTGGCAACATCTGAATTTGAACAAAACTATTTTAAGTGATTATAGTGATATATCTTCAATCAATAATCATTTTTATAAAACTGAAAAATCTGCTTGAACAACATGAAATCAACAGCACTTTAATGTGAAAACAGTAATATGTTGAATGATAATTCACGGTGATACATACCTACTTACATCAAAACTCTATGAATTTCTGTTAGAAGACACAATAACATATACATTTTATTTTGTCAGATTTTTAAGTTACTACATTAGTTAAACTAGCCCTGTTGAATTTTATATCAAGTGGTATCACTTAAACAGTTTCTGATTAGTTTTAATTTTGTGACAGAATGCACAAATAATGAGGAATAGTTAAACAATATCATACTTTCAGAAAAGAAATTTGATTCTTGCTGAAGTCTCTTTTGACCAAAAGAAATCATATCTTTCATATATTTTCAGTTTTCACCTTTGATTATATACAAAGAGTGACTGAAATGATAATAGTAGGTGTTTCAAGATATGTATTTTCAATCCATCTTTTAATCTAGCACAATAGTACATACTTTCAATATGTAACAATTCAAGTATTTTAGAATCATATGAAAGTAAAAGTAGAAGGCCCCTACCATCTCTCTCCAACCTAATTATCATCTTGGGAGTGAGCATGTTTAATAATTATTGTTAAACTTTCAGAATGTTTCATACTTGTATGGTGTTTTGGTTTCCCTTGCATGAGCAGATATCATATTCTTTAATCCTAGGACTTAGTTTTGACAATTCTTTTTTTTTTTTTTTTTTTCAAGGTAGAGTCTTGCTCTAGCCCAGGCTGACCTGGAATTAACTAGGTAGACTCAGGGTGGCCTTGAACTCACAGCCATCCTCCTACCTCTGCTGGGATTAAGGACATGTGCCACCATGCCCAGCACAGTTTTGGCAATTCTTTTTAAAGATTATTTTCTGATTTATTTTTATTTATTTATTTGAGACAGAGAGAGAAAGAGAGAGAGAGAATGGGCGTGCCAGGGCCTCCAGCCACTACAAACGAACTCCAGACGCGTGTGCCCCCTTGTGCATCTGGCCAACGTGGGTCCTGAGGAATCAAGCCTCAAACCAGGGTCTTTAGGCTTCACAGGCAAGCGCTTAACCAATAAGCCATCTCTCCAATCCCTAGTTTTGGCAATTCTTGATGCATGACTGTTATCTTTCTATGAGCAATTCTAGATTTATGGGTAATATTCCATGATATATATTTATTAAAATTGATAACCTTCCCTTCTCCAAAAATAGTACTCTTTTTTTCCCATACTACAATTCTACAATAGTATGTTTGAGTAATTCTATTTATTTTTGTGCATTATATAATTTTTGGAGAAGTATGGTACAGATTTGTTTTACTGGTGTACTTGCCATACATAAACATCATACATATGTGTGTTCCTTGTGTGTGGATGCACATGCATATATGGGTTGTTGTGTGGAGGCAAGATGTTAAGTACAGGGTATCTATCTTATTTATTGTTCTCCAATTTTCTTTGTGCTACAGGGCCTCCCAATAAACTTGAAGCTCAATATAGTCCACAAATCCCAGGTATTCTTTTGGCTTCCCTACCATGCAGAATTCAGACAAGTGTTCAGAATTCAAACTCAGGTTGATATGCTTATGTGGCAAGTACTTTGCCTTCTGAGCCATTTTCCCACTCAAGTATCCTAGTTTTGTTGTCTATTTGTTGTTACTAAATAACTAGAGACTAAAATTGTCTACAAGAAATCCACTGTACATTTCCATCAGTAGACAATACTGGTAATCTTTGATCTGTGCCATTGACAACATGAGATACTATATTTGTTTTATTATTTTTAAAAGTTTCACAAAAGGAAACAGTATTTTATTATAATCTTTGTATATAATGAAACTATGTTTTATATATATTTCTATTGATAAGTATTCATATCATTTTTCCTATAAATATTGACAATTCTGCAATTTGTTTTTATTTTTTAAGGAACTATTTATATTATTACAGTTTATAATAATGTGTGTTATATAATACAAACATTTGCTTCAAGCTTTTGGCTTATATTTAATATTATTTGTGATACATCTCAGTTTTTAGACTTTTTTCAAAGCTATTTTTAAAGCATTTTATAAAAGTATACATACAGCCTTTTAGATTAGTGGATATTTAAATCAATCAGTAATGTGTTAATCAAACCAAGTTTTACCTCTGACTTAGTAGAACATTTCTCAATCTAACATTACATAATAAGCACATATTTTATTTTTTAATTTACATTTTTTAAAATTAGAATTTAATTTTATCTTATAAAAATTAATAGTAATTTTTTAGTCCCTGAATAGTAAGTGGTATCAACATATAATAATATTTTGCAAAGACAGTTTTTGTCATGAATATGACAGTAATGTGAGTGAATGCTTATATATGTGTATGTATTACTACATGTGTGTGGGTGAGTGTAAAAAGACTTGTCTGCCCATGCATGTGGAAGACACAGGAAAATCTCAGGTGTTGTACTCAGGACTATCATCCACATTCTTTGTATCATCATGCTTGGAATTTTTATATAGTTACTAGGGTTTGAATTCAGGCCCACATGCTTATGAGGCAAACACTTTACTGACTAAGGTATCTACAGACTGTCTTAATTTTTTTAACTGGAAAAAGTATATATTATATACACCATGTTTTAAAATGTTTATAATTTTCAAATGTAATAGCTAGTTAACATGTACATTAATTCATGTATCTTGTGTGATAATATTCCCTTTTGGGGACATAAAAACCTAAGATGACTGTCAATCATCTACATAGAGATATTTTACTCATTTATTTATTTATTTACTTACTTACTTAATTTTTTTGTTTTTTTGAGGTTGGGTCTCACTCTGGCCCAGGCTGACCTGGAATTCACTATGTATTCTCAGGGTGGCCTTGAACTCACAGTGATCCTCCGCCCTATGCCTCTCAAGGGCTGGAATTAAAGGTGTACGCCACCATGCCCGGCTACAAATTGCCAAGCATACAAATTCACATTTCAGGTACAATCCAAGTCATATATAAAGATTTTCAAATTATCAACATAAAGTGCTTAGGGGAATTTGTTGATATTAGTTGTTAATAATTCTTAAAATGAAATATTCTAGGAATAAAATTTAATGATCACTGATAAATAAGAATAATCAAAAGCATCCATGCTTTCAAGAGAGAAATAGATGAATACCAAAAAGTATAACCTAGAAACCTAAAAAGAAAAAGAAATAAAATAAAAATTCCAAAATAAAGAACAGATTTAAACCTTGAGAAAATGCCAGTCAATTTATAATGTTCATGTGAAATCAGTAGTATTTGTGATATATTTCTCAGGGTTACTTCCAAATATTAAATTTATTTTCGAATTGGTACTCATGTTATATGTGGCTTTATTTTAGTTCATGTTTGCCTGACACAGTATTTAATGATAATATTTTCCAACATCTGTTATGAATTTTATCATATGTGTTACTATTTTAGAGGCAAGAGAGGTATAACTATTTATATGCAAAATGGTACCTAGAATATGAACAAAAATATGAGAATGTTGGCACACAATTATGCAACAAGTTGCTTATAAGCCTGCATTGTTAATATTGTTAATAGTTTCAAAATAACGAAATAAAACTGCACTATAAAAAACTTTAGTTAGAAAGACATGTTTACCAGAAGACACAGTGGTGGTGTAGTCAGCAAGACCCAGATCTGGATCCTAGGTGAATTCTTCTATGATGACTCCTATATAATATTGTTATGGAATTATATATATTAAGGATTTAAACAATACTGTTGTATCCTATATTACTGTTTATGAGTGTATATCATCTATACATTTTTTAAATTTTCTATGGAATCCCAAAGAGAGTAAGATAAAGTAATTTTAGGAATCAAATGTGGCTTTATAAATTATAAATAAGAGAAAATTTCATGACACTAATATAAGTACCTCTAATATGTCCTTTTAATTCATTCTCAGCTTACCATGTAACTAATTTCTGAAAATATCAATAGGTATTGATGAAGTTTAAAGACATGAAGATGAGAAGACAATAGATTGGCTCCATCTCTCTCTTGCAAAAATTAATGAGGTAAGACATAGTTTTTGCTTGCCACCAGTACTAAACTCTCCCATATGGAGTGATCAGTATCCAGTGAGACTTACCTGTTAATAAAAGGACACAGGTTTTATCATTATGCAAAGACCAAAGGAAAAGAAAGTAGACATACAAATAGAATTAGATGTTTAGGAAATGGTCCACAAAAGATATGACAATGATGAAACAAAGAGCATATATTAAATTATGCTGATTTTTTTTTCTTTTGAACATATAAAAATCAGTACGAGCAAAGCCCATATACTGGGACCACGAGGTGCATTTTAGTCACTTCAGTCAGGTGTTACAGATGTATACCTCTCCTACATAGAGTCAATGGGAAGTTCCTTTTCAATTCTTGGCCATCTCTTCCCTGCTAAGTTGCTCTTATTTATTGACATATTTAAGTAAATATTCAAGTATATGTATATATGTTATTTATTTATTTTTGTTTTTGAGGTGGGATTTTGCTCTAGCCCACGCTGACCTGGAATTCACTATGTTGTCTCAGTCTTGCCTCAGACCAGCAGAGATCCCCTGCCTCTGACTCTTGAGTGCAACGATTAAAGGCATATGCCACCATGACCAGAATGTGCATGTAATTTTGAGCCAGGTGACATGGCCTCACATCCTGGCTTTATTAACTTCAACCTGCTATGCAACTTCCATCTTTCATAAAATGAAAATTGCAATTCTCTCTACATCATGGAATTCCAGGGATTGATTTTGATGAACATATATAAAAATCTTGAGGGAAAATGCCACGAAATAATGATCAAAATATCAGCTATTTTCCTGGAGTATTCCTCACTAAATGTCTTTCATATATTTAGATGTAGTTCTTCCATTTTAAATGCTTCTCAAAATAAATGAAAATTTAGAGACAATAGATTTAGGACTTGTTTCACTAAAAACCAAACGTTTCTAGTAGACATCATGCTAGAAACTATTTCCCTTTGTTTAAAGTAACACCTCATGTTTAGTAATATTCAAAGAAAGGGCAAAAATTATGTGAGTGAAAGTGAAAATATAAAATATTCAATACACGGAAAGGTAAAACAAGTGAGCACTAACAACCCTTGGAAAAAAAATACATTTGAAGAGCTTTACCTTTGTTTTTCCATGAAGGTATTTGATATTTAAAATTACTTTTCACAAGAATAGAATTATAATGTAATGTTTGAAGATGACTTTAAACAAGTTTAAGTAATTCACCAAATGTCATTGATAAGACAATAAGCCAAATCACTAAGTTTGAAAAAAGATAGTCTGTAAAACTTCTTCCAACACATATCATCCAAAATAATTCGGAATAAAATAGATAAAATATTCAGTAACATAAATAATCCCATAAAATAAGATGATGAAATGTATAGCCTGAGATGCCATCCAAACACACTGACAAAATTTAAATTTAGCCATCCATAGATAAGTAACTGAAATAAAATGATGAAGAACAAAGTATATCAGCAGGTGCTTTATCCTCTAATATACTGACAAAATTGAAATTCAAACATTCATAACTATTTTAAAATTGACAGTTAAATTGTATTGTCAATTTAATCAGATTAGGAAGCTAGAAAATCAAGGCTCTTGGGCAGGTCTGTGAAGGTGTTTCCAGAAAGGATTAATGAGGGATGAAGTCCTTCCCCCACCGTGGTGAACTACATATAAGGAGGTTCCAAGAGAATACAGGCCTTTTGCCATGATATTTGTTTATGCATGCATCTAGTTGGCTGCTGCTGTCATTCATGAACACTGGAACCCAGCCTCTTCAGCCTTCCATGCAAACTAAAGGCTGGCTACTCTAGAGATCCTCCAGTCCTTCAGTGCCAGAGTAGGACTGATGAGTTGTCCACCCTCATGGTCTGAGAAGCTACTGCGTTCTCTGACCCTGCAGCTTTCAAATAGATGTTGGGCTGTTCAGCTTGTATAATGTAAGGTAATCTAATGCATCGCCTTTATAATACATACTCGTTCTATCAACTCTGACTGATATAGTAAAGGAACCCATACAATATCATAGAATTATTTGTTCAGAGAAGAAAATTCAAGGTCTCTATCAAAATTATTGTTCTGTTAGATTTATTTTTTCTACTTGTTGTTATGAAAAAGAATACTAGGTACGTCATAAATACCAGATTCCTATCATTTTTAAATTTGTCTATAAAAATGTTAAAATTGAAGAAATGGATTATAGTTATAAAAATGAAGGTCAGGTTTTCTTCAAATTCTTCACTTCCAGAAATAGCATGAGGCTATAAAATTGATATAAAAACTCCCACTTTTAAGTTGTTTAATTGCATTATATACAGGGACCTCATTTGAGCATAGTACATGGGTGCATACTGGCACACAAATGGAATCCATAATATTAACCACCAGGCCTAGTCAGAGATGGGGTCCACTCTAATTGCTGGGCAGGCCATACAAACTCAGGTACAAGGTTCACTAACAGATACAGCAACTACGTCCACTTTCAGGCAAACTGGTCTTTAGATAGACTAGGACTCTAGACTGCTCCTAGAATCTATCCAGCATCTGTTTCTTCCAGATTTTAAATTTGCTCCAGAATCAGTCAGGTGGAACTCTACAGCTCTAGCAATTAGGTGGTCATACAAGGACCTTGTCTCAAATCAACCCTTGGAAACACACTCCTAGGCCCACCCTATTATGTGGCCAGTTCCTTATCGCTGTGACAAAATAACTGACAGAAGCAACTTAAGAGAAGAAGGGTGAATTGTCTCATGTTTTCAGAGGATTTCTGATAACCATAGCAGCAGGAATGGTTCTTTCAATAGCAGAACCTGATGGTGATTCCTGTGCACAATTAGAGGACAAGAAAGTAGAGATGGTGGGACCAGACAGAGGCAGGTAAAGTCTTCAAAGGTCTGCCTGCTAGTCACCTATTTCCAAGAAATAGACACTAATGTGTAAAGGCATCACTCCTTTCAAAATACTTCCAGGGGCCTACACCTATTAAATTCTCTATAAAAAAGTAAGGATTATCTCATTTGTCTGGTGCTAACTTATTTTCCATTGGAGAATCTTCTTCTTTTTTTCAGATAGATATAGATCCTAAGGAGAGAGCCACCCCATCATACCTCAAAAGGGCCTTAGCTGAAACTAAGAACAATTGGAGAAACAAGCAAGGGTGCTGTTTCTTGGTGAACCGGGTACCAGCACAAGGGTAAAGGAGATCATTACAGAGAAAAATCAATTCCTACCAAATCAGAGATCCAGAGACCCAGAGGCCCCCAACACCTCATCACTGAAGCAGACCAAAAATAAACCCAACATGGCTCAGGGAAATTTTGTGGAAGAGGCGGTGGTAAGAATGTCAGAGCCACATGTTGGATCATGATATGCAGAGACATTTCTCCTACCCATAACTGTGGGCTAACTGCAGAATGCATGACCCATCCATATACGTCAATAAGGAGGGGCAAAGGGGGAGGGTATAGGTAATGGATGAGCCTAATAATAGTACCAAAATGACTGTATTTGCTGAGTACAAAACTAATTAATAAAAAACATTAAAAAATGAGAAAAAATCTTTCTGTGTCTTTGTCTTTGGCATACAGAAAGGCTGCTGACTTTTGTGCATTGATTTTGTATCCTGCTACTTTGCTGAAGGAGTTAATCACCTTTAAGAGTTTCGAGATAGAGGTTCTCAGGTCTCTTATGTATACAATCATATTGTCTGTGAATAGGGCTAACTTAACTGTTTCCTTTCCAATTTGTACCCCTTTTATTTCTTTCCCGTCTTATTGCTTGAGGACTTCCAGTACTATGTTGAAGGGCAGTGGTGAAAGTGGACACCCCTGTCTTGTCCCTGATCTCAATGGGAATTCCTTCAATTTCTCCCCAGTAAGTATTATTTGGGCTTTCAGGGCTTCAAAAAAGAAAGCCTTTATTATGTTGAGATATAAAGCATTCATGCCTATTCTCTCCAGTGTTTTGATCATGAAGTGATGTATTTTGTCAACGGTCTTTTGTGCATCTATTGAAATGATCATGTGATTTTTGTGTTTAGGCTTATTTATGTAGTATATTACATTGATAGATTTCTGTATGTCAAACCACAATTGCATTCCTGGGATGAAGCCTACTTGATCAAGGTATATAATGCTTTTGATGTGTTGGTGAATTCAGTTTGTGAGGATTTTGTTCAGGATCTTTGCATCTAAGTTCATCAGAGAAATAGGCCTATAGTTATCTTTTCTTGTGGCAGCTCTGCTTGATTTTGGTTTTAGGGTGATACTAGCTTCATAGAAGGAGTTGGGGAGGTTTCCGTTCTCTGATTGTGTGCCACAGTTTGAGAAAAGTTGGTTTCAGTTCTTCCATGAAGGTTTGATAGAATTCAACTAAGAAGCCATCTGGCCCTGGACTCTTCTTTTTTGGGAGGTTTTCGATTGCCTTTTCAATTCCAATGGGTGTGATAGGTTTGTTTAGATTAATCTGCTCTGAGTTTAGCTTTGGAAAATTAACAAATGGTGGCAAGAATGTGTATGAAAGGCAATCACTGTACATTGCTAGTGGGGATATGAATTACTAAATCCTATGATATGGAAAAGAATGGAGGTTTCCGAAGTAATTAATGAAAGAACTATCATATGATCCAGTAATTCCATCTCTAGGTACATATACATGGGACATGAAAAGGTAATGCCATCCCAGATACAGTTTGGCATCATTTGCAATGTAGAAGGTAACAGAATCCATCTCAGTAGCAATTGAGACCTAAATCTAGAAAATGTAGTACACACGCAATTACTGTTCATCCTAAAATGAAATTGTAACATTTGCATTATTATGGTTAAACAAGGAAATTTTAGCTTAAGCTAGGCACAGAAAAAGAAATATCACATGATCCCACTTACACATGTAATCTAAAAATTAAACTAATATAACCCTCTCCCCCCAAAAAAGAATGGTGAACAGGAGAAGCAAAAGGGTAAGAATTGGGGACATAATGACAAGTTCCATATATGTTTTGATGTATCGTTTGAAAACTGCTGAACAATAGTGTCTCACTATAAAAAATAAATTTGAGGTAATGCAAATTTTAACTAACTCCATTAACCATTAAAACATATATACATATTTTAAAACAGGGCTGGAAAGATGGCTAAGCAGTTAAGGCACTTGCCTGGAAAGCCTAAGGAATCAGGTTTGATTCCCCAGTACCCATGTAAAGCCAGGTGCACTAGGTGGCATGTGCATCTGGAGTTCTTTTGCAGTGGCTATATGGCCAGGAACATCAATTCTCTATCTGCCTCCCTCTCTATCTGCCCTTCTCTCTCTCTCTCCATCTATCTATCTATCTATCTATCTATCTATCTATCTATCTATCTATCTATCATCTATCTATCTATCTATCTATCTATCTATCTAATCACTGGTAGCTGTGGTGGTTTGAATAGATGGCCCCCAATATATTCAGTTGTTTATTTGTTTGTAGTTTGCATCTTTAGCCACCTCGCTGGAGGCAATGTCACTGGGTGAATATTAAGGTGTGGTGGTGGGTTTCAGATTTCAATCTATAGATATGCAAAGTGTACCTATCTGGAGTTGCTGAAGTGTGCTGTGCTGTGTGGCTTTTTGGCTTTTGGCTTGTACTTCTCTCTCTGCTTGGACCTCTGAAGGCAGGCCAGCTTCTGCCATTTATGGAACTTCCCCTGCATCTGTAAGCTTCAATAAATTCCTTCCTCCATAACTGTGCCTGGTCTGGAAGTTCATCTCAGTGAACCTGAATCTGTCTGCTACAGAAGCCTGACTACAAAGAAATTCAATATAATTCCTTTTGTAATTGAGTAACTTAATAATGTGTTCTGATCAATTTATCATTTTTTTTCTCCTTTGTCCTCTACCCTTCATTCTCTGAGAACCATCTTCTCTCAAGGCAGTCTGTCCTATACATAAAACAAAAATACTTGAAAAGGTAAATAATGTACTGTTTGTTAATATTTCTTTTCCATCTTGTATGTTTTTTATTTTCTTCAATCTTAGGTTGAAGTGGTATTTTAAGTCTTTTATATGATCAAATGTGCAAGTATAACAAATAAATCAAGCAATCAATGAAACTTGTACGATGGTCTGTTTAGATTATGTACATATTCTTGATAATTGTGGTTCTCAAATCGTGTGCCTGCATGATTATTTTCTAGGCTTTGCAAAAACAATATACCTGATTATGCTGTTTTCTTCTGTCTGATAGCTTTTATGTTGTATAGTAATCTTTTCACAGCAAGACATGCAAGTATGTCACTTACTTTAATGAAGAGAAATGTTGCTTGCACATATTATTTATTTCATAGCACACCTAGAGTTCATTTTATAGTTATTTAGCGATGCTTTTCCAGCTAAAGAAAAAATCAACATAGCTTTACATGAAGCTCGCATTCTGTCATAACAATGTGCAGAATGTAAAGTTATTCCATAAAGCAGATAATAATTTTCCTGATTTCTGCATCATTGACTGGTAATAGTTTGTTTTAAATATACAATTCAGTGATGACACAGTGTTAAGCATGTGATTGCCTATTGCCTACATTTACAAAGAACAAATGGAGTATTTAAACTATCAAGCTACACTGATTCCTGATTTCAGAACAAAATTAAGCATGACTATAAACATATGTCAAAGTCTTGGCCTTCTTGAATGCACTACATCTGGGGAATTCAGTCTCTTAACATCAATATTCTCTCATTTCCTGCCAAAATTTGTCCTTGTATGAAACAGTGCATTACCTGAAGAAATCACTATCACTGGACAAGGAATGGCAGAAGCTAAAGAGAGACTTCAAATGATCTGAAATTCATTTAGAAAAATGAGGCAGTACCGTTTAAGTGTGAAAATGTATGCAGTTACTTCATTGCATTCTAAATACAAGAAACACATTTTACGCCAAATTATTCAGTGAAAGGAGTAATCCATAGAAAGAGAGTAAAATAAATAAGATAGTGTCGATTAATTAACTGATTGATTAATCAATTAATTTGGAGACAAGGTTTATCTATGTATACAAAAGTTACTCAAAACTCATAACCATCCATTTTAGCATCCTGAGTAATGCCATTATAGGACTCCACCATCCTGTATATTTATAAATATTCCTAGGCAAAGATAAAAATCAGCTTTCACACTACAGCACTTGAGATGAACTACATTCTCAACAATGCGAACTTAATAAAATGAAAAATAATGCCCACCTTTACACTGATGTAGTATTTTTATGTTAACTGTGAGTGGTTTTAACCAACATATATATAGTACTATAAAGAATATTAATGTTAATCTTCTGGGAAATAAAATGTATTTTGTTTAGTTTTAAATATTTATTTTATTTATATACTTGCAACAGAAAGAGACAGAGATAATGGGCATGCCAAGGTCTCTAGACTCTGTGAATGAACTTCAGATACATGTTCCACTTTTTACATCTGCCTTAACATGGTGTGTTGGTCCCCAACAAACTTACATTACAGAAAAACTTACATTCTAGAAAAGAAATGCACAGTATGGACTATATTTGTCAGGTACTGGTGCAATGGAAAGCAAATGAAAAAAGTAAATTTCCAAAAGAACAACAGAAAAATATAAGGCAATAAGAAAATAAAATTATTCTGTCCAACATTCAATCACAGGGAGAAATTAAATATCTTCTTTTTCCTGATCCAAATCATTTATCCAAAGACAATTGAAAATTACAGTGCAAAATGATCATACATTGCAAGATTAGGAAAATAGTTTGTGTAAAGCACATGATAAAAAGGGAAATCAGATGACATATGGACAATTAAAGTTATTGTGTATTTTATAGTTTATTATTTTACGTATATATTTAATACCTGTATCTCTATAAATTTATTATGTAATTTCATTTTGACAATTTATTTCAATAATTGAAACCAAATTCATAACAATATGCCTATTTTTTATGTAAAGAATTACATTGATAGTTCATTGATATATGTTAAGACATTTTATCTACAGACACATACACTTCCCAAAATCTGAATCATTTTTCATGTTTTAGATCAAAATTCATTTTCCATGCTAACATCTGCAGAGAAAAATATAAACATCATACGATGATGATTACTCTGGTTGACAATAAAAGAACTATACTAGAATTTTTCCTTAATTCATTATTCTTTTTTCACAACAAAGACCAGAAATATAAAAGTGCCTCAATGTTACCAATTTTACCATAAAGTAAGTAACAAATGGTCTTAAATACCATTCCCAGCTACAAAAGGACTCTGTTCTGTAGCATCCTGTTCTAAAATTTGCTATAACCTACCTCCTGCCCTGTGGATTAATGATATTAAAACTCTTGGCCATATCCAGGTTGGTTGGAATCTAGTGCATTGCAAACACTAGTATGGTACTTTTAAATGTTGATTGTAGTAGCTTTGGGGCTCTCATTTCCTCTTGCATATTGCCCTCCCATGCTCATTATGGAGGTTACATTGACTGCTGCGATACTACTAATTTCACTGAGTGGAAGGTATTAGGCAACTCTTAGTACACGTGGACATGATCTACTAACCATTATAAATAACTCTTAAAGAGTATTTAGATAAATACATATGTAACTAAACAGAATGCATTAGAGTAAAATCGTAGCCAAGCTGGTGTGTGAAGGAAATAAGTGGAAGTAAGGTTTCTACTAGACTAACTGAAATGTTTTACCACTCCCAATTTGACGTAGGTCTCTAAATTTTGTGCATTTTATTACATTTCAGAATAGCAAGGTAAAATAGTAAATGCACATTAAAGCATTAAAACATGGAGATTTGTATTTTTTATGTGATGGTACAGTGTAGACAAATAGATAAATGGTAGATAGAAAGATAAAATTAAAGAAATTTACTTAACAAATATATTGGGCACTTATGTTCAATGTGAAAAAAGCAATGCTAGGAAGAAAATACCACAGTCAATATGAGAAACATGATCTGTATCACCTAATGTATATAAACACAAACATGCAATTGACCAAAAGCAGGGGAGTTCAATTAGACTGCACATGGATGAGCATGTTCACCACAGATCAGTAGCATATATTTTACTTCCTACCTCTCTTAAACTGAAGTGGCCAACATTTTGTTAGGCATCTACATTAAGTAAACACTTCTTTAGCATACATTTCTGTGAATACAAAAAAAATGTCACTAGTTGAAGAGATATGAAACAGTATATGCACTATGTTTACATTCAATATGAAAAACTAATGTCAACCTTTAAATTGAGCCTCACATGCTTAAAAAATTCAAAGCATATTTTGAAATATCACTGCTTGAAATTGTAATTTTAAGGACCCTAGATACTAAAATTATGCTTACATTTATGACACCTGCCATATGCACATTTCCATTACCTTATGCCCCTTTGTAAACAAGTTAAAATAAAAGGTAACACCTTAAAATTCAAATCTGGGGGGCTAGGTAGATGGCTTTGTGGTTAATGCACTTGTCTACAAAGCCTAATGACTTGGGTTTGATTCCCCATTACCCAAGTAAAGTCAGATGTACAAGATGGCATGTGTCTGGAGTTTGTATGCAGTAGTTAGGTATCTTTGTATGCCTTCTCATTCTCTCTACCTCTCTCTGTCAAATAAATAATGAATAAAATATTTTACAACAAAGCAGACAGTAAATTATGACATATCATAAAATAAAATAGCATTCTATATGCACCATTCAGTATGTTCTATCATGCTATGTTGATGACACTAATACATTACATCTCATAATGTCAACTATGGCAACATGAAGTCAATATTACAAGAACTTCTCATCTAGATTTGTGTCTTCTTCTATAAGGATTATAATATTTAAATCCTAATGCAAAGAATAAACATGAGGGCTGAAGAGATTATTTAGTAGTTAAAGGTGCTTGCTTGCAAAGACTAGTGACCTGAATTTGATTCCCCAGTGTGTGGTACCATGTGTGGTAGTTTGATTCAGGTGATCACCATAAACCTACTGTTCTGAATGCCATGTCCCTAGCTGATGGCAACTTGGGATTTGAAGCCTCCTGGAGGCATTGTATTGTTAGAGGTAGAATTATGGTTGTTTTGGTATTGAAAGTTGGTCTTTCCATTTTCTCAAGTCCTCCTCAATTTCTTTTTGGAATGTTTTTATGTTTTCGTTGTATCGATCTTTCACTTCCTTGGTAACTAAAGAATGCAATCCAATATTACCAGAAATATAAAAATTGTATTTTGTTGAAATATGTTTCAAACTGATCTAATCTCAAATATTTTCAATCTAGTGTAAACAGATGAAGCCAGAAGTAAGTATAATAAGACTGTATAAAATAGGAAACTATGTGATAGTTTTGACCAGTAATGGAGAGAAAAAAATAGAACTGATGTTATTTTACATAATAGTAATAGTATAGAAATGCTCAGAGTTTTCCATAAATAAATAAAAATATAAGCATATTTTATAAAATGTATTTGAACATGTAAAAGCAAATATATTAGAGGAAACACGTTTTTGTTAATGAAAATTGTGCATATATTCTCACATTTCAAGACAAAACTAAATTTCTTGTGGTAGAGTTTATAGCAAAGTAACAGTTCATTATAATATGAATTCATAAAAGGAAGAAAAATAAACAAAATATGAATTCTTAGAATGCAGAAAACTTATTATAACCAATGTTTATAAATTTTGAAATCCAAGTTTTATGGTATAAAGATAGTTTTGTGCAAGAGAATAGAATAAATAATCTGACAAAAATCTGTCTGCTTTTGGGAAACCTTGTAGGTCTCTTTGATCAACAGCTCATTGTGAATGTTAGCCACATGCTGGTACTGACAGTTACAGGTCAGCACCCAAGAAGAGAAGGAAGAAAAAGATAAGTAATATAAAAGAAATAGAGAGAGGGGAAAGAAGTTGGGGGGCGGGGAGAGAGAGAGAGAGAGAGAGAGAGAGAGAAAGAGGGAGAAAAACAGGAATAGATTAAGATTAAGGTCTGTCTTCATGCTCTCTCCAGGGCCTTGTGATTCAGGTATTTCCTCCAAGGGCCTGATGAAGATTCAACCATAGTCTGTCTTTTAGGATGTAGAATTTTATAGTACCATTGCCATTTTGTTCCAATTTTGTGTCCCCCATTCCTACCCCTCTCCTCCCCTCCTGTCCCACCCACCCTATTGTCTGGTCCTCAAGATGCTTATTAGGTATGTTAGCATCTCAGGTAGGTTCAGGTTAGGAGCCATAGATGATTGAGACTATATGATGATTATCCTTCTGTGATTGGGTGAGTTCACTGAGAATGATCTGTTTCAGGTTCAACCATTTTTTTTTTCAAATTTTCTGTCAGAGGACTAGATGAACCACCAAAGGTAAGTTTAAAGACCCTACTGCTGAAGACACCATATGCTGTTGTTATGTAACATGGAGTGACCTGACTGGAATCTGAAAGAGAATCAGTCTCCAAACAGTTAGTTCATCTAGTGCCAGAAGGTGGGTGCTACATGAGTAACTAGGGGAAAATGACCAACATCTGTCCAAGCAACTAGTGGTCTAAGCTACTCAGCAGCAAACAACCTGACATAATGCTCACACAAGTGCAATAGTGGCGCACATCCATGGTGAGAAACCAACTGCTCTCGAATTGGCTAAGTTATCGGCTCAGTGGAACAGAACCCATAGCTGAAGCTGGGAATCAACTCAGAACTATATCCACAAATTAGCCTATTCTCCGTTATCAAGCTTTCACAAATTGTGGGCTTCAAAATAGCTTATACCTGTTAAATTCTCTCTAAAAAAAATAAAATAAAACAAAAATTATTCCATTTATTTGGTGCCAATTTCACTCTCTATTGCATAATTTGCTCCTCTGTTTCAGACGGATGTAGGTTCTAAGGACTGATACAGCCCATCATACCTCAAAAGGGCCCCAGCTGAAAATAAGAGTAATTGGGGAAAGGAGCAAGAGTACTGCTTCCTTGGTGAACCTGCTACCAGCCCAAGGGTAAGGAGATAGACACAGAGAATACTCAACTCCTACCAAACCAGATATCCAGAGACACAGAGGCTCCCAAGACCTCATCACTGAAGCAGACCTAAAATAAATTCACCATGGCTCAGTGAAGTTTGCGGAAGAAGGGGTGGACAGAATGTTAGAGCCACATGTTAGGTGATCATGCACAGAGACATTGCCTCTTACCCATAACTGATGACTAACCTCACAATGCATGGCTCATATTCCCCAATGAGGAGGGTCCCTGTGGAGGAGGGAGGACAGTGAGGAGGCTAATGATGGTACCAACATGACTGTATACACTATGTAAATAACTAATAAAAAATAGGAAAAAAAAATGAAGTTATTGTTTCTATGAAGTAAAGTTCCAAGAAAATAGCCACACCTTTGTTAAAGTTTCAAGACTGATTGACCAATTAGGGCATCATGATTGGAGAGAGTTGAAAAGTTGCAGGTGTAGAACCAAATTATCTTAACTATCTTTAGTCCTATTAATAGTAACTTAATTGCCTACCTCTGTGTCTGACTTACTATACTTGTGACTATTAGGTAAAACCTTTGATACTAATTTAACAGGTCCCTAGTTTCCACTAATCCAAAAGCATAAGAATGTCATCAGATTGCTCCTGCAACTAGCAACAAAGCTTCCTCTGCTTTGCTATAGCTCATCTAGCTGATGTTCCCATCAACATATCTTAAAATGACTTGATTTATGCCTTTCTTTTGTTCTTGTACTACAAAAGTTCATGGATTATTTCAATGTTTAAACAAGCCAATCAAGTTAAACTGAACATATGCATCCAGGCTATGGTCACTAATATAGCTCAAAATAAATGATCTTTTTCTCTTTAAGGCAAAAGCTGTTTTTTTAGTATCAGTATATCAAATATCAAAGGAGGAAATCGATATTTTAGATCAAGAAAGACCATACAATCATAATATATGTTTGGCCAAAAGACTGTATTAAACTGCATTATTAAGGTAATATTATGGACTTGATATATGGGATTTATGCTTTTGGTTCGGAGCTACAAAACTAAGTTAGATAACTATCAGTAATGGGCAATTATAAGACTTCTATCTAAAGGAACTTACTTTTAGGATATTTAGGCAATGCTATTAAGTGAACTCAAGAAATCAAACAATGTTCTTATTTTTAAGAAGCTACTGAATATTGACTTTAGAAAAACTACAGCTGTACAAGCACAAAATAAATTTTGCATTTCTAATGCAAATAGTTTTACTTATACTCACAAGTTTTGAGGATAGAAAGCTACAGCCCAATGGCTGACACTGACACAGAGTAGACTAAACCAGTCTAGTTCTCAAACATGAGTCTGTGTTTGATCACACTTGCAGTGATATTGAAAATGCAGATGACAAAGCATCAGCAGAGTTTCTGAATAGATTACTAGAGATGAGAAACAGATTCATTCCTAAATTCCCTTGTGTCAGTGATAGTGTGGACCATCCTTAAAAATAATAGTTTAGTGGGCTGGAGAGATGGCTTAGTGGTTAAGCGCTTGCCTGTAAAGCCTAAGGACCCCGGTTCGAGGCTCGGTTCCCCAGGTCCCACGTTAGCCAGATGCACAAGGGGGCGCACGCATCTGGAGTTCGTTTGCAGAGGCTGGAAGCCCTGGCGGGCCCATTCTCTCTCTCTCCCTCTATCTGTCTTTCTCTCTGTGTCTGTCGCTCTCAAATAAATAAATAAAATTAAAAAAATAGTTTAGAGATTATAAAGTCCTAAATGTCACAGAATTTATAAGTTTTTCAGTATTTGTTAGTCTACATGTAACTTAAATAAGTTCAACAGTACTGAAATTCATTAGCTTGATAAGCATAAATATATAGATTAGTTATATTCATTCTGTAATTATATATAAAGAGTGTTAGATATTTAAAGTATAATTTTACTTAATCAAAATTGATTTCATCAGTGTTTAATGCATTCTAATTTAAAGTATATAGTTATTATACAGAAATTGAGAGAGAGAGAGAGACTGGGTATACCAGGGCTTCCTGCCACTGCAAACAAACTTCAGGCATGTTCCACTTTGTGTGTCTGGTTTTATGTGGGTACTAGGTAATTGAAACATCAGGCTTTATAAATAAGTGATTTTAACCTCTAAGCCATATTTTAACCCAATTCTTACTATTATATGCTCAAAATTAGGTATAAAAAATATTTATATCCGGGCTGGAGAGATGGCTTAGCGGTTAAGCGCTTGCCTGTGAAGCCTAAGGACCCCGGTTCGAGGCTCGGTTTCCCAGGTCCCACGTTAGCCAGATGCACAAGGGGGCGCACGCATCTGGAGTTCGTTTGCAGAGGCTGGAAGCCCTGGCGCGCCCATTCTCTCTCTCTCCCTCTATCTGTCTTTCTCTCTGTCTGTCACTCTCAAATAAATAAATAAATAAAAATTTAAAAAAAAATTTATTTCCAAACACAATAATTCTCTCTGTCCTCTCATGTTTAAAATCTAACAGAAAATGGAAGAAAGAAAGTAGTGCAAATAAAGATAATGTTACAACGTGGATGTGGTTGGCAGAACATCTCTAAGTGTCAGGTAATGTCTCAGGATGTCAAATAGAGTCTTGGTTAATCATGGACTTCTATCTTGCTTCCTACTTTAAATAGGTACCATACTCAAAGTGGACCTGGCCCTTCACTGTTCCATAGTAATCATTTCTGTGTCGTCAAATGAAATGTGTCAATATCTCATCCAACACATCTGAGGAAGGTCTGGTGTTTTTCCACTTCATATTGGAATATTGGAAGGTGAGGTGGGTGTTACATAATATTGTTCAACTAATTACTGTCAAACATGTATGGATCTCCATTCTTGTGGAAGTTAATGGAAGAGGAGGAAGGTGACTACATTACAAGGATAGAATATAACGAAACATTAAATGTTCTACATTGTTATTTTAAACACTCCTCAGATTTCCAACTATGGGAAATTTTACACTTTGTGTCTACATCTACCCTCCAATAATCTTATTATAATCTTATTATCTCTTGAGTTTCCTATTCCTCATTTTTATTTCAATTTGAAGTTTCTAGACTCATCCATTCAAGTATAAATTTCCAAAGTGAAGAAAATAATAAAAGTTCTCTTTGCAAAGGAATTGATTAATAGGACCCAAAGTTCTGTATTTCTTCAAGCAAAATAAAAAGTCCACTTAAGCAATATGGAGACTCCTTAAAAAGCTGATTATAGAGTTACCAAAACATCCAGTTACTGGGCTTGTACCCTAAAACCTCCAAGTCTCAGCCCAGAGAGATTTACTCAACCATGTTTATAGCAGCTCAATTTGTAATAGCTAAGAGCTGGAATCAACCAACATGCCCATCACTAGATAAATGGATAACTAAGATGTTGTATATCTAAATGATGGAATTCTACAAAGCAGTAAGAAAAAAACAACACTATGAAAAATAGTCCAACCTGGAGCAGATCATTCTCAGTGAACTCACCCAATCACAGGAAGATAATTGCTACATAGTCTCACTCATCTACAGCACTTTACCTGAATCTACCCAAGATGCTGACATACCTAGCAAGCATCTCGAGGACCAGACAATAGGGTGGGTGGGGACAGAAGGGAAGGTAAGGGAGGAAGTGGGAGACACAAATATGGATGCAAAAGCAATGGTACCATAAAATTCTATATCCTAAAAGACAGAACAAATGGTGGAACCTTCACCAGGTCTTAGAGGGAACACCTGAGTCACAAGGCATTGGAGTGGGTACAATGAAGACTGACCTTAATCTTCTACTGCTTCTCTTTGACTTTCTGTCTTCCTCTTCTCTCTAACTCTTTTATATTGCATATCTTATTCTTCCTTCTCTTTGTGGGCACTGACCTGTAACTCTCAGTACCAGCAGGTGGCTATCATCCATAATGAGCTTTTGATCAGAGAGACCTACAAGGTTTCCTAAAAGAAAGAAAGATTTCTGTCAGAGTACTTGATGACCCACCAAAGGTCAGTGGTAAGACCCTACTGCTGAAGACACCACATGCGGTTGACATGCAACATGGAGTGACATGGCTGGAAGCTACAAGAGAGTCAGTCCACAGACAGTCAGCGCATCCAGTGCTAGAAGGTGCTACATGGGCAACTGGGGGAAAATGACCAATATCTGTCCAAACAATTCATGGTCTAACCTACTTAGCAGCAAATAGCCTGCTGTGATGCTCACACAAGTGCAATAGTGGCTCACAGTCATGGTAGGAAACCAACTGCTCTTGATTCGGCTAACTGATCCCCTCAGTGGTGTGGTACCCATAGCTGGATCTGGGAAACAAGTCAGAAACATATCCAAACATAATCCTGCTCTCCATTAACAAGCCACCACCAATCATGGGCTACAACAGGGCCTACACCTATTAAATTCTCTCTAAAAAAATAATGGTTATCCCATTGGAGAATCTGCTTTTTTTTTCCAGATAGGTGCAGATCCTAAGGAGGGAACCACCCCATAATACCTCAAAGTGCCCCAGCTGAAACTAAGAATAATTGGCAAAACAAACAAGGGTTCTGTTTTCTTGGTGAACCTACTACCAGCACAAGGGTGAAGGAGATTAACACAGAGAACAATCAGCTCCTACTAAATTAGAGACCCAGAAACACAGATTTTCCCAAGACCTCATCACTGAAGCTGACCTAAAACGAACCCAACATGGCCCAGGAATTTTGCAGAAGAGGGGTTGGAAAGAATGCCAGAGCCACATGTTGGGTCATGATACACAGAGACATTTCCTCCTACCCATAAGTGATGGCTTACCCCACAATGCATGACCCATATACCCCAACAAGGAGGGGCCAAGGAGAAGGAGGAGGACAGGGAGGATGTTAACAATGGTACCAACTTGACTGGATTCACTGAGTACAAAACTAATTAAAAAATTTTTTTGAAAGTCCATTTAAATCCTTGCATTATCATGGATGTTAAAATAAACAGTGATTAACCCTTTCTATTTTTTTAAAAAATTTTCTTTGTATTAAGTGAAATATTAGTTAGGCAAGAGAAACATTGCTTTTTACGTTTTCAAATTATATTAAGTTGGTGTGGTGGTTTGATTTAGGTGTCCTCCATAAACTTGGGTGTTCTGAATGCTAGATTCCCAAATGATGGAGATTTTGTAATTAACACCTCCTGGAGGCAGTGTATTGTTGGGGGCAGGCTTATGGGTATTATATCTAGCTTTCCCTTGCCAGTGGTTGGCACATTCTCCTGTTGCTATTGACCACCTTATGTTGGCCAGGGAGTGATGTCCACCCTCTGCTCATGCTGCCACCAAGGAGAATCCTCTCAAGTCTGTAAGCCAAAATAAACATTTTTTTCCCCCAAAAGCTGCTCCTAGATGGGAAATTTCTGCCAGCATGTGAACCTGACTGCAACAGTAATGTTGGTACATTGCTGGTAGATACCTGACTGTGTGGCTTTGGCCTTTTGGCTCAAGAGGAATGTGAATGAATTTGAAACCTGGCCTAAGAGACACCTTGCAGTGCTATAAGTACAGCATGGTGGATTATTCTGGTCACAGTTGCAAGACCCAAATGCAGTCAGTACTATGGACTGTGAGGTTTGGCTTATGAAGGTGAAAGGGAGGGTTGGCTGGATTGCACTAGAAGCAGTTTGTGAGAGGCTGGCTGTTATGCCTGTGCTGTGAGAATTTGTGTAGGGTTGCAGTGCATATAAATGGACTGGTGTGTGCAGAGGGATATGGCACAGAAAGAAATATTTGGACCAAAAGTGCTGCCCTTTCAGCTGCAATTATGTGAGAGATGACAACCACTGAGATTTGGCCAGCTGTACTGCATTGAAACAACAGAAAGAATACAGTCTTTTGAAGGGGCCTGAATGCTCAAGAAGTGTCCTGATCTTCAAAGTCTGCTTTATTCCTCCTTGGATTAACACATTGGCACACTACCTAGTATTATGGAGTATAGGAAAGAGAGGGTCATTTGATTTGCAACACGGTCTTATGTTTTGGAAATGGCCATGGGCAGTGTGTAGTAGGTTTGTTGGATAGCCTGCATAGAGACCTCTGGAGCTGTGAGGATGAACTGCGGATTGCAGTGGAGACCCAGTGGAGATGCTGGAACCATGAGCTGCTGCTAAGGAGAGTTGCCACCCTGATGAAATTTTCCATGACTGTGAGTATCCTAGCTGGAGGGGCAGAATTGGAATTCCAGAAACTTGTTGCTGGTTAGAATTATCGGAATTGGAGATTTGTCACTGACTAGAGTTGTTAAACTACAGAAATTGATGTTTGGCCTGGTTGTTTTAAATCTTTTATTGGTTGAATATTTCTTTGCTATTCCCAATGCTGTGATAACAGTGCGAATGTTTATTCTGTCCAATTATGGGATTTGGGGGGAAATTTTGGTATTATGGCTCAGTTCAGAGAACTTGGATTATGGGAATGTTTGAACATCATTAATATTGATAAAAACTATGGTTACTTTTAAAGTTGGACTGAATGCATTGCATTTTACATTATGGATGGTTATCAGTTTATGGGGGTCAGGGGTGGTATGTGGTAATTTGAGTCAGGTGTCCCCCATAAACTTGGGTGCTCTGAATGCTAGGTTCCTAATTGATGGAGATTTTGGGGTAAACATCTCTTGGAGACAGTGTATTCTTCGGTGCAGGCTTATGGGTGTTAAAGCCAGCTTTCCTTTGCCAGTACTTGGCACATTCTCCTGTTGCTATTGTCCACCTTATGTTGTCCAGGGGGTGATGTCCACCCTATGCTCATGCTATCATTTCCCTGTCATCATGGAGCTTCCCCTTGAGTCTATAAGCCAAAATAAACCTTTTTCCCCCAAAAGCTGCTCCTAGTCGGGTGATTTCTGCCAGCAATGCGAACCTGACTGTGACAGTTGGTAAAGTCAACACTTACAAAAGATTACGGAACAAGTTGCAAACATAATTTTTGACCTGAAACTATGTGATAAAGATGAGCAGAATTAACAGTAAAATAGAACATTAAGAAAAAATGAGGTACATTTTCTATGAGAGACATTTTTAGCAGTCTATGTACTATTGACTTTTCATTTCTGCCTAAAGCTCTAAGCAATGTAAATTCACCTATCAAACAGTTTTCTAGTCTACCTTATAGGTAAAGCAGTCAATGTTGTCAATGATAAATCAACTGAAATCACTGGCTAAACTTCTAAGGAAGTCAATGTTCCTCTCTCTTTTTCCATTTCCTCTTGTGACCAAAGAAAGACATGATTTGAGAGTGTATGAACAACACCTGAAGGAGCCCATGTATACATGATAATTTCATGAACTCTACATGACAAACTAACCTGTAACTGCCAACCATAGTCTTATATTATTTGGAAGAAAAAAATCACAATTGTGTTTTAGTCCTTGTTATTTTAGGACCTTATCAACAGAGGTTGAACATAATTTCCAACCAATATACATGCCCTACCAGTATGTTAGGTTTAAAATAAGTCCAGTTATAACCATAATATGCTCACTAGTTCATATAAATAGCATTATAGAAAAGTAGGATTATAGCCACAAAATTAATCACATAATAAACCATTTGAACTATTTCTATGAGAAATTCCTCTTGCAAACCTTGTTTATAGCTTTAAATAATATTTTGAGGTATATACTGATCAGCTATAGCAAGTATAAAAATGTATTCTTCACTATGGCAATATTTGCTCAACCATGTTCATAGCTGTTCAATTCATAATATATAAGAACTAGAACCAATCTAGATGAGGTTGTGGTACATATACATAATAGAATTCGACTCAGCAGTAATAAAAAAATGATACAATGGAATCTGTGGGAAAATTGATAGGTTTAGAACAAGATCGTACTCAGCAAACACACACAACATAGAAAGACAAACACTGCATGTTCTACTCATCTGCAGATCCTATCCTGGGTCAGGTTGAGTTGATAACATAATGTATAGGCAACTTGAGGCCCGGACAATATGGATGGATGGGTTTGGGGGAAGGGAAAGAGGAAGGTGGGGGATAAACATAAAACTAAACCCAAAATAAACTGTTACCACAGAAACCTTTCTCCTTGAAGATAGACTAGAAGATATAACCCTCAACAGGAGTATAGGGGGAGCACATGAAAGAAGGGCCCCGGAGAGGGTGAGATGAAGTCTGATCTTAAAAGCCATTGGCTCTTATCTGTAACTCGTAGTATCAAAAATGATTGCTACCCACATTGAGCTACTGATCTGAGAGACCTATGATGTGCCCCAAAATAAGACAAGCTTCTGTCAAAACACTTGATTACCGACCTGAGGAAAAAGCTAAGACTCTATTGCAGAAGACACCGTATGCTGCTGTCACAGAACAGGGAGAAACCTGGGTAAAATTTGGGGAGACAGCCTGTCCCTAGGAAGTTAGCCCATCCAGTGCTGGCAATCCCTATATGATCTACTGGGGGAAAGTAACCAACAACATTGTGAGCAAGTAGGGGGGACTAAAGTATGCAGAAGCAACCATACTGACAAGAATTACACACCAGTGCAATAGTTGCACACAGCCTTGGTGGGTAACCAATGGCTTTCTGATTGGCTAAGAGATTTTCTCAGTGGAAAGGAACCCATATCTGTAATTGGGAACCAGATCTGAATACTATGAAGTGAAAGATTTTGCTTTCCAAAGTCAAGCTCTCAGTAGTCTTTGGCTAAAAGAAGGGCTACATAAATCAAAATCTCTGTAAATTAATAATGCTTATCCAACTTAACCCATGCTGATTTCACTGTCTGTTGGATACTCTGTTTCTCTTTTTCAACAGGTATCAAGACCCAAGGAGATAAACCATACCTCACATCTCAGCCAAGAAGAAACCACAGACGAAGAGGGGAGATGAGCAAGAATGCCGCTTCCATGGTAAGCCTGGCAATCAATGTCAGGGTGAAGAAGACATTTCAAAGCAAAAATCCAGAGGCTCCTAAGAGCTCATCACTAAATTAGACTTAAAACACACCCACCAAGGCTCAGGGAACTTTGCTAAAGAGGGGGTGGAAAGATTATAAGAGCCACAAGTTGGGAAGTCATGCCCTGAAGCATTGCCTCCCCACAATAACTGACAACAGCTCCCACAACATAAAGTACAACCCCATGTGGAATAACAGAAACCCTACTGATGAGGGCCCCCTGTGGAATGGGGACAGGGTGGAAGGAAAAGATGTTACCAACACATGATATACCCATTCAAAGTATGTTTCTTTAAAAAAAAATGATTAAAGCTGGGCGTGGTGGTGCACACTTTTAATCCCAGCACTGGGGAGGCAGAGGTAGGAGGATAACTGTGAGTTCCAGGCCACTCTGAGACTACAGAGTGAATTCCAAGTCATCCTGAGCTGGAGTGAGACCCTTTTTCAAAAAAAAAAAACAGAAAAAAAAGGTTAAAAAAAGTTTTCAACAAGAAGTCCAAGGCCCAAATAAACTAAACTAATGGGTATCTCCACAATGATATATATACATATACACATATATACAGTGTGTTTGTGCTTGTACAACCATAAATAATACAGAAATATCAATATACCTGAATACATATTATTTCAACTTGTGAATAGTAATATTCCAACTCTCATTTTGCCCTGCCTCTCCATAGATTCTCTATTCTTCCAGCTCCATGTTTAGAGAAGTCAATTAAGAAATTATGGCATAAGTAATAGCAAAACACAGCAACAAAACCAAATCTTAATAACAGAGAAGAGTAAAAAGTATTAGCTCAATTTTAAAATTCAAGGGAATCTATTAGGATACCAAGATGAATAGGATATATGCTCATATGATTTGAGTGAAGTATCCTGGTAGGTAAACTGCATTCTAGTGTGTTCAACTACAAAGGTTCCATATTCAAACTATAATTAACAAATATTCTATAAAGACATTTTACCAGGGCTTACCTTACCTTACATTTCTCTTAGGGAAGGCATTTATCCTCTTACAATCCAAAATATGTGAGCCACAGAGCATGGCCAGACATGCAACCACTCTGATGGGAACTACTTCTCATCACTAATGGTGTGAAGCTGATGTCCCTGATGAGTTTACTCCCATTTAACTCATCCCAAGACATGCTTGAGGGGTCAACCATGATCTGTATAATGATGAAAATGATGACCATTATGGGACACATTTCTTTGCATTTCTGCCTCAGTAGCTGGTAAACATACATGCAATCATAGGAAATCGTTAAAAGTCTCTTTCTACTGACACCCTTTCCAAGAAGCACAATATATGGATGGTACAAAACCATTATGAATTATTAAGAATGAGTAAAAACACTGCATGACGACGTCCTGGTCAGTAGCACACAGCACACAAGATTCTGTAGTCATTCTTAAAATAGCCAGGTCTGTGAATCATTTGTGAACTACAACCACAATCAGAAATCATTTCCTGGTATTGTGCACAAGGCTGGAAAGGGCATGGGAATTCTTTCATTTAGTAGTATACTGCAAATAGCTATATAAATATACCTGAACAAAGAAGGATATTTGTTCAGCATATTATTATAGCTATATATTTTATTTATAAAGTTTGTATAAGCCCACTACAGGTAATGATAAAAAAAATAAGATGTAATGGGGAGAAGAAAAATGTCCTGCATATTTCTGTAATGTGAAACAACCAGTCCTAATGCTACATGTTATAATGCTTTTAGACGTTTCTTGCTAAACATATATGTTTATGCTAAACATATATGTTATGATATGCTAAACATATATGTTATGATCTGACTATACTAATAATATATTAAGCTTTCCTTTTTAATTCAAAACAATGCATATCCATAGCCTTTACAGTAGATTAGCAAAACCAATATTAAATTGCATCAATGACATTCATTGAACTCCTCTTTTTTTAACCTTCATTATTTTAGAAAACCAGAATTACATGTCTGACCAACATCTGTCCTCATGCTCCCACTGTTCGCCACGTCAACTTCCCTCCTTTTAGTTCAAACCCTCTGCAGTGCCTTGAGCTCCATACATCAAGTAGTGCCTAAAGGCCTGTAGTCTGTTTCCTCTGATGAGACATGTGTGCCCTGGTTTTTATTTCTCAGTACTTATAGTTAATGAGAAACAAGGATGGGGACAGGTCTCCATGTTAGATCCAGGGATCACAACATCCAAGGCATATATAGGAAGCAAAAAGACCACCCTGTGTACCTTACAACCCTCAGTATATTCAGAATAATCGGTACTTAGTCGGTAGTTGGAAAATTTCTTGAGGAGGGTAACAATGCTATCATAGCTACTCTCCCAAAGGGAAAGTTTATATTTTAAGGTTCTTTTATTATAAAACTCATTATGGTTGACATTCATATTTTAAGTACAAGTATCTTTTTCTTTTTCTTTCTTTCTTTTCTTTTCTTTTTATTTTGAGGTAGGTTACCCTCTAGCCCAGGTTGATTTGGAACTCACTCTGTTCCCTAAAACTCAGAGCAGTCCTCCTAACTTTGTTCCCAAGTGCCATGTTCCTATTTTGAATAATTCATTTAAAGTATGTTTCCAAAAATGGAATTAGAGAATATAATATTTTCAGGCTAATGTACAAAAAAATACCTTTGTAAATGTGATGATTACATACTAAATGACTCCAATAGACTAAAGTGGTTGTGTGTAAGCTACCACTTAGTCTTCACTGGTGGAGCTAAAGCAGTTTAGGGTGATTGGACAACAAAAACCAAAAAGCAGGAATGTCCTTGAGTCTACCCTTGCAATCTTTTATATATCTTTTATATTTATATATATATATATATATATATATATATATACATATATATATATATATATATATATATATACACACACACTTTCCTTATCTCTTGCTTTAATTAGTTTGTTTTTTTCCCCATAATCAATCTTCCCTCCCTGGGAAGGAGTTCTCCTTTCTAGAATTAAGGTTTAAATCTGTTCCTGGTATTGTGGTTGGTTAATCTCAGCTCCAAACCTTGGTGTTCTCCTTGGCCTATTCCTAAACTAGCTCCCTGTGTCCAGACCAATCAGCTTTCTATTAAAATTCACCTGAACCTGAGAGTGAGGCCCACCTGAACAGATTACAAACAGATGTTTACTAGGTAGACAAGGCCTCTTCTTGGCTGTTCGTCCCTCCTGATGACTGAATCCCCAAGTACTTGCTCTGGTATGGGAAGGGGGAGAAAAGACCCTCACCATCTGACCTTTTATGTTTTTACAATATGGACATGAAAGACTTACATCCTTTGGTTCCACTTCCCACAGGGGTGTGTGCATGTGTGTTTCTTTAAGCTTTGGCCCTTTTGCAATTTCCCTGGCAACTTTCCCACATGGGCCTTTATGCTTCCCGCCTTCTGCATGATGACAGCTCTCTGTATTTTCTCCTATTTCCTTCTCTTAATCTAATAAAGTCTCTCTAAACCTTACCCTATGGTCTGTGAAAATTAATTCTTTAAATTCACAGGACAAGATTCTGGGAAATCCCCACATTTATTAGGTATATTAATGTATATTAGTGTATTGGCAATGAACCCCCAGATGCTTGTTACAGAGCTTTTGGAAGATGGAGTCTTGCTGGAGGAGCTAAGTTTCTGGGAATGTACCTTAGGGTTGATGTGTCTAATCTATTGGGTGTTTAGAGATGTTTAGAGCCAGCTCATTCTTGCTGTTCTTCCTCTCTCTCTCTCTCTCTCTCTCTCTCTCTCTCTCTCTCTCTCTCTCTTCCATGCTTTTCTCTGTCATGATCAAACCTAATCTCAAAACTGTTTAAGACTGAAATAATCCCTTTCCTCCAATGAGCTGCTTCTGGTCTGGTGTTTTTCCACAGAAATAAGAAGGTAACTGCTACCTAAAATATGTGCCAGAAGTGGGGTTCTTGCTGCAGTGGATTGGACCATGTGGTTTTAGTCTTTTGGAAGTGGTTTTCAGGAGAAATAGAAAGGATTTGAAACTTTAGTCTAGATAAGTCTTGCAGTATTTGATGGGCCATTCTGATGAGACTTTGAAAAACCTAAATGCAGAGAGAATTATGCACTGTGAGGTTTCAGAAGACAAAGAAAAACATTTTATTAGAACTGAGCTACTGGCAGAAAGGCAGTCTGGAACTTAAAGTTGAATTTGAAAGTAATGGACTATTAGGTTCAATGTAAGAAAGTATAAAACCTACATATATGAAAATATACAGCTGACCCAGAAAAAATGTAAACGACTTTAAAGTTACAGGTATAGAAGCTGGTTTTAGGTTGCTTAGGTGCAATTGTTAAAGAGATGATCACCATTACACAGGAAAACTATTCTGCATTAGGAAAGATGCCCTGGGGGTAAAACCTAAGCCATGGAAGGCTCAAGCTAGTAAAAATTAAAAAAAAATTTTGGAAGGAGGGTATGGCAGTCAGGTTCACATTGCTGTTGGAAAACACCTGATCAAGAGCAACTTGTGGGAGAAAGGGGTATATTTGGGCTTATAGTCCCCAGGGGATGCTCCATTATAACATGGGAAAATGATGGCATGAGCAGATGGTGGACATCACCTACTGGCCAACATCAGATGTACAACAGCAAGAGGGGAGTGTGCTAAAGCCTGCAAGGAGAAGCCGGCTATGATACATATAAAACAAGCCCCCCAAAATAAACTTCCTCCATGAGTCTTCAATTGTCAAATTGCTAGCGGGAGACCTAGGCATTCAGAACATATGAATCAAACCACCACAGGGGGAGAATAGTGGATGAATGCCAAAGGTTTTCCTGCTTGTCAAGATCAAACCCTACATCCCCCACCTTGCCTGATATATGGCGATGTTCACCTGGCACTATCTTTGGATGTCTCCTATTTTTATTCATAAATTAGAAATGCAGGGAATAAGAGTTGTTAAATACACACAGTTCTGAAAATGACATGATGTTCATGAACCTTGCAATAGAACAAAACTCTGAAAATCTGAGTATATAAAAGTACCTTATTAGTTAGTATTAAATATTTGCTGAAAAAAATTAGGAAATAATGGATAATGCAATCATTATGTGACATCAAAATCTCTTATGGCATATGGATAAATGGATTAAGAATACTTTCAGAGAGTTTTCAATGGGAAAAACTAACATAATAGCATCCACAAGCCGTTTGCATTCCTCCTTCAACTTTAAATTTGTGATTCTTATCTGTGAGTCCTTTCATTCCTCTCTTTCCTGATATATAGTCTATATAACTGATTCACTTTAATTCAGATGTTACTAATATATTTGGCATGTATGGGCCATGGAATGATTTTGCTTCTTAAACTTCCATATAAAGACCAACAACTACTGTTTTTCTAAACTTGGCAGCATGAAAAGGAAACTCTATTACCAAGTATGAGAAGCAAAAAAAGAAAAAAATTTAAAAAAGAGGACAGAGGGAAGCTATCCTTTAGATGACAAAATCAGCTGTATTTAGGAAATATAACATAGCTCATCCTTCCATATAGGCTCACCAGTATGGTCCTTCTTGATTACCATTTGAACTAAAAGATGACATTTCTCAGGAACTGTACAAGGAGCTTTCTTTCTTTAAATAAAAAGTATTTACTTATTTATTTGAGTGAGAGAGACAGAAAGAGGCAGATAGAATGCAAGTAAGTATGGGTGTACCAGAGCCTCTTACCACTGGAAACAAACTCCAGACACATGTGCCATTTTGTACATCTGGCTTTACATGGGCAATGATGAACTGAATCTGGGCCATCAGGCTCTGTAAGCAAGTATCTTCAAGTATCTCCAGCCCAACACAAGGAGCTTTATAACTATCTGAATTTATGCTACTTTAAACCAGTTGGAATCATTAGTAGATGGGAGAGACAGAGGACAAACAAGTAATTTCTCTTGTTTTTCTCCCTGAGGTGTTTGAAATAGACATGCTGTGTACTTCAACTAAAATGTCAGATACTATCTATGGGTTCACTCCAAATAGATCAGGATAGTTTCTCATAATTGCTCTTCTCTTGCCCCAAGCCATAGGCTTAAATACAGCACTTTATGGACAGGCTGTAGAATATTGTACCATTTCTTGTGATTTCCCTATATCCTTCCACACATACACCATATAATAACTATTTCTCAAGTACCCAAGGAATTTGCCATGTTTTCTGCATTAAGTCTCAATTAACTAGACCTACACTGGACATTTAAAATACCTGAATAAATATACCTGTATGCAGTTTGGTTCAAACTAGTATAGACCATGTTTTCTGTCACCAGTAACAGACAGAATCCTAATAAAGTAGCCTGGTTTCTCTATGCATTGAAGAATTTGAGTCTGGTTTCTGCACAAATGGTTGACTTTGTTTATGAACAAAAATAGGAGCCATCCAATATTTGTAGATGGCAATATACAATAACTTCCTTCAGAAATTTTCTGGCTTAATGGATAACTGTGAAGGAAAAGGAGTGGTTAACCACAGGACATAAAGTTGTTGAATAACCTTATTACAGATTTACAGATAAATTAAAATTATCTATATGAGACTGGAGAAATGGATTAGTGGTTAAGGTGCTTGCCTGCTAAGGACTCAGGTTTGATTTCCCAGAACCCACATAAGGTAGATGCACAGGTGGCACATGCAGCTGGAGTTCATTTGTAGTAGCTAGAGGCCCAGGCATGCCAATTTCTTCCTCTCTCTCAACTAAATAAAATAAAATGTTCAAATAAAAAATATAAAGAAAGAAACAGACAGCATACTTTAAGAAAATCATTCCATTGTTACTTCTTTCCAAGGTTACTAATGCCAAGGATTAAAGCACTAGATGAGCTCAAGACTGAAGAAACACGAAAGAATGGACAATTGGGCAGCTATTGGGATGTGTTCCATAAAGTCTATAAAACCTTTATATGCATTCTCTGTTCTAAATATAGTTATTTTTCTTTTTTATTGCTTGCATGTGTGTATGTGCATGTATAATGTAGGATGTGTGTGGTGTGTACACAATGTAGTGTGGTGTGTGCATGTGTAGGCCTCCTTGCTGTCCCCTATATGCTCACCTGAGGCATATTTGTTTCCCTGAGGTGCTGTGGCAGAACAATGCTTGGTCCCACCTACTGCTCTTCTACCTGATCTTATTTTGAGCCAGAGTCTCACTTGTTTCACTGTTTCTGGAGCTTGCTAGGCTCAGTAGAATTTGGGGTCTGTTTCCCTGAGGGGACTGGCATTACAGGCATCTTTGACCACACACAGCTGTTTAGTGTGTGGCTTCTAGAGATTTAACTTGGGCAGTCTCAAGGCCCATCAGGCTAGCCCATGAAGCACACTTAACCACTGGTCCATCTCTCCAGTTCTTTATATGCTCTCTTTTAATTATGTCACTACCTTCTTTCACAGGAAAGACAAAGTCATAGCTTTTGCAGGTTATGTTTTTCTGTGTAATGATTCTTAAAGATATCCATGTCTGTATCATTAGAATCCAGGAATCATACATTATAGGCAAAAAAAAAAAAAAAAAAAAAAAAAAAAAAAAAAAAAAAAAAAAAAAAAAAAAAAAAAAAAACGTGTGACAGAGTTAAGGATCTTGAGAAAAGGGCTTATTTAGGACTATAAAGTGACCCAAAATAACTGCAAATGTGTTCATGAAAGAAGTCAGAGGGGGACTGGAGAGGTGACTTAGCAGTTAAGGCAAATTGCCTGCAAAGCCTAAGAACCCATGTTCGACTCTGCATACTCCACATAAACCAGGTTGTACATGCTCACTAGGTGGCACAAACATCTGGAGTTTGTTTGCAGTGGCTGAGGCCTTGGCATGTCAATTCTCTCTCGCTCACTTTCTAAAAACAAAATTAAAAAAAAAAAACAAGTTGGGGGCGTGAAGAGAAGGCTTATTGGTTAAGATATTTGCCTGTGAAGAGTAAGGTCTCAAGTTTGATTTCCCAGTATCTATGTGAGTCAGCTGGCACATGGTGGTACATGTGTATGGAATTCATTTGCAGTGGCTGTAAGCCCTGGCATGCCCATTCTCACTATATCTCTCTCTTAAGTAAGTAAATAAACAAATAAATAAAGTTTTATATAAAAAAATAAGTCAGAGGGAATGTACATTTGCCAAAGTAACCAACTATATAAAGTTCATAGAAGGTAGGTTGCTAGGCTAGCTTTTTGGAGAATGAGCCAGTAGATATTAATGCAATGAATGAAATACTAGAAACTGAGGAAGCACAGGGAATTGATTCCTCCCACTCTCTTGAGAAATCTCAGCACTGTTGCATAATGATTTCAGCCTAGGAAGGCTGGTTATGAGTTTCAGATGTTCACAAATGCAAGACAACAAATGTATACTGTTTTAAGCCAACAGTTTGCGGTGGCTTGTTACAGCCTTGTGAGAAAACTAAAACAGAGGAATATAACTAGCAGACTTTTACAATCTCATGGAATTAGATGTGCTCATGACTAAATTCACATTCTGTAAGATAACAGACACCAAGGGATCTGGCATCTTCACAGTGGACAACAATGGTGTATACAGTTATTCAGTAAAGAACAAAACCCTGTGGATCTCATGACTCGGCACTTGTCTTTTCATCATATTTCATCCTTTATCCAGCAGGGTAGATACTTAGATGATGGCAAAACATTCCCCTAACTAGTTTTCTCAGTTCCAACCAAAGCTCCCTGGAGATATGGGCACTAACAGAATGCTCAAGTCAGCTTATTCACGGAAAGATCAACTTTTGAAAACCTCACAAGCGGCTTTTAAAAGCAAGTTTTTGATGGCTGGTTTGTTTTTGGAGCAGCATTACTTTCTTGATTACTAATCTGGATTCTCTCACAGAACACATTTATGAACAGAAGCTTTAAAAAAAAAGGAAAACTAAATACTTTAGCCCCTGTGGACCACTAAAGGCTGATTAGCCAAAAATACTTTGCCGAGCATCTAAAACAGGGAGACATCTGTTGGGGGCTTGGTTTGGCATGTTACAAGAGTGAATCCTGGATAGAACAGAGAAATGAATTGCTTGGCATAAACAGGATAGGAACAGGCCACTCGGGAGAGCTGAATGCAGACGGCATAAGAAAGAAGTTTCCCACTCAGGAGCTATCAACTAACAATTACTAACGAGAGAAGTACCAGAGTGAAAAGCTTAGTCCAGTTATATATGTAGAGTTAAGGAGGTGTCAGAACTATGCTCTAAAATGAAACAACTATTAGCTAATAAATGACCAAAAAACTATTTGAAAGTAAAGAGGAATAAATAACCCCTTTGCCTGACAAAGTTAAATAAGTGAGGTCTACATAGCTAATACAAAGAAAAAGATACATCAGAAGGGATAGCTCATACCTGCAATCCTAGCACTCAGGATGCTGAAGTCAAAGGATTACCAACATTCCCAAGAAAGCCTTAATAACAAATGAGACCTTGTTAAAAAGAAAAAAAAATTACAAATTAAAGTGGGTAGCATCTTCTGGCACTAGACACGCTGACTGTCTGGGGACTGACTCTCTCCTGGCTTCCAGCCATGTCATTCCATTTTACGCGTCAGCTGCGTATGGAGTCTTCAGCAATAGGGTCTTACCACTGGCCTTTGGTGGGTCATCAAGTACTCTGACAGAAGTCTGTCATTATTTTGGGAAACCTTGTAGGTTTCTCTGATCAAAAGCTCATTGTGGATGGTAGGCCCAAGCTGGAAGTGGGGGTTACAGGTCAGTGTCCACTAAGAAATTGAGGAAAAAGATAACTAATATACAAGAGTTAGAGAGGAGAGAGATAGAGGGGAGAGGGGGAGAGGGAGGGAGGGAAGATGTAGGAGATTTAGGTCAGTCTTGATCCTACCCTCTCCAGTGTCTTGTGGTTCAGGTGTTTCCTGTAAGGGTCTAGTGAAGGTTCAGCCATTTGGTCTGTCTTTTAGGAAGTAGAATTTTAGCACGACCCATTTTTATTAACAAGGAGGGTCTAATGGGAGGGGTAGATCACAGATGAGCCTAAATAATGGTACCAAACTGCCTGTATTTACTGAAAAGAAAACTAATAAATTAAATTTTAAAAAAAAATTAAAGTGGGTAGAAGACAGCTACTATTAGGTTCACATGATCATGCTTAACCTCAACAATTTAAAGGATGCACATAATAGATGAACATAATAGGATATGTTCAATGTGAATTATAAAGATTACATGGCAAAGCCCTCAAAAGAGTCACGCTATAATCTGGATAGAATTTAAGAACCTTAGTATATCCTCCTATGGCCTGTCATTACCAAGCCTGGGGATAGTCCTTCATCCTCTAAGTACACTAACGTTCTTTCAATCCATCCAACTTTGTCTCAGCTCCAGTCCTTCATTCTAAGCTATGTGCACTCCCAGGTAAGTGTTCTTCTAATCAGAGAACAAATACAAATGGTTTACTATGGAGTATAATAAAGTACTATTATCCCTTAGGAGTATACAAAGTGAATAGTCTCCAATTAGAAAAATATATATCAACACAGAATGTGGTTTCTTTTATCAAGATTATCTTTACAAAATTATTATGGCTTCGCTGTATAAAATATTGGTACAGGGCTGAAATATCAGAACATGGCTCTGTAAAAAAGAGTTTAATTCTTAGGTGTTCCAATATTTGATACATACATAAATACATACATACATACATATTTAAAATTGTTATATCCTATTGATGAGTTGGCCTAGTTATCATAATATAAAATTTTGTTTACTATTTTCATTTTATTTTTATTTATTTTCTTGAGAGAGAGGGAGAAGAAGAGAAAGAGCCTCTGAAAATAAACTTCTGATGCATGTGCCACCTTGTGTATCTGGCTTATGTGGGTCCTGGGGAATCGAACCTGGATCCTTTGGCTTTGCAGGCAACTGCCTTAACTGCTAAGCCATCTCTCTAGCCCTAACATAGAGTTTTTCACTTAATAATCTATTTTGTCTATGAAGGATAGCCAACCTTGTCTCTTGGATGCTATTTTGTTCTGGAATATCTTATTCTGTCTCTTACTTTCAGTTTTTTGTGTATTTTATATTTCAAAGGTGCTAAAATAATTTACAATTTCTTACCTTAAAATATATGAGAAGTAATGTACTCACTAATTGGCTTCATTTAAACCTCTGCATTGCAGACATACAAAGACTTCAAAATATATACTATATACATATATGATATCAACTAAAAGCAGAAACAAAACAAAACAAACTAACTTTTCCAAGGACAAGTCTTGCCTTTGATCTTGCTCCTAAAGGGTAATCTCTAAATGCTTGAGATGCTGTTCTTCATAAAACTACCAATGTTTCCCTGAGGGCTTTAGGTCAGGAAACAATTTAACAGTGTGATATATATAAAAGTAGATCTGAGCAAGGTAACTTCAGCTTGACACAAGAGAAGCTAGACACTAAAGGTCTGCAGCACAGGCAGTCAAACAAGATCTTGTAACCAAGCCCCAATACAATCTCCAACACCAGAGTTTGAGTGAGCAATATTTATTTGGCAATACTCAATACCTCTAGTAAGAGACATAACTGCTAAGGAAAAACTGGTGATACCTGTGAGCTATTGGAGAGGTCAGTAGAAGCTTCTGGACTCTGACCTTTGTGTCTCTTCTCCTAGATGTTGTAAATCTTTCTCTTTTATAGAAAATATTTTTTTTTTTGAGGTAGGGTCTCACTCTAGCCCAGGCTGACTTGGAATTCACTATGTAGTCTCAGGGTGGCCTTGAACTCATGGCAATCCTACTGCCTCTGCCTCCCGAGTGCTGGGATTAAAGGAGTAGAAAATATTTTTTTTTATTTATTCATTTGAGGGGAGAGGAAGAAGTAGATACTAAAAGAAATGAACCTGGGTACTTAGGCTTCAGAGTCAAGTGTCTTAACCACTAAGCCATTTCTCCAGACCTAAATCTTTATCTTTTGCTGTAATAAGTCATTAGCTCTATTAAAACTTTCCCAAGATTTTTGTGGTTATTTTAGCAATTATTTCATTGGGAATCCCTGGACTCAGCATGGAAAACTTCTCTAATTCCAGATATGGGAAATAAACAGGTTACCTTCATCCACAGAAGCTTTTGTGACTAATCTCTTCAAGCACTGCTTAAAAAAATAAAAAAAAAAAAGAAAACAGTCCTTATTTCCCAGGTGTACACTGGGGCCAAATAGACATATAAAGCACAAGGAAGATACCTGTATGAAATAGTCTTTTGGCTGAGCACTCCCTTGGAGCTTAAAAGTCAGTGAAATGTGGAAGTCATCTGCAGTGGCCAATCTTTAGTCTGGGTGTCTGTGAAAAAATCTATTTGGTTTGCACATCAGAATAACTACTGACATTATCAGTGTTCTAAATCAACATTGTTCTAAATGTAGACTTTAGAACAATGACTTCAGCAGGATCACAAACCTCAGTTAACTACTACATATGTGGGCATAACAAAGATAACCATAAACCAAAATGAAGAAAACCTTGTAACAAAATGAAACAGTTTAGAATTTTTTGTGCTTACCATAGAGATACTAAGAGTTGTCCAGTGTCTATAGAGCAGGCCAGTTTGGAGCTAAAATGTGACTATGGTATAACTTTCTAGTATAGCTATAATCTCTGTGGATTGTGCACAAAAAATACTACATAGAACTAAGCACATGATATTCACATTCATGAGCTATCTAGCTTATGTCTCAGAGCAATGTAGTTCACTTGCTCAAAATTTATCCCAAATATAACTCCAGTAATGGTATGATTCTATGACTATCACTGTCCAGTACCAGCAATGCCTCTTTCATGTGCACCCCTGTTAACCTTTTACTTGAGACTGGCTTGTCATCTCCACTGAGAAGCCTTCACTCACAGCCTATAAAAACTATACCATCCTCTTTCAGGCCCCACAGATAGCCTTTCTCTCTTTCTCTCTCTTGGTCTTGTAGCACATACAATTTTCAGCTCTAAATTTTTGCCTATTTTTATTAACTTGTCTTTTTCTCTGTTTGCACATTTAAATAGTTTTTACTGAAGCATACTAATAAGACTATGGAGTCAGTCATCTATATTATTATATTTAATTTTTTTTCGAAATAGGGTCTCACTCTAGCCCAGGCTAACCTGAAATTCACTATGTAGTCTCAGGGTATCCTCAAACTCATGCTGATACTCCTACCTCTACCTCCCGAGTGCTGGGATTAAAGGCATGCCCCACCACATCTGGCTACATTTAATTTTTTGACAATTTCATACATGTATATAATATATTGGGGTCATATTCACCCCCAACAGCCCCCATGTGTATAACATTCCTGCTGACCACCTTTTTCTTTTCGAATTGTACTTGTCTTACATTCATGTCTTTTAAGGTAGATTAAAATTCCTTCAATATATTATTATACCTTCAGCTCACCTTATATTGTCAGTAGCAGACAATGGTCCTGCCATCTACTATCCAAAAGATAAAAAGAAAAGTTTAAAATGTGACTTACTGTAGTACTAAGAGCAAGTGGTGCTGTTCTATATGGACTTAATTTGCCATAAATACATAGCCCTTTTCGTGTATGCTTCCTCTTTAGATTTTCAAATATTATGAATGTAACCCTTGAATACGAATAAGAGGAAAGTATTGCACCAAAGATTCTCTCAGTGAAACCTAGCATTTCCTGTGAAACTGACCCAGAAATGCAGCAAAGAAAACCCCATAATTCATGTAATATCCACTTCTTACGTGAAAACCAATCTTACAACAAGAAAATGAAGAGAAAATGGTTTAAATAATTGAGAAAGGTGCTTCAGTGTTCTGGTGGGATTTTGTTTCAAACTGTTTGCTGAACTGAAATAAAGGGAAAGAAACCCATTACTCCTCAGAATGGCTATAAAGATCATTTAAGATGAGGTAAGTAGAAGACTGAAGACAATAGCTTGTGATTAATATGGTGTTAATCTTTCCTTACCTGTCCTTTCTTATCTATTGAATATTAATGAGCCAAGCTCTGCTGAACATTTTCTTAATGGTAGACACTGCTATTGGTATTGTATAAGTAGTAATTCATCTTACTCTAATGACCCTGTGAGGCCAACGCACTTACCTCATCAGTTATAGTTTACAAATGAGGAAGTCAATAAACCCTGAGGTTGAGTCACCTTCCCAAGACCAAGAGCTGGGATTGAGTCAAGCAACCAAGCACAGGGCATGTACTCTTAACCAACCTGCATAGCTTTCTTCCAACTACAATAATAATCAAACACAGAACTCCTTTGTTAAACAACTACTATGTGGTAGGAATTATTTTTTTCTCTTAGCCCGAGTTAAACTCAAATCTAACAAATATTCAGTGACATGTCTAAGATTTTTCAATTAAAAGGCCACAGAACTATAATTTGAATAATTTTCTATTAAATGTATAGAAGCATTTTATTGTGTTAGAGAACTTCATTGATTATTTATTTAATTACGGGCTGGGTTTCAAACCCAGGACATGATGAATTTTAGGCAAGTTTAACACTAACCTATACCCCTAACCCTGAAAGACTTCTTGTATCAAATCTCTTGCATATAACTAACTCACAGAAGATAACTTAATAAGTTAATATACCCACCTACATATACATGTAAAGTTAGCATTCTCATTGAATACACTTGGTTATTGCTATTTCAATTAACTTTCTTTTTAAAATTTATTTATTGGAGAGACAGACAGACAAATAGACTCTAGCCACTGCAGACAAACTTGGTATGCACCAGCTTGTACATGTGGCTTTATGTGGATACCAGGGAATCAAAACTGGGTCCTTATGCTTCACAGGAATGCACTTTAACTGTTAAGCCATCTCTCCAGCCCTCTGTTAAATTTAAATTAGTAACTTTCACACATTTTTGAAAAGAATGTAACTATCATTATGTTCATACACTTGTTGCTACTATTTGTTTGTTACAACTCTTTTTGACAAAAATAGTATTAACATGTTTGCTTTAATCATATTTATAAACAACATAATGGTGAGTTGGTCTTGGTGACACAGGCCCTTCATGCCAGCATGTGGGATATAGTAGTTTGAATCTGATAGTTTGAATGAATGTTCCTATAGACTCATTCATTTTTGATTCAACATATTACTTGAGCCCCTAGCAGGCGGATCCCTGATACTAGGAAGCATCTTGCTGGAAACAGGTCCTTGGGTCCAGCTCTAAGGTGTGTTTGGGGGAGGATCTCCAGTCCAGCCCTACTGGGTATATAGAGAGCAGTTTGAAGTCTTGCTGTTTTGTGGTGCTGGCTCTTGGTGGCTTCTCCTTATTTGGATCTATGAAAGGGAAGCAGCTTCTTCCACCACTGATGGAACTTCCCTTGGATGCTAAAAGCCTGAAATAAACTCCTTTTCTTCCATAAACTGTGTCAGTTTAGATATTTGTCTCAACAATGTAAAGCTGACTACAATACATGTCATCCTGGTGTAGGCAGCATGACACTATCTTTAAAAAAATTATCTTGAACTGATGTAGAATTGAAAACATTTTAATGCCAAAATTTATGAAAGCATACCATAAATTATTTATAATTTATGTGTATTTATAGTCCATTATTTTAGCTTAGCAATGATAAAAGACTTATTCAAAAAGATTAAGTGTGTTTTAGAAAACATATGAGGCTAAAGATATTTTCCTAGGTATGGTAAGTATATCTAGTTTATTATTGGCTCCAAAACCTATTATTTATTTTTAATCAAATAATTTTATTCATTTTAAATTTCTATTTGAATATGATGTTTAGCACATCTATTTTTATTTAATTATAATTGTGATATTGAAATGCTTAGAAAATACTCATAAACTCATCTTAAATATATCAGCAGATTTTTTTGAAGTATGTACTTTCCATCTAATTAAAGTTGACTTCACTGAATCACATCATGCATACAACCACCGACATATTGTGGTATCATGATCTTCTAAAGCGTTATGTTTTCATATTATTTTATTAAAGTGCCACACTTTCCTTGCCAATTAACCTATGGTCTTGTTGAAAACAGCTATAAAATTATAGTCTTTTGTGGTTTTGATATGGATGCCTAATAATTATCTTGATAAATATAACTGTTTCTAGGTTTGGATTGTATTTTTTGTTTAGTTATTTTATTTAAAAATATTTATTTATTTGAGAGAGGGGGGAGAGGGAGAGAATAGACACACCAGAACCTCTAGCCACTGCAAATGAACTCCAGGTATGTGAGCCTCTTTGTCTATCTTGTTTACATGGGTCCTGAGGAATCAAACCAAGGTTCTGTGGCTTTGCAGGCAAACATATTAACTACTAATCCATCTCTCCAGTCCTGTGTAGACTTTTGAAGGATCAGTTAAATTAAAGGACATGAAAACATGGGTAGATCTTGGTATCTTTCTTTTGAGGTAATTCTTTACTTTAAACTATTTAGTAGATTGACCTTTTGGATATTCAGTAACTACAAAAGTAACCTAGTTCCCATTCTTGGCAGGGACTGGAGATAGAGTCATAATGAAACATACAGAATTGTTAATAATCTTAAGTATAGGCCATCCTGGTTTTGCACATGGGATTTGCGTCATAGTTACTTACACTCATTTCTCCATCCAGAATAATTCCCAGGCTAGTTTTCAGACCAGCAAAGAAGACCCGTTTAGGCCATGAAATGGTTGAACAATAGTGTCGATGTACAGAGGTTTAGATATTATCATGAGGGCTTCATCCAGAACTCCAGAGCACCTCTCTCTATCACATGGAGTCACCATAACTTTTACATTCCCTAGGTTTTGTACTTCTTGGACATAAAAAACAGTAGATAGTTAAACGTACTTGAGTGGTTGTAGAGGACAAAACTCTGAAAATACAGTAGAGCTTTAGAACCCCGTCTTTTTTCTTTCTTTTTTTTTATGGTACTAAACATACTTTAATTTTTGTTTTTAAACTGGCAAGAGCATTTCTGATATGACAATGTAACCCTTTTACTTAAGGATGAGAAAAGTAAGAGCAGCTTTGGTGAACAATTGTGTTCTATGCAGTACAACTGACCCTATGCATATATATGTTCAAGAGAGCTTTTTCAAAAGTGACCAAGGAATTTTAGGAGCAATTTGTGTTGGCAGTAATAGAAGATGAGGAAACTGAAGCGCATATGAATAGCCTGCATGCATGTGTAATGTTTATCACAAAGAGTGCAGAATGTTTGAGAACAGGATGATTCAACCATTTACTATTTCTTGTATTCAAATGTCTTTGTCTTTAAGTTTAATATCTAAGACACCAGGTTCTTTGTTCTATCATCTTTTCTTATTATTGACTAAAATTAGTAGATTGTCACATTCTGCTTAAAGGTATTACAAGCTGGTTATAAGTTCAGTGTCAAGTGCTTCCCTGTCTCAGATCTAAGTAGGTTTAAATAAATTCATATACTTCCCAATAACTTCCCATATATCATAATTGACCATCAGATAGATTACAAAAAAAGAAAAAAAATCTAGCATGTAGGTAATATGAATCTATATTTTCTCTCTTGCATCTGGTCAACTAAAAACACTTCTAACAGGAAGCTTTTCACTAGACAGAAATATAAAATGGGTAAACTGACTTCTAATGTAGTTCATCAGGTTACAAACACATTGAAGTATATAAGACAGCCAGTAGACTTGCCTACAGCTGATATAAAACTAAGAATAAGCCAGGCGTGTTGGCGCACACCTCTAATCCCAGCACTTGGGAGGCAGAGGTAGGAGGATTTCCTTGAGTTTGAGGCCACCCTGAGACTCCATAGTGAATTCCAGGTCAGCCTGGGTTAGAGTGAGACCCTACCTCAAAAAACCAAACATAAAATAAAATAAGAATAAAATAAGAAACCCTGACTGGTTACAGGGTGCTATGCCATTCAGATTATAAAATTATGTCACCATGCCTCAAGATGTTAAGTTTAAAACTGCAGCTTACTAATGTTAGTTTGTTCATAATAATGACTTTGAGAACTTGCTTCAAAGTTTGCTATGTTCTCCTATTTGTCAAGCTTTTAACTACTGGGGAAATTGATTCTTAAGATTGAGGCTTACTCAATGATGCTAAATTTTCTATTATAAGGTTATGATGTCAGTGAGCACTGCCCCTTTAAAGATAGCACCTGACTTGCGCATGCTGATTCTATCAAATGATCTTAACTGAGTTTATCATTTAAGTGCTACAGAAGAAATAATTTAGTTTCAGTCATTGTAACTTTTGCTTAGGGGACTCCCTATGCCCTCAGATAACCTCAGCATTTAAACTAATGTTAAATATTCCTACCCTTAGTTCCTGAGACAAAGTGAGTTAACCACATGCTATATACAAAAACGTTGGTATTTCTTGCTTAAGCTTCATCTACTGAAATAGTCATTGGTAAACCATCAAATTTCTTTCTTGATCAAAGTATCTCTAATGTACATCATATTACTGGCTAACTATTTCTCTTTCAAGATTAAATGAGAACAAAAGTTACACAAGAAAAAAAAAGCAGTTTTGTAGAGTAAGAGGGAGTAAACCACTTCATACTCTTAAGTAATTCTAGTTAACATTTTATATTTACTTTTCTTTGTACTGTTTATTTAGCTCTGAACATACATTTTAGTACAATCCAGGAAGGATGTTTCCTCTGTTCTCTGTATTTTTTTTTTTTGTATTTTTTTTGAGGTAGGGAAGGTCTCAATCTAGCTCAGGCTGACCTGAATTCACTCAGTAGTCTTGAACTCATGGCAATCCTTCTACCTCTGCCTCATGAGTGCTGGGATTAAAGGTGTGCCCCACCATGTCTGGCTTGCTCTGTATCTTTTAAACTCAGTAGTGATTTATGATATGATGAGAGTGAGGAAACATGAACAGGCCGCCCAAGTAGAGTTCATTTCTTTTTGCATTTGTATGTTCTAAAGTCTAAATACTTAGCAGAATTAAAAGTAATGCTAATAAATAAGAAAAGAAAAAAACAAGAAAAAGCAGAGAGAAAACATACAGAAGTTAGGCATAGGCTGAAGTATTCCAAATATTCTAAAAATCGAAGAGTAGGAAGAATACTCCATATCTTGAGTAGAGGTACCCAGGGACCTCTGGAGGTAACAATTGCCAAAGAAGAATAACAAGGGCTCAGGAGCACTACACAGGTGTGTACACCCTCAGTGCAGAATTCCATCATCCACGTATAACTGCTGAAAATACACAAACTATAAAGCAAGAATCATGAGTATTTCATTATTGGCATAGATAGATCACAGCTATTCCCAGTTCTACCCCCTGCATGCATGGTAATTATGAAGGATGGAAGTCCTGTAGTGCTAGAACAACCACACAATTTCAGAATATCAATTAAGTGAAACGAGAAAAAAAATGAATTTTAATATCCCTAAAATAGATTAACATTGAGAAATAAAGTAGAGGCACTTTTGGCATTGAATAAACAAATGTAAAAATATCTAATCTATATCTCTTTCCAAGCACCTTTCTGAAAATATGGTTTGTTTATTTTTTTTAATTTGTGTGTGTGTGTGTCTTCATTCATGTACACTGTTTGGGTTGGGGGCACACCAGGATTTCTCACTGCAGCAAACAAATTCTTACCTGGCTGTATATGGGTACTAGGGAATTGAACATGGGATAGCAGGCTTTGTAAGCAAGCATCTTTAACTGCTGACACGTAGAATTTTTTTAATAGTAATTATCTTAAATGCAAATCAGTTCATGCCAGATCTACTTAAAACCTACCCATGTCCTAATACAAAGTCCACACAACTTTCCTTGGAATTGCTGCCTCAACTTCAAGGTCATCTATCATTGTTCTGCCATTCTTCCCTGGACTATTTTCACTCTTGAAACCACAAACTGTTGTAATGAACACCTTTATTTACCACCTGGAAACTGGGGCTACCCCTTTTATTGCTTATCATAAGCTACTTATCCTTCAGTTTGGCAAAGACTTCATTTCTTCTCAGAGCCTTGCTAGAGTTTGTAAGAGTAGATTGTATGGGTTGTCCTCTGTGCCAAATTTCTCTTCATTCTTAATTCTATAATGTCTCTCAATATCATGCTTTACACAGAATGAAGTAAATAGTTATTGAAAACATTAACTAATCTTGCAATCCAGCTATGTAACTTTGCATTTGAGATTCATTATCTCCAAGCAATCTCAGAATAACATTAACTCGTTGGGTATGATTTTGGATAGAAAAAGAACAATGGGTATCAGAACTACATGTGACTATAATAATAGGACTGATCTCTCACTTCATCTTCCACTAAACCTTGTTCACAGCAGAAGTATCTATTGTCCTTGTATATTATAATATAACATGATACTGCTATATCACAACCACTTCAGGAATAAAAAAGGGAGGAATAAAGAGAGAGAAGGATGGAGGCAAAATTAGAATGAAGGATGGAATTTTAAGTTCCCATGGATATTAATGGCAAATTTAGGGCCAGGATTCAGAGTTTATATTTAGGACTGACGCTCAATCCCTTGTTCCTTGCATAGTATTCTGAGCAGTATATAGTTTGGGAGATGATTCAGTTACCTTGGAAGGGTTCTTCACTATGTTATTATGTTATTTTTCTTCATATGTTATTTTGAATACAGAACACTTGTGCCATAGGAATGTGGGCAATTAAACATTTTCCAGACAAGCCATTCTCATTTCTAACAGAAACTAGGTTGTTTAGTAATGCTTCCATGGGAGAAGAAAACTCCTATAATTTCATTTTTCATAATAAATTACGTAGGTGGTGATTTAGATTAAGCCCGCACTAGTAAAAAACTGCCACAACGTCCTTAGATACATAGTCTGTAGTGTTGATGCCAGATCATTTTCAGGAAGTTTGTAAATTGACTCTCAAATGCCTAAGAGTATACGTCCATGTTCAGTGATAGTTTTGAGCAAGTGAAAACCCTAACCAGCATTTATAGGTTTTGGAGACATTAAAATAGAGTAAATAACCATGCCATGCTTAATTTGCAGTGCCTTTACATTTCCCTGCAGACAGCTCTGCTGTTTAGAAGCTTGTTTTACAACCCTACCAAGAACAAGTTTGTCTCCATATGGGCAGGTATCTTTTACTCTGTTGAGGTCTCACTGCCTTCATACAGATTTAAATGGCAGGGAGAGACCAGTTGGCCTGACTCCTATATCCATAAAAGTATACTGCTCCAACCCAGGCCTATTCTTTATGCGTGTCTATGCTTAAATGTTCCCTTTTCGTCAGTAGTCACCTCGTTGAGATGGTACGGTAAGAACAAAATCTCTCACTAGAGGCATAGCACCATATGAAAAGGTTTTCCCACTAGTTAGGTTCCAAGGTAAGGCTAAGGACACGGTGTTAGAATGTAGCTGATTAGCAAATATAATATTAGCCAATGACCTCAAATGCAAATTGTATTTATATTAAGGTAATAACTACAAATGAGATAAATAAAATTAAAACAAGTGCTTTCAAAAGGTAGAAGGAAGATTGGGTGATATAACTATTTTTCATGAGGGAAAATTCATCATATTCAAAATATACATATGAATATACATTCTTTTTGAATATTGTCTGATTTTTTTTTAATTCTACAACATATTTTGCATTCTTCCCACTATTGCTTTGGTATATACCTAATTGCTGCTATATTTTTAGAATCATAATATTCTGCTACACAGTTTGCCTTTATTTACCTCTTTCCTACTTATTTTTATACTATAGCCAGAGTGTGTCTTCCTCAATAAAATTCTTTTTTTTCTTTTCAGGCATGGTGGCACACGCCTTTTTTATTTTTAAATTTTTTATTTATTTATTTGAGAGCAACAGACACAGAGAGAAAGACAGATAGAGGGAGAGAGAGAGAATGGGCACGCCAGGGCTTCCAGCCTCTGCAAATGAACTCCAGACGCGTGTGCCCCCTTGTGCATCTGGCTAACGTGGGACCTGGGGAACCAAGCCTCCAACCGGGGTCCTTAGGTTTCACAGGCAAGCGGTTAACCGCTAAGCCATCTCTCCAGCCCTCAATAAAATTCTTAATGTAACATTTCCTTGCTTCACTGGATCCCAAAAGTCCTTAAGTCAAACTATTCAATAGGGAGTGATGTTTTCAGCTATTTATCTCACTAGCCCTGAGTCTCTAACTTCCTATCTTCCAAATCACAAAAAACCTCCTTATATAATCATCAATCATTTCTAAACATATTTCTTTATCTCATCACATTTTATCCCTCTTGTTTCAACCTTGGTGATATAGTAACAGGAAATGGCAATGTAGTGTATGTTTGATGGGGGCAGAAACCTGATGAGGGTATAGAATAGGTTCATTAGGCACAAGAAACATTATGAGAATGTATTAATGTTATATGCTTATATGAGGACTATGGATGAGAACTAACAGGAGTATAATAGTTTTTCTTGGCAAATGAACCGACTTCTGGAGAAACACAGATTCAGTTATTTGGAAATACCAACTCTTATTAAATAGTTGAACTTGGTTTTCAAAACGTATTTTATTTCTCTTTGAGTCATTCTGGCCCATACATGACTTTTGAGTCCTATTACACTGTCAGATACTGATCAACATGGCTGTCTTTCAAAAGCACACTATCCTTTAGCAAAATAGAACCCAAGGGCAGCATGCCCAGATAGTGGCAGTCATTTGCAAATAGATGAGCTAATGAGCCTCTTAGAAAGAGCTTGAAAATGACCAATATGAGCCAGGAGGGTCCATCACATAAATGCCTGCTTTTGTGAATCTTTGTTAATTGACTTTGACTGACAAGTAGACTAATACCATTGATGTCAAGGGCTTATGTCTTCTCCATTTTGTCAAAAGCTATAAACAAGTTCAAGCTGAGTATGAAAAAAAATGAAAGTGCATCTTTTATAGGGGAAAGAATATTACAGTCACTTAAGATTCATATATTCTTACTCATGTTATTCATATTTAGCATTCCACTATACACTTGCATACATTTAATAAGCCTCCTTCAACTTTCCACTTTGAAACAAAGGGTAAAAAGTAAACAATAAAATCTTGACAATAAGAGTCCAATTTATTTTGAATTCAACTTAAAGTTTACAGCATAATATTTGTATGATGTAAGCTAAAATTGCTTCAATTTTCCCAATGCTTTTGCAAAAGATGATTCTATTTAAAATTAATTTAGCCTACTTTGGTAATATGACTATTGTTTACTGAATAAATCCATCATGATAGTGATGCTGTCCATTTAAACAAAAATGTCTTATTTTCTGAGATCCAAGGCTTGATACTGAGAGAATTACGTTATCATATTATGACTAATTTTGTTAAAAGAAATCATGTCAAAATCTAAAAGAATAATCATTATCAAAATGTGTTTTATTCAAAAACTGACACAAAAGGGTATATATCTATTTGTGACATAAAAATTCATAAATATTTGTCAGCAACTGATACTAAGAAAGGCCTTAACATGTTATATAGAATTAAACATTTTTTATTTTGTAATTGTTCCAACAGATTTACCATTAGAAGGATATCTCATACAACCAGAATAATAGCACACTACTTAAAATAATCTGATCAATCATCTCAAACATTGAATTGTCTAAACATCCTGAGCTAGCAAGTGTGCTTGTTGCAATGCTTTATTATATGACCTATTTTTTCCTTGTTTTTGTTCTCCCTAATAGTTAAAAAATAGAAAAAGACTTAGGTTCAGACTAGAAGAGGTAATATAATATGATCAATCATGGTGCTTAAAAAATTGAAATACTTTGCATTTGTATGAAACTGTGTATGATTACACTTTTAATATTATCCTGAGTACAAACTATGGATCAAAATATGAATTGTGTTATATTTACTTATGTGGTAAAATTTGAAATGCAACTGTATCTGAACCAAGTTGTCTAATAAGTACCTGTTCTGGAGACTAAAACCGATTAATATGATGTAATTTATAAAGGATAAATCTGTATCATAGTGTTGAGTACTTTGAAAATTTTTCTTATTAATCTTTCCTAAGCACATTATAATTTATTTTAATAGAAATTTAAGCATTTGATCTTAATTTGAGCACAGGTGGCATGATAAATTTTAATCTGAAGCACACTCACATACACATATGCACACCTGCAAGCATGCACGCACACATACACACATAGTAGCATTACCAAAGATAAAAATGCACAACCCACAATCCACATGGGGATAACTGGCATCCCAACTGAGGAGGTTCCCTTCAGAGAGGAGAGATGGGGATTAGGGAAAGTATTATGGTAACAACATTTGCTATTCACACACTATGTATTTAACTAATAAAAAGTAGAGGAGCTGTGTTTTGCAAGGAATAAGTGTTGTGTCCAATAATTAATAAAAATATTTAAAGAATCACCATTTAACAGAAAAATATTATTTTAAAAGGTAACCAAAAGTAAAAATCTCCCATAAAGATTAATGTAATATGAATATATAAAGACCTTGAAATTTCTCTATGGTTCAGTCCTTTGAACTATTAAGTCATTTTCAATTATTAATTTTTGACTATTACTAATTTTTATATGTAAACTCAAATTGTTAGGAAACAATTTTCTGTCATCTATAGAAAATGCAAGAAAAACAACTTCATGTTCAATTCTACTTTACTATAAGTTTGTAATTTGAGAAAAAGCTTACATATGATCATTTGAAAAGAAAATACTTTCACAGGGATATTGTAGTGTCTTGTGATCACTCACGTGAAAAGTCATTCACTGAGAACAAAACACCACCTAAGACAGTAATAAATAAATTAAATTAAATGCATGTAATGCTGGTGCTCGTATCTCAAATGCATATAATACATACTATTTAAATTATGCAATATAAGACGTGTGTCACACATATCTAAAATGACTTAATGTACAATTAAACTGAAGCACAGTGAAGTTAACCTCTTTGCAAAGCATCTTGTAGAGCCATACTAAAATGGAATAATGCTGAGTTGCTCACTGCTTAGACCTCTAGTAATTTTTCCTCCTTAGTGAAAGTATTGTTTCACTAAGTCTTATTACTGATACAAAATAATATGTCTATGTTTTCTTAATATCTAGCATAAATGCTATTATTACTCCATAAGCATTCCTATTTTATTACTACTATTAGTAATCTCAAACAGGCATAACAAAATGCCATGAATTGGGTAGTCTAAGCAAGAAACATTTGTTTGCACATACTTCTGGAAGTTGAATATGGTTCCAGCATGGCTGATTTAGGTGGGATCTCTACTGGCATTCATAGAGTTATCTTCCTCCCTATATTCTCACATGACTTTTACTCTGTATGCATTCACTCCTGGGGTCTCTTACACTTCTTATAACACCATTACCATTGGGTTAGGGCTTAAATTTTATGGTCTTGTTTAACTGTATTATCTCTTAAAGGGGCTATGCTGAAATACAGTTATGTGAGAGTATATGGCTTCAATAAATGGATGTGTAGGAAGTATAATATGATCTATAACATTCCATTTCTCCTCTCTCAACTTAATATCCTTATCTTATGCAAAATTCATTCAGTTTACAAAAGAGTTTCAAACTTAGATCCTTAGCAGTATAAACTGTATGGACAAAGCCCGCTCCAATTATCATCCATGTCAAATATGGACAGACTTGAGGTCTAACTCTTTCTAAAGCAAAAAATTCCTGTCCTGCTGTGAATCTATAGTCATCCCAGCTATCTACCTCCCAAATATAGAAGTATTGAAGGGAAAGGACAGATATTATCATTTCAAAATGGAGCCCAGCATGGCAAATACCATTAGACACTCAGGTATATGAGATTAAGCCTCCTTAGATTTATGCTCTTCTCTTCAGTTCCTCCCTGCAGATTAGCATACCCACATACTAAGTCAAGTGGGGCAGGAATCCCACTATCTCATTTCCTAGCGGACAGCCTTCTTGAGATACTAAACAATTCATGCCCTCTGAAATCAAGGAGAAATTTCAACCCTGTGAAACAGAAGAGGAAACAACTTAAGCCCTCATGACTACAAGCTCAGTCATATTGTGACATGGCAGACCTATTGATCTCACATCTGTGTACAGGCCCCTCCTCACTTTATTAGAGGATAAGTTTACTGCCATCTGGCAAGGTAGCTCTACTGTATCATTGTGTAGAGTCCCAGAAGTCTGACAACTTTACTTTTATTGCATCTCTGTCCATGTTAATCAAAATTAGTGGGATTTCTGTGGTTCTAATATATATACTTGACATATGAGAAAATGAGAAAATAAATTTGTTATCTCTTTATAAATATTGTCTAGCTATTCCACTTGTTTTCTCTCTAAAACATACTTCCTCATTTTTTGTAATGTAGATAGACTGATGATTTTCTAAGTAATTAAGTTATAATTCAGTTTTAGTAAACCATTCTTCATTCAACTCATCTCTCTTCTTCCATTCCATTCCATTGGGTATACTAAAAACTATTATATCCATTATACTATATTTTATTTTCAGTCACTTGATTTTACCCATTTTGCTTTTTCTGAAAGAGCAAAATTTTACTTTCTAGTATTACTTTCCTGAACTCATTACTTTAAAAAAATATACCCAAGCAGCATGTATCTATCTGTAGTACAGATAATGTAATACTGCACTATCTGTAATATACAGGTGCTTAATAAATGATTATTCCCTAAATGAATGAATGATGATAATGCACTTCCATCCAAAAATCCTTTCTTTTGGGGGCAGTGGTCCAAATCATGGTCAATGTCTTTATAAATACCTGTGGTCCTCTAAAACCCAATTCAGATTAAAAAGAATAAATATATCACCATTTTTTTCAGTCTATAAAAATTAAGTTCCCACTTCTAGTGGAGCCTAGATTTGAATGTAACTATTTATGTAATTTGTCAATAGTTGCAAAGCTAATTATGTTTTTACCTTCTGACATTAGTATAATTATAAAAATTATTTATTAAGTGCCCTGTTATAATTCATAGTTACACCATCATGTTGTGTCTGTCTCCACAACTTGACAACCCCTTTGCTTCTGGATAATGGCTGATTGCTGTTCCCAAACCTTACTTATTGTTATGTACAGAGGTTTTACTTTCACTAAGCCAGTATCTTCTGCTTCCTGAGCAGCTAGGCTGTATTTCCCAACCTGCACTGAATTTTGGTCATGTAAGTTCTAGCAAATGGAATGTGAATGCAGTGTGGTGCTTAACTTCTGAGAGGTCCATGAAAATAGTTTCTTTATTCCCTTTTCTTTCTATCCATTCTGTGAAGATAAATAGGGCTGTTCTTGGAAGACATGTTTATTATAGCTTTTTAAATTACAGATTTACTTGCAATGGATACATAAAATTGCATATATTCATGAATACTGTGGAGTGTTTTAACACATTACTGTCTAATAATTACTCATAGTAAGCACATATCTCTCAAGTAGTTATCATTTTAAGATGAAAACCCTGAAAATACTTTTATTTAGTGAATGTATTGTGAATTAGGAAACAAAACTTGCCATTATGTTACTGTTACAATACCTACTGATCAACTTTCTCTATCCCTCCTTGTTTTTTTCAAGACATAATCAGGAAATAACAAATAATGTGGTATCAGTAAACCAGATTTGAAAATCTCTACTTAAAGAAAAATTACTCAAATATGATAAAGAACTAAAATTCATTTTTTGTGTGTGTGTGTGTGCGTGCGCATGTGCATGCACCCACAGATCCAGGAGTCCCATGTGCATGCTCTTGTCACTCATTTGCATATTGCCTGTGATCAGGAAAACATTCCTGATACTGAAAACCTACAACGGGATAGTCATGAGCCCTAAGGGTATAACACCTGTTACTGTGTAGCTAAGTGTATATAGTATGTTCACTAAACTGCCCAGATTTCTTCTCAAGGGTTTTGTCCATCTGAGTGACCAGGTGATTCTCTGGTTCCCTCCACACCCTAGGTTATAGATGTACAGATGTGCATGGCCATCCCATAATTTTTACATGGGTCTGGGGAGTTGCACCTGGTGGCTCATAGCCTAAGAGGGCCTCATGCTGAAGCAACAAGTGCCCTTAACAAATGATACATCTCCTCTGATTCAATAATTAAAATTCAATTGTGCTTGATCTATTATACATCTGGAAGACTGTGTGTGAAAGAAACTAGTATTATATAATACAACCATAATAGTTTGGTTCCAGTTCAAGATTATAAGACTGCAGTAGATAATGAATTCATGAATAGGCAAAAGAAATTTAGAGGAGGGGGAGAGAAAGAGAGAGAGAGAGAGAGAGAGAGAGAGAGAGAGAGAGAGAAAATGCATGAGCATACACAAGAAATGGGATTAAGAAAGGGGGGAGAGACTAAGTAAAGGAAAGGTGGGGGGAGAGCCAATCACAATGTAAAAGGGAAGGAATAAGTCCTATGGAAACCTACTTTTTTGGACAGTGGAACACGCAGAAGCCATAGATTGTTACTAGAAAATCTTCAGGGCCAGGGATGGGATACTTTCCAGGGAGTTGCTGGCCAGGGAGGTCCCAGATAACCCCAAAACATTATAAGCCATTGCCAAGGTTTTGGATTCTCATTAGGAATAGATAGTAAGATCCTATTGCTGAAGACTCCACATATTGAGCTGCAAGGTCTCTGAGAAACCTTGTTAGAGCTGAACTGAAAACCTTCTCCATGTAGATCAACTGACAGAAAGCTGGAAAATATTATGTGGCATGCAGATCAAGTGGGGAGAGAGAAATCATCAGTTAAGATATTCAAGAGAGGACACTGCAAGACTTAAATTTGGTCAGCCAGGCCAAATGAGCCAATGGGTGCAATAATGGCACATTCATTAAGGGGAAAACCAACCACCCTCTATTTGGATTGGAAGCCTGCCCTGTGGGAGCGAATACATTCCTGATACTGAAAACCTACAATGGGTAGTCATGAGCCCTAGGGGTGTAATGTCTGCTGCTGTCTGGCTAAGTATATATAGTATGGACACTAAACTGCCAGTAAGCACTTCTCTTAATGTTAACACTCATATATTTAGCTTACTCTCACTTTTGGTTAGAGAAGCTTCTCTTTGCAGATGGTGGTGACCATGGATGACTCGGAAGGCACCTTTGGGCTGAGAAGAAGTGACAGAGGAATGCTCAGAATGAAATCTCTTTTTACCTTCAAATAATCAGGGTCCACTGTGAAAGAGGTGGCAGAAAGAATATAAGAGCCAAAGGAAGAGTAAGACCCCTTACAAAGCACTCCACCAGACACAAAATAGCCTGGATATACATGACCTCACAGTGCCTGACACTACCTACATAAAACCATCATAACAGGAGGAAAAGATGATGACATCTAAATAAAAAGGAGATCAATTGAAAGGGAAAAGGAATATGATGAAGAGTAGAGTTTCAAAGGGGAAAGTGGGGGAATGGAGGGGATTATCATGGGTTATTGACTATAATTATAGAACTTGTCAATAAAAAAGTAAATTTTAAAAAATTGAGTAAAAAAATTTCAAAAATAAGAAAAGAAATGTGGGCTTGTGTTGTAATCAGCTTTGCCTTGCTGGTAGAAATCACCCAACCAAGAGCAGCTGGGGGGAAAAAGAGGTTTATTATGGCTTACAGGCTCAAAGGAAAGCTTCACAATGGCAGGGGAAAATGATGACATGAGCAGAGGATGAACATCAACCCCTGGCCAACATAATTTGAACAACAGGAATAGGAGAGTGTGCCAAACACTAGCAAGGGGGAGCTGGCTTTAACACCCATAAGTCTGCCTCCAATAATACACCCCCTCCAGGAGGCTTTAATTTCCAATTTCCATCAGCTGGGGAACCTACCATCCAGAACACCTAAGTTTATGGGGACACTTGAATCAAACCACCACAGTTTGTAAAACTGGCTTGTGGATTTACAAGCAATGAAAGTTTGCTGACAGAGCTTCCACTAACGAAGACTATCCCTCTTTAATAGTCATCTCACGGGTAGCCTGTGCTCCTCCTGTTTGCAAAACTTATTTTGAATATATAATCACAATCATAGGGACTGAGCATGTCAAGATTTTGACAAGCATCTAAAGAGTTATGGAATTGATTTTATTTATGCACTTTCTGCTTTAAATGCCTCTGAAAAGGAAAAAAAATTGACTAACACAGCTTAAGAGAAATATTCTTGTACCTGTACATACCAAATCACCACAGCTCTCCCCACCCACAAAAAGAGGAAGGAAAAGAAAAAGAATAAGCATCTAGGTGAAAGAATGTAAGCTTATCCAGTAAAGGAGATCAGCATGATTTACAAACTCAGAAATTTTTTTTTAAATTTTTTTTTTATTTATTTATTTGAGAGTGACAGACACAGAAAGAAAGACAGATAGAGGGAGAGAGAGAATGGGCACGCCAGGGCTTCCAGCCTCTGCAAACGAACTCCAGAGGCGTGTGCCCCCTTGTGCATCTGGCTAACGTGGGACCTGGGGAACCGAGCCTCGAACCGGGATCCTTAGGCTTCACAGGCAAGCGCTTAACCGCTAAGCCATCTCTCCAGCCCATTTATTTGAAAATTATAGAATGAGTTATTAAATGCACAAATAAGGCAAAAGCTTAGTGACTATGGAACATGTGAGAGAAGGTTAAGAGGCTAGATACTTCTCAATTCTAGGGAATTGGGGCATTTATCATCATGTATATACATATATTTCATTTTTTGGTAATCATAACTTTATTATCTTTCTTCAAAGTGAAGAAAAAATAAAATCACTCACTCATTTACTTAATGGGCATGATCTGAAAAGTATCACGTATATAAAATCATTACCTTTAAAAAAATAAATTTAATGGTTTATAAATTATATATTGACTTTGTTATTAAAAGGGTATTAAATTTACCATAGAATACTAACCTTAAAATGTACTCAGTCTGGACTGGGGAGATGGTTCATCATTTAAAGGAACATGTTCACAAGCCTGCCTGCCTGAGTTCAATTCCCCAGCATCCACATGAAGCCTCATGCAAAGTACTGCCTGCATCTGTGACCCCAACACACCTAAAGCAATCAGAAGTGGAACCAGAAAAATCCAAGGGATCCTGAGTAAACTATGCCACAACACATAATGTGGCAAAAACAAAATGATAAGAAAGACCATGTCTTTTGCAAAAGTGTAATGAGAGAACAAACACCCGGAGGTTGTCTTCAGACTTCCACACATTCCTATGACAGACATGTGCTCATATACACCCATGTCAGACACACCCACACATCCATATATGCACACAAACACACAACCATAAAACTGAAGTGATGTGATATTTATCTACAAATGGTTAATAAAAATGTCTGGATTATCCAAAGGCAAACCCAAAACCTCAAGAGCATTTCTGAAAAGTAAAAGCTGGGGAATTGAGGAAAACCTAGGCATTACAAAATGTCCATTTTATGTATGTTCCTCCTTCTCTCTGAGCCACTCTCTAGAGAAACAATTATACTTAAAAATCTTCTAATGTGGTTTATTTAAAACAATATTTAGTTATATACATACATCTTTTCAATGTTGACAATGAAAATGAAATTTACATGTTGTTATAATTATAAAGCATATATTTTGTTTACATACTTGTAAGTCCATTCAAATCCTAGACATATAAGAATTGATTTTTCCAGCTTATAAGAGGTAATCTAGGAAACAGGAAGAGTTGATGGAGGGAAACCACAGTCAAGTGGTAGACAAACAGATAGGATAACAGTATTACCAAAAGTTTGCCACTTGAAAGAAATATGACATTGCTTCTTTATTTTATTCTTAATCTCCCATGTTTTACTCTTCTGGGACTACCTCTTTGGGAGTTACAAATTATTTTTAATTGTTCCTTCCTCTGGTGCACCTGAGTTTTGCTCTCCAAGGTAGAATACCCTAGGAAGGAAGAACAGGAATAAGAAGCAATCTTTTTCCCCTAAAGTCAAAGAGCACCTGCTCTGAAAGGGAGACAGGAAAGTGAAACTTTCAGAAAGTAAGGAGAACTCACATGGATGACTTGTAGAAAGGGTTTATATGAAGTGTATATGAAAGATTTATTTCTTTGAAAAAGATCTGAAATACATCTTACCTTCAATAAAGAGTTATTGCTCAAATGTAACAGAACCATGTGTTAAGGAGACAGCCCACCACTTTTTCCAAAACATTCAAAGGAATCTCCAGAACTCTGCGTATAGAATGGCTGATTGAATGGGTCTTGACATCCAATGACTTTGTGAGGGAGAAGTAGGAACACAGTAGTTTTCATTAATATTATTTTTTTAGGTGGTCAGCTAAAGGTCAGTTCAAAGATGAAACCAAAAGAGATGTCACACTGTCTGCTTCAGCAGAATTGGAATTCTGCATCTAATCCAGTCTCATCCTTTAATACCATCTAATCCAGTCTCAGCCTTTAATACCAATGCCCTCTACTCATGTACTAGCTTCTTCCTGAACCAACCCCACTGAGTTCAGACCAATCAGCTATCTCTATGACTCACTTCAGCATGAAAATAAAGCCTACTGCAATAAAATTTAAAGAGTCTTGAGCCAGGCGTGGTGGCACACGCCTTTAATCCCAGCACTCAGGAGGCAGAGGTAGGAGGATCGCTGTGAGTTCGAGGCCACCCTGAGACTACACAGTGAATTCCAGGTCAGCCTGGACCAGAGTGAGATCCTACCTTGTAACTCCCCCCCCCAAAAAAAAGTGTCTTGAGAGGGGATGGTCACTTTTACTGCTTCCCTTTCTCCTTCGCTGCTCATCTCTCTGTGTCTAAACCTCAGGATCCCAGTACCAGTATAACCATACCCTGCTCCCCACTCTGGCAGCCTTTTTCTCTACTCTCTTACTGCCTCCATGTTTCTTTAAGTTCTGGTCCTGTTTTAAAATTTCCCTTGGAGGGGGGACTTCCACGTTTCTCTTCATGCCTATACCTAGCTCTGAGAGTGGGCATTCAGGCTAAGTGGGTATATCCAGCCCATCCCTTGAATTTCCCGAAAAAAAATATCCCTTTCAGTTTTCCTTCAATGTCCATGCAAGCTTCCTGTATGGGCTCACAGGGGTATAGATATATCCAGCCCCACTCATTTGATCTACAAACTCCCCTTAAATAAATGTATTATTTATAACTTATCCTTCTCAGTCTGTTTGTCACAATTCTTTGGAGAGATGGCTGAGTGATTAAGGCTGCAAAGATTAATGATCTGACTTTGATTCCTTAATACCCACAAAGAAAGTGGCACATGTACCTGGAGTTCTTTTGCAGTAAATGGAGGCCTTGGAGATCTCATTATCTCTGTGTCCCCTCTCTCTCTCTTTGAAAATAAATACATAGAAATATATTGAAAAAAAAAAAAACAGATAAAACCCTAAAACTCTAGGGTTTAGAATTCAAGAACTCCAACTGAACACCCCTCAACCCCATTCCTTGTGGGTAGGTATCCCTACCCCTCCTCTGACACAAACTACTTGTGGAATTTTGGAAAAAGAAATATTTTATCTGTCTGAGTTTGTCTTCTAGCTTCTAGTTCTTCCAGACTGAGTTGAAATAAAAACTCTAAGAAACATTTCCTGATCTTTGCCACTTTTCCCCTTCAACAACAATAATAAACACAAAAACTGAACAATTTTTGCACTTTGCTCTTAAAATTGGAGTTGTATATAACTTAAAGCCCATGCATGTATATCTGTATATATATCTTTAATATTAGAAGTAACTAGAAGGTATCTTTCCCATTGCATAAAATAATAGCTGGCATGAAAGAAATGCTAAGCAAATGTTTGCTGAGTTTTCCAATAAAGTGTGGCCATAGCAGTTGTCTACTACAGTGAAATTATCTTTTCACTCAGTGTGTTCCTCTTTCCACAATTGCTTACTAATATTTTCAACACACAGTATCTCACCCAATTTCCCTAATTTCAGATAACTGACAAGAGATAGACAAAATTCAAGCACTAACAAAATTGGTTAAAATAAACAACCTCATTGGTGGGAACAAGAACCTACAGGAAGTATTTAGGTTCTTTGTTTTTCCAGAAAATTTCTTCCAGAATAGTTTTACAAAGGTGATCAAATAGGTCTTATATACTATGATTTTCAAAGACTAAATAAGCAGGTGACAATGAATTAAATGTTAAAGGGCTTAAACAAAACAATACAAGGGGATGATTGCTATATGTATTTATGCTTCTGACTGCCATAAATTAAGGTCTTTTCTGACTGCGAAATTTAATTATTCATAATCAGGAATAAGCTGTAATCAGAGTTGCTTACTTTCTTGGTGCCAAGATCAAATCCTGAGCCCTTCATTTTCCAACTTCAAAACTTTGAGCCAGTAACTTCTACTGCAAGCATTAACTTTGAGAGTGAAGAAATGAAGATATACAATATTGATAAGGAGTGGAATGCAGAATTAATAATTTTTATATATAATATCAATTGACTTTTTGAGTAGGTATAGTAGACATTACAAATCAGAGCTCTTGTTTTTATCAAATGTGCCTATATTTTCACATTTTTTTGTTTATGAAATCACATTATTGCAGTTACTTTACAGTCAAGTAAGTATAGAAAGGCATTATTCAACCTGTCTCTTAGCTATTTGTCCTAACAATTAACTGAAACAGGTATACAGTTTGAGTTCAAATAATAGACCTCCCACATTACATTACAAAATTTAAGGTTTCAGGGAAGAACAATGAATTAGCCCAGGTAGTGTGGTAGACAAGAACTTCTATGGCTTATATCATCATGATTGTGGTACGCAAGAACTTGTCTGCTTTACATTATCTTGTGTGGAGTTGGAGAAATAGCTCTGTACTTAAAGGTGCTTGCTTGCGCAGCCTGTCATGCCAAGGTTAACCCTCACCAGCATCCATATTAAAGATTGACACAAAGCGGCATATGCACCACGGCAACTACAACAATGTGAGGTGAAGCCAGAAGAATCAGAAGCTTATGGGCCAGCTAGACTAGCATTGGTTTGTAGCAACATGTCCTGTCTCACAGAAGACGGAAGAAGAGCAAAGGCACTTCAAAGTTACTTCTGGCCAGCACATGTACACCTGCCCCAGCCCCAGACACATGCATATACAAATATTCACAAACATTTTTAAAGCATGTTTTAAACCTAGAGTCCTGTAGCCAGTACATTCTATTGAAACAGGACCTCAGGGATCATACACTTTCACCTGTGAATATTTAACAAACTTCACAGGTGTCTGTAAACATGGTAATACATGAGAACCAACAGATGCAAAAACCATTGCCACTGCAAATATTGTAAACAAACCAAAAAAAAAAAAAACTTGTCCTTAGTTTAACAAGTTAAAAAGAATGCTTATGTTCTTAGGTATGTTCTTTCCAAGATGAGGCTTCCTCTTACTTCCTTCTCATAACTACAGGTGTAAAGTCAATATTCTGAGCCAATTTCATCCTTTTTCTGAAAGACTCCAAGAAGTTCTCCGTAGCTATTTGAAGGATTCACCTACTAACAAACCCCTAACATGCTTAGCATAGAAAGTAAAGATATAATCTTCACCCGGAGGCATAGTATTTGTAACCATAAAAATGCTACTGATTATCGCCAAGCAGGGAGCAAGATCCCACAAGCACAACAGCTACCATGAGAATGCCTTACGGACACACAAAAGATTACAAGGGTCTAACCCAAACAATTCTTGCTCCAAGGGACAGACCAATTATAAAGTTTCCAATGACTAGGACACATTGATTCAAAATTTTTCATGCAGAATACCCAGAACAGCTAAATCCAACTTTATTGTCTACTCCCCAAAAGAAAAGAATGTGTGCTCTGTTATTTATAAACTAATGTATCTGAAGTGTGCTGATTTCCAAAGATTTCAATTCATTATCTGCAACTACCTTCCCAAAAATGGCTGCAAAAATAAAATACATAACATATTATTGAATTGAGGGAAACATTCTTTAGTCACAGATTTTTGGTAATAGAAATATTGGATTATGTTTTCACAATTTTACATCATACTGGTATGACTTCTATTTATTGAATATTTTTAGTATGTTCAGCAGAAAGAGTTCCTAGCATGAATTATATGTAACTTCAGTGCAGTCTTGCCAATACTTCAAAAAACACATAATAGGGAAATGAGATTACTTTTAAAGGTTATTTATTTAAGGTTATATGACACAACAGTTATGATAAAGTTAATGATAAAGAATGAGTGATTACTAGATCCATTAAAATATATTCATTGGGCCTGCCAGATTATCTGTATAGGAGAAGCTTACATAGGTATATCAGATAGCAAACATGTGAGAGGAATCTACAACACACACACATACACATATATAAACACACACAAATACCTTTTCACCATTCAAATATTGGACACACTGCCATCAATGTCAATAGTCATTTTCTTGTAGGAGTATTGTCTTCAAGCTTTCAAGTGTAGAGAAATGCAAAAATACATTCCTTAAAAGAATATATGATTTTTTTCTAAGTGATACTCTAATACTGAATCTAAGTTTAGTCTTTGGAAAATAGTCTGTCAGTAGATCAGCAGGTGGCATCATAGCAGAACTGAATTTGTAGTTCAGTCATCTTGGACAAGGTCCAAATTCCTATTTTCACCTTTGCATTGTAGGGATAATAAAACCTAATTTTTAGGAATGCTGTGAAAACATTAGCTAACATAAATAATGCACAAAGTAGAAAATTAATCATAAATGATCATTCCAAAGCATGCCTTCTATTATTTGAGGAGAGAAAATTATTATCAGAAATAATATTTAGGAACTCTTTTGAATCTTAATCTTACGCACTGGGTTACAGTCTTAATTTTTTTTTTATTAGTTTTGTACTCAGTGAATACAGTCAAGTTGGTACCATTGTTAGCCTCCTCCCTGTCCGCCCCCTCCGCAGGGGCCCTCCCTGTTTGGGAATATGGGTCATGCAATGTAGGGTAAGCCATCAGTTATGGGTGGGAAGCAATGTCTCTGTGTATCATGAACCAATGTGTGGCTCTCACATTCTTTCCGCCCCTTCTTCCACTAATTTCCCTGCGCCATGTTGGGTTCATTTTAGGTATGATTCAGTGATGAGGTCTTGAGAGCCTCTGTGTCTCTGGATATCTATCATACCTCAAATGGGCCCCAGCTGAAACTAAGAATAAGTGGGGAAATAAGCAAGAGTGTTATTTTCTTGATGAACCTAGTATCAGAACAAGGGAAAGGAGACAGACACAGAGAACAATCAACTCCTACCAAACATGCTTAATTTTTATTCCATTTTAAAACAGTTAAAGCTGCTGAATATCACAAAAACATGCATAGAATTCATTCCCACTACATTCTTCAAGAGCAGGTATATGAAGAATTATTTTTTCTTACCACAACAAGAAGTACATTCAACAGAGATGCCTCAACTTCATTTGGGATACTTCACATATAAGAACTCTACATCTTGAAACCATCTTCAGTATATTTCCTAAATGAAATAAAACAAAAACTCTTGGAAACCAGGTAAAAATATCTTAGCTTTATCTAATAGATTTCATCTCATGCTATTTTCCAATTTTTTTTTTTTTGGTCCTACTTCTTAAAAATTGCATATGTAGCTGGGCATGGTGGCACATGCCTTTAATCTCAGCAATTTGGAAGTGGCGATGTGGGAAGATTGCTATGAGTTCGAGGCCACCCTGAAATAACATAGTGAATTCCAAGTCAGCCAGGGAAACTTAACCTTGAAAAACTATGATATAAATATGTATATATATGTATATATAATATATATGTGTATATATGTATATATATGCATATATGTGTATATATACATATATATGTATGTATAACTAATATATAAAAATATATATGTGTGTGTATGTGTATATATATATACATACACACACACAATAATGTGCATTTTCAGACAGCAAATATATAAGCCAAACTGATATGTCATCCTTAATGGCATGATTACTTATTTTTAAGCAATGGATTTCATTGTAATGGTTTTCATAAATCAATGCATATGCATTTCACCTCAAATAGGATTTATGAAATTTAGTTTGAAATAATGATCAAAATATCTGAAATGACATATAGACAAAAGAAAATAATATGCATTTGAACAAATCTCTATAGGTCAGCTTAGTTATTGTGAAAAACACATCATTCTATAGGTCCACATTTATGTGCTAAAGTTTGTAAATTGATATCTCATTCATAACTTTTCCAAACATAATGCTTTGTTGTAAAATTTGAGCAAATTTGATATCATTGTTAGAGTCTCTAGAAATCACTCTCTCTTTCACATTTTCTCTCCTCCCTCTCTTTTTCCTTCCACCTCACACACAAGCATACTCAATATATATTTACATAATTATCAATGCCAATTTATTGTCAATAATTTTAGTGCAATCATATAAAACACAATAAACTCTCTGTGACACATAAACTAGATATATATCCTTTAATATCTATTTTGGTTTATCACAATAAATTCTTCCACAAAGTAATTAAACAAAATCCTGGTTATGGAAATATCAGTCATGGGAACTCTAAGTGTGAAACGTTTCCAGTTTAAGGAGGCATGGTACAGTGATCAATTTTAAATTAGTCATTTTGGAACACATTCTGTTGCTTCAATATCTTGGTAGCTTCCTGGATTTCTATTTCTGTGAAAACAGTAATTATAATTGTATTAAATGCCAGAATGAGTCTCTCTTCCCTAAAGTTAAATATGAAATAATCAAATAATATTGACATCTCAGGAGCTCTTGACAGATTCACATCAGGTACAAAGTTTGAACAATGGAGGTTGCTTTAATTTCCCTTTCAGTAGAGATCAGTACATGATTGTAAACTATTATCTTTAGTTCTGATTCATGACTCATATCCTGCTTTGGGATTTAATGTTGAGATTCTACACAACGCAATTCTGTTTTGTCAGTTGGCTTCCTCTTTGATTCCAGATTAATGCACACTGTAAAGAAACTAAGGGGTAGAAAATAGAGGGGAAAGAGGCCCACTCTTGTAAACTGCAAAAGAGTTTCATTTTATTTTTTAGGTTTGAGGTTTGTTGTGACTTTTCATGTAGATATGTGAATAAACATGTGTTTATCCCGACAACAAATAAAAATGGATAGTGCATCCACCTCTAGCTCAGTAAACCAGTGAGTTATAGGAGAATAGGTGAAGGATTAATTACAGGAACATAAGTGACTCAAAGTCACCTATGTCACTAAAAGCACACCCCAATATAAGTGACAAACCATGAAAGTTTAGTCAGTGGAACATAGGATACTGTGACTTCTCTTTCGAGGTTAAAAATCATAGAATTCTGCCGGGTGTGGTGGCTCACACCTTTAATCTTAGCACTGGGGAGCCAGATGTAAGAGAATTGTCATGAGTTCGAGGCTACCCTGAGACTCCATAGTGAATTCCAGGTGAGACTGGGCTACAGTGAGACCCTACCTTGAACCCCTCCCCCAAAAAATCATAGAACTTGTTGTTCTTTCCCTCTTGGAACTCTTTTGAGATAAAAACAATAAACCACATGGCACAGGCAGGCTGCCGGTGTGGGTGTGGCCATTATAGTCCATCCAAATCATCAAGCTGCCCGATGACCACAAGAACATGGGCACAACAGATGAGAGCAGAAGTGCCAACAAGGGGACCCCAGACCAAAGTGCACACCACCGAATGTTAAGCAAATTCAACAGGATTTATTTAAATCATGCTCTCAATCCCTTTGGAATTATGGGCCAATTAATCCATTCAAAATTACGGAAATCTGAAAGTATAACTTTAACTTGTATTAATTTATTCGATTATGTTAGGAATGGAAATTGAGAAACTTAAAACACTGGCATTATTTATCAATGAGTTATCATTCAAATATTAATTTTACAATATCCCAAAACACATAGCATGGAGGCTACAGAGATAATGCAGTGGTAAAGAGTTTGTCACTAAAACATGGAGAACCAAGTTCAGATTACCACCACCCACATAATATGTCAGGAGTGATGGCCCATCTACAACCCCAGAGCTTGTAAGTCAAGACAGGAAAATCCACAGGGTGGGCTGTTTAGTTTTTCTAGATGAATTGATGAATTCTGAAAGTAGTTAGAAACTCCGTGTTAAAATAAGGTAGAGAACAAAAAAGCAAGATATCCAATGTCAACATTTGACCAGAACACATATCCTCACACACATACATGCATATTAACACATATGTTTACTCATATGCGTACAAAATGCAAATATACATCATAAAAACACAAAATGAGTGAATGAATAAATAAAACAAATATATAGATAGCAAATCTCATAAATAGTAATTAGATTTCCAAAATAAAAATGATGAGGAGTTCTGAACAGATTGCTCAGTGGTAAGGCACTTGCCTATGAAGGCTAAAGACCCCGTTTGGATTCCCTAGTACCCACATAAGCCAGATGAACATGTATCTCGAATTTGTTTGCAGTGGCTCGAGGCTCTCTCACTGTCCCTCTTTGTTGCTCTCAATAAATTAAAAATATAATAAAGTAAAATAAAACTTTAAAATGGTATGGATAGTAAGACTATTCAATATTATTCTATAATTTCCCCTAAATCCTAACTTAATAAATGACAGTGAGTTTCAATCTCCATTCAACTTGTCTGATGAAACTTTTGGTTGAATCATATGAAGAAAGTCAAGGCTGAATCATGTATTTGGAAAAGAGAAGATTTTCAAAGCATTTTAGATTCTTGCAATATTTTATGATTGCATAGCAGTTCTATGAGTAGTTACTTCTAAAAGTTTAGTTGCAATGTTAAATATAAAAGTATATCACATAGCTTTTCAGACTGTAGTAATACATCACACAGGTCTTGTTAATGGATCTTGTCCTCTGCAAGCATAATAGTTATATATGGACCTCAGTGAAATATTGAGTTATTCCATGATGTGGGCCTTGAAATTATCACTCTATACAAAATGCCAATTTTGTATTTGCTAATATCATCACCAAATATCACCAAAATGTGTGTGTATGAGAAAGAGAGAACGCTTTAAAGTGATACAAAAAAGACTAGAAAGTTTTACTTTTCACTTGCAAGCTTAAATTGGATGCCTGGCAACAAATACAAAATAGGGTTGCTTTCTGTGGCTTCTGTATACTTACAGCTCAAGTTTCCATAATGTTTACATAAATACAAGTCTAATTTTTACATTAAACTTTAACAGTGAAAAAGTTGTCTATTTAGTTTGCACCCCAACACCAGTACTTTTGCCCCAGACAACATCATATTTCAGTTCACAAGCAAAAGCTTTAACACATCGCATTTCATTACATGGAACTTTAGGAGATTTCTTCCAAGCACAGTATGCAAAGATTAATTTGTACTACTTAATCCAGAACACTGCTGAGTGAACTGGTTATGCTGTTTATTTTCTTCAAATAAGTAATGGTGAGTGCTATAATGATGGGTTAGTATTATAGTACCACTTTCCTGTGTATTAAGGCTCTTAAAATTTTTTCCACTTTTGGCCTCATGACAGTCAGTGCAGTGACTATATAGGCAAGTGATGCCTTCATCTTACTTTGAAAATAGTTTTCACCTAAAAGAATCTTGGGAGTTTTCATGGTTTGAGGGCTAGAATTCTCAAAACCTATCTCAGTGATCTAACTGAAGTGTTTGGAGTGCTTTGAGGTGTCTGGAAACTGACAACCTTCTTTCAGGGAAGGATTCAGATAAACTTTTCGACACTCTGTGACTACAGTGAGGTATAATATGATTAGACTAAGATTAAAACAACTACAACTGAGAAAAGGGAAATGAATGTGTTTATATTTCATCCTAAAGTTACTTATGCCAGAAAAATAGCATGCCCCACATTTGCTTCAGTGACACTTGCCTCGTCTACATCAAGTGTCAGCTGAGGGGACACAAAAAGCAGCAATATATAGAAGACTGGAAAAGACACAAAGACTGAGAGACCAAAGAAAATAGAGATTAAGAGAAACATACACATACATTTCACACACACACACACACACACACACACACACACACAGAAAAAAGATTCTGAGAATTCCACAATGGGATCCTCCACTCTTTTTCCAGTATTATTGTATTAGTACTTCTTCGGATGATAAAATAGTTTTGGAAATGCTGAAGTTTCAATCTAAGACTCTTTATGACTCTAGGATTCTATCATTTAAAGTAAAGAGCTACAAAATACAGCAATTCCAAGTGGCAGCATAGGGAATTGTCTCCTAACTGCTCCGTCTGCTTCTGTAACCCAGGTATTTGGACTCAGCATACTGAAGAGCTGGTGATTTGTGGCTAAATTGAATAGTGTATGCCTTGGTCTCCCTGAATGTAGTAAATGTTGCATTAAAGTACTGTGTGCGAAACATTCTCTGAGAGGTCATATTTACTTATGGTCACTTCCTGTTTAGATCCAGAAGCACAAGGGGAAATTTACTCTTGGAAAGATAAGAAAGAAAAGGCTGATGACATGAATTGGAATTTAGCTCACCATGCAGTACAATGCCAAAGTGCAAAGTATAAATTTAGGCATGTGAAATCTTCCATAACTAAGAAGCTTTATTTTGGAAGAGAACCAAAATGAAAATGCTGTGCCTGCGATAAACATTATCATTTCACTTTATAGATATGTTCCCCCTTTTGGTTCAGCATGCCCTAGATTCTCCTAAATGTTATGATCTTAGTTTGCTTGTTTCCTCTTGCTTTCAGGTAAGGCTTCACATTTCCAGGTGGCAGTCATAAAGTCTACACTATGGATCTCCCAATCCCCAATCTGTAGAATATAAACTTTGAATCTATATAGGTATCCTGGCTTTAACTTCTCTTTTGTATAACTTTTGACTTGTTATATCACATATTGTGACAAAACTAATGCCATCATAAAAGAGGTGGATCTAGAAAAATAAAATGTACTAAAATATTTTAAAATTTAGTAGAAAACGTATCCATAGATCATTATACATAAAATTCCAGTTACTATTAACTTAAGATGAAGATGATAATAAATAAGGAATTTTTATGTTATAATCTCATAGATATTATTTACTTATTGTACCTTACTGAAAATAATAAAACTTTAAGGTTGATACTGTAATCATGTTCATTTTAATAATAAAAAATCAAAGTTAGGTTATATAGAATTTCTTAAAGTCACAAAGTTGTTCATTTACTAATACTGTTGCAAAGCAATCACAATAGCTCTATTATTCCATTTCTGTTACAACAATAAAATAACTATGGCCAAGTTACACTCTCAGGAAAAGTGACTTTTTTGGTTTACAGCTATGAAGGATCTAGGGAACAGACCCAATGTCAGCCTGGCTCTGGTGAGGAACTCATGGAAGATGGCATCACAAAAAGGAACATGAGATAACTTCTCAGGGTAAGTAGTCAAGGAAAAACTATGGGGTACCACACATACCACATTAATACCTTCTACAGAGTTGATCCTCATGGTCTCAGCACCTGAATATACAACAGTGAAGATAAAACTTCAAGAATAGGGCTCTTTGTGGGATATAAATACCCAAAACCCAGGGGGTAATAGAAGTATGGCTGTAAATTAAGGTAAGGACTTTTTCTGAATTCTCAGCTAGACTGAATTCATTGAATCGAAGTTATAACCTGGGGTGGGTTCTGGAAATGCGTATTCTGTGTAAGCATTGCAATGGTGTAGACTCAATGGAGAGAATAGAAAAATGAGGGTAAGTGGTGAGTATGGAGCAAAAAAATCACACTGTAAGCATGAACAAACTATTTATCCAAAGGATCCAGCAAATGAGTTCAGATAATAAAAACATTGGGAGGCCTAGAAGTGACCAAGGGTGTTTGAAATGGCAAAAGCAGCAAAATGGCAAAAACTCCCATGAGGTACTAGATAGAGAAGTGCTGACTATTTGTAGAGCATGTCCACTGCCTCACCTATGGGAAGAGCATTTACATCTAATTTCATCTGCTAAGAGCTACCATGTTACCTTTTTTGAAAAACTGATGCATCACTTTTAGTTGTGCTCAAATCATCAGTTAGGTTAAACTGATACAAAAAAGATGGCAGAAGAGAGGAGACAGAGTAAAAGGGAAATTGACTCAAAGGGAATACCTGACAACTATATGTAATGAAGAAGATTCAAAAAGATGCAAAGGTCTGAGAAACTCATTTCTTAAGAGTAATTGGGGAGGGGGGTTAAAATCAAAACCAACAAGACAAGGGAAAGAGCAGGGATTGGTAGCCAGTACACTGTTCAGGACAGCCTTCAGAACACTATGTGAAACACAACCATTTGGAGAATTTTGTACTGGTGGTTGCTCGCTCTGACCACCTATAGCTCCACAACTTTTGAAACCACTCATTATTTGCTATCTATCTTAATATGTCCTTTTGGGATTCACCATGTCTTTAGAGTTTGCTGAAATCATTTGTTGTATCATTAGATATCACTAGAAAGAAAATGAGGGACAAAACAAGGGGTTGGACATAAAAGAGAAAGCAAAGAATCAATCTCAGTTTTAAATGTAGGAAGATAAAACAGTTTCATGGGAGAAATATTTATATGTTTCATATAAGTTGAGAATAACAAAACAGATAGAAAAACTGAAATAGATAGAAATGAGCTGAAATTAAAAATATAGGTGAGAGGTGAGGTCTAGTAGAATAAATTAAGTCTTCGATTAGGTGGAAACATAAGCATTTATTTAATTTAAAATTAAATTTAAGAATGGAAATGTGAATAAAATAGAGATGTTAAATATTGGCTTCTGCATGGGAAGTTAAAACAACTGAGATACAAGGAATTGAATACTTGATTCACATTTCCTTTCATCCATTTCCATTCCTCTCCCTCTTTAACCCTTCCTCATTTTCTCCTCCTCTCTCATTCACAGGCAAACACATCCAAAACAAGATTCAGTACATGGTTTCTTACTCCAGTTTTCATATTGAATATCAACAAAGTTTTGTGATTATTTACTGATATAAAATACCTTACAGTGTTTTTACAAAATATGTAAAAAAAGTTTAAATGCTATGGTGAAACATAAAAGGCATTTCAGTTCAGACAATGAAGTTCAGACTTTTTTTGTGTGGGGGGGGCGGGGGTTGTTGAGGTAAGGTCTTGCTCTAGCCCAGCCAAATTGGAATTTACTACAGGTCCGCTTTGAACTCAAAGCAATTCCCCTACCTCTCTGTCCCTAGTGCTGGAATTAAAGGTGTGTGCCATCATGCCCAGCTGAGTTCAGACATTTGTTTTGTAATTTTTTATGAAAGAGAGAGCAAGCAAGTGCAATACAGAGGGAACTGGTGCACCAGGGCTTTCAGCCACTGCAATGGCCACACAGACAGGTATGCCATCTTGTTTGCATGTGTGACCTTGTGCACTGTGTCACCTTCTGCATCTGGCTTATGTGGGACACGTAGAGTAGAATATGGGTCCTTAGGCTTTGCAGGCAAGCACGTTAACTGCTAAGCCATCCCTCTAGCCCTGAGTTCAGACTTTTAACACTGCAATCCTATGATAGCAAAAACCATATGAGTAATACAGTGCATATACATATCAAAATCATCAGAAATTCCTCCTAGGATAGCTTTAGTGTGACATTTTGTGTTAGTATCAAGTGCATTTTAATCTTTAATGTTGAGATTCTGTTTTATAACAATAGTACATTTTTCATAGTACTCAGATTCAAAGGAGCAGAAGCAATATTCATTCAACCAAAAGTACACAAAAGTTCTACTTTATTAAAATTGTCTCTTTCAAAATTTGATGAAAGAAAATAAATTTATAATTACTAAAAAAAAAAAAAAAATATGGACCAGATTCAAGAGAGACAAGTTCAAATGAATCATAACAAATTTACCAGTTGCATAGTTATAAAGTAAATAAGTATAAAAAAGAGATGGAGAAATGTACTCAAATATCTTAAAATGATCACTGTGCTTATGCATAATAGCTATAAAAAGTGCATAATTATCATAATAATTTAAAATGTTTTCATATTATTTCATTGTGCAATGATCATATGTTGCAGTTATAAATATAAAAATAATTTCCAAAATTATATATACAAGTGTACGTCATGTTACAAAAATTACTTCTATATTGAATTTTTTAAAATACTTTGTTTATTTGAGAGAGAGAAAAAGAAAGAGAGATAGGGAATGGGGCACCAAGGCCTCCAGCCACTGTAAATGAACTCCAGAGGAATATGCTACCTTGTCTACCTGGACTTACTTGGGTACTGGAGAAGGAAACACAGGTCATCAGGCTTTGCAGGAAAGTACCTTTAACCACTGAGCAATGTCTCCAGGCCCTATGTTCAGTATTTATAAAAACATTATATGCAAAATAATACTTGTTGAATTAGAAAAAGTTGAGTAACTTAAATGAATTAATTCATTTATTCATTAGCTCAACAGATCACTGAATGTCCACCAAATACCCATTGTTACCAACCCTCAGACCTAAAGATAGAAGCAACACAGCATATCACTTTTTAAGGAATAGAAAACAGTGAAGTCATAAAATGTGGTAGAAAGAAAATGTTCACCAAATTCTTCACCTGGGAAGCCTTTTGATACTGCTAATGTACAAGCATAGCTGTACACTGACAGGTCTGGAGTTTCTACAGAAATTTCTGAGGCTGTAATGTTTAAAGAGATTATGGATCTTGAAACTACAACTGGTTTGAATGAACAAAGTTTCTCAACACCACAAATGTATATTTCACCTAATGATACATGTTCCTCACAACGCTACAGGTCTTACCAATTGTTCCCAAGAAACATTACTTAAAAGAAAATTCTTGTTATCAAAATGATTACAGAAATTAATGGGCACATTTCCTAAACCTACAGATGACTTACTAGAAAAGGAGCCTGAAATGATAGGGAACAAAAGAAAACATCTTTCAAATAATCAGGTTGGACTCACACAAGGGAGTAAAACAGAACATGTCACTTTCAGAATTAACAATAGAATTTGGTGGGCTCCTAAAGGAAAGATATCAATGCAAAACACTGGTTGGATAGATCAACCTTTACCATATACAGGGGCATACATTAGTAGAGGAAGGATGGTCTGGAAAGATGGAAGAAGAGTTAAATATCAAAATCTTCCTTTTATGGAAAGACTTTCAAGGGCAAGACCAAACTGTAAAAAAGGTCCTAGAGAGACAATTAAATCAGTACTGGATTAGAAATAGAGAACATACTGTTAATATGTAGAGAGTGGCTAACACAGCCCTTTCTACCATCAAAAATATCACAGCCAGGTGTGGTGGCACACACCTTTAATCCCAGCACTTAGGAGGCAGAGGTAGGAGGATCGCTGTGAGTCCAAGGCCACCCTGAGACTACGTAGCAAATTCCAGGTCAGCCTGAGCTAGAGCAAGACTACCTTGAAAATCAAAACAAAACAACAACAACAACTACAAAAAAGTCTATCACCTTATAAACACAAGAGCTATTTGCCAGGGCTCCTGGCTAGCTTCCATGAGCTTGGGTAACATATTAACCAGCCTGCAATTTTTTACTTTCTTGCTTAAGATGTTATCAGAATGTCCATAGGGCAAGAGGTTCATGAGTTAAGCAGAAGCAAGGGAAACCAAGGAGAATATTGTATAAGATTTCTTAGAGAATAGAAGCCACATGAATAAGTTGCTCTGTCTTGCTTGCAAAAAATGTAATGTATTGTAAAAATATAAATGAAGAAGCAGAGTTTTACTCTGTGTCCAGTGTGTTTCCCCTGAACTACTGATCCAAAGCATTTTCTCACAGTGCCAACTCCACACATCCCTTTCCAGTTCTACAACCCTGCTGAGGCTGGACCCCGGCATGGAGTAATTTGGAAGGTGTAGTTCTCTAGATGGCACTACAATAACCATGCCATTCCCAGAAGTGGTCCCATCTGTGGCAAGGATAGGACAAAACATTACAGTGGACACAGGTTTATCTTCCACTGTGTCATTGTCTTTTCCTGCTACATATCAGCAAAATAAGGACTCAGGGGCAAATCCCTATCCCTAACATGTCTGGCCAGTTGCCACTTTTGTGACATATTTAGGTTGGGATTTCATAAACATGGCATACCCTTTTATAGTATCTGCATGTTTATTAAAATGGAATAAGTCTATTATGGGATCATCCATATTCTTTCTTTGGGGAACAGGGCAAGATAAGATGTATACATAAGCCACAATTTAAAATATTGGAATTTCCTCCAACCCCAATGGAGACATTTGTTATCTCAATGCTAAATGTAATCCTGAGAGAGAAAATGACTCTTGTATAATGAAAAGTCTAAAAGTTAGAGCCATAAACAACAGAATGGAGAGCTCTGTCCTGAATTTGTATAGACTACAGCCATCATTCAAGGTGAAGAAATCAATGGCAGCACAAAAATCTCCCACTGTACCTCAAGAGATACTCTGTTCTCCATGCTCTGTTTTCCTATATAGTGTTCTCATTCCTGATCAATCTCTCTCCCCAGGGAGTGCTAATAGGCTAACAGCTACAAAAGTCTGTTTTGTTCTATAAATCAGCAGGATCACAGGGGCTCAGTGGAAAACTAATACTACTTCTGACTTTCTCCAAGAGAACTGCTATCCCTACCATAAATTTTGATGCCATATTCGCACCTTTCTTTTATGTTCTTTAGAATATCTGACAAGCTTAAAGGAAAACACACACTTCATTAGGGGAAAGAAGAAAAAATTTATATGTTTCCAAAAGTACAACTTAGTAAACAAACACAAACTGATGGTACAGTGAGTGCCATTTATATAAAAATATTTTCTAAATGTCAGACTCCTAAAAATATCAATCAACATTTAACATGTGCTGGTTTCTATTCTGTACATGTTGTCTTGTATTTAGATATCCAATCTTGGGCTGGAAAGACTGTTTAGTGGTTAAGGTACTTGCCTGTGAAAACTCAGCATCCAGGTTTGATTCCCAAGTACCCACAAAAGGTGGCACATGTGTCTAGACTTCATTTGCAGTGGCTGGAGGCCCTGGCATGCCCACCCATTCTCTCTCTCCCTCTCTGCCTCTTCTTCTTTCTCTTACCCTCCTTTCCTCTCTCCCTCTCTCTCTCAAATAAATAAATAAAATATTTTTTAAAAGATCTTAAATCTTCAATATAATAGGAAGATGGCACTCCAGTTAGTCAAAATTTTCTGAAAAGAAAATGCCCTTTAGAGAATTAAAAACTAAGGAGACTATCCATGGGAAATAGGGAAAATGTTAACTTCCATTTTCAATACATTTAGGATAAATTCATATTACATAGTTATTCCAGGAGCAACCATTGAGAAGAGTACTGAAGAGTAAAATTTTGTGCAACACTGGGGATATATGGTTCAGGGGTTTTGTTTAATTTTAGATGTAGTGATGCATGGTGATGGGCTGACTCACTAGGAAGCAAAAAGCTCAACACCACTGCACTGAGGACAGGAAGCAATGATTTTACCAATATAAATGGTTATATCTATGTAACAGTAACTTACAGGAGATCTGCTGCATACTTCACAACCATAATGTAACTCACAATGAATTGCTCAGGGGAATCATTCATAATCTTGCACATAAAAGTCATACATGTATATAACCTAACCAAGATAAAATAACTTGTCTGTGGTACTTCAGGGTCTACATGCATGCCTAAAGCATTGACGTGGAGCCTCAACTCTCTTTGATACTTCTTTATGAGGTTGGAATAGTATGGTACAGGAAACAACTAGAGAGAAGTAATTATATATGGCATGGTTTCAATACTTTTACTTGTCACTAACATTGATAATCCCAGTACTCAGGAGGGAGAAGTTGGAGAATCATTGTGAGTTTGGCCTCAGTCTGAGACTATACAGTGAATTCCAAGTTAGCCTGGGTTAGGGTGAGACCCTACCTGGAAAAACAACAACAACAAAAAGCAATTAACTACTTTTATTTAAAACAAGTAGTAAAAACAGTAAGATCTACTATTAATAACTTTCATGACTTCATAATTTTCAAGAAGAAAACAACTAGTATTAGAATGTTTATGTTAAGAAAAGAAAAATTGTCTTTTTAAAGTCATTATTATTTAATTAATGAGAAAAATATAGATGCTACATTATAATCACTTATATATGCTTTTCATTATTTTTTCTAACTTAAAATACTTTTAGCTTATGTTTTTTATTTGTTTGTTTTTTGAGTTAGGTTCTCACTAGCTCAAACTGAACTGGAGTTCACTATGTAGTCTCAAGGCTGACCTTGAACTCATAATGATCCTCCTACCTCTGTCTCCCTAGTGCTGGGATTAAAGAAATAAACTACCACACCTGTATAAAATACTTTCAACTTTTGTGAAATTGCTATATACCTACTTATCGAATAAGAAGTAAATGCATATTTTTGTACGTGTGTATGTGTCAATTTGCTGGAACAATTCTTAAACCTAAATTTGTCTTTTTAATTATCCCAGTGGGGAAATTTAAATGTAAAATTATTTGCATATGATGCTTGTGTGACGTCCCCAAAGTTCTTTCCATCTGTGGACCATGAGTGGATTATATATTAGTCCTCATAACCACTGGGTCAAATAGGAAATGTTACTACATTCTTTTGTAACTGGTCAGGTGTTGCATGGAGTTACAATGTGACTTGATGACTTCAACAACTTACATGACAGAGAGGATTAAAAATTTGAGTAGACTAGCTTGGAGGACTAACTGTGCCTTCCCCCCCCCCAAAACATATGATATTGTTTCGCATGAAAATTGTTTCATAATGAAAATTAGAATACTTAAGAAGAACTGCTTTCAATGTTTGGGAAGAATTCTTAAATATAATCAAACCAGAGCTAGGGAGATAGCTGGATGAAGTGTTTGCCTTGCCAGCATGGGAACTAGAATTTGCATTTCTAGCACCCACATAAAATTTCCATTGGGTATGGTAGTCCATCTTTAATACCAGAGCACAGGAGGCAGAAATAGGTATCCCAGAGGTCCGCTGCCTATCTAGACTAGCTGAGTCTGTAAACATTAGGTTCAAGTGAGAGATCTTGCTCAGTAAATAAGGTGAATAGCGACTGAGAAAGACAACTGACATCAACCCCTGGCACTCATACCGATACACACATGCATATACAACAATGTACATGCACAACACGCCCCTACCCACAAAACAGTAAAAAGCATAATCAATTGAAAAGCAAGAAAGCAAGAAAAACAAATGTTGCTTTTGCACTCCTTCAGAAGAGTGGCAGAATGTAACTGATAACCATTTACTGGTTGATTATGCTGAGTTTGCCTTTGACCTTAAGGACAGGAAGAACGAGTAACAATAGCACAGCATGTGTAACATGCTGATGATCAGAATCAGTCAAGATTTTACCAATTTAGAAAATAAGAAATGGGGCTCCAAGAGAGCTGAACTGTTTCAGTGATATGCAATTGTGGGATAGACTATACTGTCTTTGGTGCCCAACATTTTACAACAAAGTATTTTAGTACCTGACACCCTTTCAACCCAGGCCCAGGTCTTGTTCCAACTTGCCCTCTTTACACTTTGCTTTGAGGATTTGATGCTCTAGTTTCACAAAGTTGAGAGCTTAGCCTAGTTCTTGTATTTAACACAGTTCCCAAATAATTATTTTTGACTAGGTTAGAGACTAAAGAAATGAAGGATTCCTGGAAGGAAGCATCAGTGCCAGACAATATAAACTAAACTAAGCAACACTCAGGCAAGAAACAGCTCTTGGGGACTGAGGATAATGAGAAAACAGAAGCAGAGCAAACGAATTTTTCTGTCATTTCTGGGAGCAAGTTTGAGAACAATAAAACTAAATGTGACCTGGGGCATTCCTCTAGACTTTTGTATGCTTTTCTTTCAAAAAAAGAAACTAGGTTCATGAAGCAAGTACATTATTAACTTTTTAATTTCTAACTTCTTGTTGCCTACCTCATCCAGTTGTATTTTATCACCTTTTATTCCCCTTGGCAACAAGATCTACTTTTAGTATGGGTTGACTATAGGGACCTATGAATAAATCTGTATAACTCATGATCATTGTCTTTTAAGATAGCTGTAGGGTTTATTTCAGACTGACATGCAGAAAAGACGTGTTTTCACACCATTCATGTATAAAATGTACAGTACACATTCACCTTTCATTTTTATGGGGAGGGAGGGTGGAAAAGACAGATTTATATGACGTCTTAGTAATTTGCAAATGTTTTCAAAAGAATGAGTTCTCAAGTTATTTTAGCATACCTTACTTTTTATAGATGGTACATGCATATTTATGAATGAATATATGCACATATATGTATATTCGAATAAAAATTTGGATTTCACTCAAATGTATAATACCTTGATCGCTAAATGTAGTTTCTCAGTCTTATTGTCATGTAAAAACCATAATGGATTGGTAAGATCAGTAATATTACAAATTAAGTACAAATTACAGTAGGTAATACTTTATATTACTGTATAATAGCCAATATAAATAGATAAATGAGTAATTAAATTTTTAGTTATAAAACTAGTTTTTGCTCTAGTTGATAAAAATACACTTTGTTTTCAAACACTGATGTGGCCAGGCTGCATGGCCTTAGTATCAAAGCTTGGATCCCAAATGTCCTATTTCAACAAGCTAGGATATGAAGAAACATGGTTGAACACAACAGATTTTTCTCAGAGCTCAACCCAAAGAGTTGTTTTTTTTTTTTTTTTAAAGCTTAGTAGAGAGCAAAAATCTCATGGCAGTATTGTCTTGTTGGCCTTACCTACAGACCACCAACTTCTTGAAGGCAAAGAACAATGTAATGCATGCATAACAAAGTATTGTGCACATTAGTAGAAGGGTAATGCATGTCTTTGTGCATCTCTAATGTTTCAAATAAGCCTTTTTTCAGGTATTGAATATGTCTCTATGTCTCCATATATATATATATCTCAGAGTAAAATATTTTGGAAAATCTTTGGGATGAATTAAATTTTATACATAGTGGTCAGTGGCCTTACTAAAAACATAGGTAAGATTCAGGTAGCCTTCAAAGGAAAGTCTGAGAGCTAGAAAGAATATTCCAAGAAACAGTAACAAAAATACAAAGACTGGTGGCACGTAATAAACCCAATACATGAAACTGGGGCCAAGAAGACTAAGAAGAGTAGAGGACAAACTCTTAAAGCAATAGGAAATAATAGGGCTTTGGCTTTTGACGTAAGAGAAATGGGGAAGCAATGGAGTATTTTGATGTATTTTGCGGTGCATCAAATATCATGGGGATTACTCTAAATGTTGTACACAGAAAAAAAACCTTAAAGAGGAAAGGTTGGAAGCAAAATCAGTTAAGAGACAGAAATTAATGAACCAGGATAATATCAAGAGTAATTATTGGCTTTTGCAAATGTTTTCAAACAACTAACTAGACTACCTTAATAATGGAACAGATGTGGATATGAAGAAAATACAGATTTAAAGATAATTCTTGGTATTTTAACCTATTTAGCAATCAACAATGAAGTTGTCATTAATGTGATAAAGTAGATAAAACAAGAGGCCAATATTTTTTATTTTATTTCTAAACCAATAGAAACCCATGTATGACATAATGAGTTCATCAAGCCCATTGAGCACTTCAAGAGGAACTCAAATTTAGAAATCAAGAGCTTGGAAAGGAACGTGAGCTAGAAATATGCATTGATTGATCAGTCATCTGCCTTAATTTGATATTTCATATAATGAGGTATGTTAGGTACTTAGAGAGGAAATTAGAATAAGTCAGAGGAGAAGTTGCAAGAAGGGGAGAGACAGGAATATGAGTAAGTCCTCATGCTGGGGTAGAAGATGGTACTCAACTGAAGAATTTTATCAGTCTGATTACAATATTCCAAGCAATGCAAGAATCCAGATATGGCAGGTTTGCACCAAATATTATGTATAATTTGTTAAAGGAAATAATCAACTGATAAAGCAGTCTTCCAATCATCAGAACATAGCAGTTTACTTGAAACTGTAAAATGAGAATTTTCTAACTTCAAAACCAAGTGCTCAGTTTTCCTGTTCAATATAGAAATTAATGTCTTAAGCTGGGAGCTGAGCATGGTGGCGCACTCCTTTAATCCCAGCACTCAGGAGGCAGAGGTGGGAAGACTGTTGTGAGTTTGAGGCCACCCTGAGAGCACAGAGTTAATTCCAGGTCAGCCAGAGCTAGAGTGAGACCCTACCTTGAAAAACCAAAAAAAAAAAAAAAAAAAAAAAAAGAAAAAGAAATTGATGTCTGTATGCCCAAATTGTTATACTAATAATGTTCATTTAGTCTGCCTACTACATATAATTTATAACATTAGCAAGAAAATTTGTCTGAATTGGGAAAAGAGTATCACACTCCTGGTGCTTATTTTGTGTGGTTTTTCAAGGTAGGGTCTCGTTCTCACTCAGGCTGACCTGGAATTCAGTATATAGTCTCAGGGTTACCTCAAACTCACAGCAATCCTCCTACCCCTTCCTTCCTCCCAAGTGCTTGGATTAAAAGTGTGCACCGGCAGGCCCAGCTATTCTGGGTGATTTTTGACAACTAAAATTAATGTAATAAAAGTTGTATGGGTTAGAAAGATGGCTTTAGAAATTAAAGCACTTGCCTGAAAAGCCAGAGGACCTAGGTTCGATTCTCCAGGACCCACATAAGCCAGATGCATAAAATGGTGCATATGTCTGGAGTGCATTTTCAATGGCTGGATGCCCTGGCATGCCCAGTCTCTCTCTCTCTTTTTCCTTCTCTCTTGTTCTCTCGCTTGCTCACTCTCTCATTCTCCCTTTCTCTCTCTCTCTCCCTGCTTCTTTCCCTTTAAAATAAGTAAATAAATATAAAATGATTTTTTGAAAAACTTGTATAGAGAAACAGGGACAAAAGAGATGTATAACTAACTTCCAGGAAACAGAGAAGGTATGATGTAATGTAATTTTCATAATTACAACTGGAATAAATGTAATTAATTTCACTTGAGCATTTGTGAAATGTGTGGTACTGTATAATTAATATAGCCATCAACTTGCTTTGATTTTTAAGACAAAAAATACTGACAAAATTGTGTGACATTTCCATTCTCATTCAGATAGAAGGGAATGGAGTTAATATTTTTATTCTTTCCCAATGTATGTGTTGTCTATGTCTCTTGAGTTAATTTATTGTGTTACTGTAAAATGTTTGGTAACATCAATGAGTTTCTTGGAATATATTGCCCTTAGGTTGTTCAACTGTAAATATATGGATTTTGTCAACTACTGTGAAAAGAGATTATAACTATGGTAAGTATCTCACAATGATTTTTTCTCTATTTCTGGTAAAATATTGAAGAAATAGTTAAAACAAGGCAAAGGATAAAGAACAGAGTATGTAAAGTGTTTGAGATGTTTATTTCTGGTGTAGTTTACATAAAAGAAAGAAAAAATTGGGCTGGAGAGATGGCTTAATGGTTAAGCGCTTGCCTGTGAAGCCTAAGAACCCCAGTTTGAGGCTCGATTCCCCAGGACCACATTAGCCAGATGCACAAGGGGCGCACGTGTCTGGAGTTCTTTGCAGTGGCTGGAAGCCCTGGCATGTCCATTCTCTCTCTCTCCCTCCCTCTCTCTCTCTGCCTCTTTATTTCTGTGTCATTCTCAAAATAAATAAATAAATAAAATTTTAAAATATATATTTTACAAAAAGAAAAAAATAATCCAGGAAATAGAAGAAGAAAAATGTATACTTGCATACTATCTCTAAGCTAATGGAAATATGATATTCCAAATTCATATGTTCACTCCCATTAATACTGAAATTTACAGTAACTCTAGGCAATGACTTATGAGTATTTCAAACCAAGTTCACAAATAGTGAAGAATTTCTAGGACAACTATGGAATAAACTAGGATATTAGTAGAAGACAGAGTAACTGGTTTGAAAATTTCCTCTGTGAGGCTGAAGACTGGCCCATGCCAATACCCATTAGCTCTGTGGCATTTGGCTATGACATAGCAATGACAGTTCTTATATTTGAAAGTATAGACAGTGTGCAAATTATCAGGACTTGTGTCAAACCTATAATTTCATCATACAGAATTATGATGGTCTTAATCATCGCTTACTCACTGGTTTCAATATAACCTTGTCCATTAAGGACTTCTACATTAAGCTGGTCTTGTTATTTATTTTTAAATATTTTTATTTGTAAAGGAAGAGAGAAATGATAGAGAAAAACAGGAAGAGGAAAGAGAGATTGAGCATGACAAGAACTCTTGCCTCTTCAAACAACCTCCAGATGCATACACCACTGTGTGCATCTGGCCTTTATGTAGGTACTAGAAAACTGAACCTGGGCTAACAAGCTTGGTAAGCAAGGACTTTTAACCATTGAGCCATCTCCCAAACCCCAAAGTCTTTATTTAGATTGGCTAAAACTGTCTCACTGAAACCTCCATTTCTCTAAAGAATTATACAAATTGATAATCTAGAGACAGCAAGTATGCAGAACATATATATAAATACGTATGTATTTGCTAATATTTATTGTCAGCAACAGGGCTATAAGATTTAAAGTCACTGGTATTTCCTTGATCATACATAGATGATTTACTTGAGGAACTATCTGCAGTGCTCACCATATCAATTATGGGGCTCTGTCTTTAACTATCATTGGGTTCTACCTCAGTTAACTCCTCAACAGTGTTTTTATTCTGGTGCTTATAAAAACTGTTGTCAAAAAAAATCAAAGTGTTTATCTCACCAGCTATATTTAAGCATTAATTCTCCCATCATAAGGCCAGAAGCACTTATTATTAGAAAAGTGGTGCCTTAACAATCACAGTACTGAGACAATATCAAAGGTCAAAAGGGTGCTTTTCTTGTGCTCCATTAATAAACTTCCCCATCTGGTGCTCTTTAAGGCATCTGAGTGATTTTTCCTTTAAATATAAAGTCAAAATTCAGAACCCAAGATAGCAATCCATAGCTACACTTATTTTATAGCTAATGTAAAGGTTCCTCAAAAATATCAGTGGCTATATTTAGCCTTTTTCATTTCACACTGTTATCCAGAGAAAACTGGATGTAAAAATCTGTACTTTGGGAACTTTATAGAAATTTGTACAGATAAACTGATAAGATCCTCACAGAGTAGCTGATTTTCACATACTATACAAAAAATATATATCTATCTGTATAGACAGACAGATAGGCAGCTACATAAAATATTTATTGTCAGAAATAAGGCAGTAAGATTTCAAATAACTGGTATTTCTTTGATCATATATGAAATATATGTATATATATAATTACATACATACATAAATGCATATACACATATATAAATACATATATATGCAGACTTAAAATATATTTATGATAAAAGCCATCATAATGTTCAATTTACAAGTATGTTATCTATAGAGAAACCATTTCAAAGCACAGGTAGGACAACATCAGTTATATAAAATATTGGTACTAAATCATAAATGTGATAAGCTTCATAAACCAAAACACAAGAGGACTGGTATTTTCTAAATTATGTTTCCTGAAATGCTACATCCCAAAAAAGAAAAAGCAAAACAGAAGATAATAGGATCCTTCTCTATCTGGTATTTACTACTCTAAAGTTTTGATGAAGCAAGGAATGAAAGACTCACTCAGTTCTCATTAACCAAGATTATAAAAATATCTGGCAAACTCACTGGTTAGAAGGCTTGACTTAGGCACAAAAAAGTACATTAGAGTCTAGTAACATCTTAAAAGAAATAATTACAGTGATACTGTATTTCACTTAGTGTTTATAAATATAAAAGTACATGCTTTCATTGAACATTTGGCATCACTTACTTTGAAAATTTTCTGATTAAAGTTTATTTGCATTATGTCACTAGTTTATTATATAAAATTGCCAATCTTCTCTGAACTCTGATAACTCTAAGAGAAGAAAATTATAGATATATAAAGAATTCTAGAAAAACTCACCCAGTAAAAATATAGTCACCAGTAATGTAACTTTGGGAACACACACACTGATAAGGATCCATTGTTTATATAACATACCATCCAAAGAATGGCTCTTGTCCTGCATCATGCGCCCCTTTCTCAATCAACACACGCTATAGTCATTGTCTTTTGGAGAAGAATAATGGGCAAAAAAGTAAGAGCTTTATAATTCTTAGGAAATTTCTCAGTGAACTCTGTAGTCTGTACTGAAAAGTGTCAACAGTATATGATGCATATATTTAATTTATTCTATTTCAGTGCAGTGTTTTTAATATTATATTATTAAAGTTTACATGTTAAGGGTGCTGCATTTACTCTATTTCAGAGAATGATTCTAAATATTTGAGTGTCACCAAATCAAGCTTCAAGTGAATGAAATTTATATTCATCTATCTCTCTATCCATATACAAAGTGGCATCTTTTAATCCAATAATTTTCCACGGCATGAGAATTACTAAAGTGAATCCCAGGCTGAATTAACTGAGTTAATGACACCTTGAATCTGACGATTTTACATTCTTGTGTTAAAATTCCATATGTGGGGGTTGAAGAGATGGCTCCATGGCTTACATGCTTGTTTGCAAAGCTTGAAAGTCCAGGCTTGATTCCCCAGTACCCATATAAAGCCAGATATACAGAATGGTGCAGGCATCTGGAATTTGTTTGCAGCAGCAGGAGGTCCTGATGCACCCCTTCTCTTTCTCTCTGTCTCTCTATCTGCTTGCAAAATAAAAAAATAAAATTCTTTAAAAGTCTAAATGTGATCTATTATGATAATGTGAAACCTCATTTTATATATAATAATCTTGGAGTATGATTTCTGGTTGAGCAGTATAAATGATGTCTATACCTTGAAACTGATGCACAGATTTGAAAGTATCCAGGACTGTGAGAATTTTGCTTGTGAAAACAAACTGAGACACCAGAAAGGCTGGACAATTAAGAAACTGGATACATTGTTGTAGTGCCTCATAGATAGCAGAAGGAAAAAGGCATGATTTTCACCTAGTCCATATGGGATGAAATGTAGTGTTATTATACTATAGCAACCAAAGCTATACCAGTTCCAGCAGATATATGACAATTAAAAATACTCTGTAGGGAGCCGCCCGAACAAACAAGGCTCCTGAGTGCTCCGCCTAATTCAGAGGATAAAATCCCCCAGCCGAACTCAGTGTCAGCAATGGCTAAACCCCAGGTGGTGGTGGCTCCAGTGCTACTGTCTAAGCTGTCTGTGAAAGACCCCGAATTTTACCCATCAGGTTACTCCCCTAATTACACAGAATCCCACGAGGATGGCTGTGAGAATTATCCAACCCTATCAAACTATGTCCAGGATTTTCTGAATCATCTCACAGAGCAGTTTTGAAGCCAAGATTGAACAGTTTGCAGAGACCCTGAATGACTGGGTCACTGCCAATGATGCCCTGCAAGAGCTTGGGGCACTTGTCTATCAGCAGGCCACATCGATTCCGAATTTCTCGTATATAGAAGCTCGCCTGGGTAATTACCTGTCCCATCACCTGACAATTAGCCCAGAGTGGCAACTTCCGCCAATTACCACGTCAGAGGTGTCACACTGAATATGAAATTAAAGATCAGTCTGCAAAAGGGGACAAAGTGACTCAAAAGCGATTCCATGCATTTGTACTCTTTCTGGGAGAACTTGATCTTAACCTGGAGATCAAAGGAACAAATGGACAGGCAACAAGAGCAGATATTCTGCAAGTTGGTTTACGAGAATTGCTGAATGCTCTCGTCTCTAACCCTATGGATGCCAACTTAATTTGTGCAGTAAAATTACTAAACTTGACAGGGTCAGTTTTAGAAGATACTTGGAACGAAAAGGGAAAATCTGATATGCAAGAAATTATTCAGAGAATTGAAAATGTTGTCCTAGATGCAAACTGCAGCAGAGATGTAAAACAGATGCTCTTGAAGCTTGTAGAACTCTAGTCAAGTAACTGGGGTACAGTCCATGCAACTTCAACATACAGAGAAGCTACACCTGAAAACGACCCTGACTACTTTATGAATGAACTGATGCTTTACACATCTGACCATGTCCCTTTCACTGTGGTTGATCCAGATTACCAAGAGAAATACCAAGAATTACTTGAAAGAGGACTTTTTTCCAGATTATGAAGAGAATGGAACAGATTTATCAGGGGCTGGTGGTCGATACTTAGATGATATTGATGATGAGATGAACCCAGAGATTGAAGAAGTTTATGAAAAGTTTTGTTTGGAATCAGAGCATAAGCAAAAACAGTAAAGTTAAATTTGAGTTTATCAGTTTTGTAAATGTTTAGGTATGGTGATATAGCAGAACATGGGAAAGCATGAAATGTGTTACACTTATACCAAAATAAATGATGTTGAGTCATGTTACTAATGTATGCCCCTTTAATTTTGTTTAACACTATCTGCCAAAATAAACTTTATTCCCTATAACTAGTTTACAATATATGGATATGGAGTACTTTCCAGTGCAGTGATCAGTTCATACTCAAATAATCCTAATAGGAATCAAATAAATTAAAAAAAAAAAATCTAAGGTCTGTAAAGTTAAATAATTTAAGTAGGTCTTACCATTTAGCAGCAGAGTGTGGACTAAAGTTCTGTTTTTAGCTAAAGATACCCAGAGCATTTGAACAAAACCATTTTTATTTTTCTGCTATGTAAGAACCCTAGAGAGATTCTAATATGTCATTCAAAGGAATGAAGTGGGTCTGGATGAAGGCTCAATTGGGAAGGACTTTCCACATGTTACAGTTATTTCCTTGTTGCTAGAACAAAGCACCTAAGCAAAATTTTGTGGTTTGTGGGAGGAAAGGGTTTATTCTGATTGACGTACTTGAATGTAAGCTCCATGACGACACGAGAAAGGATGGCAGGAACAGAGGCTAGACATCACCTCCTGGCCAACATCAGGTAGACAACAGTAGTAGGAGAGTGTTCCAACACTGGCAAGAATAAGCTGAATATAATAACCATAAGTCCAACCCCAACAACACACCTCCACCAGCAAGGATCTGATTCAAAAATTGCCATCAGACAGGATCAAGCATTCAGAACACATGATTTTATGGGGGACACTTAATTCAAGTAACCACACCATATAAGCATGAAGATTCAAGTTTAGATGACAGAGTCCTCATAAAATCCAAAGACGATGGTGCACATCTAAAATCTCAGAGTTTGGAAGGCACGAACAGGTGAATCCTGGAGTATGGGTTGTGACTAACTACCTGGACTACTTGAATCAGTGAGCTGTGGGTTTAGTGATACATCCTATAAATAGGGTGAGGAGTTGATGAATAAAATACCCAATGTTGACACACTTGTATGTGTAACCATACACACATAAAGCCACACATATACAAACATATATGTAAACATAAATATTCATCCAACACATGCAAAAAAAATAAAAATTAGCTTGACAATAGATGTGTGTGTGTATGTATGTTTGTGTGTTACTTCTTTAGAGTCAATCTCAATGACTATATTTTTTGAGACACGGTCTTCCAATGAACATGGAGTTCACCTGACTCATCTGCCTAGATAGCAAGCCTTAGGGATTCTTTTGTCTCCATTTTAGCAATCCTGCGGTTACAGATGGGTTGGGATACGATGGACATTTATGTGTGTGGTGGGGATCTAATCTCAGGTCCTCATGCTTTTGTGTAAAGCATTTTACCTACTTAGCCATCTCCTCAGCCTGGAAAACAATTATTTTAATGTACTCATAAAATTTCTGTTTAAATCCATGTAGTATGCTTTAATGGTATTCCTGTGGGCAAACTACATTCAACTCTAGACTAGCTCAAGTAGAAGCACTAAGCAAGTCTCATTTTTTTCTTAACTTGAAAACCTCATACCATTTAATAATATAAAAATTCCTTGAAATGACAGAAATGTGATATGAATAGAAGAAATACAAATGACATTGAAATGAGATACCATGAGAAGTTGTAAATGCCTGTCACCATTAGGTATGTATCTTCCTAAATTATACTCCACTGAATGGTGCTTTTCAGGACCTTGTTTATTTCATGGATTCCTCCTATGTCCCACAGACAGGGTCCTGGATTAAGGCAAGCCTAAACTATCAGACACAACTAGGGCCCCAGGCTAAGGTGAGGTTGCAGTAGTCTGAATCACTGGACAAATCTCGGGTCTGGAGAGCAGGAAGGCTCCTACCCCCATTCTCTGGGGTGGTAGTGAGCTTGGATCTCCGGACAAATCTCAGGCCTTAAGATCTGCAGGAAGTAGGGTCACTTTCCCCCCACACACACAGCCTGGGATGCCTGGACATCCTGATAAGACTTAGGATTCCCTCATAGTCCTGTGACCTTTAGACAGTTGTCTAGGCAACTCCTTATATGGTATCAGCCAGCAGCATTCACACACCCATCCTCTATACCTCTTCCCACCACTATGTAGATCACCTGACTCTCTACTTAGTGCTGGAATGAATGTCCCTATATGCCAACTTGGCATTGGCAGGCAGCCTTTGAACTCATCAATCTCCTTAGGGGGATCTTCCCGCTCGCTCTCTCTCCAACTGCTTATAAAAACTCAGTCCCCTGACAAATAAACCAGCTGCTCTCTGAAGCTGCCTCCCTCCTTGGTTTTTATTCCCATTGCACTCACATTGCTTAAGACCCTGCTCCACAGTTGCCTGGATGCCTCTGGGGAGCCAGTGTGCTACGTCCCCCTGAGGAACCAGGGACCCACACTACTACATGTGAAGCACAGAATATATGATAAAAAATATAGAAATAATTAAAAAACAGAAAATATCAGTTGATAAAATAACAAAAATACATCAATCAGGAATCTTCATCCTCATAGAGTTTACAAATAGCTCAGGATAAAATACCTTGGGTAATGTCCAAAGAACTGCAATAGAATTTAGAAACTCATATGTGAATCATCCTTCAAAATCACATTTTAATTCAACTTCATAAGTATCACTGCAGAGACATGATAGACTCAAGAGTTACAGGGGTTGGAGATGGAGAAAAAAAAAAGAGGGGTAATGGGACAAGATGGTGATGAAATTACAGGTTGTTCATGTATTTAAATACTCAATTTAAAATGTTTATAACAGATTTCTAATATCAAGAGAGGGTAAATATGCTTGACATATATATTAGGCTGTCCTATATTTTCTGTTTATTTGGATTTGGTTTTACTTTACTTTTTCAATTTTAAATAAAATACAGACAGTTTCAAAATGTAAAAACAAAAAGGACAGATAGGTATAGATATTTAATAATGTAAATTCATCAGCCTCATCTCACAACTACAGAATCAAGCTTTGTGTAATAAGAGGTCTTGAAGAGATGTATATATATCCTCTTGGAGTTTCATACCATATCCACAATAAATTTTGACAAGTCTTGAGCTAAGGAAAATGTGATGAATAAATTCAAATAAAACTTCATGTATGTCTTTCAATAATGGTTGAAACATCCCTTTGGGGGTGAGGAAATAGGGTGAGGTGCTCAGAAAGCAAGCTTGAACACTTCTCAGTAAAAGCTTTTACATTGTATCTATTTTGCATTTAATCACTTTTTTCTTAGTTCCTTCTTTTATGATAAAACCTTTCATAAATAATAAAATAACAATTATTAGAATCAGTGGTCTCAGAGATTTAATTAGATTATACAGTGTTTGAAGGACTGTAAGTTACTGTTGTACCACTTGTATGTTTCCAGGATAAGAGACATGAAAGGAATGAAAATGCCTTTAAAGAATTAAAATAAAGCAGATCATCCAGAATTTCAAACGTTATTAGGAAATCAAAATGAAAATGAGGACTTCAAAGGTATAAGGTTTTCCACTTAACTTTTCTTTCATTAACATTATGAAAAACTGAAAATTTGTAAGGTACAATAAGATGTCATAGGAATACAATTTTGAATAATATATAATAAAATTGAACCAAGTAATCTGTAATCTTTAATACGCAACATTTCTAGTAAGAATATTTGAAATTAATTTATTACTAATTTTGAAATGAACAATATACTGTTATTATCATTATTCACTAGACTGAAAAATAAAGAATAATAGCATTCCTTTTGCTAAGAGCGTGTAACCTTTCATCATCATTGCTGCATTACCCCCTCTTGCTGTACTCTGTTAACATCATTCTACTCTCAACAACCTTTAATTTTTGGTTCAGTTTCACAAAAAAGTATGATCTGATTATTTGGGGGGGGGTCTGGATTACTTCAATTAATGAATTAATGTAGGTCAGGCTTACATAAAACTTGCTTTGTAACTGAGATGTCCTTGAATTTATAATTCTCCTGTTTTGACCTCATGAATTCTGAGGTTGGAGGCATCTGTCAAATCACATAGATTTTTCCTTTCACTTCAGTAGTTTTAAAGTTTCTTGTCCTGTGTGTAGGTCTTTAATCTACTTCTCAATATGTCAAGAAAAAAACTCTCACAGAAAGCTGGAAAAAGCCACACTGCACACAGTTCAATGGAAGAGAGAGAAATCACCAACGCAGACCTAATGGTGGACACTTCAAGCCTTGAATTTGGTCAGCCAGGCTAAATGAGTCAACAGGTGTAATAGTGGCACATCTGTCATGGTGGAAACCAACTACCCTCTAATTGGACTGGAAGCCCACTCCATGGGAGGGAATACATCTCTGATACCGAAAACCTACAACAGGAGTAGTCATGAGCCCTAGGGGTGTGATGTTTGCTGATGTCTGGCTAAATGTATATACTATGCTCACCAAACTGCCCAGTAAGCACTTCTCTTAATGTCATACCCATTTGTTAGTGCTAATTTCACTTCTAGTTAGAGAACCTTCTCTTTTCAGATGGCAGTGACATTGGAATGACTCAGAAGGCACCATGGTGCTGATAGGAAGTGACAAAGGTGTGCTCAGCACTGCAATATCTCTATCACACCTTCCATGGCTCAGGGTCCATTGCAGAAGAGGTGGCGGAAAGAATGCAAGAGCCAAAGGAAGGGTAGGATTCCTTACAACATGCTACTCCAGACACAAAATGCCCTGGATATCCATGACCTCATAGTGCCTGAAACTATCTCCACAAGACCATCATAATAGGAGGAAAAGATCATGACATCAAAATAAAAGAGAGACTGATTGACAGGGGGAGGGGATATGATGGAGAGAGGAGTTTCGGAAGGTTAATACCATGGGATATTGTTTACAATTATGGAAGATGTCAATAAAAAGAAAAGAAAAAAATCTCTCATGTCAGTCTTCTGTATGTGTCTAATAAGAATGTATTCCCAGCCTGGCGTGGTGGTACACACATTTAGTCTCAGCACTTGGTAGACAGAAGTAGGAGGATCGCCATGAGTTTAAGGCCACCCTGAGACTTCACAGTGAGTTCCAGGTCAGAGTGACCTAGAGTGAGAACCTACCTTGAAAAAAAAAAAAAAAAAAAAAAGCATTTATTCCTGACAAAGTTTGTTCAAAAGCCTATTATGTTCATATTTTATATTATAGACTGTATACAGACTAATATATATTTATGGGGTGTATATATAGACACATGTACATCTATATAATACATATATACTATGTAGATATATATATACACATTTATTTCCTATACCATACTGAGATAATTATCACAGCTATGTAGTATACATTCATATCAGGTAGTGAGATAACCCAGGCTTTGCTCTTTTGATTGATTACCTTGTGCATATGAATTTCTGTTTGTCTTCTTTATAATTTTTAAGATTATTTTTTTCTGATTGATTTTTTGGAAAGGCTTAAGAAAACTGAAAATATTTATTTCATTTAATTCTGATTTAAAATCATCAGGAAATCTTTTAGGTCATGTGTGTGTCTGTGTGTGTGTGTGTTAGACTCCTAAAAGTAATTTTTGGGGCTGGAGAGATGGCTTAGCGGTTAAGTGCTTGCCTGTGAAGCCTAAGGACCCCGGTTCGAGGCTTGGTTCCCCAGGTCCCATGTTAGCCAGATGCACAAGGGGGCGCACGCGTCTGGAGTTCATTTGCAGAGGCTGGAAGCCCTGGCGCGCCCATTCTCTCTCTTTCCCTCTATCTGTCTTTCTCTCTGTGTCTGTCGCTCTCAAATAAATAAATAAATAAATAAATAAATAAATAAATAAATAAATTTAAAAGTAATTTTTGTTATTATTTGAGAGAGACAGATATAAAAAGTCAGACAGAAAAACAGTACGTAAAAACAGGGCTCAACAGGGCTCCTGATATTGCAAACAAACTCTACATACATGCACCACTTTTTGCATCTGCCTTTATGTGGGTACTGAGAAGTTGATCCTGGGCCATCAGGCTTCCAGGCTTTGCAAGCAAGTGCCTTTAACTGCTGAACCATCTCTCAAGCCCCTATAGTAGATATTTTATTACTGATTCTGTTTCCTTTGTCATTATTAGTCTACAGATTTTCTATTTCATATGATTCAATCTTATTGGGCTGTATGTGTATAAACTATTTTTTCTTGGTAATAAAAGTTATTGGCTTAAATATATGTTATAATTTATACTCCTCTGGTCTTAGCTATATATCTCCTTTTTCAACTTTAATTTATATTTACTGAAACTTCTATCTTTTCCATTATTTTAGTACAAGCCTGTTGCTTTTAACTTTTTTTAAAAAGCCAGTAATTTCTTTCATGCAATTTTTTTTAATATTGGTGAGAGACCAACTTTTTAAAGTAATTTTTATTATTTATTTAATGACTTGACAGAAAAACAGGGAGGGAGGGAGGGAAACACAGAGAGAGAGAGAGAATGTGTGCACCAGGGCCTCCAACCACTGCAAATGAAGTCCAGATGCATGTACCACCATGTGCGCCCCTTTGGGCATCTGGCTAACATGGGTCCTGGGGAATTAAACCTGGGTCCTTTGGCTATGCAGGTAAACTCCTTAGCCACTAAACCATCCCTCCAACCCCATGGATTTTTTTTTTATTGCTTTCATACTCTCTACTTCATTTAGTTCTATGTAACCTTTTAACTTCCATATTCTTGCTGACTTTCAGCTTATTTTGTTCTTTTCATAAATTATTCATGAGCATAATTAAGTTGTTCCTTTGAGATATTTTTCTAGTAAGTAGATGTTTATTTCTATCTCCTTCTCAGAACAGCTTTCATACATGTCCTAAGTACTGGTATGCCACATTTTCATTTCCTCAAGATAAATTTATATTTATTATTCATCTATAGCTACTGGATGTTCAGGAGTATACTGTATATCTTTATGCATTGTGAATATTTTGAAATTCTATTATTGACCAAGAGTGTACAAAAGCAATACTAAATCTAGCTTCACTGTTCTATAATTTGCTGGCTGAATTACTTGTAATGTTCTGTCCTGAAGTTCACTAATTCTTCCTACTGTATGATGGAATGTATTGTCAAAGTTTTCTATTCATGATTAGAGATAAAGATCACCAGTAAATTATATGTGAGGGTTTTTCTTCTATCCTAAGTACAAAAGTAAACAAGTAAATAAATAAATAATAAAAGAAATATATTTTTAAAATGTCATCATACTGTCTTAATTTCCAGGATTTCTTTCGTGTGTGTGTGTGTGTGTGTGTGTGTGTGTGTGTATGTATGTGCAGCAGCAAGAAACTTTATTATGAATAAAATGATAGTAAATGTCTGAGATATACTGCCAAATGGGATTTAGCCCATCAATTCCCTTATTTTTTCAAAATTTACACTTTGTTCAGATACTATTTCCTAAATTTCACTAAATTTCTAGCTATATATTTTCATCATTCACTGAGATTCTTCAAGAATACTATTTTGGGGCTCAAGAGATGAGTTAGTGGTTGAGGCACTTGCCTGTTAAGTCTAAGTACCAAGGCTCTATTCTCTAGAACTTACATAGGCCAGATGAACACGGTAGACCATGTATCTGGAGAATGCCATACACATTCTCTGCCCCATTTCTCTCTCTAATAAATAAATAAATAAAAATTAAAAAGGGGTGTAGAAGGGGAGGGTGGAGAAATGCAGACAGAAAGCTAAATCCAAAATGAACTGGTACTATAGAAAACTTTATCCTTGGTGATAGGCTAAAAGATATAACCCTCAGCAGAAGTAAGGGAAGAGTAGCACCAGAAAAGAAGGGCCTTAGAGAGGGTGAGATAAGGCCAAAGCTTGCTTGCTTATTTATTTATTTATTTATTTATTTATTTATTTATTTATTTATTTATTTATTTATTTATGTCTCTGGCCTGTAATTACCAGTACTAGAAATTGATTGCTGCCTACACTGAGCTATGGATTGGAGAGACCTGCAAGATCCACAAAAATATGACAGGTTTCTGTGAAAGCACTAGATTACCTGCATAAGGCAAAAGGTAAAACCCTATTGCTGAAGACACCATATGCTGCCAACACAGAGCATGGAGAGACCAGGCTGGAATCTGGGAGAGAGCCAATTCCCAAACAACCCACCTAATTCTAGAAAGCACTACATGAGCTACTGGAGGAAAATGGCCAACAAAGGTCTGAGCAACCAGAGGTCCAAACTACTCAGAAGCAAACACCCTGGCACCATATAAATGCCAATGCATTAGTGGCACACAGCCCCAGTGGCTTTCTAATTGGCTAAGAGATTTGATCCCTATAAAAGAACCCATATCTGGAATTGGGAATCAGATCAGAATCCTATGGAGACAAAGATTAAGTTCTCAAGTTTAAAGCTCTCACTAGTCTTTGAGTTAAAGAAGGGCTACAAACATTAAACTCTCCCTAAATTAATAGTGCTTATCCCATTCAACTGTACTGACTTCACTCTCTGTTGGAGAATCTATTCTTCTTTTTCAGAAGATAGTGAGACCTGAGAAGATAAACTACCCCTAGCACTTCAGCCAAGCCACAACTAAATCCATAGAGGAACTGGGGAAATGAGCAAGAGTGCTACTATCATGCTGAACCTGATATTCAGCACTAGGGTGAAGGAGATAGACCCTGAAGGAAATTAACACTTACCAAAGCAGAAATCTAGAGGCTCCTAAGAGCACATCACTGAATTAGACTTAAAACTCACCCATTAAAGCTCACGGAATTTTGTATACAAGGGGGCAGGAAGACTGTAAAAGCCACAAGTTGACACATCATGCCCAGAGGCATATCCTTCCCCCCAAAATAACTGACTGCTGCTCCCACAAAGCATAACCCACAACACCATAGGGAATACCTACAACCCCACTGAGGAGGGCCCCAGTGGAATAGGGGCAGGGATAAGGGAAAATATATATCCTTACAAAATATGTTTTAATGATAATAATATAAAAGAAAAAATACAAAAAAAAGAGATTTGGTTAAAAAATAAATAAAATAAAATATCTATTAATTATAAAAATGAATTCTATTCTTTAGTATGTTTTTAAACCTAACTTTAAGAAATATCTTATTTAGTTATTCAACAAAGAAAGAAAAATGCAGAAAAGAGAAAAAGAGAGTAGGCACATGAGAATGAACTCCAGATGCATGGGTCACCATGTGCATCTGGTTTATGTGGGTATTGAGGAGTCGAATCTGGGTCCTCTGGCTTTTCTGGAAAGTGCCTTTGCCACTAAGCCATCTTTCCAGCTCATGAATGCTATTCTTAATATCTTCCTGGTAACTTCACTGACCTCCATTTCTGTAGGGTTCATTCTGGAAGTTTTTTCTTTCAGTTATTATTTAGAGGTGTCATGAACTTTTTACTTTTCACACTTATCTAATCACTATTACTGATGCAGTTGAAGAGACAGTCTCACTTTCTGGCCTTTCCAGATCTTCACTGGAAGTTGTATCCTCACTAACTTGTATAACCTGTGATTCTCAAAGGGTCAGATGGTGACATTCCAGGCAGATAGAACTTTGTATGTGTTCTCTATTTGGGTGTGGTATTGTTCTGATGCTCTGTAGGGGAACTGACTAAACTCCAGTCTAGTGAGTCCATTGAGATATAGCAAGGTGTCCTATGACATCTTCTAGTCAGTCTGGTTGTAGCATGTATTCCCAAAAAGGATAATGCTAACTTGGATTTGTAGTAGACTAGAACTGTAGGCTTGTCTCCAAAGTTAGTTAGGTAGATCTATGCTTAGGACAGGGAGACCCCTTAGAAAATTTGTCAAAATATGCTTGGAAGAATATTGGATTGAATTCAGTTCCTGTCCTGAAGCTTCAAATTTAAAGCACTGGCAAAATATAGAAAAATGAAATGAATGATGCTTAAATTACTTCTAATTAAATTAATTTCCTTCAGCTGTATCATATTAGCATTGAGTCAAGAGAAAATAATGTATCCAACATCTTCTGAATACAACACTTTGGACATATTAGACTTATCATTTACTTTAGGGTAATTTCTGTATTCACCACTTGCATTCCTGCCAAGATGCTTCTGAGAATAATAAAATGAGATAGTTTATAACCTTATTATGAGATGCAGCATTAGAAAACTGCTAAGATTGGGACAAATTATTGATACCCTAGGATTTTCCATTGATTATCTCTATGATTTTAGAAAGTAAGAACCTCATGGAGCCTATTTTATAGTCTCATATGATAAGTATGTGTGTAATTCTTAGATTTTAACTTTATCTTTATAATTGTACTCCTTTGCATTAAGACTTTTTTCATTAAAGACAACAAAATGTAAAAATACTCTGTTGCATTATCCTTGGGGCAGAGAAAACTACATTCTCTATGTTACTAGATGGTACAAGTGGCTACTTAATGAATTTTGGAGAGTTTGATTACTGGAGAATGTGATGTACTCTCATAAAATTCTCTACATTCTCACTGGTTGACATGGAGATGTGTATAATGCCTAGATCATATTATGTTTGGAAGTAAATTGTTAGAAATGAATTAATAGGGATGAAAGGCATGCTAATGACACTGGACCAAATATTACTATGCTTAACCATTGGCCAAAAATTGAGTTAAAACACTAAAATATATTATATTGTTTCTTAATATCATATACTGCAGACAGTCACAATGAAAACAAAATATTTTTGATAAGTAGTATTATATGGTATGTGCTGAGTAACTTAGTTATAAATGAGGGTTCCCTAAGTGGAAAATTCTATAATTTGTCAACTATGTTGGACTTTTTATTCATTTGTTAATTATCATGCAACACTGTGCACCTCATAAATATTCATTTTGTCTTTTCTCATAGTCTAAGTAGCTATTGATAATATGCATTATAGGGGAGTAAAATAAAAGCCAAAAGAGATTAAATGGCTTTCTGACAATCATGAAATTAGTCAAAAGCTGAGGTGAGATTTAACCTCAGATCTCTTAATTCAAAGCCTAGACTTGAGAGCCATCTACATCAACCAATACCAGTAAATTCATCTATTATTTTGATAATGCTCATCAAAGGAAAAGAGCACTGATGGATTCCCAATGTCTTTCATGAATGTAAACCTCGTGAGTAACAGCACAGATAACATTTCCAATACTACACTGCTTTCCCTCACTCTCTCATACACACCCTCTTCCACACAATGTGGGGATAAAGAAGAAAATGCTGGGATATGCACTGGCTAAAAGGTTTGAGGTAGAGTGTGAAGCTGCCATCTCACACAATGTCATAATTGCTTTATCCACTTTTTAAAAAATTTTAATACAAAGACTGTATTCATTTTTATACACAAGTAGGTATTTTTATTTTTTAACATAAAGAGTTTATTCATGCCCTGCCACTAAACCCCAATCTTATTTGTGTTTCCAATCTTAATGAAACTTTTCCTTATAGCATAAAAATTAGAAAATAAAATGTACTGGGCTCGAGGGATTGCTTAGTGGGTAAGGCATTTTCCTGCAAAGCTGAAGGACCCAGGTTCAATTCCCCAGGACCATGTAAGCCAGATGCAGAAGGGGCACATGCATCCGGAGTTCATTTGCAGTGGATGGAGGCCCTGGCTCACCTATTCTCTCTTTCTCTTTTTCTTTCTCTCTCTCTTCCTCTATTTCTCTATAAAATAAATTAATTAATTAAATAAAATATAAAAAAGCATCTCTTTTGAAATAAAAGTGTTCCTTCCAAAGAGATAATACATGGGGATATTTCAAATATAAAATTCTATTTAAATTATTGGTTTTCTGGATCACTCCAAACTGACTAAGGGCATCAGTATTTTTTGCAGTGAAGGCTAAGTATTATAAGTAGCAAAAAATGTGGAGCAAAGGGGATTTGAAAATGTGCAGTAAATGGAATTTGATGTCGCTCTGCATTATGGGGTGGCATATTCTTTAACGTAGTAAAGGTCTTCAAACCATAAACAGATGTTTTGATACCATTCATATTAGATAAATTTGGAATTCTTAAGGACTGTCAAATTTATGTGCATGTTACTATTTTTTTTTTCTATATCACTGAGGTCAAGTTACAGAGTATATAAGTAGCTCTAAATGTAATACATATGACATTTCCCTTATCTGATTTTAGAATGCCTTTGAAAGAGGTATTTCAAGAAAATGAAAGAATACTATTCAATTCTATGATGTGTCAAGAAGGGAGCTGGTAATGACATGCATGCAGCCTTAGATGGCTCTTAACAGGAATCTGTCCTTTGGTTACAATGAAGTTTATATGCTCGTTTATTCTTAATAGTACCATAGACAAGATTATAAGCTTAAATGATTTTCATATCTCTTTATTTACTTATTTCAGACAAAGTCTCAACCAAATATAAAGTTCATGGATTAGGCTTATGGATCTGCCTCCTTGCATAAACAGCCCTGAGAGTACAGATACACAGTATAACACCCATAATGTGTGTGCTAGGAGTTAGAACTCAGGTGTGTGTAGCAAGCAGTTTATCCACGGAAACACCTCCATATCTCCTGAAATTTCATATAGTTTTAAGTTCACATTTATTTAAAGGCCTTTTCTGTTCTGCCCTTTCCTACTTATCCAGGCTTATCTCATGCAATGTCCTAGAACCCACCTTCAGTCTCGACAAATCAGTCTTCTAAATGTGTCTCAATGCCCTTTATCTATCTTCATTCTTCTCTTTTCTTGTGTAGGTCTTTTTTTTAATCTGGAATGCTTTTGGAACAAGATTCTTAGTTAAAAAAAATCTGTGAAATTGGTACACCCAAACTTTTAATCATATTACATGGGAAGTAAGTGCAAAATCAGGGTTTTCCTGTCAATATCTGAGTGACTCTCCTTGTCTAGTTCTCTAGAGTACATTTTATCTCTCCAGATCCATGATATGGTTGCATAATAACTAACAATATGGGGAGTAAATCAACACAGTAGTGTGACATAAAGGTTTTCATCCAAGTCACCTGTGGAATCCTTTTGAGAAACAGACTAATCTTTTGAAAACCTTATAATATACAAGATTCCCCCGCTACCTGCTTTAAGCACTATTTCTATTATTTATTTATTTATTTATTTTGGTTTTTTGAGGAAGGGTCTCACTCTGGTCCAGGCTGACCTGGAATTAATTATGTAGTCTCAGTGTGACCTCGAACTCATGGTGATCCTTCTACCTCTGCCTCCCGAGTGCTGGGATTAAAGGCATGTGCCACCATGCCCAACTAAGCACTATTATTTTTATGATAATCAGTGATGGAGAAAATACTCTGGTAAAATATTCTCATCTATAGGTGACTACTTGATAAAATACATTATATGTGAAGAATTTACATATGAATATTTAGGAGAGTATATGAGATTATTTTTAAATTTATGAATGAATGTTATAAACAGGTAAATAAAATGTAAAAAAATAGAAAATATCTTCATCTATTATGTAAACCTAAGTGTTACTCTTACTGCTCTGATGCATTCCATTCCTCTAGTACATTCCTCAATAAGTGCATACATGCTTCTGCTTTATTTTTCCCATTTAAGCCTTAAATATCCCCAAAGCAATTGTGCCTTAATCCTCTGTCAAAAATTTTCCCATAGATTCTTCTTCCTTATGTGGTGCCTAAATTCCTTAGATGTTTAAAAGAAAATTGACATGACTTTGCTTATATTTATTAATGTAAGCACGATTTAGTTAAGTATTTTTCAAGTAGAGTTTTTTGTTTTATTATACTTTTTCTTATTCTACCACGTTTGGATAGTTGCAAAGTTTTTGGTCATTGTTATAAATAACATGGGCATATCACTATGAATGTATTATACCTTCTCTTACAATATATTAGGCTTTTCTTAGTTGTCTACTCACGTGTGCTTACTTTTTTAATTAATCTGAGACTCTACATATTTTGTTCAAATTTTATGTCTTGAATTATTTAATCTTTTTTTATTTCTTTGCAAGCAGAGAGAGAGAAAGAAAATGGACACGCCAGGGCCTCCAACCTCTGCAAATAAACTCCAGATTCATGAGCCACTGGCTTTAAGTAGTTACTAGAAAACTGGACCCAGGTTGTTAAGCTTTGCAGGCAAGTGCCTTAAGTGCTGAGCCATCTCTTCCATGCAATTTTTATACCTTTTAGAGTAGGATTTTTATGGAAAATGTACTACATGATGCTACTTTTCTCAAATATACATGGCACTTTTGTTTCTCACCATTCTCATGAAATTAATCTCTGTAAACACTTTTCTCCTTTTATCTCCTTTCCTTAAAATATTTCTGTCATCCTCCTCAAATGTAAACTTTGTGATATTCCATGTATGTGTGTTACACTTAGTATAAAGCTTATCTACAGCACACATCACTCATTCTCTGTGCCTCTTGGGCATGTGAAGAGCAGTGAATTTCATACACTAATTAGTATACTCAAACAGAGAGGATTAGAACTTTTCCCATCATAAAGCAGACTAGAATTGGATAGAGTACATACTATGTAAACAGATTATTTTTAAAACATTTTGAATTTCTGTCAAGTTTGATGATAATTTAAAATGAATTACTTATTACATATCATATTCAGAGTCTTTGAAGGCAACTTTAATATAGGAAATGAGACTCAGTGCACTAAGCAGAATGTCAAATCTTCTATATCATCATATGCTAATAGTACTTTCTTTAAATATTCCAATATAGTTACAGCTAGTTTACTTCCATCAGCTCAATATATTGTAATATAACTTTAAGAGTTCAATACTGTACTTGCTTATTTGGCTATTTTCATTTTCATAAACACATCTTACTTTTAAAGTTTAAGTAAAAATAAGTGAGCTACAATGCTCACTGTATTCATGAAATAACAAAAGAAAGAAATTTTTTATTCCAATAGAACCTGACCTAAGTATGAAAGGTCATATTATAATGAGGTCAGCAAATTCACTTCTTGCTACTCAAACTGCTTGGCCAAATATGAGCAAAGGTAATCAAATAAAATTTCAAATTAAAGTAGTTTTAATTATCTACATATATATATATAAAATATTATATATATTATATTTATATATATATACACGTATATACATACATACATACATATATATATGTATGTATGTATGTATGTATATATGCATAATTCCTATAGGATCATCTATCCATGAATCATTATCTTGACCTAAACATAAGATCCTTGCTATATCTTTTCTATCAAGAAGTTTAAATAATGAAAAACACCATGTTCTGTATATAGAAAACACTAAGTAACATTTTCAAATAAGTTGCTAAAACAAGTAACATTTGTTAACCTAAAATAGCAAGGCTATTTCCCCCATGGTACTAGTGGAAATTTGTATTCTACATTGACTGTGAGGATGCAAATCCACTTGCCTCTCCACCCAGCCCTGATATTCGATTCTCTGGGCAGGAATTCTATCTTAGAATTGTCTTGAAGTACCTCCAAAGGCTTGTCTTAGTGTAACTTTTATTTATTTTCCTGCTAATGTTTTATTTTACCTTTTTTAGTTGAAGAATCATTCTTTTTAAAAGCAGACACAGAGAGTATGGGCATGCCAGGGCTTCCAGTCACTGCAAATGAATTCCAGATGTATACACAACTTAGTACATCTGGCTTTACTGAGGTACTGGAGAATCAAACGTGGGTACTGTGGCTTTATAGGCAAGCACCCTAAGCACTGAGAGATCTTTCCAGACCTCACTTGGCCTCTTTGGTCGCTGGTTGTTATTATTCCTCTTTCTAGGAGGTCTGAGAGTATGTGATAAAGTGCCTCTTTCTTTGTTTCATGGTCATTTCTATGCTACAAAACCTTCCACTATCTTCACAACCTGCCCATTTTTTTTCAGTTTCTACCTTCTGATTGATCCTATAAAGTCCAATTTAGTGTCATTAATCTGTACTTGAATATATCTTCCATGTCTATGTGTTTATACATCAGTATAATTTTTAAGGCACATAATCAAGCTATCATGGATATTAGGATGATAATTATTAATATTGTATAACTTGGGCTACTTATTGTGGAAACTATAGTCTGTTCTGGATCTTTTCATAAAATTTTATGTTATTTTTTTCTTATATAATGTCTACATATTCTCAGAAACGTGCCCTCTCATCTTTGAAAATCATGATAAATAAATTTTCAACATAGCTCTTCAGATATGTTATATTGTTATTTAAACATTTTTTGTGTAGGATAAACCTAAAACAAATAATTCATGTGAGTACCTAGTTAATTTGTCAAATAAATAATTCATTTACAAAACTAAGCATATAACAATTTTATCTGGACTAATGTTGTTATCAGCAAAACACTGTGTCCTTCTGAGAATGGACAGGCTGTGGTTGTTTTGAGGTGTGAAGAATCACTGAGGAAGAGCACTTGTACCACTCCACATGGTCACAGCACTTTGAAGAAACAGTACAGAACAGAGTGTTGGGATGTAACACTGGAGGAACAGACTAACATCAAAACTGATGTCATTAATTTTTAGTTAGAGTAGGAGTCTATCTTCTGAAAGTGAATTCACCTGTGCTATGCCAAATTCCATAAACTTGTTAGGCTCTTATGCAAGCAGTCAGCCTTACTCTGTCAGGTACATACTCTTAAAATATCTCTGCTGGGTTCACAATGATTTAAGTGTAATTAATATGTAATACTATATTTCTCCTACTTTCTATAATGATTTCTAAGGGCAAAACTCCCTAAATAAGACATATTCAGGTTCAAGGATCTCTGATACATATGTAAATTACTGTATTTTTAAATAGGTTCTTCACAGAATTAATAAAATGAGGCCACACGGTAGTAGAAGGGACACTGAATTGATAAGTGAAAGAAATAAAAAGGATACGAATTAGCAAGGACCAAGTCAAACTAGGACTATTCACAGATGACATGATTCTATACCTAAAAGTTCCAAAAAATTCAACCAAAAAGTTCTAAGAAGTGATGGATGCTTTCAGCAAAGTAGCAGGATATAAAATCAACATACAAAAATCACTAGCGTTCTTATACATCAGTGACAACAATATAGAAAAAAAGGGATTATGGAAGCTGTCCTCTTTACAACACACACACACACACATACACACACAGACACACAAAATACTTTGGAATCTCCCTAACCAAGGAAATAAAAGACTTACACAATGAAAATTAACAAAAAAAAAAAAAAAATTGAAGAAAGAACTAGAGGAAGAACTGAGAAGATGGAATAACCTTTCATGCTCATGGATTAGAAGAATTTATTTTGTTAAAATGGCCATCCTATCAAAATCAATATATAGATTTAATGCAATTTAAATAAAAACCTAACCAACATCCTTCACAAAGTTAGAGAAGACAGTCTCAAAATTCACATGGAAGCACACAAGACGTCGGATATATAAAAATGTACTCCGTATAAGGAACATCTCTGGTGGTATCACCATACCTGATTTCAAGTTATACTATAAGGCAAAAGTAATAAAAACAGTTTGGTAACTGTCAGAAAACCAGGCACATTGATTAATGGAATAGATTTTAAGATCTAGGTAAAAGTCCTAGTAAGTACAGCTATCTGAACTTCAACAAATAGGCCAAACTGCTCACTGGAGCAAAGACAACATCTTCAACACATGGCACTGGAGAAACTGGATAACCACATGGAGTTGATTTGGACTCCCTCCTCTCACCTTGCACTAAAATTCAACTCCAAATGGATTAACGACCTCAATATAAGACATGAATCTCTGAATTGACTAGAATAGAACATAGGGAAAATACTCCAAGATTTAGGCATAGGAAAAGACTTTCTTAATAAGACTCCAGTGGCTCAGGGTAATAGGTAACAACTAGAATTTCATGAAAATCAAAAGTACAAACAACTGAACCATCAACAGAGCCAACAGATAAACCTACTGAGTGGGAGAAAATATTTATGGGCAATACTTCCAACAAAAGTTTAATATCTAGAACCTAAAAAGAACTCAAAAACCCAAGAAGTGCGGTTAAGATGGCGGCGTAGGTACCACGCCAAAGCAGCCTAGGGGGGAAAAAGACCAAAAAAACTCAGCAAAATACACGCTTTTACTAAAAAGTGAGGTGTATAGGAAATTGAGGCGGCAGCGGAGAAGTAGAAGAGTTATAGAGCATCCAGAGCCCGCACAGGCGGGAAAAGCGGCTCCAGCGGCTCAGGCAGCCGCGGCGCAGCAGAAAACCGCCAGACCAGCTCGAGCCGCAGGAAAAGCCAGGTGCAGGATTTTCCCCTCACACCGCGCTCTCCGCAACTTGGGAAACGTGAGGGGAGAGCGGCAGCGAGCAGGGGAGGAGAAGACCGCGAGGTAGAACACGTGGAGCAGCGAGACAACCAGAGCAGCCGCGGCTCCCTCCCCTCCCCCACCGCCTGAGCCCAGCTCCAGCGAACACAGCAGTGGCCCGGGACCCGGCCACGCCAACTTGGGCTGACAGCGGGACCCAAGCAGGAGCAGAGTTCGGCAGCAACTTCAGCGGCTCCAGCACCGGTACCAGCGGACACAGCAGCAGCGGACCCAGGAGCGGCAGCGGCGGCAGATCCCGCAGCAGCGGCTTCGGGGGGAGCAGTGGCGGTGGTCACGGCAGCGGCAGCTTCAGCAGCGGTGGTGGCTCCGGTGGTGGCAGCTATAGGAGCAGCAGAGGCGGCAGCAGCGGCTCGGTTTGCCCCGTAGGAAAAGCAAGTGCCCAGCTCCAGAAATCAGAACAGCAGCCCGACGACCCAGGCAGCAACTTGACTGAGACCAAAATCACCCAAGATAACTGGGATTGCACCAGGGAAGGGTCTCACTTGGTCACAAGCTGACTTGGATCCCTCAACAGACCAGAAATCTAAACCTCTTTGTTGATAGAAGATCTGGTCATTATAATAACTACTCTTGCATACATACTGGGGGCTGTTTTTGATTGAATGTGTACAGTGTTTAGTTAAATTTTAGAATCTACCTGTATTTTATTCCACTCAGCCTGCTTGAATACTCCTATAGCAGGGAATCTCAACCCCTAAGAACATCTTTGTAGATACTCTGAGAGTCTTAAGAGCCACACCTAATACCTTAAGGTCCTACCCTGAAAATATATTACATCAAATCAATTGATACAGCTAAGAATACACAGCTAGCTAGAAAATCCAAGCATAAACTTAATCCAAGATGCAAAAATATATACATAATAACACAAGAAACACTAAAAAGCAAGATGATATAAATCCACCTAAAAGTATTAACGCATCAGAAATGTCCTCCAGAGAGAAAGAGTTAGAGGAAATGCCTGAGAAAGAGTTCAAAAGAATAATTATAAATATGTTCAAAGAGGTCAAAGAACACATGAAAACAATCAAGGAAGAAATCAAAGAGGAAATCAAAGAGGAAATCAAAGGAATCAAAGAAGAGGCAGGATACCAATTTAATGAAATAAAGAAGGCAATACAAGACATAAATAGGGAAATAGAAATAATAAAGAAAAACCAGTCAGAATTACTAGCAATGAAGAACACAGTTAATGAAATAAAAAACTCTGTAGAAAATCTCAGCAGTAGGATGGATGAGGGAGAGGACAGAATATCTAAGCTAGAAGACCAGGTGGCAGACCTAATGCAGTCCAACAAAGAGAAAGACAAACTTATAGAAAAGTATGAGTGGGAATTTCAAGATATTCGGGACACTATGAAAAGATCCAATATAAGAATTCAGGGCATAGTAGAAGGAGAAGAACTCCACTCCAGAGGCATAGTAGGCATCTTCAACAAAAACATAGAGGAAAATTTCCCCCTAATTGGGAAAGAGGTGCCAATACAGATACAGGAAGCCTTTAGAACCCCAGCCAGACAAAACCCAGAAAGAACTTCCCCTCGCCATATTATAATCAAACTTCCAAACACACAAACCAAAGAAAAATTATTGAAAGCAGTTAGAGAGAAAAATCAAGTTACCTACAAAAGCAAGCCCATCAGGATTACAGAAGATTATTCAACACAAACTTTTAAAGCCAGAAGGGCTTGGAGTGATATATTCCAAGTTCTGAAAGATAACAACGGTCAACCAAGGTTACTTTATCCTGCAAAGTTATCCATTCAAATAGATGGAGAAATAAAGACATTCCATGACAAAAGCAGGTTAAAGGAGTATTTGAAGACAAAACCAGCTCTACAGAAAATACTTGATAGAATCCTCCATGCTGAACAAAAGGAAAAGCACACATATAAGGAACCTAGAAAAAACAAGCTATACTCAAATACCAGTTAACAGAAGAGAGCACAGGTAGAACCAGTAACACACACATACACACACACACAAATGGCAAACATAAATACACACCTTTCAATAATATCTCTTAATATCAACGGTCTCAATGCCCCAACGAAAAGACATAGATTTGCAGACTGGGTTAAAAAGCAGGATCCTACAATTTGTTGTCTTCAAGAAACTCACCTTTCTACAAAGGATAGACATTATCTTAGGGTGAAAGGTTGGAAGACGGTGTTTCAAGCAAATGGGCCTAGAAAACAAGCAGGGGTTGCTATCCTAATATCAGACAGGGTGGACTTTAGTCCGAAGTTAGTCAAAAAAGATAAGGAAGGTCACTTTATATTGATTAAGGGCACACTCCAACAGGAGGACATTACAATCCTAAACATATATGCACCTAACATGGGGGGCTCCCAAATTCGTCAAACAAACACTATTAGAACTAAGGTCACAGATAACACCAAACACAGTGGTGGTGGGTGACTTTAACACCCCACTCTCATCAATTGACAGGTCATCCAGGGAAAGAATAAACAGAGAGGCATCTGGACTAAATGAGATCATAGAAGGAATGGACCTAACAGATATATACAGGACATTTCATCCAAAGGCTGCAGAATATACATTCTTTTCAGCAGCACATGGAACATTCTCTAAAATAGACTATATATTAGGACATAAAGCAAATCTTAACAAATTCAGGAAAATTGAAATAATTCCTTGCATTCTATCTGACCCCAATGGAATTAAACTACAAATCAGTAGCAAGAAAGGCTATAGAGCATACACAAAATCATGGAAACTAAAATATACACTAGTAAATGATGAGTGGGTCAATGAAGAAATCAAAAAGGAAATCAAAAAATTTATAGAGTCAAATGATAATGAGAACACAACATACCAAAATCTCTGGGACACAATGAAGGCAGTTCTAAGAGGTAAATTTATAGCCTTAAGCGCCTATATTAAGAAATTAGAAAGGTCGCAAGTAAACGACTAATGCTTCGCCTTAAAGCCTTGGAAAAAGAAGAACAAGGCAAACCAAAAAGTAGTAGACGGGAAGAAATAATAAAGATTAGGGCAGAAATTAATGAAATAGAAACAAAAAGAACAATCCAAAGAATTAATGAAACAAAGAGTTGGTTCTTTGAAAGGATAAACAAGATTGATAAACCCTTAGCAAATCTGACCAAAAGAAAGAGAGAAGAGACACAAATTAATAAAATCAGAGATGAACAAGGCAACATAACAACAGATTCCAGAGAAATTCAAAAAATCATAGGGACATACTACAAAAGCATATACTCCACAAAGTATGAAAATCTGAAAGAAATGGATGATTTCCTTGATCTATATGACCTACCTAAATTAAATCAAAATGAGATTAATCACTTAAATAGACCTATAACAAACATGGAGATCCGAGCAGTTATCAATAATCTCCCAACTAAAAAAAGCCCAGGCCCGGATGGATTCACTGCTGAATTTTACCAGACTTTTAAGGAAGAGCTAACACCATTGCTTCTTAAGCTTTTCCAGGAAATAGAAAAAGAAGGAATTCTACCAAACTCCTTCTATGAGGCCAGCATCACCCTGATACCAAAACCAGGCAAAGATAGAACAAAAAAAGAAAATTACAGACCAATCTCCCTCATGAACATAGATGCAAAAATTCTCAACAAAATATTGGCAAACAGAATACAAGAGTATATCAAAAAGATCATTCACCCTGACCAAGTAGGCTTTATCCCAGAGATGCAGGGATGGTTCAACATACGCAAATCTATAAATGTAATACATTACATAAACGGGTTGAAGGACAAAAATCACATGATCATCTCATTAGATGCAGAGAAAGCATTCGACAAAATCCAACATCCCTTCATGATAAAAGTCCTACAGAGACTGGGAATAGAAGGAACATATCTCAATATAATAAAGGCTATTTATGACAAGCCTACAGCCAACATATTACTAAATGGGGAAAAACTGGAAGCTTTTCCACTAAAATCAGGAACAAGACAAGGGTGTCCACTGTCCCCACTTTTATTTAATATAGTTTTGGAAGTCTTAGCCATAGCAATAAGGCAAGAGACACACATAAAAGGGATACAAATTGGAAAGGAAGAAATCAAGTTATCATTATTTGCAGATGACATGATTCTATGCATAAAGGACCCTAGAGACTCTACTAGCAAGCTGTTAGAGCTGATCAAAACCTACAGCAATGTAGCAGGATACAAAATAAATACACAGAAATCAGTAGCCTTCATATATGCTAACAACAAACACACAGAGGATGAAATCAGAGAATCACTCCCATTCACAGTTGCATCAAAAAAAATAAAATACCTTGGAATAAACCTAACCAAGGAAGTAAAGAATCTATACAATGAGAACTTTAAAACACTTAAGCGAGAAATTGCAGAAGACACTAGAAAGTGGAGAAACATCCCTTGTTCCTGGATTGGAAGAATCAATATTGTGAAAATGGCAATCTTACCTAAAGCAATCTACACATTTAATGCAATCCCTATCAAAATTCCAAAGGCTTTCTTCATGGAAATAGAAAAAACAATCCAAAAATTCATTTGGAATCACAAAAAACCTCGAATATCTAAAATAATACTGAGCAACAAAAAAGAGGCTGGTGGTATCACCATACCTGATTTTACCCTATACTACAGAGCCATAGTAACAAAAACAGCATGGTACTGGCACAAAAACAGACATGTAGCTCAGTGGAACAGAATAGAGGACCCAGATGTAAGCCCAAGTAGCTATAGCCACCTGATATTCGATAAAAATGCCAAAAATACTCATTGGAGAAGAGACAGCCTCTTCAGCAAATGGTGTTTTGAAAACTGGATAAATATCTGCAGAAGGATGAAAATAGATTCTTCTCTCTCGCCATGCACAAGAATTAAGTCCAAATGGATTAAAGACCTTAACATCAGACTGGAAACTTTGAAACTGCTAGAGGAAAATGTAGGGGAAACCCTTCAACATATTGGTCTTGGCAAAGACTTTCTGAATACAACCCCAATTGCTCAGGCAATAAAACCACAGATTAACCACTGGGACCCAATGAAATTACAAAGATTTTGCACCGCAAAGAACACAGTGAAAAAAGCAAAGAGGCAACCTACAGAATGGGAAAAAATCTTCGCCAGCTATATATCTAATAGAGGATTAATATCTAGGATATACAAAGAACTCAAAAAGTTAAATAATAAGGAATCAAACAAGCCAATCAAAAAATGGGCTATGGAGCTAAATAGAGAGTTCTCAAAGGAAGAAATACGAATGGCATATAAGCATCTAAAAAAATGTTCTACGTCACTAGTCATCAGGGAAATGCAGATTAAAACTACATTGAGATTCCATCTCACTCCTGTCAGATTGGCCACCATCATGAAAACAAATGATCATAAATGTTGGCGGGGATGTGGAAAAAAAGGAACCCTTCTTCACTGCTGGTGGGAATGCAATCTGGTCCAGCCATTGTGGAAAACAGTGTGGAGGTTCCTAAAACAGCTAGAGATTGATTTACCATATGACCCAGCTATAGCGCTCCTAGGCATATATCCAAAGGACTCATCTCATTTCCTTAGAAGTACATGCTCAACCATGTTTATTGCTGCTCAATTTATAATAGCTGAGAAATGGAACCAGCCTAGATGTCCCTCAACAGATGAGTGGATAATGGAGATGTGGTACATTTATACAATGGAGTTCTACTCAGCGGTAAAGAAAAATGAAGTTATGAAATTTGCAGAAAAATGGATGGACCTGGAAAGTATTATACTAAGTCAGGTAACCCAGGCCCAGAAAGCCAAGCGCCACATGTTCTCTCTCATATGTGGATCCTAGCTACAGATGACTGGGCTTCTGCATGAGAATGAAAATACTTAGTAGCAGAGGCCAGTAAGTTGAAAAGGAGACATAAAGGGTGGAGAAAGGAAGGGAGGAGGATACTTAATAGGTTGATATTGTATATATGTAATTACAATGATTGTAATGGGGAGGTAATATGATGGAGAATGGAATTTCAAACGGGAAAGTGTGGGGGTGGGGAGGGAGGGAATTACCATGGGATATATTTTATAATCATGAAAAATGTTAATAAAAATTTTGAAAAAAAACCCAAGAAGTAAAAACAAAAAATCAAGCACCCCATTCAAAAATGGGACAGGGAACTGAACAGAAAGTTCTCGAAGGATGACACACAAATGGCCATTAAGCACGTAAGGGAATGTTCAACATCTCTACTCATCAGGAAAATGAAAATTAAAATTACTATGAGATTCCATCTTACTCAAGTCAAATGGCAATCATCTAAAAAAAAAAAAAAAATCAGATGAGGGCAGAAGAGATGGTTTAGCAGTTAAGGCACTTACCTGAAAATCCCAAGGACCCAGGTTCAATTCCCCAGAACTTACATAAGCCAGATGCACATGGTGGTGCAAGTGTCTATAGTGCAGTTGCACAAACTAGAGGGCCTGGCATGTCCATATTTATTCTTACTCTCCCTCTCTCTCTTTCTCTTGCTCAAATAAGTATAAATAAAAATATTTTAAAAATCAAGTTACGGCACATGCTAGTGGGGGTGTGGATAAATAGGAACTCTCATCTACTGCTGGTGGAAGTCAAGACATGTATAGTCACTGTGAAAGACAGTGTGGAGACTACTTCAATGGCTGAAAATAGAATTACCATTAGATGCAGGCATATATCTTTTGGGCAAACACCCTAAAAGGATCTACAGTATACCACAGAGACACTTGTTCAATCGTTATTTTTTATTGCTGCTCTATATATCATAGCCAGGAACTGGAAGCAGCCCAAATGTCCATCAACAAATGAATGGTTAATGAAGATGTGTATATAAACAATGAAATTCTACCAGCCATAAGAAAAAATGAAACAATCAAATTTGCAAGAAAATGGAGAAACTTAAAAAAATCATTCTGAATGAGATAACAAAGGCTCAGAAATATATATGCCACATGATTCTCATATGCAGTTACTAACCTGAACCAGTGTCAGTAAATTGTAAGTCATAAGTATCTACAATACAGACATGGCATTAGAATGAAGATAGGGTAAGTACTGAGGGAAGGAAGGAAGGCCTACTGGACAAGTCAATGGTCAGCAAAAAGAAAGAAAGTTATGGAAAGGCCTAAGGGATAGAAGAGGAAGGGGGCATTTGAGAAGATACACAAAACCAATGCAACATGAATCAATCCCATAAAATAGCTATATGAGAGATATATAGTTCTACAAGTCATTACCCCTAAGAAGTTGCAGGTATATCTGAACAGAAGTTCTCCACAAAAGGTAAAGAAAGCATTACCCTAAAACTACAGGCACTGGCTGGTAATTCCCAGGGACCAGAGTTGGGCACCGCCTACCCCACACTAAGATGTTGGTCCAGGAGACATGCAGTCCCCAAAGTAATACAGGCTATTGCCAAAAAATCTTGTTTACCTACAAGAGCTAAAAGGTAAGTGCCTATTGTTGCAGACACCACAACCTTCAGCCACGTGACAAAAAGTGATCATGTGGAAACTGAGAGGGAATCCAGTTCTCTCTTGGATAGCCCTCATAGTGCTAAAAATTACTATCTATGAGAGTGGATGGAGAAAAATAGTTGACAACTAATTGATTAAGCAGGAGATCCTGCCAGTTACAAAATTAACCATCGGAGCAAGAAGGATACACTACACAATAGTGACACACAGTCCAAGTAGGTAACCAATAGTATTCTCATGGATTTGACATGAGACTCCAGAGAAAATCTCCACTACTCTCTATTAAGAAGAATGGATATACATATCAGTATGTCTTTCTAATGACTAGGCTTACAACCATTTTATTCAAACTGTTCTCATTTTTGGTTTGAGATTCTGTACTATTTTACAGATGGAGAAGAATATGGGAGAGAATATTAAATACATCAAAAAGAGAAAATCAACTGTCTATCATGAGGTGAGTCATGTCCAACTTTTACCCAGGCCCCAAAGTCGTTACAGGGAGAGAAATAACAAGAATGCTGCTCTCATGGCTAACCTGAAAATCAGTTCATGGAAAATGGTGACAGATACTGTGGTTATTGAAATCTCATAAAAACAGAGATCCAGAGACTACAGAGATATCAATACAAAATTAGATCTCTTTCTTTCCCACCAAGGCTGAGGAAGCATTGCAGAAGAGGAGAAGAAAGATCTTAAGAGCCCCATGACTGGTGAGAATAGTTTGAGACATTATGTCTCTCAAATCCTGCACAAACTGACTGAGGTCTCTAGGTCCCCAAAATGAATATCAATAACCCCACTAAAGAATCTCAGCAACATTGGACAGGGGAGAAGAGTTCTATGTGTGCATCCTTTTTATTAAAAAAAAAAAAGAAAACAAAAAAAAAATACTGTCTAGAGTACTCTGTAACTGCCTGCCCACAGCCTGTTTTGAAGTGTGTTGCAGTCCGGTCACATTACTGGTAGAAATTACCCAACCAAGAGCAGCTTCTGGGAAAAAGAGGTTTATTTTGGCTTACAGGCTCGAGGGGAAGCTTCACAATGGCAGGGAGCTAGCATTCACAACATCTAAGTTGATGGGGGACACCTGAATCAAACCACCAAATTCTGCCCCTGACCCCCATAAACTGATATCCATATATGATGTAAAATACAATGCATTCAGTTTGACTTTAAAAGTCCCCATAGTTTTTATCAACTCCAATGATGTTCATACATCCCCATAGTTCAAGATCTCTTAACTGACCTGTAATACCAAAAAATAACCTCAAAAAACCCATAATGGCACAAAATAAATATTCACACTGCAAAAGATGGCATTGGGCATAGCAAAGAAACATTCAACCAATACCAGATTTAAAACAACCAGGGCAAATATCAAACTCTGTAGTTTCAAGTCCAGCAACTCTAACCAGTGACAAATCTTCAAGTCCGATAATTCTAACCAGCAACAAGTCTCTGGCATTCCAATTCTGTCCCTCCAGCTAGGCTACTCACAGTCCTGGAAAACTTCATCGGGGCCAGCAGCTCCTTGGCATAGTCCCAGCATCTCCACTGGGTCTCCACTGAAAGCCATGGTTCATCTTCATGGCCCCATGGGGTCTCTATGCAGGCAACCAGCAAACCTGCTTCACACTGCCCATGGCCATTTCCAAAACACAAGACCGTGTTGCGAACTCAATGACCCTCTTTCCAGCATTTCTTATACTCCACAATACCAGGTAGGGTGTCAATTTGTTAATCCAGGGGGGAATAAAGCAGACTTTGAAGAACAGACATTCCTTGAGCACTCACGCCCTTTCAAAAGAGTCTACATTCTTCTTGTTGCCCCAGCACAGGTCAGCAAGCCCAGTCTCAAAGGTTGTAATCTCTCAGTTGCAGCTGAATGGGCAGCAGTTCACCCAAAGATTTTTCTTTCTGTGCCATATCTCTCTGCTCACACCAGTTCATTTCTACGCAAAGCTACCCTGCACAACTTCTCAGGACATGGGCATAGGAGCAAGCTTCTCACACAAACTGCTAGCCCAGTCCAGGCAAAGCTCTTTCTCACCCTCATAAGCCAAACCTCAAAGTCCATAGTTCTTATTGCATTCAGGTCTTGCAGCTCAGACCAGAATAGTCCACCAAGCTGTCCTTACAGCACTGAAAGGCATCTCTTAGGCCAAGGTTTCAAATCCTCCCACATTCCTCTTGAAAATCAGCTCCAAAAGGCCAAAGCCACAGTCAGGTGTCTAGCAGCAATCCCACTCCTCGGTACCACTTTACTGTTGCAGTCCGGTTCACATTGCTGGTAGAAATCACCCAACCAAGAGTAGCTTCTGGGAAAAAGAGGTTTATTTTGGCTTACAGGCTCGAGGGGAAGCTCCACTATGGCAAGGGAAAACGATGGCATGAGCAGAGGGTGGACATCACGCCCTGGCCAGCAGAAGGTGGACAACAGCAACAGGAGGGTGTGCCAAACACTGGCATGGGGAAACTGGCCATAAAGACCATAAGCCTGCCCCCAACAATACACTCCCTCTAGGAGGCATTAATTTCCACATATCCATCAGCTGGGAACCTAGCTTTCAGAACACTTAAGTTTATGGGGGACTCCTGAATCAAACCACCACATTCCGCGCCTGGCCCCCATAAACTGATATCCATACATGATGTAAAATACAATGCATTCAGTCTGACTTTAAAAGTCCCCATAGTTTTTATCAATTCCAGTGATGTTCATACATCTCCATAGTTCAAGATCTTTTAACTGAGCTGAAATACCAAAAAAATAACCTCAAAAAACCCATAATGGCACAAAATGAATATTCACAGGATATTGCAATTTGTAAAGCCCCGTTCTACTATATTACTAACAGAGACTAAAAAAAAAAAAAAATGAATGGGCTACTCACATTGATATTTGAATAAGAAATGGTCTGGACAGAGAAAATTGCAGTGAACATGTACCAAATCATAAATAAGCTTATATTTTAAATGAACAGCAAGGACATCAGCAAACTTTGGGTGAAACAAAGAAAGAGAGCATCAGGAAATAAGGGGATATTTTGGAGACAGCTTTGGAGGACTTGGGATTTTACTCTGAATGAAATGAGCTCACAGAAGGTTCTATTAAGAGTAGTATGACCTGGCAAGTGTTAAGAGGATCGTTCTGGCAGTATAGAGAACATATTGTTGGACAGTGGTAGGGTTCTGGGCACATTTTGATGGCAGAACCAACAGGATTTGCAGATGGAATGGACATAGAGTTGGAAAGAAAGAAGGATTTTACAATAATCCTAGTGGATTTTTTTTTTCAGTAACTGGATGGCAGAAGATAAGGGAATCTATGGAAGGGCTGGGAATTTGAATTATACACATGCTTGGTTTGATATTTCTTTACTATCAAAGGGAACATGTTCACTATGTAATTGGGCAAAAGAATCTAAAATGTTTTGTTTTATAACCTATAGACATGCACTTGAAAACTGACAACATGCAGATAATGTTGAAATTTATAAGAGAGGAGAGAGACAGAGAATGGGCACAGTAGGACCTCTAGCCACTGCAAAACAACTCCAGATGCAAGTGCCACCTGGTGCATCTGGAATCAGTGGGTACTGGGGAACTGAACCTGGGTCCTTAGGCTTTGAAGGCAAGCACCTTAACAGCTAAGTCATCTCCCCAGCCCCTAACTCTGAAATTCTTATGCCCTAATGTTTAGGATGTATTGAGCAACCAGCACAATAAATGAGAATGAAGATGGCATAAAACCAATAATGTTCCCATTTAGTCTACTTTTCTATAGGTTATAAATCATTTACACTGAACATATGATTTTTGCAATTAAGTATCTGAGCTCCAAAATTTGCTAAAATACGATGTCAGGAATTTTCAGTTTAAATATAGGCAATTTTCCTTGCCAAAGAAAATAGTACTGTTTAATATAAGAATATTTCCATCAAGATAAAGACCATGTATTTTAGATTTTTAAGTGAGAATTTATAAAGTTGAAGTAAAAGGTAACTAATATCCAAACTGTAATGATCATTACAATCATCCAGTGAGCTTAATAATAAAAGATCCTTTGTATATATATATATTCAAATTAAAGGACTTTAAGAAAGAGTCTGCATTTTAAAGCAAGAAGTAGACAGCAGTGCAATGGTGGCACACAGTCGTGGTGGGTAACCAACGGCTTTCTGATTGGCTAAGAGATCTACTCAGTTGAAAGGAACCTGTATCTGGAACTAAGAACCAGGTCAGAATCGTATGCAGACAAAGATTATGCTCTCCTATATTAAGTTCCCACTAGTTTTTGGCTAAAGGAAGAACTACATCTATCAAAAACAAAAATCTCCCTAAATTAAGAATGCTTATCTAATTTAACCTATACTGACTTTACCCTGTGTTGAAGAATCTATTTTATTTATTTTTTTTTTTTTCTTTTTCAGAAGGTAGTGAGACCCAAGGAGATAAACCACTCCTTGCATTTCAGCCAAGGCCCAGGTGAAACCACAGAGGATTTGGAGAGATGAGCAAGAGTGCTGCTTCCATGATGAACCTGGAAATCAGCGCCAGGATGAAGGAGTCAGATGCTGAGGACACTCTACAAGTACAGAACCAGAAATACAGAGGCTGCTAAGAGCTCATTGCTGAAACAGAATTAAAACATACCTACCAAGGCTCAGGGAATTTTGCAGAAGGGGGGCGGGGATGGTAAGAGCCACAGGTTGACATGTCATGCCCAGAGAGACTGCCTTCCCCAGTAACTTACTGTTTCTCCCACAACACACAACCCACAACCCCATGGGGAATACCAGCAACCCCACTGATGAGGACCCCCAGTGGAATGGTGATAGGAGGCAAAAGATGGTACCAACACATGAAGTATCTATACAAAGTATGTTCATATATATGTGGTAATTTGAAAAAAAAAATTCATGCTACCCAGTATACAGGTACAAATCAAATGTTATGTGATATTTATGGGTATCAGAATGTCATTTTCATCTATAGTTGTGAAAATTTCTTCAATAGCCCCAGCTCTGTGTCTCCTTTATAACTGACTCTGGTTTCTACTTGTACTCAAACACCACTGTTTCCAATGACTGACATTCTTATCTTCTCCTCAAAATGAGAACACATAAACCTCATCCAATTAAACACTGCAAAAGGTATTGTCTCTGGAAATTCTAAGATATGTACAATCAGGAAGATTAGTAAAGGTTAATTGTTCAAGAAGCAGTGATTGTCTTCCATATTTCCTCAAGAAGGCCTCTATGAACTTCAAAAAAGAATACCAATTATCAATATTAGTAACAATTTCTTCAAACAATGAAAGTTGAAATAGATGCAGTAGTTGTTCATGATTCTGTGGTCAGTGATTCTGGACACGTTTTAACACTATCCACCATCATTTACATAGATATACCATGCATTCAATGTCAAAAGATTTTTGTTGGGGCTGGAGAGATGGCTTAGCAGTTTAGCGCTTGCCTGTGAAGCCTAAGGACCCCCGTTCGAGGCTGGATTCCCCAGAACCCACGTTAGCCAGATGCACAAGGGGGCGCACGCGTTCCTTAGCAGAGGCTAGAAGCCCTGGCGCGCCAATTCTCTCTTTCTCTCTGTCACTCTCAAATAATAAAAAGAAAAATTTAAAAATTTAAAAAAAAAAGATTTTTGTTGTTGTTGTCACTGTTAATGTAGAAACCCTATGGTTCATGACTAGTTCTTTATATGAAAAAATTAGTAAATATCTGTTCATTAGCTAAGAATTGGGAAATTACTTTTTAATGCATTCATTTAACATAAATAACAATAGCACAATTTATAAACAATATTAAAAATTGATAAGGAAAACAGACAGTAAATAATGGTAGTAATGACAACCAACATTTATTCACATTTAAGCATTCTAACTATGTGTTAAATGCAGAGAGAAACATTGTCTGCTTCATTTAACTTGATGACAATAGCTCTAAGAAGCAGGAAATCACCTAAATGATAAATTAAGGTTATCTTCATAGGTATTCTAACTTCAGAATCTATAACCTTGAACCACATATAGCTTTCTCTTACTGCTTCTATCATTCACTTTTTAATTTGTTAATGGATGTTATCATTCTAAAATAAGAAACCAAAATGGAACTAACATTATGTATTGTTGCTACTGCTATTACATTCTCCAGTAAAAATAAGGACATGACCATGTAATAAGGACCTTAGCTAATAATAAATAATTGAAATTTTCAATCTTAGTTTTAACAAAATTAATCTCACTTTTTTCCAAAAAAAATTAGCCCAGGCTGACCTAGGCCTTGAACTCATGGCGATCCTCCTACCTCTGCCTCCCTAGTGCTGAGATTAAAGGCAGACGCCACCATGTCCAGCTCATCAATGTTTTAAAAAATAAATTTTCGTATATATCTTGTACCAGGGAATTTTTATTTGATGTAACTGTTATAAAATGTCTACTATATTTTTGGTAAACAGAAGTCTTTTGTTCATTTGGTTTGTAAGAGTGAGTAAAATTATTCATCACTACTCCTTGATACAGTAGTAACCTTTGAGTTTTTTTATTTTTTTTTCCTTTGGCTTTTGAAATAGTGCTCCACTCTAGTCCAGGCTGATCTGTAATTCACTATGTAATCTCAGGTTGATCTCAAACTCACCATAATACTCCTACCTCTGCCTCCAGGGTTCTAGGATTAAAGGCATCTGCTACCATGCCCAGACCATTTATAATTCTAAGATAGTTAAGAAAGGGGGGGGTTGAGAGATGGCTTAGCAGTTAACACATTGGACTGCAAAGCCTAAGGACCCAGGTTTGAGTCCTCAGTACACACATAAGCTAGATGCACATGGTGATGCATGAATCTAGAGTTTGTTTCCAATGGCTGGAGGACCTGCTGTGCCCATTCTCTCAGTTTCCTCTCTCTCTCTATTTCTTTGTTTGCAAATTAACATTAATTTTAAAAAAGGCATCAGGAACTGGTCTTCCTGATAGGGAAAGATACTGAGCCCTGGATAAGATCACTTCATTTCACTTCCAAAAAGTTTTAGTTTCACCCATTCTAAGATAACTAAAATCACACACGCTTTTGTCAAGGAAAGCTTTAGACTCAAGTTTTAGATTATTTCTCCCCTAGTTGGTGAAGTGGGAAAACTTTGTGTTGACAACAATCATACTGTTAACACACAGGGAGGGAGAAGCCATTTATTCAGCCAGCTTTCTCTAAATTCAACTGCTCCCCAGAGTAAAAAATGAGGCACTTGGAGAAACTAATTCACTTTCCAAGACCTCCTGGGAAGTTTGCAAGAACCTTTCCAAAGTGCTAAATAGTACCCCTGTGAGTGCTGAAATTGCATGTACCTAAGAACCCAACTCACTTTTCAGAAGTAGTTTATACTTTGGGAGGAGGAATATCATAATGTAATATTATTGCTTTATTGCTGTTTTAGTTTCCATAGCTATAAAATGATCTAGATTAGCATAACAGTGTCCCAAGACAATAATGTAAAGAACCCTAAAATGTTTACAACAATGCAATTTCTTAGACTATAGAAATACAGCCTTGAGTGCCAAATGCCTTTCAGCATAATGCTATGAGAACTTGGCCCTTTATTATGGGGAAAGAATAGGAAGTCAAAATTCACTTATAGTCTTGGGCTGACAAAATGAAAAAGGCCTCAGTTCCAGATTCAGTTAACATATTTGTTCTAGTCTATATCAGGTACAAAATGTACTGATTTATGTTTAAATAAATCTCTTATATTTCCAGTAGGAAAACATAGGTTTGACTCTCTTATGCAGGTGTCCATGACATATTTTTACTAAGAAATAAATGCCATAAGACACAAGTTTTATATGGACTGCCTGATGTTACTGTCTCAACATTTTAATATCCATTCCCAATCATGCATTTTGTTCCCTTATTAAATCTCTTTATATTCTCTCCCTTTTGATGAAATTCTGCCACTTGTGTTTTTGTTTACCCTGGCAATACTTTTCAACTGTCTTATAATGATTCCCATTTCTGCTTTGGTAGTAAAACTTACTTTTCAAAAGTAAAATTTGGAATTCACTGTACTTAAATAATTCTTAAAAGTTATACCAAGGGGCTGGAAAGATGTAAGTGGTTAAAGTGCTTGTCTGCAAAGCCCAATGACCCAGGTTCAACTACACAGTGCCCACATAAAGTCAGATGCACAAACTGACACATTCATCTGTAGGTTGTTTGCAGCAGCTGGAGGCCCTGGAATGTCCATTCTATCTCTCCTCCTCCTCTCTCATCTTCCTTTCCCCTCTCTATTTCTTGCATTTCTGATTGCAGATAAATAAAGATATTAAAAAATAAAAAAATAATTTAAAAAAGTTTTACCAAAATATTTTATTATATAAATGTTTCAATATTCAACACTAAAATAGAATGCCTAAGTGTTGCACATACTTTTTCTCAACCTTCTACCTTAAAACATTAACAAAATATATAAATCAAAAAGACCTATACTTTAGTAATGTTGCCAGCAAAATGGTATTAGTGATTTTCATTAACTACAAAAAAGGTTTCATAACCTGACCATAATCAAACTGTTTATATTATTCCAAATTTTAAAACTATGATCATGCAAGCAATCCTAATAGGACACCATGGGTAAAAATATTTCATGAAAATAAGGTGGAGATTAATGAGAACTAAAAACTATATTAATGGGAAATGGAGGGGATACCAGGTAAATTAGGGGAATGAGATTAAAATACATTGTATCCATATGTGAATATTTCAAAAGTGGAAAAAATAACCTGATTCCCATATTCATATTAGCAATGTAAGCCAAACCTTGAGAAAGAAGAGGAGGTATACCAAGTAACAGAAGGCATGCACTGAGCTACCATGGGTATACTGGCAATATTACTTTTGATTTGTTGTTCAAATCAAGTAGATCAGTATGTGTGGTGAATGTAGGAACATATCAATACTTCAGGGTATTCAGACAAGTATGTTCTACATCTTATAATTCCAGATAGTCAGATTTTATTTTCCTTCAGAATGAGTAGAGATTGCAGCTTCCTGCTCAACATTATGACATACTTCTATTACTTATGCCTCCCAACTGTACATACATAGTGACACACACACACACACACACACACACACACACACACACACACACACACACACTCTAAAACTAAGCGATGATCTTGCAGAACTAGTTATTTCCCCCAAAGTTTCCTTTCATACTGATCATTTTACTCAGATACTGTTCGCCTTCTTGTCCTCCAGTGAACGTGAACAGTTCCTCCTCACTCTATCACTTTCCTTTTTCGAGAACATGTTTTCTGCCACGTACACTCTTGTTATTCCACAGTATCTTGATCACATAGGTTCTTGTGAGATACATGCTGATTGCACTAAAGAAAAAAAATTAAATTAAATTAAACATTTACTTTTCTTCCTATAATGAAATAAAGCAATGTTAAAATAAAAATTACTGAGCCACAGACATGTTTCTATTGATAAGTACAAGGTATCTCCCTATTGATTCTCTCTTCCTGAAATATCAGAACAGTTCATTCCCTGAAAAATATGTAGAGTCATATTTAATCAAAATATCTACGAACTTAGCCAAGTGTGGTATCATATATTTTTAATCTCAGCACTTGTGAGGCAGAGATAGGAGGATCACTGTAGTTTGAGACCATCCTGAGACTACATAGTGAATTCCAGGTCAGCCTGAGCTAGAGTGAAACCCTACCTTGAAAATCCAATATAAATATGTGTGTGTGTTTATGTGTGTGTGTGTGTGTGTGTGTAATATATATCTTGGCAAAGAAATATGGCATGGAACCCAAGTGTAGGAAATAATGGACAAAACTACAGATGCAAAATTCAAACACAGTATCTCTCACAGTAACCTTACACTTTAGTCAAAATTTGGGCTTTTTTTTTAGCCAACAACACACACGCACAACCAAGTTTTCTTCAAGTAGAATCCATTCCCAGAAAATGATGACTGTATTTTCTAAAGGATTCTTGCTGTATTTATATTTGACAGAATTTGGGGAAAGAGTACAATCCCAAACCAGCAGAAATTGTGTGCACTGTCAAATATTCTTGTTTGCATTTAGTAATATTTAGTAATTGGCTTCAGGAAGACTTCAGTGAAACTACTGTCATAGAGAAGTAGAAAAGCAGAAAAAGAAGTAAGAAATGGCATATCTTTCAGTGAGAAAACCTGAGTGATAGTGGAGAGAGGAGGATGACAAAGGGGATCAAGAGAGCCAATAAGTGACCATACTGGGCTGATTTGACAAGTTGGTCTGTGTGTTTGTTGAACTGGAACCAAGGACCTTGTGCATGCTAGGCAAGCACTCAAATTTTGAGATATGCCCTAGCCCATACTGGTCTAATCTGTGCCAAAGTTTTGTTGCCATAAAATGAGTCATACATTTGCACAAGTGATATATGAATTTTAAGGTAAGGATAAAAAAAATGCTTACTTGAATAAAAGTCAAGGATCCAATGAGGATGTGAATTAGGGGAACTGATGTCTTTAAAGGAAGTTTGTCTCAGTTTTGTAAACTGAGGAGAAATAATTACAGCTCTGATCATGTGCATTGATTTGTTCTGGCCTGTACTAGACTGTGTGCTGCATAAGAACAGAGTATTTCCAACATCATGCTAGCCCATCAGTAGCACCATGCTTTGTTTAGGTGAAACACTGTTGATTATTACGGTGGGGGGGGGGGGCGTCAGGGAAAACTGCCTAGTTAAGGTTATACTTTAAGTGAGAGGATGAACACTTACACAGTATATATTGGTTTGAACACAATTCCATGGGAATAGTCAAACTTGAATGCATGTCATCTATTTTCAGTAATCTATACTAGGTCAAAGATAAAACAAATGCCCATCTTATGCAAATTCTGGAAGAAGAAACTCTAAGAGCCTAAAATATGGCCTAATCTAATCCACTCAGGTTACTGATGATAAGATTGGTAAATATATACAAAATTAGAGAGACCCAGGAGGAAAGTTTTAACAACTATTCAAGCAAAGATATCATTCTGTCATCCTTGCAGCTATATTACTGCCCCAGGCCCAGGTAGACTCATATATCAAAGGGGCAAGATTACACTACCTCAGGTGTTAGGATATCTGACCTTGAATCTAATTCACTAGCAATTATATGCTTTACATAAACAACCATTTCATATTTTGCTCGCCTATCTTTTATTTTTTTTCTTTTTGGAAAATAGCATACATCTTAAATTAAAAGTTGTAAAGGGGCTAACATAATAAAGCATTTTCCAGAAGAGCAAGTCTGGTTTCAGAGGAGCAGGAAACTAGGTTAAATTAATAGTGTCTATGTATACTTATGCAAGTTTCATCATTCTGTATGTGTTAGATTACTATGACACAATCTTTTCTAAAATAAACATATATTTTATTTATTTATTTGAGCTGTAATAAAAGAAAGAGGCAGTCAAAGTGAGAGAGAATGGGCATGTAGGGCTTCTAGCCACTGCAAACAAACTCTGGATAGATGTGTCACCTTGTGCATCTGGCTTTATGTGAGTACATGGGAGACCAACTTGAATCCTTAGGCTTTGTAGTAAAGTGAGTTAACCACTGAGAAATCTCTCCAGCCCCTTTTACACATTCTTAGATAATTTTTTGTCATGCCACAGAGAGTTTTGATTTTTTTATTTTTACATATTCAACAAGATTCAATTAATTTTTTCCAATATTTTCTATCCATGGTAGGTTGAATTCTCTAACATAGAACCAAAAAGTATAGAAGGACAAGGTCAAAATATTTTTCCTCACATTTTTCTCACATTATGAAGTTTCTGGCATCTACAGATTGTCCCTAAAATGAGCATAACACAGTATTGGTGGGGAGGTACCTAGAAAATGATTGGTAGGAAGTCAAGGTGAGAGTGACTGGTCAGACAGATTTGGTACAGGCAAATACTTAGGGAATAGGCCCACAAATTAAGGAATCCTATCTCATAACTTGATCTACCTACCTCAGCTCACCTCACCATCCTCAGTTGAAGGATTCAGAGTCTCCTGGTCTCATACAATTGAATATCTCTCAAGCCCACACCACATCCAGGTGTCAGTGGACCTCTTCTGTAATCACAGGACAATCAGTTTACATACCTGACACATGAGGGCCAAGCTCTCTGAAGCCCTGACTCAAAATAGTTTACTTGGTGTGATGGTTTGAGGCAGATGTTTCCCATAAAGTAAGATATTCTAAATGCTAAGTCCCCAGCTGATGGAGATTTAGGAATTAACACCTCCTGGAGGCAGTGTATTATTGGGGGAGGGCCAGTTTCTCCTTGCCACTGTTTGGCACACTCTCCTGTTCCTGTGTTCTACCTTATGTTGGCCAAGGAGTGATGTCTACCCTCTACTCATGCCATTGTTTTCCCCTGCCATCATGGACCTTCCTCTTGATGTACTTGTAAGCCAAAGTATACCTTTTTCCCCACAAGCTTGGTTGGAGGATTTCTGCCAGCAATGTGAACCTGACTGCAATAGTAAAGTTGGTACCAAGGAGTTGTGTCATTTGCTGCTATTGTTAGATACCTGACTGTGTAGTTTTGGCTTTCTGGAGCTGATTTCCAAGAGGAATGTGGACGGACTTAAACCTTGGCCTAAGAGATGACTAGCAGTGCTGAAAGTCCAGTTTGATGGACTACTCTGGTCAGAGTTGCAAGACCTGAATGCAGTAAAAACTAAGGACTGTGAGGTTTGGCTTGTGAGGGTGATAAAGAACTTTGCCTGGACTGGGCTAGAAGCAGTTTGTGGAAGAGGCTTGCTGTTATGTCTATGTCCTGAGTATTTGTGCAGGGTTGTATTGAATAGAAATGGACTGGTGTGAGCCAAGGAATATGGCACAAAAAAAATGGAATCCTTGGACTAAAACTGCTGCCTGTTCATCTGTAATTGTATGAGAAATTACAATCACTGAGACTGGGCCAGAAGACCTGCATTGGGATAACTGGAAGAATGTAAACTCTTTTAAAGGGGTCTGACTGCTAAAGGATGGTCTTGTTCTTCAAAGCCTGCTTTATTCTCCCATGAATTAACAAATTGGCACCCCACCTGGTATTATGGAGTATAGAAATGTGGAAAAGAGAGGGTCACTGAATATACAACACAGTCTTATGTTTTGGAAATGTCCATGGGCAGTGTTAAGCAGTTTTGTTGGATGATTGCATGGAGACCTGATGAAGCTATGAGGAAGGACAACCACGGGTTGCAGTGGAGACCCAGTGGAGATGCTGGGCCCATGAGATGGCTGCTAAAGAGAGCTGTTGGCCCCTAATGTAGTTTTATAGGACTGTGAGTAACCTAGCTGGAGGGGCAGACTTGGAACTCCAGAGATGATGCTGGTTAGAATTATCAGACTTGCAGACTTGTCACTGACTAGAGTTGGTGGACTTAGACCTACAGAGTTTGGTGTTTGTCTTGTTTTAAATCTTGTATTGGTTGAATATTGCTTTGATATGCCCAGTGCAGTCTTTTCCAGTATGAATGTTTATTCTGTGTCATCATGTGTTTTTTTGGTTAATTTTTGGTATGATGGCTCCGTTCAAACACTTTGGACTATGGGGATGGTTGAACATCCTTGGGATTGATTTAAAACTATGAGGACTTCTAAAGTTGGACTAAACACTAAACACATTACATTTTACAACATGGATGCTTACCAGTTTATGGGGGCCAGGGGCAGAATGAGGTGGTTTGATTCAGGTGTTCCCCGTAAACATAGGTGTTCTGAATGCTAGGTGCCCAGCTGATGAAGATTTGGGAATTAACCCCTCCTGGAGGCATAATATTGTTGGGGGTGGGCTTATGGGTATTACAGCCAGTTTCCCCTTGCCAATATTTGGCACACTCTCCTGTTGCTGTGTTCCATCTTATGTTGGCCCCGGGGGTGATGTCCACCCTCTGCTCATGCCATGGTTTTCCCCTGCCATCATTCAGCTTCCCCTTGAATGTAAGCCAAAGTAAACCATTTTTTTCCCCCACAAGCTACTGCTGATTGGGTGATTTCTGCCAGCAATGTGAACCTGACTGCAACACTTGTGCTCACAGAAGAGAATTTTTCCTGCCCTTTGGCTGCTCACATTTCCATGCCTGGGTCACCCCTCTGGTAAGACTATGTCCTTCCTACTCTGGCAGTACTGCCAGAGTGAGAAAAGATATTTCTCTGTTACTATTTTTATGGTCTTCTGTTTCCTTTGGAAGTGCAAGCCTTTTTAGAAAATAAAACAAAACAAATCTTTTCATATTTTTATTTCCAGGGCCCATGTTTTTTTATTCTCCCTCAAGGACTCATGGACCACATGAGTGTACCCATTTTTCCTTCCTTAGTTTGGGAACTCTACTCTCCCTCTCCCAAGCCACTTTCCCTTCCTCAGTGCTCAAACATTCCCACTATTTCATATCCCTGATAATTCTGAATAAAAATTGTAATACTTTCAAAATCATTCTTCTCAGTCTACTTTAACCAATTCTCTGGTTAAAAGTCGACATGAACTCAGGGTAGGGTTTCAAGGTCTTTTCCTGAACTCCAAAAATCCTGCTATGAAGAGGTGAAGTCTTATTACTCATGTCATAATTAAACCAACTCATCCCTGGTTAGGGTTTTGCTCTGTCCACAAAATATTCCTGGATGCTTCTTTATACACTTTAAGAGTGGTGCCCTGTTCCTGACACTGAGCTAATTATATCACTCTTTTTGTCTTGAGGATGTTTATAACTGAATGGTCTAAGTATTATTGCTTTCTTTCACAAATCAAATTTTCTCTGGAGACTGTGATAGAAATTTAATTAATTTAATCAATTCAGAACTCATTCTTAGTGGGTTTTAAGTTGGTTTTAGCAATGCAAAACACTTGTAAACAACAAGTTACTTTCAAAGGCTGATATCAAGTCCCTTGTTTTTATTTTCTAACATAATACTTACAACTAGATCCTGCCTCCTTTTACATTGGCCTTTTCTGAGTACTGTCGGGTATTTGTACTACATTGAAGTAATCAAGAAATTAGACATGTTCTCCTAAACAGTTAATGACTCTTCTCAATGTGTCAAATGGTACTCTTCATTGTGACATAATAGCATTTACCAAAGGGCATTGTTATTCTCAGTGACTTTTTCTCATTTTACTAACTGTGAGCTCTGAGCAAATGAGAAAGAATGTCTTATTTATCTACTCAATTTTGTCTCTAGTATCTAACATGCTTCTGATACTTGTAAACACACAATATATATATTTAAAATTGTGTGATATCAGTCAATGAATCAGGCAAGGACACACTATTCCATATGAGAGAATTTATTATAAAATACTTTTTAAGTGATTGCCACCATAAATCTTACACAGTCAGCATACAAACAAATACAAATTCACTCACTAATTTAGCATGTAATAACCTGAGTGGGTGGTTTCATGAGTGGAGGACCAATCTCATAACCATGTGGCCAAGGTGAAAGAAAACTCTGGTCAACAATGTTATATTTGCCAGGCATGGTGTCACACACCTGTATTCCCAGCACTCAGGAGGCAGAAGAAGGAGGAATGCTGTGAGTCAGAGGCCAGTGTAAGACTACATGGTGAAGTCCAGGTAAGCCTAGGTTAAAAACTCAACTTCAAAAAGCCAATAAATAATAATAATAATAATAATAATAATAATAATAATAATAATAATACATGAACCTTTTCAGGGATATACACCACTCAAAAAAGTACATCTTTAGTCAATATCATATAATTTTTGTCCAAAAATATACATTTACAAAAATGAATAAAAAAGGCATTTATGATACAGCTTAATAAAGTATCTACCAATTTTTTTTTCAATTTATTTTTGGCATATTGTAAAGATGAGTACATAATTAAAGCATGGCTGTCTTTTTTTTTTTCAAGGTAGAGTCTCACACTTGCCCAAACTGACCTAAAACTATTTAGTTTCAGGATGGCCTTCAACTCATGGTGATCCTCTTACCTCTGCCTCCCAAGTGCTTGGATTAAAGGCCACCATTTTTTACTGGCTTTAGTTGTATTAAGCCTATCTGCTGGTACAACAACAACAACAAAAAGACTTTCTCTCCTACAAACTTATACCATGAGTCATACTATTTACCCAAAGAGTAAGAGTCCCCATATTATAAGAAAACCAAGTACAATCCCCTGACGACCCATTCATGTATGTCTACCTTGGATAAGAACATGGTCTCCTTAGGAACTGAAATTTCTTTTCAAACATTGCTAGGGAATTAGCATAACAAAGAGAAAACAATAATTCAAACAATCAATTAGAAACCCCTGCTTAATGAGGAGAAAAGGGAATTTAAAACACTGCAAGGAATCCCTGCCAGGTCAATGCCTATCAGTTTTGTTGTGCAAGTATTAAGCTACTAAAGCCCCTGAGATTTAACAAAATGTTTTTGTACATTTTATGTATTAAATAAGAATTTGGGCTTAGAAATCATAATTTGCAAAGATACAAAATATAAACAGAAGGCCACAATGAAAGTATTCTACTTGAATATATTGTATAGCTGGGTCTCCAGGCAATATTCCCATCTCTACATTATCCAAGAAAACCACAGACTCATCTACCACTTTGGTTTGGATTTTGCATTTCAACATCTATGTTATGTTTATGGTATATATTTACCATATACAATATGATGATTTGAAATATACACATGAAGAATGGCTAAATTTGGCTAATTAAAATACATATTACTTCACAGTTTACCATTATACACTGAGAACATGTTGCATTCATTGTCACACTTTTGGGATAAAATGTTTCATATAACATGTTAAGAAAAAATAGGCAACATGAAGCAGAAAAATTGTAATTACACAACAATCAGGCCAATATATTCCTTAGAAACACAAGGTCTAGAGTTGTTTAGAATATTAAAACAAAGACCTACCATGAAATGAAGAATTACTTTGGATAATAAATTATTATTTTCAAACTTGTAAAGCAGAGATAATTGACATGTAGGTAAGAAAGCAGATAAGGGCTGGAGAGATGGCTTAGCGGTTAAGCGCTTGCCTGTGAAGCCTAAGGACCCCGGTTCGAGGCTCGGTTCCCCAGGTCCCACGTTAGCCAGATGCACAAGGGGGCGCACGCGTCTGGAGTTCGTTTGCAGAGGCTGGAAGCCCTGGCGTGCCCATTCTCTCTCTCTCCCTCTATCTGTCTTTCTCTCTGTGTCTATCACTCTCAAATAAATAAATAAAAATTAAAAAAAAAAAAGAAAGCAGATAAATACATTGGTGTAATTGATTTTTCTTAGAGGTAGAAATTGATTCTATAATTTTTTTAAATTTATTTGAAAGTGACAGAGAAAGAGGGGGAGAGAGAGAATGGGCATGCCAGGGCCTCTAGCCACCGCAAATGAACTCCAGATGCATGTGTCCTCTTGTGCATCTGGCTAATGTGGGTCCTGGGGAATCAAGCCTCAAATCGGGGTCCTTAGGCTTCACAGGCAAGGGCTTAACCACTAAGCTATCTGTCCAGCCTGATTCTAGAATTTTAAGTTGAAGATTTCCACAGTACAATATCAATAGTACTTCAAAGTCTGCTTACTGTGTCTTATACAACCTACCTAGCTGTTCTGAACTTTACTTATCTATCAATAAAATGATGATAATATTTAGTCCAAAGGAATTCTGAGTGGATCACTTGAATCACTATATTTACACTACTACATAGAATTTAGTAAGTACAGTAAGGGAAGACCTTCCTATTCACTCCCATGAAGAAATTAGGCCAATAGAAATTAGGTAATACCAAATTTTCATGATCTCTCAGGAGAATAATCTCTATTACAATAACTTTCAAAAATATGACCCATAACCAAGGAGTACAGTATGACTTTAACATAGAACACACCCAATTACTATATAAAAGAATATTATAGACTGTGGTTGAAATCAGTCATTATTTAACAACCTGGTTTTGAGCTACTGTCATACATTAAAGTTACAGCCTCAAATGGAATTTTTTCAAACTATTTCAGAAAATTAGACTAGCATTAGTGGATTCTCAAAATAAGCAGCTAGAAGAATATCTCACAGAAAACAGGAATAATATGCTACACTTATGGAAAGAAAGTTTATTATAAAGTGATAAAATTATCTATATAGGTATGCATTATGCCGAGTGTCAACATGTGTATGTTTGTGTTAGACAAACACAGAGAGAGGGAATGAGTGAATCTGAACCAGGATATCTATTAATTTATACTGGCCAATAAAATGTCAAAATAACAAGATGATAATTCAGAGTTGTGATCTCAGGAAGTCTTTACAACTTGCTTTTAGCTCTGACTCACCATCATGAGCCAAGATAGGCTAGCCTGTTAGATGATCATTAACCTGAGGCCCAGTGTCCTGCCTCAGCCAAAAGCTCCACAGAAGCCCATTATTAGCATTAAACAATCATAATGGATGTCAGCACAATATGATTGATAAATGAGTCAATACAGAGGAGCTACACCTACTCACTACAACATATCTCCTCAGAAAAGCTATCAAATTACTGGGGAATCAGAGATATTTATTATGTAGAGATGAATTATGAGTAGTTTGATACACAGCAAAATATATACTATCAATGGTCAAGGCATGACCATTCCAAAAATACAAATTCTAGGTAATTTCCTAACCAATAAGACTTTGGGCCCTCATTTTATAGACCTTGTCCTTGTAGGAAGAAGACTTAACATTTCATCTCTAAAATCCTTCAAATCTTGAGATTTACTCTTTCTACCTTAGAATGCTCAAGGGAATTAGTCTTTCATATCTGAACTCCTTAAGGGCCAATCACCCTAACTTAGAATGCTCAATTGCTGCTTGCAGTGTGGTGCACAAGCTAAGAATCATGGATTTGAAATTAGATTTCCTAAGTCTGAAATCTGCCTGAGTGAACCTGGTCATATGGATGTTCATAGCCTCAAATCTCTCAATCTTTTATATAGTTGGAGCAGTTATCTTCTCATTGCTGGGACAAACTCCAAACCAGGAAGTGATTTTATTTTGAGTTTATTTTGGCTTGTAGTTTTGACAAGGAAAATGTGACATGGGTAAAAAGCTACCTCTCATCATCATGTACCAGCAGTGAGATAAGATAGTAGAGAGAATGAGCTAAGATATACATATCCAAAGGGACTGGATTAATGTAGCTCAAGTTCACATGCCCTTCAAGGCTAACAAAACTCACTGTGATACATATCCTTCCAGGCTCCATCTCCCAAGGACCTACCAACTGGGAATGAATGGTGAGGCTTAATTCAAACACATGACGCTATGAGGGATATTTTACACTCATAGCATGATAACAGGGATGTGATGTTAATTTCCCAATAGTGATTAAATGTGCTGTAATTGTGAATATCAATGCAGTCAGCATGATTGTGTTTGTTATTATTTGACACTCCGAAATATATTATCAAAAGCAATCTGTAAAACAGGCAAACAGAGAGCTCTGTAGTCATTACCATCTCTGCCCTACAATTATAGAAGTTGGTATGTAGTACTCAGAAACTTCACCATGCTTAACTATTCATGCTTAGAGAGACTTTATTCTATTGCAGATGAGGAAAACAAAGTGATTTTACCTGAAGAGAGCCAGCTTGAGAATTCTGATCTTATTTACTTCTGGATATTAAATACTAGGAAAATGCAGAACCTTGAAAGACAAATATAACATGATAGCTGATGCTGAAAGCCATCTAATGTCTCATTCTCCTCAAGCAAGTTTCTTCTTCAATTATTCTCTAAGATTATGTAATTTTGAAACAGTGCTGTGCTGGAATGATAGCTGAAATTCTTATGTCTTGAACTGTGTCTTGTACATGGGAGGCAACTATAGGCACATATAGGTTAATGTATGATACACTTATTCAAAAATATTTGAATTATCTAAAATACTTCTAAATATCATCTTAAATTTACAAATTACTTATTTTTAAATTTATTTTCAAAGTGTAACTAATTTTATATTCAAAGAAATACTGTAATATTACTGAAACAGTAAGGCTTATCTCTTACTTAGCTTCCTCTTAATTTATTTCAAATTTCTCCAGTTTTGTATTAATGTCTTATTTCTGTCCCATCATCTTATGTAAGGTCTGATTTTTGTATTTATTTGTGTCTGTTCAATCTGTCCTAGGCTATAAATCTTAGGTTTTTCTTTGTTTTTCCTTATCTTGATATGTTTGTAATATATTCACTCATTATATTATTAGGTTTTTCTCATTATACTTTGTGCTGTTCATAAGTTTAACTAATGGAACGAATGACAACATTAACTGAATTTATTCAGTTAAGGTGGTATCTAACAAACTTATTTTACCAATAAGTACATTACTTGTTTCCTTTAACTTTCTGTTCAACAAATTTAGGTACCACAAGTAGACCTCATCTGCAAAATTTATGACTGAAATTTTCAAATCATTTTGACATATCTATAGCAAAGAATCAATGGGAAGTGACACACCCTCCCTGTTGTTAGCAGCCAGCCAGAAATAATATGCAGTTGTCAGTATTTGTGTGTCAAAACTTGTTTCTGATTTCTGGTGAAATAACTGGAAAAGTTCTACCCTTGTATTGATAAAGTAATAACATACTTACAAATGATATAAAGAAGAATCACAAATCCCATTATCATATGAAAACTGACACTGTAAGATCAAGACATTACCAACAATTAAAAAAAAAAAACTATACAACATGATCAGCAGCTTCAGAGAGTCAAGGAGACAAAATCTGGGCACTTAGTTACAATAGCACACCAAGTGATAAGATAATAAAATATTTGGCGACTTTAATATTTATCTTTGACTATGAGACTAAAATAACTTAAAAATGTCAAACCAAAATTTTCTCTAATTAAGTTTTGTGAATGCCTTAAGTAATATATATTTTTAAAACTGTATAAATTAGTCTAATGAGCATAGAATATTGTGTGATAATCCATTGAGACATTTATAGACTGGAATATCTTTTGTTTATTAGTCCTATTTTCAGTTAAGAAGGGTAGTGCCAAATTGTAGTTGAGTCAGATTTTGGGTGCTTTTACAATCTCATTTGCCAAATATCTCGAATATGCTATGAGGTCTGGTTACTAGAGTAGTTTCTGTTCTAATACAGATTAATAATTAAAGCAGAAGATCCAGGCTCATCCTCTATGAAGAAAAGAGCAAGATGGAAATTTGGGTAGTCATCTATAAATCTTACTTTCACATTAAATGTTTTTAAAGTAAACTCCATGCTATACAAAAAGTGCTTTACACAACAGTTATAGAGTAGGCATATTCAATAGCTCATTTGTAGCTGCCAGTATGTATTTCTGATTTGAAGACTCAAAAATGGCAAGTGCCTGTTTTAAAGAGATCTCCTTGTGCAGAGTCACAGCTTTCAGACTGACTTTGTTGAGACAATTCAAGCATCTTCCAGTGTTTCTGTGAATTACTTCCCATGTAGGTAAAATGAGGTATATGAATATAGAAAATTTTAATGAATTTTTAAACAACTAAATTTTTAATGTAATAAAATAAAATAAAAATACTGGTATACAATTCATACAATAAAGAATACTTTTATTTATAAAATGAGTAAATGCAAATGTTTGTACATGATACCTCAGATAAAATTAAGTTCTTACTGGAAGTTTCTGTCATATGGTCTGTAAAGTACAAGCATACATCTCGACCAATGAGTCTGGTCTCAGATCCTATAGAGTGCTCAATGTAGGTCAAGTAACCATTTGAACCTCATAATTTGAAACAGATATCAAAACTCCTAGAACTGCACTAATGTGGTTGCCATGAGCCACCTGTAGTTATTTAAATTAAAATCAGCTTTAATTAAATCAGATTAAATATTTAGTCTCTTAGTCACATCAAATGCTTTCCAAGTACTTATAACCACATTAATATAATGGAGAGTGCATAGATAAAACATTTCCTCCATGTCAAAAGGTTCTACTAAAATTTCCCTTCTTAAACAAACTCATACATTTGTAGTATATTAAGCCTTTAAAGCCATTATGGAATTAGTAGTACAGATTTAATTACAATTATGTCACATAGGTGAAGACACAGCATCCATCTTCTTTTCTTTCTTTCTTTCTTTCTGAGGTAGGGTCTCACTCTAGCCCTGGCTGATCTGGAATTCACTATGTAGTTTCAGGGTGGCATCGAACTCACAATGATCCTCCTGCCTCTGTCTCCCCTCCTGAGTGCTGGGATTAAAGGTGTGCAGCACCATGTCCAGCTTTCATCTTAATTCTTAATATTTTCTTCACTACCTCAGTTTATTTCCTTGCCTACCCATTAAAGGTTAAAAAAAAAACAAAAAACTCCCCCACCACCATCCTATTCTGTTTGAAATTTCAGTGAAATTTATGGTTTCATGTATTAGGTAAATGTTTTACTCTACCATCACACATTTCTTTTTTTCCTCTTCCAAAGTATTTATTTTATACCTGTACTATACAGCATGTCTCAAACACTGTACATATAACTCTCTAATATGATAATGTACAGACAAGTTTATCTTATTAGAAACAAGGTACACCATCACCTATAGTCACATTATTGCACTTTGACAATGTCACAGAGCATTCAGGAAATGAATGGCAGACTTTTAATGACGTAACTGTCCTAATTGTTTATTAGGTATGGATTTTACAAACATAACGTCTATTAGCTATAAAGGTGGATCTGGAGGGTACTGAGCCTTCTCCAAACTGCAAGGCAGGCAAATCTACTAATAGTGTGGTGGAACTTGTGGCCTTTTCCAAGGCCTGGAATCTATTGGCCTCCAGAAATCAACGCGCCCATCTCCCTGTGCTTGTGGACTGGCTTGGTGATCAGGCTTTCCTCTGCTAACTTTATGGAATGGATCAATGAGGACAACCTCAAAGACTATATGTGGAATCTTCACAAACCCAGTAAGAATCCGGACTCTCAGAGCCCCACAGTCACGTCCAGATCTCTCCTCAGCGACTGACTGAAGACTTCCGGCAGACTTCAGCTGGTGAACACCATGGTGTACAGGCTAGCAGTAAGTTGCACCCTTAGGGACTGGGCATTTGCAACCACCAAGGCTCACGGCCATCCTGTGCATGACATAACCTGGCTTGGCCCTGTAGCACAGCCTGTGCGCCAGCCTGGGGCAGAGCGCCTGATGCGGCACCTAGAGTTGGTGGTCACTGCCAGTGGACCTCAGCAGGAAGTGCATCAGGAAGGCCATAATATATTTCTAATACCCAAATAAGGCCATCATTAAAGGAACCCTCTTCTCTCTGGAAGCATGATGGCTTCAGTCAAGGTTATTTTTACCTGGCATGAGAGACACAGAAACTCTTGGAAAAAAAAAAATCTTGTTTTGGTTGTGATTTGAATGGGTTCTTCTACTTTCAAATAAACTGTGGTTTTATAACACCATTATTTTGAGTGCAATTTGGCATATGCACAATGTTGAAATGTTTTAATAACTTGAACAATCATCTGTGTCACATCAATTCTCAATAGAAGATTCACCAAGGTTTAAATTAAGTCAAAAGATAAGGGTTTAGGGCCGGAAGGATGGCTTAGCAGTTAAGGTGTGTGCCTGCAAAGCCAAAGGACTTTGGTTCAATTCCCCAGGACCCAAGTTAGCCAGATGCACAAGGTGGAGCATGCATCTGGAGTTCTTTTGTAGTGGCTGGAGGCCTTGGTGTGCCCATTCTCTCATTCTCTCTCCCTCCCTCTTTCTCTGTCAAATAAATAAACAGTATACATCTATAAGTAAGACACACACATAAGGCAGAACGTCAAAAAATGGTGCAAGTGTCTGGTGTTCATTTGAAGCAACAAAAGGCCCTGATACACTCCTTTCCTCCCCACATGCAAGTAAAATTTTTAAAAATACTAAAAACAAAAAAATAGGTGTTAGTACATTAATATGCGAGTTTCCTGAGATCATCACATGTACCATAATATACTATTTTGTACAATAGCAGCATATATTAATGAATTAATGGATAAATTAAAAGAAGCCCTTCAATGATAGGCGCAAAGCCTGAAATCTGGAAAAGGCTGCACTGTATGCATTCTCAAGGGAGATGGAAGTCATCAGCGGTGAAAACACTGGAAACCTCTAGTTTGGCCAGACAGGCCAAATGACTGCACAAGTGCAATAGTGGCATATCTGATCTGGGGGAAATCAACTGCTCTCTAATTGGACTGAAGGCCCAGTTTATGGGAGGGAATAGGTGCCTAGTACTGAAAACCTAATCAAAAGCCTATGGCAGGGGAGGTCATGAGCCTTTTAGATACAAAGCCTGCTCTTGTCTGGAAAATGCATATATTATTCTCACAAATTTGTCCTGAGAGCACTATAGTTAAGGTTCATACTCAGATATTAATGCTATTCTCACTTCTGGCTAGAGAAGCTTCTCTTTTCAGATAGCGATGACCACTGGGATGACCCAAAAGGTAAAATGGTGCTGAAAAGAAGGGACAGAGGAGTGTCCAGCACTGAAACATCTCACAACCTCCACATCTCACAACTTCCTTTGTGGAAGAGGGGGCGGAAAACATGTAAGAGCAAAAGGAATTGTACTACTCCTTACATACAAATATCCAGACAGAATTTGGCCTTGATATCCAAGACCTTGCAGTGCCTAGCAATACCTACACATGACCCTCATAATAGGAGAAAAAGATGATGACATTGAATTGAAAAAGAGACTAATGGAGAGAGGGAGGGGATATGACTGAGAGCAGAGTTATGAAGGGGAAAGTGGGCGATGGGTGGGGAAGGAAATACCATGATTTCTTGTCTGTAAATATACAACTTGTCAAATATATTATAAATACACACACACACACACACACACACACACACACACACATACACACACACACACACACACACATATATAAAATCACAGATGAGGAAGGCACATGCCACCATCTCTCCATGAGGATTTTTAGGCAGTCACTGGTGGTTGAGAGAGCTAGAGACACACTGCTGGCAGGAGCTATGTGTTCTAGTAAATAGTTCCCCACCTGTATCCATGCAGCAATCCTAATCAAACTCAGAGACCCCCTCCCCCAAAGAAGAGATCCAACATTTGAAAAACCTAGGCTATGTATGGCTTTGCATTAGTATATTTGACCTTAGACAAGTAGCATAGCCCACAATAAATACTTGAGTTTGACAGCATATTTTAAGAAAAGTTGTAAAATTATCTATGCCACATTCTTTATATTACTTCTGCTCCTTTTGTGTAGAAGGCTTTCCTCATTCCATTAAAAATAATGAATAAATAGCCTGATGACTACAACTTTCACCACTACTCTGATCAATATTTCACTCTGAACACAAGTGCTTCTATCAGCAGCTATTTTAAGATATCCATCTGAGCATTAATCATTAAAATAGAATGTTATCAAACATTACTGAGATGAGAAAACTCAGAAGGAAAATTTTCCTATCTAGTCTGTTTTTAGCAGCACTGTGGTAAGTCCTTCACCCTTCATGTCTGTTGCCTTCAGCACTTAAGATTTACAAAACTTGCCTCAGATCCCCTTCAAAAATATCATAAAAGGTTATGTGACCTTCTTATATTGTCCCTAGTTTAGGAACCACAGTTGTCCTGTAATAACGTAAAGTATGTGAATGAAGCCATCCTGTAATAACATAAAGTATCTAGAATCACAGTCCTAAATAAATATTCAATATTATTATTATTATTTTCATTTGATGTGGAGAAACCAAATGTTCTATTTCACTACATTAAGGGCTGGAGAGACAGCTCAGCTGTTAAGGCACTTGTCTACAAAGCCTAAAGAGCCAAGTTCTATAACCCAGTACCCACGTAAAACCAAATGCAAAATTTCACTGCATTACTAAAGCACTTTAAATTATTAAATGACAAAAGCCATGAGGCTGTATGGGATAAACCAAAAGTATAAATAAAGATTAAGAAAACATTTTTTTATTTTTTAGTTACCAAATTATCACATGTCTAAAATGGATAGGTCCTCACAGGTCCCACAGTAAAATGCTTGTGGGCATTTATCTTGAGATAGCATTGGCAAAACAAATACTAATGACTTATCTCTGGACAGATCCTCTTTTCACTAGTTTGAAAATATTTTTCCTGTTTTGAAAATTCTACAGACTACATTCTCTAAAAGGAAAAAAAAATCCTCAGTTTATAAATGGATATTTAGCATGTTTATTGGATACAGCAGTGTTTAAGATCGTATCTTGGCAGGTAGATATGTGAGGCTTTGAAGAGGGAGAAGGATTCATGGTACAAAAGTCAACAAGAACAAAGGTAATCATCATAAAAGACATGTTACATGGGAAGAATGGAGCACAATGCAGCAAGTCTTGTGCATAGATGGCAAAATGGGAAAGGGACCAGTTAGATGATACTATTTAGGAAGACAGGGTTTTATATAAAAGCATTAAATTCCAATGCATTCTCTGTTATCTTAGTTTCAATTCATATGACCAGAAATGGAAAGAGAGATGTAAATAATTATAGAAGTGAAGATGGATTAAAAAGTAGAAACAAAAATTTGAAATATCTAATAATTCTGTATAAAGGTGAGGTAGAACATGTGTAAGAGTGCTGTGATACCATTTAGGAAGCCAAATTAGAGAAGACAGTGAGTTGTGGCTTCACATAGTAGTGGTAGCAAGGCAATTTACTTCCCTTCAAAGGTTGAGTGGTTGTCCCTTTAGACAGTATCAACCCTTTAGATGTAATAGGTTATAGAAGTGAGAAGATTTAGTGACCCATTAAAAATCTCAAGTGTTAGTTCATAATGACTGAAATGCTAAGTCGAAAAGCAGACACTGTCTTGCTGAAATTATTCATGTATTCATCATTTGATACTAAGCTCAAGTTTAATGCACAGTCTTAAAAAGTGTACACAGCATAAAACTTACTCTAAGAAATGAATGTGTTTTTAATTTTTTTGTTTAAAAAGATTATGAAAACTGGAATAGTTATGTTAAAAATGTTTATATCACTAGCTGAAAAAAATTTAAATCTCAGAGAATCTAAGTGAAAATTACAATGAATTACGATAGCCATGTAGACATGGATGACAAGAAAAGAATTAGTATTTAAACTTTGAATTTAGGATATCATTAAAATAATTATTTTAGGGCCGGGCAGGGTGGCACACACCTTTAATTCCAGAACTCAGGAGGCAGAAGTAGGAAGATCGTCATGAGTTCAAGACTACCCTAAGACTACACAGTGAATTCCACATCAGCCTGACCTACAGTGAGACCCTGCCTCAACAAACCAGTAATAATAATAATAACAATAATAGTTTTAAAATCAGATTATGGTTCATGTATACTCGTGGTACAACATGCATAGCCTTTTCCAAGGGCTGTATGTATCCTATTTTATGAGAAAAGTAGAATGATTTGACACTAATCAAAGGGACATTTTGCATGTATTAATATAATCCAACATGGGAAAGGATATGGTGGAAATATTACAGTAGGCAATGTCATGAACTTAGCCATAAATCCACCTTCCATAATCATTATTTACTCTACCTACAAAAAAAATACCTTTTTCAGACTGGAGAGGTGGCTTAGCAGTTAAGAATCTTGTCTGCAAAGCCAAAGGACCCTGGTTCAATTCACTAGTGCCGACATAAAGTACAAGGTGGCACATGTGTCTAGAGTTGTTTACAGTGGCTAGAGGCTCTGGTATGACCATTCTCATTCTCTCTTTGAAATAAATAAAATAAAATTCCATATTTAAAAATCTAAAAAATTCAATATCTATACAAAATTTCTCAGATAATGGTCATTGTTATAGTATTATGATTTTCCCAAACCATTATTTAGTTATGAATAAACTAACTTGCCTTTTTTGCTTGGACACTAACTTGGTAAAATTTTATGGAAGAAAGGCAAAACTAGACATTATACATAGAGTAGAATGTATTAACTATACCTATATTTTATTATTTTTATAAGTAGCAAAAATATCATTTTCCTGTAAATTATGATGAAAATGACAATTTTATTTTATGTATGTCAGATAATTCTAAAATATTTATACCTTCCAGTGAGCTTCCCATTACATAGCCTCTCTGTCTTATTTTTTTTGTCCCAGTTTAAGAGTGTACTATTGTTACCTATTTTAAATTTTGCATGTTTAAAACCATAATAATCTACTCACATCAATTTCTTTTGAAGTATTTTCATAATAAAAATGCACAATGATTTAGACATTATTAATTTGGTTTTGGATCAATGTCTTATATAACAGGAGAACAATTTTGAAGTACTAAATATTCAGGAAATGTATTTACAGAATTTTCACTGAGTCATGAACACATTTTGTATAATGTTATATTGTATAGTGCCACATAACTGTATTTTCAGGAAGACATAATCATGGTATATATTATGTATGTATGATAGGAGTATTCATCAAATATGTTACAGTCTTGCAGAGAGAATATGGTCAATAATTCTTCACAAATATTGGAGTTGGTCAAAAATTCTCATCACTCAAAAATATCAAACTTCATTTGCTATATGTTATATATTTTATTTGACATGTGTTTCTGAGTTAGGTGAACATTACAATATTACTCATTTGGAATGCATTTGAGCCCATCTCAACAAAACACTAATTTGGTTTACTGATTCATTTTTTGAATTAGTATTGCTAATGATGGCAAAAATGCATTCCTGGGTTTGCTTGTTGGCTTATTTATTTTGAGATGTGGGTCTCACTCTGTTACCTAGGCTATCTGCTTTAGTCGCCAAAGCAGATGGGACTTTAAGCATTTGCTTTCATACTCAATCTTTTAATTTTATTTTAAAGCTGTAAGATTGAGGCCAAGGTAAATGATCCCTATTAATATATATGTACATATATACATATTAGTATGCATATACAGATATTCATATATATATAACTTAAACTTATAATGGATTTTTAAAGTATTTGCTTAATGAAATCATAAAAATTAAAAATACAATAAGTATACATAACAGCACATTGTAAATTGGAAGTCCTACATCATTATTAACTCAACACATTAAAAATGTTATTTCTATAATGGAAAGAGTAATCAAAGTTGTTAAAAAGAGCTATGATATGGTATGGACTATATACCCTTGTTTCAATACTCTAAATTGTCAGCTTTAGTATTGATGACATTTCACAGATATCCAGTTTTTCAATATTATAAATAATGTTTCTATATTCATATACATATCTCCTTATACAATTGCAGGAGTTTCTGTTGAGGATGTAACAAAAGGAATTGTTTGGTAGATTATGCTTCATGTGTACCCACATGTGGTACGCAATACATAACCTTTTCCAAGTGGTTGTGTCCTATTCCTATGGAAGCACATATGAGCTCTAGAACATACTCATTTAGTGTTGAATTTAACTCATTGTGATAATTAATGACAACTAATTTTGATTTATCACCTATTTTTCTGATTAGATATGAGATTAACCAAGTTAACGAAGCTCTATGAACCCATGTCCTCATCTTAACTTTCTTGTTCCTTTTGTGGTCTGGGGTAAAGTCTTCCCATGTATCCTGGGAGGGCCCTAAACACAAGGATTTTCATCTTTGCTTCATGAGTGCTGGGATTTCAGGTGTGTACTTTTAATTTTTTATTAACATATAACTACTGATAAAATTTATAAATGCTAAGACTGCCCATTAAATCAGTTACAAAAAGAACATCCTAATGCATTCAATACTGAGATCTAGTAATAATGAAAATATTCCAGGGCTGGAGAGATGGCTTAGTGGTTAAGCGCTTGCCTGTGAAGCCTAAGGACCCCAGTTCAAGGCTTGATTCTCCAGGACCCACGTTAGGCAGATGCACAAGGGGGCACACACATCTGGAGTTCGTTTGCAGTGGCTGGAAGCCCTGGAGTGCCCACTTTCCTCTCTCTCTATCTGCCTCTTACTCTCTGTCATTCTCAAATAAATAAATAATTTAAAATGAACATAAAACTTTAAAAAAATGTTCCAGTACCTAAAAATATATCTTTATCCTACCTACCAACAACAATCATACTTATTCTAACCAAGAATTATCATTATCTAATCTCTAACAGCAGAGTTTATTTGTGCTCATTTTATGTTTTACATAAGCTTAATTTTTTAGTAGTTTTTCCATCTCATTTACTTAGTGTGGTGGTTTGGTTCAGGTGTCCCCCATAAACTTAGGTGTTCTGAATGCTAGGTTCCCAGCTGATGGAGATTTGGGAATTAATGCCTCATGGAGGAAGTGTATTGTTGGGGCCTGGCTTATGGGTATTAAAGCCAGTATCCCCATGCCAGTGTTTGGCACACCCTCCTGTTGCTGTGTCCCACCTTATGTTGGCCAGGGGGTGATGTCCACCCTCTGCTCATGCCATCGTTTTCCCTTGCCATCGTGGAGCTTCCCCTTGAGCCTCTAAGCCAAATTAAATCTCTTTTTCCCAGAAGCTGCTCTTGGTTGGGTGATTTCTACCAGCAATGCGAACCGGACTGCAACACTTAGCACTATATTTATTGAGATTTTCTTTATGATACTTCTGTTAAATTAATACAAAAATAATATTATAATGTGTGTGTGTGTGCATATATATTATTGATGGTTTTTTCACCAGCTCCTGCCATAATAATGTTCCAGTGGACATTCATTAAAAGCAATCACAGTTAACTTCAGAATATTGTTAGATAATTTTCACTTTCTTTTATATGTGTGCTGGGGATAAAATTAAGGGCTTCATATGTATACAAGGCAAGTGATTTGCCACTAAGCTAAGGTCTATCCTTATTATTATTATTACTATTATTATTATTTGGGGGCGTTTGATGTAGGGTCTCACTCTAGCCCAGGCTGAACTGGAATTCACTATGTAGTCTCAGCGTCTATCCTTATTTTTAAATTGTTGTGATTAATACTAGAAGTTCTGGAGTATATTATCATTGGATATATTTGTTTGTTTACTTACATGCCAAGGAATATTCTGAAAAATTATATAAATAATTTGAGGATTAGGAAAATATTTTTTTATCCACAAATGATTTTCATATGCTTATTGTAGACATATTATGATATGATGAATTGAATGTAGCTTCAAGTTAAATTTTTAAAATAAAACTTTATATCTTATTTTGGAATTACAGGGACAATATAATGATAAGCAAAAAGCAACCCAGATATCAGATATTTAAAAAATCATCAGTTAATAAGACTGCCAATGTCCACTGGTACCTCTGTACTTCATTTAATGGCTTTACTGGGCTTGGACACAAGGATTTCAACCCTACTTCATTCTACCCATGAGTCATTTCCAAAAAGCAAAACTGTTGCACATTCAATGATCATTTCCAACAATTGCTATACTCCGTAGTACTAGATGAGCTATCAAATTTGTGAATGTAGGGAGAAATACATCTTGAAGAGCAGCATGCTCTTTTAGAATTCTTTCTTCAAGTCACCTCTTCTAAGATTTTGTATTCTTACTCGTTTGAGCCTGCCATGGATGTATTTCACCCTCAGGCATCTTTTCCATTGTCCCAGTGTAAAGTAGGTGGCCCACCTTTAATTGTGGTAATCAACTTGACAACCACAGTTTTGTAACCTAGAACCATCTCTGTTTAAACTTGTTTGAATTTTTCCTGTGATAAACCATAATTTTTTAATGATTTTATTCTATACCTTCCACCAACCACATCATTATCTGTCCTTCAAAACTCATCCTTGATCAAATACCCTGAGCATCAGTATAAGAATTCAGCCAGGCTTTTAACCTGTAGCCAGTTTTAATAAACTTTTTTCATTTTCCTTTAAAAGTTTATAAGCCAAGCTTTCACAGTCTACAATTCTCTGTATATTTAGAATTGTTAAACTTTCAGCAGAATAGCCCAGAAAGCTGGGCTTACAGCACTAAGAAGTTTTCCCAGTCCAAAATATCACACTTTTCAACATTGCCACAACCCACAAGTTCCAAAAGACCAAAACCCACATGGTCAGAGTCATTGCAGAAAGGACCACACTCCCGGTATAAATGTTACTGCAGCAATTAGCTACTCTTTACTGGGACACACGCCAAAACAAAAGAAGCTTACGGGAGGAAATGATTTATCTCAGGTTTACAGAAGCCAGGGGAAACACCATACATGGCAGAAGAAGCTGGGTTACTTTCATAGATCTTAGCAAAGAGATACCACCAAACATGCAGCAAGCACCAACGGCTAGCGCCCAAATGGCTCTGAACACACATTATGGATATACTAACATCCGCCTCTCAGTGATATCTCCTCCAGCAGGACTTTGCCTGCTGAATACTCAAGTTGAAAGCTTATTCAAAAATATGTCAGGCAATGGAGGGGGGGGGGACATATTCACATTCAAACTACTACAAAAACAGCTATAAATGAAGCCACAGGCTAAAATTTTAGGCAAATATTATTTTTTAAAGTACCAGTATAGGAATTATAAAACCTTTGCCTTCCCCCACTCATTAGCTGAGTGACAGTAACTTTGGGAACTTGGGCCTCATTACCCTCCTCTTTGAAGCTAGAAAATAATAAGGTCTATAAGACCAAAACAGATGATTGAACTTTAAACATTTATAAACATTGTAAGAGTTGATATTGTGCTTAAAATCACTTTAAAGGGAGTGGGGAGATAGTTAAATCAGTAAAGCACTTGTTGTGTAAACATGAGGATCTAGTTTAATACCTACCATTCATGTAAAAATGCCAGGCCTGGTGGCGCTTGCCTGTAATCCCAGTGCAAGGGAAGCAAAGATAGGAAGTGACCCTGAGGCTCATTTGGCCATATTATCTAGTCTAATTGGAGAGTGATAAGCCAACAAAAGACCCTGTCTAAACAAAAATAAAACTGGTGGATGACATTCCTTAAGATGATACCTAATGCTGTCCTCTGGCCTTTCATGTGCAACTACACACATGAACATGCATTAAAAAAATACATTAAATTAAGCATTCTAAATCTTTGGAAATTTTGGAGTGTATGAAATACTTGCACCCTGAGTGGAATTAAATGTTCTAAAACGTCTTCCTTTTTTTCCAATCTCTTTCCTTCCTCTCCTTCCCTTCATTTTCTTCCCCACTTCCCTCCCTCCCTTACTTCCTTCAACTTATGGTTACAAATTGGGCTGCTGTAGCTACTTAATTTGATAACTTCTGAAAATTCTTTAGCACAGTACAAGACACATAATAATCACATGTATGTGAATATAAATTTTGAAAATCTTGGGGCTGGAGAGATGGTGCAGCTGTTAAAGATACTTGTAAACCTGCCAGTGTGGGTTTATTTCCCTAATACCCACATCAAACCAGACACACAAAGTAGAGCATGCGTCTGGAATTTGTTTGTGGTGGTTGGAGGCCCTGTCATACACATGTTCTATCTTTTTTTTCTTTCTGTGTCTCTCAAATAAATAAATAAAAATATTTTAAAAACTAAATAAAAGCAAACTTTGAATAGACTTAAAAAATATTTCTACAGCATAGCAAATGCTGAGGCAAAAACATAAAATGGTTAATGTTTAACTAGCTTCAGCTACCCAAGAAGTCAATTTCACATACTTAAATTAAACACAAAACTATAAAATTTATATTTTGAATTTCCATAAATAAAAAACAATCTAATCTTCCTTTAATTTAAACAAGAACTGAAGAACAGTTGATACTCAAAACTCTTATTACTGCCTTTCAATCATCCTTCAGCAACTAAAAATAATGCAGGCTGAAAATGTTACTGACAAACTTTAGTACTAGTCCAAACAAATTCCGGTGCTAAGACAAGGAATTGAGTTATTTTTTACATGTATAATAGCAACATTGCCACCCACATTTCAAGCATTTCTTGGGGCAGAAGAGAGTACATTTTCTATTGGCAAAATTCCATTACTCTTACTAGATAAAGCAAATGACTCATTTTTCAGAAATCCATTTCTGAAGAAATCTCTGTGTGTTGAAAAAGAACATTTAAATTTTTGAAATTCAAAATTTCCTATGACATTTCTTTCTACTGAATAACATATAGTGTGTTACATTTCCCTGGTGGCAGTCTTCCTCACTGAGCACCATACAGTAAACAAGGAATAGACTTCCTACTTGAACAAACTCTTCATGAATATAACAGAGCAGGACAATGTCATGGCATCAATGCCTTACGGATTCTAGGCCATTAGGACTACCCAGTTACACCCATTCACACTTATACCAGCCAGGATTTATAGAACCTGAGTAAGAACATGCACCAACAAGACAATCAGAATTCCGGTGGCCTGATGACAGCATCAGCATCTTATAAAAGAATGACTGCTCTTGCTAAGAAACCAAGCAAATATAGAAAATCATTGTTTCTATGAATGCTGTCATTACATAAGTATTAGCTTATGTGTATTCATTTGATTTTTCTGCCATTTGGTTGACGAAAAACATTTCCCTCTTGTGCCTTGTGTGGTCAGTTTGTGAAGGTATCCCCTACAACCAAGTATTATTATTATTTTTGTCTGTTTGTTTTTCAAGGTAGGGTCTTGCTCTGACCCAGGCTATCCTGGAATTCACTATGAAATCTCAGGGTGGCCTCAAACTCACAGCGATCCATCTACCTCTCCCTCCCGAGTGCTGGGATTAAAGGCATGCACCACCATGCCTCGCTCCATGTATTACTTTTGTTTTTAAGTAGCACAAAGAACATGAGTAAATGTACTATCTGCAATTTAAATTAAATCTCTAAATGTGAATATAAAAGGTTAATGATAATCTTAATATACTTGTTTTAATCCCCTTTAGTCTTACAAGTACTCTTGATGGAAGGTGTGGCTTTGTGAATCAGGAATTACTTAATGTTATGTATAGATGTTGTATGTTTGTGTGTAAAATCAATGATGCTTTAGGTTATATAATGCACCTTTATCTGATTTTTATCTGAAATTAAAATTATGAAGATGCATTATGCCTAAATTTGGCTGTAAATTTCATTAATAAGAGCAAAGAAAACTTAAGCACTGAAGAATTGAACCTTTTTTAAATATTAATTTTCTTCATTTTTATTTATTTAATTTGAGAATGACAAACATTTTTATAAATGCTTGAAAATCTCTATAAATAATTGGCAAATGTAAATTTTCTGTTCTTTTTTATTTTGGTAATTTGTTTTGTTTGTTTGTTTGATATTGGTCTCACTATATTGTCAATATTTATCTCAAATTCATATCCCCATTACCTCAGTCCCATTATGAGTAACTGTATTACAAGACAAATGGGTCTTGACAGTGAACTCAAAAAGTATTCAAAGTTTTCAGAAATATACAGAGTATAACTTTCTTTTACATTATTTTCTTTCCATCAGCATTAATGTACAAATAGTTATTCTTCGATAAGTATTGTTTCTACAAAGCTTTTTACCAGTAACTATCATATTTTAGGCAAAAATTCTATTTTTTCTATGGAATTAAACTTATATTCTATTAAATATATTCTACATTAACTTTGGGAATTATATCATGGAGTATGTTTGATATCAGCCTACAAAAGCACTATAAGAATTAGTACATATCAAGGTAAATCAGGTCTGGAGAAATGGCTTAGCAGCTAAGGTACTTGTCTACAAAGCCAAAGGACTCAGGTTCAGTTCGCCAGAATGCACATAAAGCCCACTGCACAAAGAAGCACATGTGTGGAGTTCATTTGCAGTGGCTAAAGGCCTTGTCATGCCCCTGCTCTTTCTCTGTCCTCTCTCTTCCTTTCTTTCTTAAATAAATAAATAAAAATAGAAAAAAATTAAAAAGGTATATCAATAAGAATATGAAAATATTGCTATGTCCAATTTTGTAAAATAGGAACATATTGAAAATATCATGCTAACAATGAGATACCTATGGACCTTCATAGTATGTTGATAAAATTAAGGCATACACTGAAATTCTGAAAAAAATAGAAATCTATATGCATACATAATTATGTACATATTTCAAATGTTAAAACAGTCAGCAAAAAATTAATTAAGCTCCAATTCTATCAGAATTGTGTCCTTCAAATAGATAGTATTTCATTCGTTCCAAGAAAGAATCCAGCAGTTCCAATTACTTAGAATTCTCCTGCATATTTCAAAGACTATTGTGAATAAGTCCCAAACATCAATACTTATAGAGTGTAACAAAGCAGAAAAGTCAAAAGGAAAGAAGCTCAGTACTAAAACTGCACTGAGAAAGGACCTTATGTGAATGGTGCCATTGAAATGTTTCTTCAAATGATATGGTTATTCCCAGTTTCTTTGGATTTTGCATGTGGTTTGAGGTGCTTTTGTTCTTTTAAACATTGATTTCAAAGCATAAAAAGATTTTTCCAAGTTTTTTTGTTTGTTTGTTTTCAGTTTGTACCTGTAGCAAAATTGTAACTCTCTTAAAATAGAGGCTGGCTATGATAGCAAGCACGGATTAGTCTTCAACAAATATGTTATGTATTTACCAACTTCTCTTCAGTGTTCCCAGACATAGAACCTATGATATATCACAGGTCAAAAGCAGCACAGTAAGAAGATGCTGACCTTGAAATTACACGAGTTGAATGTGACAAAGACATCTGCAAATTAGAAAGCATGTGTCATAAAAACAAATATGGAATCCAGAGAGAGTATGGTAAAATGAATAAAAATTCATTTAAATAATCAAGATATCAAGATGAGGTAATACAAAATGTAAAAGATAAAATGATCCAAGTTTTCTCTCCAGAGGCAAAGTATAAAATCATGATTTATACAGAACTTTGATCTTTAAAAGCAAACGGTGGTAGTGAAGGCATATAAAAACAACTTTGAGTAGCACATGCATAGAGTAGAATGTGCAAAAAGAAGTTCAATGACAGTTTATACACAAGGTTTTTTATGTTGTAATAGGTGGCAATATTTTCCTTCATAAGAGTAATTAGTGCTAGCATTTAGTTCAAGCATCTCATATGTTTTATGAATTGTCTATCTATGGAATTTAAAATGTGAACAATTCTATAATTAAAGTGCCAATACGCATATCTCATTAAGATACGAATTTTCATTCTTTTGGATAAATAGCTGTAAGTATGGTTGGTAGGATACACAATATACCTACTATTAATTTTTTTGAGAGATCTTATATTGTTTTCAATAACTGTAGCATTATTTTGTTGAGAGAGCAAGTCATGTATTACTTTAATATTTCTCATATAAAATATTATTAAATATGTTTATTATATAATAATTAATACCTAGTATATCAGTACATAGGTCATCATTTATTTTGAAAGTTTTTGAAGTTCTTGAATGAATGTATTTACATATACAATTTTTGCTCTTTTATATATGTAGGATCATGTTTACTTTAAAAATACAAGTTAGGGGGCTGAAAAGATGGCTCAACACTGCTTCCTCACTGTGAACCAAATATGACCAGCTACCTGAAGTTCCAGCAGCCATGCCTTCCCCACCGTGATATACTGCACCCTAGAACTGTAAGCCAGAATAAACCCTCTCTTCGTGGAACTGACTGTGCCAGATACTTTGTCTCAGCAGCAAGCAGGTAACTAATATATCCTCCTTTCAAGGCTGTCCCATAAAACATTGATAGTGGTAATTTTTTTTATTTCTTTCTTTTTATTTCTTTAATTCTCTCTCTCTCTCTCTCCTCTCTACTTTCTCTCCCTCTCTTCTCTATCTCTCTTCCTGTGTGTGTTAATATGCATATGTACAGGCTCCTGTGTGTGGGGATGTGTATGTATCTTTATAGGCAAAAAGAGAAACTTGGGTGTCATTCTCATGAGCACCTTTATAGGAGACAGTATCACTAATTGGCTTAGAGCTCATCACTTAGGTTATGCTAGTTGGCAAATGATCCTATCGCCTCTGCCTCCCCAACATTGGGTTTACAAGTGCACCACACCTAGAAATTTTACTTGGGTACTAGAGATCAAGCTCAATTCCTGGTGCTCTTGAATCCCTAACTTTTCCCAGTGAGCTATCTCCTCAACCCAACAGAAATGTTTTGAGACAATGTCTCTATGTGTAACCCAGGTTAAATAAACCTCCATATATTCCTGCCTCTGCCTCTGTAGAGGTACAGTTATAGATGTAAGCCACCACAACAGTCTCAAATACTTTTTCTGTATGAAGTTTAAAACATATGTAATGAAACACTACAATTATTTATACTATTAAAATTTGATAAAAATGTAGGGCATACCATAACACCTACAAACCAGACCCAGAGGCTCTTAAGGGCCCATCACTGAAGCAGACTTAAAACACATGGCTCAAGGAATTTTGCCAAAGAGAGGGTGGAAAGATTGTTGGAGCCACAAGTTGGAACATTATGCACAAAGAATTACCTCTCCCCCATAACTGATTGCTGCCCCTGTGCACAATGTATGGCCCACAATCCCCATGGGGATGATCTGCAACTCTAAAGAGGAGGGCTCCTTTGGAAAAGGCGAAGGGATGAGAGAAAGGATGGTATCAACATGTGTTGTTTACATACTAAGTATGTCCATACTAATAAAATAAATTTTAAAAAATGTAGGGCATAATGTTTTTGAAGTGTGGGTTGATTTTTTAATCATGAAATATTCCATCAGAGACATCCTTCTGAATATAAAACTCTGACAACTAAGAGTTACCAGAAAAGAAAACAAATATTTTCAAAATAATTGTAACTAAATAATTCCCATTTGAGAAAATAAAAAAGAAAAACTACACTTTCATTGACTCATTTCCTGACAGAATGTCTGAAAATGACAGCTTACTTTATCATTGCAATTCCTCCCTTCTGTCTCATCATCATTACAATAATAACTCTAGAATATAGATGAATGGAGTTGAATTAGTGGCCAAGTAGGACACTAGCAAACAGTAATACTTGCAAAACAAAGCATACTGGTATTACTAGAGTTATAAAAATAAAACATCCCTACAAGTTTCAGTACAAATGGGTCATGATGTTCTTATTTTTATTTTTAGAAGCATATTAATTAACATTTCATCATTCAAACACATGGCTTTTGGCAGAGTTAATTAGTGTGCATTCTATCACATCTCTCTACCTTCCAAAGAATTAAACATCTGCCCAAAGGTGACTGAAATGACCCCTTGCTTTCAGAATTAAAACTTAAAAAGCACAACAAATACAGATTAAATATCAATTTCTCTAGGTACAGAAGCCAGCCTGAATATTATATATTTAAACATATATTGTATAAAAGTTCAAGCCAGTTAGGAAAGATCAAAGTCTATTCTCAAGTGTGGATAACGCTTACTGGCATTTTCCATAATACACTGTCAGATAAAGAGGGCCCAAGGAAAGTTTCATCATACATGCCAGCAGAGAACACTGCTGCCCTACCGATATAATACATTTTAGAGTTTTGCAGTTGAATGTGTTACCTGCTAGAATTAATCTATAAAGACAGCATAGGGGTAGAAGTTCTGATTTTTTTTGGCGGGGGGTTAGGGTGTTAGAGCTATATGGGTGAAGACATGACAAATATTTTTAAAAAGATTGGTAACAAAGTAAAATTATGGCTTACAAAATTTGTAGTTTTGATTATGCAACTTAAAATTAATGATGGGACTAACAGTTTATAATTTGCGTTACTAGTCAAGAAAGTAGATGATAATATAGACAAAATGTGCAAATATTTTGAAAAGAATTATCTTCAGGTATTATATCATAAGTAGTAATGGCTGCAATGCGTGAAAAAAAAGGATAATGTATAAGATGAATCATATTCTCATCCTAATTGGCTTCTAGGAGTCATTTTCTGAGAGGAAAAACTACCACAAATTCATGATGAATCTTGCTAAATCAGAGACCAGTTGGGACTGAGATTCAACTGAATTTTAAGAGGATTTGAGGGAGAAAGGAGCTATATAGAGAAGTTCTTGAAAGCTTGATGTCCCACCATGAGATATAAACAGGTCCCAAGATGAACGTCACTGAAACAGCTGCCAAGGAACAAAAGTAAGCAAAAATATAAACCATTACAAGTAGAGAAAAGCTGAGATGGTGAGCTTGAAGGTGAATACTTCCTTGATTTTATATTGGTTTGGAAGACACTAGAGTTATTTACAATCAGAGTGGAAAGAAAATCAAACTAGGGCATCAGTGCTGTAGACAACCTAGAACAATTCTAAAATCTCCAAGGATACTCTCTGACTTCTCTTATAAGGCTATACAACAAAGCTGGAAATGATTAAACTCAACTGTAAGTAAATGATCAGAAAGTAGGAATGAAATTTAAAACTTTATTTAGGAAGAAATCATCCCATCAACAATGCAAAATTTATAAAGTAAAAATACAATAAAATGGGGCTGGAAGGATGCATTAGCAATTAATGCACTTTCCTGCAAAATCTAACAACCTGGGTTTGATTCCACAGTACCCACATAAGCCAGATACACGAAGTATCATGTGCATCTAGAGGTCATTTGCAGTGGCTAGAGGCACTAGCACACCAATTCTCTCTCTCTCTCTCTCTCTCACTCTCTCTCTCTCTCTCTCCTTCTCTGGGTGTGTGTGTGTGTGTGTGTGTCTGTCTGTGTGTGTGTGTGTGTGTCTGTCACTCTACTTGAAAATAACTAAATAAAATTTTTAAAATGGACCAACAAACCACAAATAAAAGACAGATTTCTGTCAGAGTACTTGATGACCCACCAAAGGTTGCTGCTACTGCTGAAGATGCCTTATGTGGTTGACATGTAAAATGGAATGGCATGGCTGGAAGTTGGAAGGGAGTCTCCCCAGACAGTCAGCTGATCTAGTGCTAGAAGGTGCTACACCGGTGACTGGGGGAATATGATCAGTATCTGTCCAACCAACTCAAGGTCTAATCTACTTAGCAGCAAATAACCTGTTGTGATGCCCACACAGGTGCAATCATGGCACACAGCCGTGATGGGGAACCAAATACTCTTGATTTGGCTAAACGATCCCCTCAGTGGTATGGGACCCATAGCTGGAGCTGGGAAACAAGTCAGAACCATATCCAAACATAAGCCCATTGTCCATTATCAAGCTCCCATCAATCATGGGATATAAGGCAGCCTACACCTATTCTCTATAAAAAAAAAAAAAAGTAAGGGTTATATCATTTTTCCTGGTGTTAACTTACTCTCCATTGGAGAATCTGCTTCTCTTTTTCAGATAGATGTAGATCCTAAGGAGAGAGCCACCCCATCATACCTCAAAAGGGTCCTGGCTGAAACTAAGAAAAACTGGCAAAACAAGCAAGGGTGCTATTTTCCTGGTGAACTGGATACCAGCACAAGTGGGAAGGAGATCAACACAGAGAAAAATCAACTCCTACCAAATCAGAGAGCCAGAGACACAGAGGCCCCAAACGCCTCATCACTGAAGCAGACCAAAAATGAACCCAACATGGCTCAGGGAAATTTTGCAGACAATGGGGTGGAAAGAATGTCAGAGCCACATGTTGGGTCATGATATGCACAGAAATTTATCTTACCCATAACTGTGGGCTAACTCCACAATGTATGGCCCATATACCTCAACAAGGAAGGGCCAAGGGAGGGGTAAGTCACGGATGAGCCTAATAATGTTACCAAACTGAGTGTATTTGCTGAACACAAAACTAATTAATAATTTAAAAAAAAAAAACACTTAAAGCCAAGCATGGTGGCACATGCCTTTAATCCCAGCACTCAGAAGGCAGAGGTAGGATGATCACTGTGAGTTACAAGCCACTCTGAGACTACATAGTAAATTCCACATCAGCCTAGACTATAGTAAGATTCTACCACAAAAAAGGCAATAAAACTGACAACATGACCAAGAGCTAGGATAACATTAAGTCAATATAATTCATTCAGTAAAGTGTGCTAATGAAATGAAGTGTACTAACAAGTGAAGTTTTTGTGTGTGAACCAATGACTTTACTGGGCTTACTTATAGATAGAGAAGGGATTACTTTACAAGAGTACTGAGTGACCCCCAAATAGCATCATCACCAGAAAGCCCACTTCATCATGGATTATGATCTCCACAGCAGCATCACAGAGTTTGCTTTCAGTTAACTTTTCATAGATCTAATTTTATAGAAGGTACTATTACCATTAAGTGGACATGTAAATAAAAAGAATAAATACCATTATGAAGACATTTAAACTTATAAAAAGTTAGAACAATTACAATTTTTAAAACTTCTGAAATAAAATTTCACTAGCTGCATTTAGATTAACAATTAAAGAAAGAAGGGCAACATGCTAACACAGAGAAGAAATGTCTGAGAACATGTACTCATCAGGGGCCCACAAGAAAACATCTAACAACTAGGAAAATGTCAACTTAAAAACATGTAAAGTGGTATGCAAGAAAGAGTAAGGATAAGAAAAAAATAAATTTTAAGACAATTACACTTTTAAAATTTCAATTAAAATATATCCATGAAGCTTATTAAACCATAATGGAGACAAAGACAAGGTATCTCAAGACACCCCATTAATAAATTTAAACTTAAAATGGGTTTAAAATTAGTGTAGAAGTAATCAAAAAAATAAATACTACATTCTGAGTTTTTATCAGTGTAATAACAATGTAATAGTAGACACTGAAGCAAAGTTTTAAAGTGCTAAAGGACAAACAAATGGTGATAGGTAACTGCATTGAAAAATGCCTGAGCCCAAATCTCACAAAAATAAACTGTAACCATGATGAATCTTCTAGATTAAAAAAATTGTATTACTTGCAACAAAGCAAACCATGAAACTACCAAAACAATCAGTTATATTTCCACTACTAAAAAAATAATAGAAAAGGAATTTTTAAAAATACTTAATATAAATAAGAAATAGTTATAGATGAATACAATAAAGCACATGAAAGATATTAATGCCAGAGTATAAAATATTAATGGGGGAAAGAAAGAAAACCCAAGTAAATGGAAATAGAAGATTTTGTGGATTAGACAATTCAATATTTTAATATGTCTATTTCACTCAATTTTATTTATAGACCCCATGCAATTCCACTGCTTTGAAGAGTTATATGCAGAAATTACAATTAAATCTATGTGGGAATGAAAAGGGCATAACTATAAAACAATAATGCAAACTAATTTAAAAGGCATTCAAAATATGTGATTTCACACCTAAAATGAAATCATAGTATGGGGCTGAGGAGATAACTATTGCATAAGAGCACTTGCTGCATTACATAAGGACTTGAGTTTGACTTCCAGCACCCATGTAAAAGGTAGTTGAGGCCTCAGTTGTACTTGTAAACCTATGTTCTGAGGGATTATGAGACAAGAAAACCATTGCGGTTCACAGAAAAACTATGATCTCCTAGGTCAAAGAGAGACCTTCAAGGAAACAAGGCAGAAGAGCAGTGGAGGAAGACACACTAAGTCCTCCTCTGGTCTACACACATGGTACTCAGAGCATGCACATCTACTCACACACTTGTACATCATATATGGATAACACATACACATTACATCTTACACCACATACTACATATACATATACATATACATATACATATACATATACATATACATATACATATTTATGTGCGCACATCAAAAATAAAACAAATAAAATGCAACAATAAATAATGGCATGATATTTGAAGAAAAATAGACAAAAAATTCATTCAAGTATTTGATTAAAAAAGTATACCATAGCCAGGCATGGTGGCGCATGCCTTTAATCCCAGCACTCAGGAGGCAGAGGTAGGAGGATCACAGTGAGTTCGAGGCCACTCTGAGAGTACACAGTGAATTCCAGGTCAACCTGGGCTAGAATGAGACACTACCTTGGAAAACCAAAAAAAAAAAAAAAAAAAAAGGTAAATCATTATACACCTCTAATCCCAGCACTTAGCATGCTGAGACTAGAGGAGAGGCTCTCTAACCAACCTGTGCTATGCAGTGAAATCTTGTCTCCAATATAAAACAAAAGTTTCCACTAACAAATATAACATCAACTGAATTTCTATAAAAGTATCAAGGCCATACAATTATAAGAAAGGAGAGGTTTTAAGCATAGCACTGTTTAAAATATATATCTACATGCAAAATAAAAATATAAAGTTAGCTCATACCCCATACCTTATAATAATCAGCCTGAGACATATCATGGTTTTAATAATAAAACTTGAAACTACAATTTCTAAAAGAAAATGAAATAACTCCTTGGTGTTTTTGAGTTAAATAAAGATGGTTAAGGCTAAATATACAATATAGTAAATAACAATGTGAAAACTGAAAACTTGACAGGAACAGGAAGATTGTGAAGAGGAATCAAAGCATGGAGAACTGATTTACAGAGGCTGACCCTCTCATTTTTTGTATATATATTATTATTTTATGTAATGGATTTGTCCCAAAGCATAAACAATTCATAGAGTAGGTAAACAGAGCAATGGGGCACAGGTTGAAACTCAAAGATAAGCTTCATACTTCTAGGAGGGGACTCGGGTGAAGAGGCCACTAGAGAAGTGTAACATAAGTGATTTTAAAAGGAAAAAGCTGAAATTTGACAACCTTAATTCTGTACATGAGGCCATCTGTTTCTTCCACTATTCCTGGGTTCAGTATATATGGGACAAAAGCCAACCAGAAACAAAACAAAAGAAAGTGGGTTCTGAATGCAACAATGCTAATTCCTGTAAAAACAAAAATCAGAAAACCAGAACCAAACCCCAACATTCTTCATACAATGAGAACGAAACCTATAGCATATCTTCAATGGCTAGACACAATATAAATTGCTAATATGCAAAGACCACCCCCTAAGACAAATAATATACTGGAAACATCTGAAAATGACATCAATAATAATGAATTAGTTTTAAGATACTTAGATAAAAACAAGATATTGTTTAATATCCTTAATAGATTAGACTAATGCACTACCCTATAGAAAACATAATTTAGAGACCAAGAGATACCACAAAAGGTTACATGAAATGAGTATAAAAGTCTTTAAAGCACACAAATCAAGGCTCAAGGAATTTAGAGAAAAGGGTAGGAAAGATTTTAAGAGCCACAGGTTGGGTAACATGTCCCAAGGAATTGCCCCCCCCCCCAATTCCTGACTACTGCTCTGACAACACATAACCCCATGGTGAATGCCAGCAACCCCGCTGAGGAGGGCCTCCAGCAAAGTGGGGCAGGGAAGAGGGAAAAGATGTTAGCAACACATAATATATCCACTCAAAGTATGTTCTTTTTTTTTTTTTCTTTTCTTTTTTTAAGGTAGGATTTTCACTCTAGCCCAGGATGACCTGGAATTCACTATGGAGTCTCAGGGTGGCCTCCAACTCACAGCGATCCTCCAACCTCTCTACCTACTGAGTGCCGGGATTAAAGGTGTGCACCACCACACCTGGCCAAAATATGTCTTAATAAAAAAAGAAATCTAATGGCAAACCTTAAATCACACTAAAACAACTGAAAAAAAAAATATTCTATGTGTGCAGTTTGGATGCCCATATAGCACAGTGATTAAAGTATTAACACTATTTATCATCAACATATCTCAATGTTATATAAAAATATAGTAACAGGGCTAATGGTGGAAATAAAGATGATAGCACTATCACTCACAAAGTAAATTTATCTTAATATTTTTTTTTTAATTTTTCATTTTGTAAATTTACTTCTGTGAGAGCCAGGACCTCTAGCCACTGCAAACAAACTCCAGACACATGTGCCACCTTGTGCATCTAGCTTATGTGAGTCATGGGGAATCAAACCTGTATCCTTTAGCTTTGTAGAAAAGTGCTTAACCAATAAGCTATCCCTACAGCACTCATAATTTTTTTAAAAAAATTATATTCTTTAGATAAATTCTTTATAAATCTATTACATAAATATTCAAGATAATACTCCTTCAGTATATTTCCTCTATGATTTTATGAATCAGACACTACTCAACATTGAAGTAAAGATCTGTATGTAAAATACATATAATTATGAAAAATAATGAATGCTTTCTACATAATAACCAAGATGATTAGTGAAAATAATGATCATGAAAAATGTGTAGAATATATATTTGATGACTGTGAAAAGGACAAGTGACATTAGGAAGATCCTCTTAAATTAATGTCAATAAAATGTCAGAGGATAGATACCAATTTAATTTATATTCTTCTGGTCTCTATATTTTCACTATTTTCATTTGTATTTATGTACTTAACTTTATTTTCATTTAGCATGTGCATGTCATACAATAAGCAAGAATAAAATATTTAACTAATACTAACCTGTAAAATTCCCCTATGATGTATTACAGCATATAAAAGTACTGAGTAAAGACCTGAAAAAGACAGTAAAAAGAGAAAGCACCATGCGCATGAAAGGTATACATGCTTCCAAGTTTTATTTTTCAAGAAAACCCAGGACACATTTGCTTCCTGCAAAATTAACACCTCATTACTGTCTAAACAATGTCAGCAGACAGGATGTACAATCCTCATTTTAAATGACCAAGAACAAGTGAGATTCCCAATAATAAGAAGCAAAAGACAAAGGTGTTATTGAAAAACAATATAATGATAAAAGGTAAAAATACAAAGCAGAAATCATATTTTAAAGTCTCACAGGCCTTGCATTAGGTTGTGTTCTAGTGCAGAAATCCTTGGTTCAACAAGCATAATGTACACATGTGTGATGACAAAAAAGGCTAACCTGAATTGGAAAACAAATTACCAGGAAAATGTGAGCTGCTCCCCAGTATGGCTATCACTATTACAAGTACACACTGCTTCTCTCTTATAGCATGACATATGCTTTAACATGATCCTATATAATGGCAGCCTGCATCTACAGTGCTCTAATGAAAATGGTAGATTAACAAGTTCTTTGGGGAAAAACTATTCATTAATATATTATTCACTTGACTACATAAGCAACAAGTTTTTATCATGAGATGAACAGCCTCTGTCACATACTCCTATTACCATGATGCTCTGCCTCACCATGGATCCAAAAACAATGGAGTCAGCCATAATGGACCAGAAAAGGGACTAACTTAATATCCTTTTTCATACTTCTCTATTAGTCAATAAAGTGCATTCATTATATGCACTTTATATAAATATATTATTATATTTATTATAATATGACAACTGTAGGTGAAAAGACATTATAAAGAGCCTAGAGCTGGGCATGGTGGCTCATGCCTTTAACCCCAGCTCTTGGGAGGCAAAGGTCGGAGGATTGCCATGAGTTTGAGGTCACCCTGAGACTACACAGTGAATTCCATGTTAGCCTAAGCTACAGTGAGGACCTATCTTGAAAAACCAAAATAATAATAATGATAATAATAGCTAAATATGTTTTAAAAGAATCTAGTAAATTTACTATTTCTAATCTAAGAAATTTTAAGATGGTAAGTGGGAAAAAAAATGAAGCCACAAAGCAGAAACAGTATTGTGAAATGTAGTCCACATTTGAGTATGTCATAGTGTACTAAAAGAGGAAATGAAGTAATGAGAGGCTAATGGGATTTTGGATAATGTCGAAACTTTATTAAAGAATTCAGTTTGTTGAAGGATGGATAGGATCTTTAGAGGAAACAAGAAAAGAATCAGGGCTGAAGAGACATCTTAGTGATTAAGGTGCTTGCCAGCAAAGATTAAGAACTCATGTTAGAATCTTCAGGTCCCAGGTAAGCCAGACACAGAATGATGCAAGTGTGCAATGTTGCACATGTACACATGGGGGTGTTCACATCTGGAGTTCGTTTGCAGTGGCTAAGGGTGCTGGTGCACCCTACGCCTCCACCACCCCTTGCTCAAATTAAAAAAAAAAAAAATCAAATCACATAGCTGGGGGAAGAACATTTTTAAAAAGTACAAAAACATAATTAGTACAGATGAGAAAAATATGACGACAAAACATTAGATTTACTGGCTCTCCTAATGGTCAGGTGAGCACTTGAGAGGCAAAGTTAGGAGGATGCCATGAGTTCAAGGCACCCTGAAAATACACAGTGAATTCCAGATCAGTCTGTGCTAGAGTGAGACCCTACCTAGAAAAAACAAAAAAAAAAAAGAAAGAAATAAAAATAACATGAGTATGATATAAACTAAGTTTAGTACTTTCACTTTCCTTGTCATCATGCAGCCCTCTTGGGTGTGAGAACTAATATACAAGTGAGGCTGTTTCTTAGAGAAATGTTTTTATTAAGATCTATACAATTTATGAAATTCATAGTACCTGACAAAAACCCAAGTGGGGGAAAGTTCACAAATGGGATTTATAGATCTTGCAAGCACTACCATATGAAAACAGCACCTTGGCAAAATGCAATCACCTGTGCAAAAGTGGCACATAGCCTAAGTGGGCAACCAATAGCTCTTCGATTGATTGTGAGATCCACAGTGGAACATAACCCATAAATGGAATTTGGAACCAAGTCAGAACCCTTTGGAGACCAAGATAATGGACTCCAATGAAAAGCCTTCATCTAAAAGTAAGTTTCTTCCATCAAAATCTCTCTAAATTAACAGTACTTATCTAGTTTACCTATTCTGATATCAATCGCCATTGGAGAATCCATTTTTCCTTTACATAAAATAGCAAGGACTGGGGACAACCATAATCTATCAACAAAACAATAGGTAGCTAACTCCCTTAGAGGACATAAATCACCCCTCACACAACAGCCAGAGGCCATGTGAAATCACAGAGAAACAGGTGAGATAAGCGAGTGAGCTGCTTCTATGGCAAGCCTGATTACTTGGGCCAGGGTGATGCAGACTCTCTCTGCTTACAAATAAAATTTATTTAAATAAAATGAAAAAATCGATATTTACAGATTTTACTGTACATTTCTTAGTTGACTGACCCTCATTTTATTGCTAATGATTCTGTCATATCTGCAAGGAATATTTACCACCATTGCTTCTTACACTACTTCATAAGACATAAAAGGAAGGAACACTATTCAATTCCTTTTATAAAGCCAATATAATCCCAATGCCAAACCAGATATCGACACACAAAAAATTAATAGTCCCATTTCCCTGTTGAACACAGGTGCAAAGATCATTAATAAAATATTTCCAAAAGAATACAAAATCATATTAAAAAGATCATCCATCATGATGAAATTGGCTATATTCCAGAGAGACAAGGTAGCTTCAACATATGGAAAGCAATAAATGTAACAAAACGTAAAATAAGACATAAACAAACTTAAGGACAGAAATCACATGATCATCTTGTTGATGAGGAAAAATGTTTTGGCAAAATATAACACCCCTTCATAATAAAAGTTCAGTGGAAGCTAGAAATAAAAGTCATATATCTCAAAATAATAAGTTATAAAGGCTATAAGTAACAAACCTATAGCCAACATTGTAGTAAATGGAAAATTTCAAAACATTTCCACTAAAATCATGAACATGACAAGGGTATAAGCTTTCTCCATTCTTGTTTAATATAGTCTTGGAAGTCAAAGTTAAAGTGATAAGAAATGACTAGCAAATAAGAGAAATGCAAATAAGAAAGAATGAGTTAAACATTATTTGAAACTTTAATCATTGCAAGTTTATTTTAAATTTCTTTCACCCAAACTTATCTCAAAACTTCTATATTTTAGAGTAGGAATAACTTTACTTTTAACTTATAAAACTAAAAACATTCACAGAAATAAATCCAGCTTGTCAGAACCTCTGATAAAGAGACATGCTAGAGCCAAATAATCTAGTTGTTTTATCAGAAATTTTCTGTCAGTTTTTAAAAAATTAAATGTGAAAAACTACCTCATATAGCCTGCAGATATATAAAGATTTAGAAACTTTGCTTCTAGAAGATGTTTAATCACCTAAAGTAATCTAATGATTTCAGATTCTTAAAAAGACAGGAGGGCATGGGAGAAAATTTCTATTTGGCCTGATACCATATGAACAATTTTGGAAGATTCTGAATACAGGTATAGCATAAATAATGAACTCTATGCCAAAGAACAATAAGAACTTTACAGTTCACACAGTAAGGCTATTTCAACATTATTTCACTTCTCAAAAACAGGAACTCTGGGAAACACAAATCTAGACCCAAGGGACAATGGTATCATAAAATTATACTCCCTACAAGCCAGACCAAATGGCTAAACCTTCACCAGGCCCTTAGACGGAACACCTGAGCCACAAGACACTGGAGAGGGTATGATGAAAACCAACATTAATCCTCTACAGCTTCCCTCCCTCCCTCTCCGCCCCTCTCTCTTTCTCTCTCTCTCTTCTCTCTAATTCTTGTACATTAGTTATCTTTTCCTTCCTTTTCTTAGTGGGCAGTGACCTGTAACCCGGTACCAGCATGTGGCTATCTTCAATGAGCTTTTGATCAGAGAAACCTACAAGGTATCCTAAAAGAAAGACAGATTTCTGTCAGAGTACTTGATGACCTACCAAAGGTTAGTGGTAAGAACCTACTGCTAAAGACACTGTATGTGGTCGACAGGTAAAATGGAATGGCATGGCTGGAAGCTGGAAGAGTCAGTCCCCAGACAGTCAGCGTGTCTAGTGCCAGAAGATGCTACATGGGTGACTGGGGGAAAATGACCAATATTTGTTGAAGCATCTAACCTACTTAGCAGCAAATAACCTATTGTGATGCCCACACAAGTGCAATAGTGGTACACAGCCATAGTGGGGAACCAACTGCTCTTGATTTGGCTAAGTGATCCCCTCAGTGGTATGAGACACATAGCTGGAGCTGGGAAACAAGTCAGAACCACATCCAAACATAAGCCCATTGTCCATTATCAAGCTCCCATCAATCATGGGCTACAAGAGGGCCTACACCTATTCTCTATAAAAAAAATGTAAGGGTTGTCTCATTTGTCCTGGTGCTAACATACACTCCGTTGGAGAATCTGCTTCTCTTTTTCAGATAGATTTAGATCCTAAGGAGAGAGCCACCCATCATATCTCAAAAGGGCCCTGGCTGAAACTAAGGAAAATTGGTGAAACAAGCAAGGGTGCTGTTTTCCTGGTGAACCAGATACCAGCACAAGGGGGAAGGAGACCAACAAAGAGAAAAATCAACTCCTACCAAACCAGAGAGCCAGAGACACAGAGGCCTCCAACACCTCATCACTGAAGCAGACCAAAAACGAACCCAACATGGCTCAGGGAAATTATGTGGAAGAGGGGGCAGAAAGAATGTCAGAGCCACATGTTGGGTCATGATATGTAGAGAAATTTATCTTACCCATAACTATGGGCTAACTCCGCAATGCATGACCCATATACCTCAACAAGGAGGGGCCAAAGGGAGGGAGCAAGTCACGGATGAGCCTAATAATGTTACCAAACTGAGTGTATTTGCTGAATACAAAACTAATTAATGAAATTTAAAAAAAATATGAAGACTTGGTTTAGGTAAGGTAAGAAGCCTGGCCAAGCAAACAGTTCTCAAAAAGCATAGTATCATTTTCATTGACCAGATCAGTTCCGTTTACATCATCTAGGATGATATTAAACAACAATTGAAATAAAAAAAAAAAAAAAACAGGAACTCTGAGACTCTGAGTTTCAGAGGTGGTGGAACCATGGACAAACTTAAAAATTTTTACTTGTTTTCAAAATATTTCCCATTAATCATCAGTGCAGCACCATGATCACTTTTATTTTTAATTGACTAAGGGAGTAATTTCTATCATAAAACCCAATTATAACGTATCACCAATGTTAAAAATTGTGTGTGTCTGAATGTGGTAATGTTGTACTGGATAAGACATCATAAAATTCTAAATTCACAATGGTCTATGTGGCACAAGTATTTTAAGTACTTTAAAAGCAAAAGCACAAACAATAAAGGAACAGAAATAATAAACTTAAAATTTTTCACATACACACACACACACACACACACACACACACACACACACACACATATATATATATATATATATATATATATATATATATATATAAAATGCTTATTTGTAAGCAGACAGATACAGACAGAGATATAGAGAGAAAGGGTGTATAAAAGTGACAAGGCCTCCAACCACTGCAAATGAACTCTAAATGCTTCTATACTCTGTGCATTTGGATTACATGGGTACTGGGGAATTGAACTCAGGTCATAAGCCTTAGTAGGTAAGTGCCTTAAATGCTGAGCCATCTCTCAAACCCAAAAATCTATTTTTAATACCAGTAATTAAGTGAATAGTTTTGTACTTAGACATGACTGCCCTATGTACATATGCAAGTAAATATACTACTACATAACTTACATATAAATGCATATCAGTGTTTGAGGATGGAAATGAAGTGATGAAAGTTACCAGAAACATCTGCTCTATGTTATACATATATCATTTAATCTTAACAAGTAATATGAGCTGGATTTGCCTCTGAGTCTATAGTTTTGCCATTTAAAATGAAAAATTATTCCTGCTCTCATACACAGGATATCTCAAGCTGAGATGAAAGAAATAAAAACAAAATGTTTGTGACAAGGAAGTTAGTGAAATTTTATAGTATTCATACCTTATACTAATAATCATTTTTATTCTAAATTCAAGGAAACTTAAAGTTTAGTTAAATTGTGCTAAGACATCTTAGTTAATACAGTTCCAGTATGGAAACTGAGGTCAGCCTGGATCCTGAGCTAATACTTTTAACACTTTTCTGAATATCACTACAATTTAACTCATCAATTGAAATTTAAAGGTAATACTATATGTAAATATTGCCATCCCAAACAAAACTACTTTCAGAATATAAGTGAAAATTCCTCAAAAGAAAGTGTAGATTAAAAAAAAGCAGGGGGGCTGGAGCTTAACTGCAAAGCCGAAGGACCCACGTTCTACTCTCCAGATCCCACCTCAGCCAGACACACAAAGATGAGGCACTTGCAAGGTCACACATGCCCACTAGGTGGCACATGCATTTGGAGTTCAATTGCAAAATGGCTGAGACCCTATCTTGCAATGTCAGGGATCTCTCTCTGTCTCCTTCTCTTCCTCTCTCTCTTCCTCCCTCTCCCTCCCCCCCTCCCTCCCTCCCCCCCCCCCCCCCCCCCTCTCTCTCTCTCTCTCTCTCTCTCTCTCACACACACACACACACACACACACACACACACACACACACTTTCTCTCACACACACTCTTTCTAAATGCCTCTGGGTCAGCACATTTGGGGCCTGTGCATTCCAGGCAAATGAGGTATTCTGTGTTTGTGGCCTGCATCTTTGGGGGCCTGTGAGCTCATGGAAGGTGAGGTTCCCAGTCTGTACTTTAGAGGATCCAGTGTGCTTGGGGCTTGTGCACACTGGGCTTATGAGGGGTGGTGGTATGTTTGGGGCCTGTTCACCCAATGCATACTCACACAAGTATAGAAAAATAAGCACAGGATGTTTTCCCTCATCTGTGATTTGTAAACTTGAACAGCTTGAGTTGCAGTTATACCAGGATAAGGAACTCGAGGAACAGAAAAGAGGGATGGAAGGGTTTGGGGAGAAGAAACAGAATGAGTAACTAAATCCAAAATTAAATGGTACCATAGAAAGCTTTTTTTTTTTTTTTTTCTTTTTTTTCCCCTGGATAGAGTACTAAAAGATATAACTCTCATATGGAGGGATCATCTGGTAAGAAGGGCCCTGGAGAGAGTGAGATGAATCCTAACCCTAAAACATTTGGCTCTGGCTTATAATTTCCAGTACCAGAAACTGGTTACAGCCCACATTGAGCTGTTGATCACAGAGACCTCTGAGGTCCCCAAACCAGACAAGTTTCTGTCAAAGCACTTGATTATCCACCTAAGATAAAAGATAAGACCCTAGTTGATGAAGACACCACGTGCTACCTATGTAGAATATCAAAAGATCTGGATGAATCTGCAAGGAAGCCAATTCCTGGATAGTTAGCCCATATAGTGCTGAAAAGTGCTACAATGAGCTGCTGGGAGAAAATGGCCAACATTGTTTTAAATGAAAGACCCAGAAACTAAGGTGCTGCCCTGGCTGGGCCTAACTTTCAGGTTTTCCGATTAGGCAGAAGGCAACCGCCCTGACATATGGTTAGGGAAGGTGCCCACCCAAAGGCCAGAGTCACCCCTAGCCTAGACATGGCCAGGACATGCCTGAGGTCTGTCCATTCTGCTTTCTGCCCCAGCCAATCACAATGAAGACTACCTCATCTGCCCGGGGGTTTCCCCTAGCTCCACCTCCGCCCTGCCCCCAACCTTGCCTGCAAATCCCGAGCCAATCAGAAAAATACTGTTTAAACCAACCAATCATGTACCCATCCCCTTCTTCTATGTTCAAATCCCTACCCTCCCCCTACTCGGAGCCCTTGTAAGGAACCACTGCGTTGGTGAAGTCAAGGGACCGAGCTTATGCCCGAATATTAAAAAAATGCTCCCTGTCCTTGCATACTTGTTTGGTTCTCCTTGGTGGTCACTGGGGGTGCCGATAACTGGGCATAACACAAGCAGGGAACTTTGTCATATAAAAGCAATCAGCCTGAGAATATGCACATATCTGTGCAATTGTGGCACAAATCCTAGGTGGGTAACGAATGGTTTTCTGATTGGCTATGAGATTTGCTCAGTGGATAGGAAACCATTGTTATAACTTGGAACCAAGTCAGAATCACATGCAAAGATTATTATTATTACTTCCACTGAGAAGCTCCCACTAGTCCTTGGCAAAAAATGAAGCCGCACCATCAAAAACTCTCTAAATTAGAGCTGAAGAGATGGCTTAATGGTTAAGATGCTTACCTGTGTAGCCTAAGGACTCCTATTTGAAACCTCCATATCCCACTATAGCCAGAGGCAAGTGATGCGAATTGCAATTCCACATGTGCCCACAACGGGGTGCACCCATCTGGAGTTTGTTCACAACAGCTGAAAGGCCCATGCATACCCATTCTCTCCCTCCCTCTCTCTCTCCCCATCTCTCTAAAAAAATAAATAAATAAAATAAAAAGTAAAACTTCTAGGGCTGGAGAGATGGCTTACTGATTAAGGCATTTGCCTATGAAGCCTAAGGACCCAGGTTGGATTCTCCAGGTCCTACATAAGCCAGATACACATGATGGCACATGCATCTGGACTTCATTTGCAGTAGATAGGGGCCCCGAGTATCCATTCTTTCTCTCTCTCTCTCCCCCCTATCTCTGTCTCTACTAAATAAATAAATAAAAATAAAATCTCAAGAAAACATCTCTCTAAATTAATAATGCTTATCCCCTTTAACATATCCTGATCTCACTTTTTGCTGGAGAATCTGTTGTTTTTTGTTTGTTTGTTTGTTTGTTTCCTTTTTAGAAAGCAGCAAGAACCAAGGAAAACCAAAATCTATCAACAAGACAAGAATAGATAGCTGACTTCCTGGCAGGAGATGGAAAAACCCCTAGAACAGCACCCAGGGCCAAGTTTAAACCACAGAGGAGCTGACAAGAGGAGCAAGAGGGCTGCTTCCACAGCAAGTCTGACAACCAGTGTCAGGGAGATGGAGATAGACACCAAGGGTATTCAAAATGCACCAAAGAGGGGTCTGAAAAAAATGTTAGAGCCTCAGAGTGGGAGGAAATACCCAGGGGCATTGCTCCACCCCACCCTCCCCCCACCCCACCATCAATGACTGACGACTGCTCTCACAAATCACAACCAAAAACTCCAGGGTGAATACCAGTAATCCTACTAAGGAAGGCCTTCAGGAGGAATGGGAGCCGAGAGGAGGAAAATGATGATATCAATACATGATGTGCCCATACAAAGTTTCTACTTAATAAAAAACAATCAACCTTTGGAAAGATCAAGATACGAATGATTCCTTTGTATGTGTACTTTGTATGTGTATATATACTTTAACTGTGTCTGTATTTTGAGTGTCATTGTGTCTGTTGGAAATATTGAGGAAAGTGGCTTAGAAGATACCTATGTGAGTAAACTACTTGCTTCACAAGTGTTAAACTGACACTGACTTAAATGCAGACATGGTGAAATGCACTTATATTCTCAGTTCTGTGGAGTCAGAGACAAGTAGATCCTTGAAGTGAGGCCCTGTCTCAAAATAAGGTAGATGGTAAACCTGAAGATAACATTTGAGATTGCTCTGTGGCCTCCACATGCATGCACACAGATGTGCACACACGTCCCTTTATGTGTACCATCCACTCTTGTATGCATATCACATACATTAACCCATGCAAAAAAAAAAAAAAAAAAAAGAAAGAAAAGAAATAGTGAGAAAATGTAACACATGTAGGAGAAGTGAAAAGCAGTGCAGAATGAACCTGAAGCAAATTTAATTAAGCCATTAGGGGAGCTTTCACCCATGTAGTACACAGAAAAAAAAAAAACTGAGTCATGTCTTTGAAAGGCTGGTACTTGGTTTACGCCTGGCATGAACTTATTATGGCATAGCTAAGAGTTAATAATGCTGGGTCCTGAGGAGGGATTTGAGATATACATACTCAGCTATGCCAAGTAGGTTATATAAAGATTATGCAAAAGTGTTTTGCAATGTAAGCATCCAAGATGCTTAGCTTATTTGGGATCATAGTGGCACTCTAGAGACAAGAGTTAATATTCCTGAGTCATAAAATCAGAAACACATTGAACACTAGAATGCAGAAAAGACATGATAGTGGCAAAAGGTTTCTTTGTATGCAACAAAACAAAATGAATTTAGAAGCTCTCTTCAAACACAAAGTGAAGGAGCCAGACAGAAGAAGAATGGCAGTAAAACCTTCCAGGCACCTTCCTCCTCAGGGGCTATGTTAATAAAGTACAGGGCAGAAAGAAACAGTGGGGCTAATCCATGTCTTAATACCTATCATAAAGGCTGTAAAGGGAAAGTAGAAGAAGACATCCACTGGGAACTAGAGAGTCAGGATCAGGATGAGGTTCCTGGAAAGGATCTACGTAAAAGAGTTTAAGCATATTACATGATCCAGTCAGTAATGTACAATCTTTCTTATAATACATTAATTTTATCCAAAGTTAGAGTTGTAACATGATCATTTATTTTGTTACTTTTTATACATATAATATTCTGCTTCAAAATAAAATGACAAATTTGTTGCATGTGAATTTTCATTATTTAAAATTAGGACAAAAAGAGAAAATTTATACACAATATGTAAACACCTACTGCTACATCACACCAACGTGATTGTGAAAATATAATTTCACTTATCACTTTCTTCAAGAACAAAATGCATTCATTAGATTTCTATACTCACAGATAATTGCACATACAACTACTTCTGATTGCTAATAACTGCTCTTTGTGATACACACACACACACACACATACATATATGTAATTTTATACAGTTCTAAAAGTACAATTGGAAATGTAAAAAATAATTTTAAGCAGAACACCTCAGATCCTATGGACAGGCTGTTTCTAAGTCTGTAAATTACTCATATAAAAGTTTCAGACTGCAATTTCAGGCCTGTTTTAGTTTTTGTCAAAATGGTTTTCAAAAGATTATATATTGAAGAGATGAACATAAGCCAGTTTTTATTTTTATATAACATCAGAGCAAATGAGTTATACATATCTTGAGTGATAAAATAATTGCCTCCTATTTTCTACTAGAAACTATGTACCTAAATTCCAGCAGATACATCATGCTTTTTAATGTGCTCTCTAATGATTCTAATTTAGGCATGATTAATAGAGGGATCTATGATTTTGATGAAAATTATTGCTTCCCCAAATTGTAAGTCAAAAGCCAATTTATAATTGCCTCTTACAAAAAAAAAAAAAAAACATTTATTATTCTTGCTCATATTATCAATGGCTTGTAGTTACCTATACTCAGATCATGATTAGGACCATGGACTTAGCAGCCATTGTAAATCATGTTAAAGACCTGTCCCTGCACTGACTGCTGAACAAAATTGGGAAAGTTATAAATAAAATGTAGACGATAATGAAAACAAGCAGATTATAAGATGAACATATGAGTTAGTAACAGTAACATTCTAAGAGTACATGCACTGGTTAATGTTTGTTGTCAGCCTGAATATATTTTAGGGTCACCAAGAGCATATCTGCGAGGACTCTTCCAGAGAGATTTAGCTGAAAAGTGAAATTTCACTCTAACTCTGGGTAGCACTGTCCTATGAAGAAAGGGAAGAGAAGGAAAAAGCATGAGGACCAGTATTCATGGTGTTTTGCAATGTGACCAGCAGTATCATGCTCCCAACAGCCAGCCATGTCTTCCTGCCATGATGAGCTAACTATGTATCTTCTCAAACAGTGAACCAAATGAACACTTCCTTCCTTTAGTTGCTTTTATCAGGTCCTGTATCACAGTTATGATAAAAGTAACTAATATAGCACAAACCTTCATATAAGCTAAATTTTCTTTCTGAATTCTTGATGGAAAACAAAACAAATATATTAATTTGTTGGCTATTATTAATATAAATCAATGATTATCAAAAATGAGACATGGATATTTTAAGCATGGTATAAATGTTCAAAACTAGTACATGGTTACAGATGAGCTCAGTAATTTATTAAAGGAATGCAGGCATTTAGGGTAGATGAATTCTATGGTATATAAAGTATAACTCAGGGTTTGAGAAATGACACAATGGTTATGTGCATATTATGTTACAAAATAAAGGGCTGAGGGCAACTGAGACCTCCTGAATTCTAATCTCTTAAGACCCAAATAACAGGTAAGAGTGGATAAGTGTGTCTGTACCCACAGACCTGTAAGGGAGCAGAGAATAAGGGAAATATGGGACTGGTAAAAGACTTCATCTCCAATAATAATGGGCAGAATAGCAATGGAGTGGGACGCTGGACTTTCCACTCTGGCCTGAACAGGCATGCACATTCCACTACAGGTGAGCACAGGGGGTTGATTCATGGGCCTATGCATGTGCATGCACTGCGCACACACACACACACAAATGAAACAAAAATAGATGTAAGTAATTTTATATTAACTTAATTGAGCTAAAACTGTATTTTATACATAGAAATCAAAAATTATTTATTAAGTTACTGATTATTAAAACCAAATAAGCATAAACTTGTCAGTAAACATCATTCAAATCATACCCTACACACGCAATGCATACTATGCAATAAGCATTAGTGAATACAAAAACAAATGTATTATTTACCATCTTTGAGGAACTTTGTCTACAGTGCAAGAAAGCAAAAATGACTGAAAAAATTCAAATGGTAACCAGTTTACAGTGCATGAGTGTATATTCAACTTTTCATTGTTGGGACAACATACCTGACAAAAATCAGTTAAAAGAAGAAGAGTTTATATCAGCTTTCAGTTCCAGGTTACAATCCATCATGATGGGAAGGCATAAGGAGCTTAAGGTAGATGGTCACATTCAGCCCACAATGGGGAAGCAAACAGAGATGAATACTGCTGTATCACCAGCACTCTCCTTTCATTAGTGTAGGAATTGGAATTGTAGTACACAGCTCATGTGGGTCTTCACACCTTAATTAACTCAATCAACATAATCCCTCACAGACCTGCTCAAAGGCAAAAATAAGCATAGTCCTTCAGAGGTGATTCTAGGTCCTGTCAAGGGGACAATAAAAACAAATCATCTCCTGAGTGTTATAAATGGTTGTAGAATTGTTAAAGGTTGAAAACAAAGAACACTTTCGGACAGATGAAAGTCTAACTTAAGCGTCAAAACGTGTCCTGTTGTCATATAGTCAAACACCATCAGCGTCATATCCAAAGCTGATTTCATGAGGAAGTAACATCATTGTTTGGCCAGAGACTGTGTCCTGCTACCCTAAAATATGACCCATCTTTTTAGAACTTTACGTAAAATGCCTACAAACATCAAGGCTAAACTGGCCAACACGCAGAGAAACAACTTGTGGTTATTTTGGGCTTCAGTGTGTGCTATCAAGAGCCATTCTGAAATCCATCAGTCTGAATTTGGCTAAGCACAACTGTGGGACAAGTTGAATAACACAATACCTCAACCACTGTGACTACTGGAGGTTTAAGTATTTTAAAATTGAATAGCCGCTTGTTTTGCCACTATATAGTCCTATAACTATGATATCTGCTACTAAAAATCCCAAAACTGTAACAACAGTTACTTGTCTGATATTTTCACAATAGTTGTCCTTCCAAAATCAATCTTTATTTTTTTTATTTTAAAAACGTAGAATAGTCATTCAGGTTACTATTATGCAATTGTTACAAGAGTGTGGGGATGAGCTATAAGAACAAACTGGTAGTGAACTATGAGAATGAAATATGTGCATGAACTATAGGAAAGAACTGTGGGAATATTTCTTATGAACTTTGTAAATAAATTTTTGAAGATTGCTATGAGATGCTAAATCTTTCACTTAAAACTTGCCTTAAAGTTAATCTCCACCTATGAAATCCACTTGTTGAAAGCAATGTGACTGTTTCCATTGCCCTGGTGTACTTTTGGCCTGAACGGCAAGATGGCCAAAATTGACAAGCAATGTTTAGAGATGCTGACTGATCTTAAGCTACTATGCTCTGTGTCCAATTTCCTCAGAGGTCTGCTTGGACTCTCAACTCAGAGCAAACATCCTGATTATAGTGTTGAAGACAATGAACTCAGTAATTATTGGCCCACAGATCTGTGGAGAACAAGTGGGCTTATGATCAGTGAGTGTATGTATGTTCGGGATCGGCAGAGTCCAGCAGGTCATACACCTAACCCCCCTCATTTAACAATGTTCAAGGACTAACCAAAGTCAAAAGTGCCTTACCCTTTGCTCATACACTACTTGTTCATCTATTATTGGGTTTCGGCTGCTTAGTTAGAGTGTCAGTGAGAGCCTGTATGCATGAGAAACCACGGCAGCAGTAAGGTCAGAGCAGTGGCAACGGCAGAAGCATGGCTAACCGAATCCTGGGTGGACGCACCAGGCGTTAGCTCTACCACTTCTCAGACTCTCTTCCTAGAAACAGTATGCCCATTTAAGGATAGGATAATCCCAGAAGTTAGTCTTCTGATTTCAGGGTTGTACCCCAAAAAAGGGCAACAGAGAAGTAAAGACATTCTATTATGCAAATAGTTGTATGTTTTGTGAAGGATGTATGTGCAATTTTGAAAAAAAAATATGAATCTGAAACAAAGATTCCACCTAAGTCTCTACAGTTACTCGGTATGTAACTTGAAGGGAGTGAATCAACAGTGACAATGGGCGTCACCACAGCTATGAGCTGTGCTTCCTCAAAAGCCAGCCTTATTCCCTGAGAAAGACAGAAGCCAGCACGTGAGGTGTATGCCTCCGTGAAGAAAAATCCAGTTTATTTAGAAAGCATCAAGTTCAAGCATTCCTACAAGGTACCTTAGTGACATTAATTTTCATGTATACTTCCTTTGGCTCCTATTTTAACTTGGTTCATTTAGTAACAAAGTGTGACATTATTTTAATACAAGTGGCTTTTCATCATTAACTTAATTAATTAATTAATTGACTTAATGAGAAGACTGGAAAGGGGCCAACATAAATGTGAACCCATAGATAAGCAGGTAAGAGGGCAACCAGTATCAAATATATTCCTTGTGTGTATTTGTTTTCAATGACATAAAAGCAATTAAATATGGTCTTTATGTTTATAACTTTCAAGCTGTACTGTGGCATCAATAAATATTCATGATTTAAATGACTTATTTTCAATGAGCCCAGAATACTTAGAATTTTATTCTCAGTTTTAGAAAATGCATTCTTAATTTAAAATAATATTTATAATTGCATTTTAAAATTATTATTCTTAAAAACATCTGCAGAACTTAGGTTATTCACTCTATTAATACTTTTTTTTTTAATTTTAGTTTTTCGAGATAGGGTCTCACTCTAGCTCAGGCTGACCTGCAATTCACTATGTAATCGCAGGGTGCCCTCAGACTCGTGGTGATCCTCCTACCTCTGCCTCCCAAGTGCTGGGATTAAAAGTGTGTGCCACCATGCCCAGCTCCACTCTATTAATTTTTAATACTGGTTGTTTAATTTAAAGTAAACTCAAAAGCACATAAAAAATCTTAAACTAGATTAGTCAAAATGACTTTCCTTTAATCCCAGCACTCGGGAGGCAGAGGTAGGATTGCCATGAGTTCAAGGCCACCCTGAGATGACAGAGTTAATTCCAGGTCAGCCTGGACCAGAGTGAGACCCTACCTCGAAAAACCAAAAAAAAAAAAAAAAAAAAAAAGACTTTCAATAAACTATGAGTGACCTCCTGGACAGACTAATACATAACACATTGAATGTAACTGTCAGACTATTCTAAGTCAAAATACTTCGTTCTTTTAAGACTTTGTGTGTGTGCTGGGATAGGAAGAGTGCATTATGGAAAAACGCACCTAACAAGTAACCTCCCTCTACTCTAGTGCCATCTTTATATTTGGAATTCTCTCTACAAAAAAATAAATACCCGAAAAAGGTAAAGACTGTTCACTTTATTTCTATAGCTTTCATCAATTAAATATCAGGCATTTCAGAAAGATGACCTCCTAATTGAAGAGAATCAGAAGAGTAATTTTTGCCTCCTGGTGTTTTATATAGGAAAGCAGAGTGTCATAGTTAGTCTTTGAAGGGGTGATAGCCATAAAGAGGGCACAGGGGAGGAGAAGACACTAAAAACAGAAAAGGGAACAAGAAAGGTACAACAGGGCCATTCAATAGAGCTGATTAAGGTAGCGGAATTAGCAACTGCCTCACAAATTTTAACCAATATTTTTGTTTTATTTTTTACAAAGCTATTGGAATCTTCAATGGACAGAGATGGGGAAGGGGGATGTAAGTAAGGAGTATACTAATGATATATTTCCTTCATCAGCATCCACTCTGTGGGGTATTCATTAAAAGATATGAACTAGAAACCTTGTTGTTTTAAGCCCTATAAAAATAAAATGGTATAGCAGAGAAATAATGAAAGCAAGCACTGCTAAGAAACCAGGGGAATATAAGATTATAAGGTATTTGCTCTCTTCATAACTTAGTAATAATTTTTAAATATATGATGGCACAGAAATATACTATGTCTTAGTGTGTGACAGCATTTGCTGCACAAGCATGAAGACCTGCATTCCCAAGTACCCATGTAAAAGGTCAGGTGGTGCCTTGTCACCTCTAACATCCAAGCTGAGGTGTGTGGAAACAGGAGGACTGCTTGCTGGTGTAGCTGAAAAACAGAAAGCTCAAGGTTCAGTGAAAGACCTTTTAAGGAAATAAGGCAGAACAATAAAGAACATTCAACGTTCTCATCTAGCCTCCACACACATGTATACAAGATACAAGCTTCTGTACACACACACACACACACACACACACACACACACACACACACCCCACAGGCACATATACAAGCCAAATACAAAAATACATACACGTATACACACACACACACACACACACACACACACACACACACACACCATGGTTAGCCATTTCTAAAAACTTCTGTAACACCAAAACATTTTGGTGTGTGTGTATAATCAAATGGAATTCTTTTGGCTTCCTTGTGTATGTATTGTACATGCAATGTTACATAAGGCCTTTCCTTACAAGTAAATACTGTACATGGAGCAATCCCCATATACCAATATTCTTCTTCTCTTTTAAAATTTTATTTGTATTTCGTCATTTGAGAAAGAGAGAGATAGAAATAGACAGAACAGACATGTCAAGACCTCCAGCCACTGCAAATGAACTCTAGATGCATGTATCACCTGTGCATCTGGTTTATGTGGGTCCTTTGGCTTTGCAGGCAAGCATCTTAACTGCTAAGCCATCCCTCTAGCCTTGTATTTTAAAATTTTATTTTAAAATTTATTTATTTATTTTTAGAGAACAAGGCAGATGGAAAGAGAAAGAATGGGCATGCCAGGGTCTCCAGCCACTGTAAGCAAACTCAAACACATGCACCACTTTGTGCATCTGGCTTATGTGGGTACTGAGGAATTGATCCTGGGTTCTTTTTTATGTGTCAACGTATTTCATATGGATACATCATGTGTTGGTACTCTCTTTTCCCTCATCCCTGGCCCCATTCCGTTGTTACAGGTATTCTCCATGGGATTGTGACTTATGTATGCTTGGAGCAGTAGTCAATTGTTTTTAGGGGGAGGGAATGCCTGTGGGCATGATGTCTTAACCTGTGGCTCTTACAATCTTTCTGCCCCCTCTACCCCACAATTCCCTGAGCCATCATGGGTAAATTTTAAGTCAATTTCCAGTGATAAGCTCTTAGGAGCCTCAGGATCTCTGCTTTGGTAAGTAGTATCCTCAAGGTCTCCTTCACCCTGGTGCTAATGATCAGGATCAACATGGAAGCAGCACTCATGCTCGGCTCCCCAATTGCTCTGGGGTTTCAGCAGTGGTTTGGCTGAAGTGTGAGGGGTAGTTTATCTCCTCAGATCTCACTACCTTCAGGACTGGGGAACTGGGAGGAGGGGTTGAAGAACAGAGAGATCTGAACTACTCAGTCCACATGCCTCCTGGAGGCAGTGCATTGTTGGGGGCTGGCTTACGGTTGTTATAGCCAGTTTCCCCATGCCACTGTTTGGCACACTGTCCTGTTGCTGTTGCCCACCTGATGTTGGCGAAGATGTGATATCCACCCTCTGCTCATGCTGTCGTTTTCCCTTGCCATCATGGAGCTTCCCCTCGAGTCTGTAAGCCAAAATAAGCCTTTTTTCTCACAAGCTGCTCTTGGTCAGGTGATTTCTGCCAGCAATACAAACCTGACTGCAACAGACATTAAGCCTTCTAATTTAACAGGGCTGAAGAGATGGCTTAGTAGTTAAGGCACTTGCCTGCAAAGCCAAAGGGCCCAGATTTGATTTCCCTAGACCCACGGAAGCCAGATGCATCTGGACTTCATTTGCAATGGCTGCAGACCCATTCTCTCTTTCTCTCTCTTTCTGTTTCATAAATAAATTTAAGAAAGAAATTTAAGAAAGAAAGAAAGAAAGAAAGAAAGAAAGAAAGAAAGAAAGAAAGAAAGAAAGAAAGAAAGAAAGAAAGAAAGAAAGAAAAATACAAGTCATTATCATTCTAACTCATTTTGACTGGGAAGAATTAGACAAGGAGGAATGTAACCACCAATTTATAAAGCCAACTATACTTTGTCACTGTGCCTCCTGACAGACATCCAACTGCCTAAGTCATCAATGAGTGACAGGAACAATCCTTCCCACTGATTTGACTGTCTTACATTCCTTTTAAATTGCTTTGCTATCTAGGTAATTTTCTATTTTGAAGTTATCACAAAATACAATCAAAGAATGAGTATAGGTCTTTCCTTTACTGTCTGCTCCCAACACTTACTTAGGAAAGTAGAATGGTGGTGGATAAAGTCAATTCTCTCAATAAACTGATACAGGACATAACCTGCCATATACAGTCATTCCTTTAGCTCTCATATGCAGCGACCTTCTCAGAAAGTTCTAACATCTTCTTGACCCAGTAAAATTCCCTGTTTAAGAACCACTTCTGCTATTCACAGTTGTCTTTTGTAACACTTATCAATATTAAACTTTACTATTTATGTTAATATTTGATTAATGTCTAATTCTCCTTCTAAATTTTAATTTCCTTGTAAACTACCTCATACCCAGAAACCAGATAGCTGCCACAAAGGAAGCTTTCATTATATTTACTTACCTGGATGAATAAGTTGGTGATAAATGTAATGAGTGAGTAGAGAAAAATTGCAGTTTTACTCATATTTCTTTTGGTGTTTTTTCTTTTTTTCTTTTTTCTTTTTTTTCAAAGTAGAGTCTTACTCTGGCCTAGGCTGACCCAGAATTCACTATGTAGTCTCAGGCTGGCCTCAAATTCACGACAATCCTCTTATTTCTGCCTCACAAGTGCTGGGATTAAAGACATGCTCTGCCATGCTTGGCTTCTAATGGTAGTTTTTTGTTTTGTTTTGTTTCTGTAGTTTACTTTTCAATTAGAAGTTCACTTGTCTACTTATTTTAAAACCTAGAATATAATAAAATTTGTGTAGGTTCACATGTAAAAGTTCTCAATAAAATATCTAGATCTCAGGTTTCTCTTGAAAATACGTTCTAATAACATTTCAATTGAATATGGGAAATGATTTGTATATCTATCTATTTCATCATTATCTACTTTCAGAATTTAAAACTAGTATTTGGCAGCCTGGTCTTGGTTTGTTGTTTCCAAAAAAAAAAATCACCTTGTATTATATTCTCTCTATTGTACAAATGTATTCTTTTATTCACTCAATAGGAAGCAAGTAAATATCCAATGACACACAGCAAGAGAATAAATTAACCATTGGAAATTTCCAGAATTTTTCTCCTGAGAAATACAGAAATAATGCTGAAAATTAATAACATCTTCCATCAACTTCAAATGATTGCTTATGTATGAAGGTATACATCAAGATACAAATTAATTTAGTCCTCACAATAATTCAATGAAATGAATATCAGCCTCTCATCCTTTTTTAAAGATACTGACAACTAAAGTGGTATAATGCATTAATTTGTCAGTCCATATAAAAGAATAAATTAATGAAGTAAAACTTCTAATCCATTTAGCCTGAATAAAAGGCTATGTCAAGATATGATTTTTATTCTTGGAAACCTTGTCAAACTTAGTACTACTGTGACATTAATGGTAAAAGCTAACATTACCCTTCCACTCATGTTACTAAACAAGTACTTTACATACATGAGCTGTAATTTACATTTATGAGATAAACATAGTATAAGTACTATTAAATAATTGTTTATACTCAATTTATCAAGTAGGAAATTGAGACAAAAAGAATTTGAGTAATTTGCCCAATTAACATACATCTGTTAAATGACTGGTCCAAGTCTAAAATTCCTTTCTTAATCCTTTGACTTTTGCTCTTAGCATCTGTAAGGACTGCCATTTCCTGTTCTCCTGTTTCTTCACTGCCAACTACACTGAGTGTCTGCATGCAGAGCAGTTTTTGGTTGTTGTTATGTAGAATAAAAAGAGATCACAGTGCAAAAGGTGGGGAAGGAGTAGGGCCCTTTGATCTCACCTACTTGCATCCTAACTAGACCAACAGAAAAATAAAATTGTGAAGCAAAGCATTAAATAAGGTAGCATGTGGATTCTGGATACTATGAATCCTAGCATACATCTTTGAAAGAATTCCATTATTAAGTAGATCTGAGTGACCTTTGGGAGGATCACAGGAATTAACAGAATCAAATTTAGGTACAATACATATTCCTCTTTAGTTGCATATCTTAGAAAAATCACCAAAGAAGAGCCCTCAAATTTTCATTCTGAGTAAAAAACTTTTAAAAATCTTAATCATTTTTATTGAGGATTTCCCACATTGTCATAACTAGTAGAGATTGTGTAGTAGTGTCCGAACAGCACTGTTACCTCAAATATTAATACTAGTTCTAGCATTGCTAGTTGAATTCAGGTAAGATTTGATCATTCTGAACAAAATAATTTGAAGAAATTGGACAAGTTTTTAATAAAATGCTTTAATGGAAAATCTACGATTATTTAGTACTCTTCTGGAAAAACAAGATGAGATAAAATAAATAATTTTAAGTGTTTATAACAAGATGATAGTTTGTTTTTAGTAAAATTACATGAATTTTATTTCTGGCAGTATTCATTAAGGCAATTCCAAACAAAAGCATGTAAGCAAAGATACAGAAAAGAAAATTACCAACATCTGTATGTGAAATAATGTTTGACATCATGAATGGGAGAAATAAAAATCAAAGCCATGAGAAAATACATAGGAACTGCTGTGATAGAAATGAGTAAGATAAAATTCTGGAGATGTGGAAAAAGTGGAACTTGTATACACTTGTATTAATTAGCATAGGTGTTAAGGAAACAGTATGGAGTTTCCTCGGAAATTAACATACAATTTCTTATTCCATGACCTAGCAGTGCTACTGTTCTACATATTCATATGAAATGGAATCAGTGTCTTGAAAAGATCTGCTCTCCCATGCTCACTGCAGTACTATTATCGATTAGATGTCCATTAACTGATGAATGGATAAAGAACTAATACATACACACACAAATTCAACCTTAAAAAGGAAAAAAAAGTACTGCAGTTTGCAACATGAATGAGCATGAATATTGTTAAGCCAAATAAGATAGACACAGAAAAATGACTTGCATGGTCTCACTCATGAATATAAGAGCAATTACTAGAGGCTTGGAAGAGTTGAGGATCGTAGGAGGTTGATATTGTGGCTTGAATGTAAAACGTCCCTCACAGGCTCATGTGTTTGTACACTTGGCTTTCAGCTGGTGATGATGTTTGCAAAGTTTTTGGAACATGTAGGAGGCAGAGCATTGATGGAGGAAATGGGTCACTGGGTGAAAGTCTTGAGGTTTTATAGGTTCCCATTTGGTGATATTTTGAATCAGACATCCCTCATAAACTTACATGTTCTGAATGCTTGGGCCCCAGCTGATGGGAATTTTGGAGAAGGAATCTTGCTGAAGAAGGCATGTTCTTGGGGCGGGTTTAGGGTTGTCATAGCCAGATTCCCTTGCTGGAGTTCAGCTGACTCTCTTTTTGCTGTTTTCTGCCTACTGGAGCAGAAGTGATGTCTAGCTTCTTCCTATGACATGTTTTTCCCTGTGCAGCAGTCAGCTTCACATTACTGGCAGAAAACACCTGACCAAGAGCATCCTGTGTGAAGAAAGTGTTTATTTTGGTTTAGACTACGGGGAAGCTCCATGATGGCAGGGAAAATGATGGCATGAGCAGAAGGTGGACATCACCTCCTGGTCAACATCAAGTGACAATAGCAGCAGGAGAGGATGCCAAATGCTGGCACCAGGAAGCCAGCTTTGACACCCATAAGTCCTCCTCCCAACAATACACATCTCCAGGAAGATCCAATTCCCAAACTGCCACGACATGGGGACCTACCATTCAGAACACATAAGTTTATGGCAGACACCTGAATCAAACTACCACACCCTACTATCATGAAAATTTACCTAACAATTACAATCCAAAATAAAAGCTTCACTCTCATTAGATGATTTTGGAGGTGATTTGTCCCAGCAGCACAAAGGCAGCTCTAATCAGACTATATGATTCTCTAGTATCTTGCATTTATGATCTTTTTAATACTATAGTATGCAGTATGAAGTTTTGGCAAGCTAAGATGCTAAAGACAAGTGAAATTATCACTCATTCAAAAACATGGAATGTACTATTTTCTCTGCTGATGACCCAGCTCCACAAATTACTTGCTTTACGATTTTGGAAGCATTATTCATTCATTTTTTTAAAGGGATAATGATGATACCTACCTCATAAAGATAAAATTAATAGGTTAAATGAGACAAATTATATGTTCATACAGACTCAAAGAACAGAAGTCTCATTAAATACATGACCAATACTTTGAGGGTCCCCTGATGTGTTCAATAATAGAGCATATGGACAGGGGTCCTGGATCTAATCTCAGGCACCAAAAATTAAAATGTTCATCTATTTTTATTCAATGAGACTTACTTTCCTTGCCCATGAAAAATTGTGTTAAGAGGTTTCTGTGAAGAATAGGCTGGAAAATGTATGCATCACCTTGGAAGAGTGCTGGGTCAGTGTCAGAAAAGGGATCTCTTTTATTAATATGATAATCCTTCTTTCTAGCTCACAAGTGGTAACTATATAAGGTTGTAGGCCCTTCATCTTTATATGTACTGTCATCAAGGCTGTTTTTCTCATGTTTTAGTCTGCAAGAAAATGTACACCCCAACCCCATCTGTACTTAGTACAACTAGCCCTGCTTATTACTTCTGTCTGGGAACTTGTAAAAACTGTGTCCAAGAATTTCCCTAAAATTTCAACAAAGTGTGCTATATAGAGGCATGACTACCTTTGATTCTATGAGCTACAAGACTGGTCTTATAGCCAGATACCACTCAAATCTAACCCGTTATTCATATCATATAGATCTTGATTTATTCCTCCTTCAAATGCCCAAATATTATTTTGTGCACACTAAAATACTATAAAACATTGTGATTGAAAGATTGGAAGCAAATATAACCTAGTAGCTTGCTAGGTAAAACTAGAAAAAGAATTATACCTAAAAGGAATATCACATTTTATTTTTGGCAAATATAGAACAGGCAGAACTTCAAATATGATTTTAGGTACTCTTTAAAAATCTACCACTTTTCAATCTAAAATAAAGAAACATCTATTAATTTGGAAGGTTCTATAAGATTATCCAATGGTGATAAGATATAAAGTACTAGAATTATGATGTATTTTATAAACCTATACTTAAAAAAAGATTGTTTGTTTTTCTGTTTTTTGAGGTAGTGTCTCATTCTAGCTCAGGATGACATGGAATTCACCATGTAGTCTCAGGGTTGCCTCAAATTTGCAGCGATCCTGCTACCGCTGCTTCCCAAATGCTTGGATTAAAGGTGTGTGCTGCCACACCCAGCCAAAATAAATATTTCTATATACTATAACTAAAAATGTTTACTGGATGAATTCAGCTCATTTGCAACCTAAAAATCTGCTTCTCTAATGATGGAAAATAATTTTGTTAAATTGTATTCAATTCTGTGTGCATTATCACCTTTTAAAGAATTAGGTGTAAGACTTAGAAAAAACAAATTTATTCAGCAGAGGTAGACTGACATATCCCCTGAACTTTCATTACTGGAATATGTTGAAAATACAAGTTAAGCTTCCATAAAATAATAAAAAAGTATCAGTAGTATTTAGAGTTTAGGCATAAAATAATTTGAACTCATTATGTTTAGAAGGTAATCTTCTATGTTTATATTTATTATACCAATCTCTCTTTGAGTACAGAGCACAGTAGTTTTGTTTAAACAATAATACATGCTGTTGTCAGTAAACAATCAATTTTTCAACTGTTTCAAGGTAACTCTAATTGCTAAACAGTAGCAGTACACTCCTCTAAGTTACTTAAATATTAGTAAATAAATAACCAAAAATAATAAAATGTAGAGGAAGAAAACAATGCTTTCAAAGATTAATTTGTAATAAGACAGGCTACCTAAAAAAATGACTTTAACAAAACAAAACAAATACCAACATTTGCATACACCCATTCTCCTTGTCTCATACTAATTTACCTCACATGAAAGGCCATGGGCTCAGTGCCTGGTAAATAACTAGAACTTTAGTAAATAGCTGCTTGATGAGTTTGTGAACGACTGACAGATTTGCTTGGTTTTTGTTGCACTGCTGGACTTGGATTTTCATAGGCAGTCCAACTCCATTAATGCTTGTCATAGTCGAATGATTCCAATAGTGATTAGAGTGGTAGGCACACTTTATGAGAAAACAGAAGTTTCTGTTTGTTAACTGATATATCTTAATGTCCATATCAGTCTGTAATATGGGAGGTGCTCAATAAGTATTTATTAAATAAATGGCAAGGAGCATATATTTTAAGGAGTTTTTGTTTGTTTATTTTTAATGCTGTGGGTTGAACTAGGGTCTTGTGCATACTGAACAATCATGCTGCAACTGATCTTCTTCTCCCCAACCTTAAAAAATCCCTTTAGACTGAAACAAAATAACAATAAAAGTCCATTGCAATCAACATTTTTTCTAAGAATGTATTAAATAGTAACTTAGTTATAGGTTGTTAGATTTAAAGAATTTGAAAAATATGTCCAGGAGTGAGGCACATGCCTTTAATTCCAGCACTAGGGAGGCAGATGAAGCAGGACCACAGTGAGCTCCAGGCCACCCTGAAACTACACAGTGAATCTTTTGTCAGCCTGGGCTAGAGCAACAGCCTACCTTGAAAAACCAAAATAAATAAATAAATAAATAAACAAATAAAACAAGAAAGAATTTGTAAAATATGGGAAGTCTTTCATGTTTATTGAATCCAAGAGACAGGTTCTGCCCACATATCTGCATTATGGCCTCCCAGCTTAGCATCTTTTATAATGTGCTATACTCTGACCATCTTTGTACCTACCAGGCTTCTTCTTCCATTCTGATATCCCACCTGTCCTTCAGACACATTATTCTACTTTCCAAGACCACATGGTAGGAAACCTTGCCCAAATATCCCTTCTCTTAAATAGTCCTACCTCAGTTCCAAGCCATTTCCAAGTACCTTCTCAGGAACTGTCATAATTCAATGAAGTCCATGGCATGTCTGACACTTTTACTGCCTTTAAGTCTCCCAAGAGATTGTTTTTTCTTATTTATTTCAGTCTTTCAAGTGCTGAGCTCAGTTCTTGGCATACAACACATCCTAAATTGTGGCAAATTTCCAGAATATTGTAATTTTTAGCAAGACATTTTTGCATTAGAAGAGAGTGTTTATAATTCATCACAGAGAACATACATCTTGTTTTTAAGGTTATGCATGATGGAAGAAAAAACTTTCATTATGACTTATTCAATCAACCCAAAGTGACAACCCAGATTTTCAGAGGGGGAAGGAGTTATGAATAATGACCTGACATGCAATCAAATGTAAGGTATTATTCTTTTTTAATTTTTTAATTATTTTTTGTTCATTTATTTATTTATTATTTATTTATTTATTTGACAGCAACAAACATAGAGAGAAAGGCAGAGAGAGAGAGAGAGAGAATGGGCGCGCCAGGGCCTCCAACCACTGCAAACAAACTCCAGACACGTGCATCCCCTTGTGCATCTGGCTAAAGTGGGTCCTGGGGAATGGAGCCTCGAACCGGGGTCCTTAGGCTCCACAGGCAAGCACTCAATGGCTAAGCCATCTCTGCAGTCCCGTAAGTTATTATTCTAACAATTTTATTAAATATCTGTAATGGATTGAATATGTACATAACTAGATTTAAAAATGCTTAGTAGAAATAATAATAGCATTTTAATATGGATAAATGGGTGTTTGTGTCATTTACTCCCTGTTTGGTGCTTAGTTTTTAGTAATTATTACCTTGAAATAAGCTTTCATAAGAAGAAACATCAGCTGATTATAATTATTACATACACAGTTATTTATTCTTCCCTCCAGATGAAAGATTAAGGAAACAGAAATTCTTCTGGACTCACCCAAAGTAATCATAAACAATGAAACACTTTTTATATCCTTTTTATTTGTCCAACCTTTCTGTTGACAGTCATGACACTGGTGGAAATTTAGATTCTTCTTGAGAATTGAAGATTGCTTTTCCAGATCGGATACCTCTTGGGAAATTATTAAAGTATCATTGTAAGGGAAAATCACAAGCTAAGATGAATGCTCTGCTTTGACAGCTAAAATAGTTATTCATTTTATGTCTCTCAATTATGCCAATAGACCCCTATGGCAATACAGATCCTTCTGTCTCAAAAAAGTAAGTCATGGGAAGAGGAGGAAGTCCATATAAATAGAAATATTTCCATAATGCTTAATTCTTTTAACAAAATAAATTAAATATTATCTTTTATTGAAACTTCAGGGCTAAATGAGAAGTGAAATAGAGTTTAGTCAGTACTAGATCCTAGCATTCTCCAAGGCTCCTAGTAAAGTATTTGAACCCAGAGCTACAAAGTAGAGCCAACTGAGAAATAAAGTCTTCTTCCTCGGCAGGGCAGAAACTGAAGACTCTCTGCTTTCAATCACAAGGCACCTCCTTGAAATCAAGTAATGTCTATCTTGGCCACAGCAAAGTCTTATTACTGATCTCTCCAAATCCCAGAAAAGTGTCTGAAGCAGCAAAATTATTTTAACTCTAAGTACCACATTTGATTCACTCACGTAAGTAGCCCTAGAGGCACCAACATAAATTTCTTCAGGTCTGCAAAGTGTATGTCACAAGTGGATGCAATAGACACAATATTTTCTGGGTTGTTTTCTGTCTTCAATTATTAAAATTGTAGTCACTATTTTCTTGAGTAAAGAATGTTTTGGCTTTAATGAACTCACCATTCATACTTAAAACTTGAGCAAAACACCAAAACTCAAAAATAGACATCCCAGTTATTTTATGTGGTTGTACAACCATTGTTGACTACAAAATAATAACAATAAGAAAAATTATCATCAAAATATATTAAATGGTTAATATACCTCTCTCACCTTGCTATTCTGTTACAAAATTGAAAATATTTGCTATAATATCCCTATAAAATAATTTGAAGTGATCCTTTAATTTTTGAGATAGTAAAACAGGGGCTAAGATGAACTAAACACATAAAAAGTCTCATAATTATGAGAAACAGAATCTCATGTTACAGGATGAAGTCTTCTTGGGTTCTGAAATGCATATTCCTAACCATCAGTATAATCCAAATATAAATAATACAAATAGGCTATTATACCCACAACAAACCGTTGTATTCAAAAGTATTCTAAAAACAGTACTAAGGATCAAAATATTTTCTCATTAGTCAAAAAAGATTATAAACTTAAACAAATTATTGATTTTAAAATAGGGAGAGATAAGATCAGTCAAGACTGATTACACATAACTTGTTTGTAGTGCTGTAAATTTAACCCACAACCTTATAAATAATATTAGTAGACAAAATTTATCTCACTAGATCCTATTTTACAGCTTTATGTATATATATTTTTGACAATGACAAAGCAAAATATAAAATAAGTATTCCATATATAAAGAATTAGCCAGCTTATAGTATAAGTAAAATAAAATTAATCATGATAGTAATTTTACTAAGAAATAAAATAATTCAAGAGTCCTCTATTTTTTATCTACATAAGAAACCAGTATCAAGATAAGTACATCTTAAAATCTTTACTAATTTTATTATATTATTACTATGAATAACTGTGAAACTAAAAACATATTGCTTAGATTAAAATCAAGAAACTATTGTCCCTAGTCTTCCTTCAAGTATCTTTAAAATGGAAAGTGGAATCTGAGCATCTAGCAGCAGGCATGCTAGTCAAAGGTCACCTGTGAAATTTTTGACTTAAAGTAAAATTAAGGTCTCTTTTATTTTAAAAGGAACATTCATACATAAATATGAAAGGAAATATTTAGTGTTGTAAAAACTAGGGGATGGCTCAATTGATAAAATCCTTGCTACACAATCATGAGAACCTGAGTTCAGATCATCATCACGTATGAAAAAGCCTGGCATGGTAATCAGTGCCTGCAATCCGAACACTAGAGAGATGAAAACAGGGAATCCCTGAGACAGAGATTCAATGGATAGCTAGTATAGAAGAGTCAGTGAGAGATCCTGCTCAAAGAATGAAGTGAAGATCAATTGAAGAAGACACCCAGTATTAAAGTCTGAACGTTACATACACTCGTACCTGCATGCAAGAGTGCATGTACACACATGCAAACATGCATACATGTAACACACAAATACTACCTAAAATAGTACAATTAACACATTAAGAAAGAGAATGTTAACATTTATAATAATAGTGTTGGAGTGATGGCTTAGCAGTTAAGGCACTTGACTTAGAAGCCAAAGGACAAAGGTTTTATTTACCCAGTACCCAACATAAGCCAGATGAACAGGGTGGCATATGCATCTGGAGTTTGTTTGTAGTAGCTAAAGGCCTTGGTGGGTCAATACTCTATATATGCCTCTCTCTCTCTCTCTCTAATAAATAAATAAATAAATAAATAAATAAATAGTATATAATTTAATTTATTTAGTTATTTGAGAGAGAGAATAGGTGCACCAGGGCCTCTAGACACTACAAAAGCACTTCAGATGCAGCATCACCTCGTGCATCTGGCTTATGTGGGTACTGGGGAATTGAAACTGGATCCTTAAACTTTGCAGTCAAACATCTTAACTGCTAAGCCATCTCTCCATCCCAAAATTAAATATTTTTTAAAAAGATATATAATATGTTTTTCAAGTTCTACATGATAGTGGGCAACTTGGTTTACTGACTTTCCAGATTGCTAAATTCAACAAAATTCATTCAAAAAACCGGCATATTTAAATGTTAAATATACTCTTGAAATCATATGATCACCCTACTCTCATTTTGAAAGAATGTGCACTATCTGTCCTCTGAGTATTTCATTATCTGTGCAAACTGATAGAGCATCAAATAAAGGCTAAGAGGCTAGTGAAGTAAATACAGGTAATTAATCCCTAGTATTTTTAAAACTATATTTTATTAATTTATTTGAGAGAGAGAAAGAGGAAGATACAGAGAGGGGAAGAGAGAGAGAGAATGAGCATGCCAGAGTTTCTAGCCACTATAAACAAACTCCAGATGCATGTGCCCCTTGTGCATCTTCTTACATAGGCCCTGGAGAATCGAACCAGGATCCTTTGGCTTTACAGGCTAATGCCTTAACTAATAAGTCATCACTCCAGCCCTAATCCCTCATTCTTAATGAGCACTGCAAGTGTCACAGTCCTCTTCATGAAGTAAAAACATTTTATTATAATGTACCAAGAACTGAGTTATTTTATTATAAGTCAGCACTCACGAAGTAGCATAGTACATTTCAACACACAAACCATTACAAGAAAAGGCTATGCACCAATTTTAAAGTAGCCTAGCATAAAATCTAAAGTAACAGAATTTATTATTACAATATCAGTGCAAGCTATTCACCTGATCTACATATCTAATAAATGTAGAGATTGTGACACAGAAAAATAAAATAAAACAGATATCCTACATCCTGCAGTAAGCTATACCCGCTCTGTCAAATAAACCATCATACTGCCACATGCATTATTAGCAATTCAAATACAAGTCTTGCTATATCTGAAATGTGATGTAAATTAAATGCACATAAGCTTACTTCAAAAAAAAGTCTCACTATTTTATATCACTTCTACAATGAAAGATAATATTTTAGCTATACCAGATCAAAACAATTATTAAAAAAAAAAAACTTCACAGTTTTACCTCACCTTTTATAATATATCCACTAGAAATTTTGAAAGTACACTTGTAGCTGACACTAGATTTTATTTGACCACTGTTCTAGACCATTACTCCTAGAGTATTTTAGATACATCTTCATTGTATTTTAATTATTTTAGAGAGAGAAAGAGGCAGAGAGAGAGAGAGAGAGAATGGGCACACCAGGGCCTCCAGCCACGGCAAAGGAACTCCAGATGCATGTGCCCCATGTGCATCTGGATTATGTGGGTCCTGGAGAATTGACTTAGAATCCTTTGGCTTTGCAGACTAACTAATTCTTTAGCTACTAAGCCATCTCTCCAGCCAGATATATCTTTTTTTCAGATCTCAGGTGCATAAATTATTATTATATAAAAGTCCCTAAAACAAAACAAAAGGGCTGAAGAGATGGCTTAGAGGTGGAGGTGCTTGCATGTGAACACTAAAGACCCATTTTCAGCTCTCGAAATCCCGTTAGCCAGATGCACAAAGGTGAGGCAAGCACAAGGTTGCTCATGCTCAGAAGGTGGCATAATCGTAGAGTTCAATTGCAGTGGCTAAAGACCTACTGTTCAAATTTTTGCTCTCTCTGTCTCTCTAAAATAAAAGTCCCATCTTCGCATTAGTCATGTCAAAAATGAACAATTATCCTCTGTCATTTAAATCTGTTTATATATCCAAATACCACACCAATCAACAAATGACAAAATGATTTCAGAAATGCTTACAGCTCCATTATCACTCTATCCTTCATGAAGAGTTTCCTTGTTTCATATTTATTAATTTCACTATTCTAACACATTATCACTGGGCAGCTACAGTAATTCAAGATCTTCTACACCTTGATAAATACTTGCAATGGCAAAGGGCTCTAAAGAAAAATAAAGATGCTGATTTTTATTTCAATTATGGAATAGTCAAAGGTAATCCCAATATGACTGGTTTTTGCTCAAACTATGGCAATAATTAAGTGACATTTTTCATAACGGAAATAAAATGTTTATACAATAGACAAACTTTAATATACTCCTGTCAGAAGGCTGAAACTTACTTAATTTGAAGGCCTCTTGATGAGAAAAGTAACAGAAACAAAATTAGACAGAACACCTAAATCAAAACCTATTAGCCTGAAATAAAAGGCATTTCTACATAATGGACATGGTTTCAATGACCAGTATCTTGAAAACAAGAACCACTGTATAGAGCCAGATTTTTTTAAAAATGTCCTTCAAACTTGTTCTACTTGCACAAAATCTTACTACAACTGAAGGTTATTTAGTCAGTAAACTTATGGGGGTTGTGTGCTCTCTGAGTATAGGATAAAAAAAAAAGTTATGCTCTCTTAGCTCCTCCCCTTGGGTGGCAGACTTCATATACTTGCAGCCCAGCACCATACTCACTTGTTCAGTCAACAACATAGACCACCTAGTCTGGGGAATAGTGGATAGTTTCCTACCTACTAATACTGTCCCTAAGGATCACCGAGGATCTGTGAGCTATGGTCATACTAAGGCAATGTCAAGGAGCCAGAGTGAAAATGTGACTGGCAGTGATGAACCCTTAGATAATGAGTTCATGCTAGAGCTCTTGTTTTACCAGTCACCACACAGTCATAGAAATTCCTAACTTGGACCTCTTTTCAAAAGCCCAATGTTCTTACATTTGGCATCAAGCATTTGGATTATAATTTTCATGGTGCACAGTTTGTTAAATGCAGGACTGCATGAACAAGTTAAGGAAGATAGTTATGAACAGAAAGTCATAACCTGCTTTGCAACAGAACAATGTTGGAAAATGTCTTTCCTGAACCTGCCCATACATTCTTCACAGAATCTACATATTTTAAGTCCACGTTTCTGTGAGTATGTGTGAATGAGATTTTCAAGTCTGTCCCAAAAAAGATTTAATAAAGTCTATTTCCACTAATTTGTTTTTGGATTGCTTTCAGAAAAAAAATTATTGATTTATTTATTAACAGATTATGCATTTTTCCCTCTCCCTCTTCCCCTTTCGTTGTGGGTGTCAACCCAACTCTGGGCCAGGGAATTACCATTCACAGCTGGTGGTTTTTAGGCTAAGATTTTTCTACCTTCTATCCAGACTCTCTCCCCTCTCCCTTTATTGGTGTTTAAATCTTGTGAATGCTAGTCAGAAGTAGGGTTTCTATGGAACTGATTCACATTGTCTAAACTTTCGTGTAATTCCCTCCCTAGCCCCTGTCCCTCCAAGGTTCCCCCAGCCCCAATATTCTGCCCTCTTCTAACTCCTGAGGTAACTCATCTTCTCCCCCCTAGTTACAATGTGCATTGCTCTCATTCTTATGCTATGCCCCCATTTTTGGTGCTGATTACCATTTGCATTAATCTCTAACTGATCCCAGTTAGAAACCACAGATGATAAAGTACATATTGTATTTGTTGGTGGTGGTGGTTTTTGTTTTGAGGGCTCAAAATGTTTATTCATTTACTTTTTTATTGTTGTTGTTGTTGTTTGGACAGGGTGTCATGCTAGCCCAGGATGACCTGAAGCTCACTCTACATCGCAGGCTGGTCTTGAACTCACAGATACCCTCCTAGCTTAGCCTCCTGAGTGCTGGGAAGCTGTTTATTTATCAGGATATGACTAAAGATGCTTTTCTAGGCTCAGGACATGTTTGAGTGGGCTCCTACTGGGAAGAGAACCATTGCCTGTTCCTCCTCATTTATTCTACCTTGAGGATCCCAAAAGTGCTCTAAATAGTTTGTCCCCTGTTCTCTGGACTGTGATCATGAGTTTGGAGAGTCAGGTGGCCAGTGGTACAGGCCATGGAGCAGGCACTAGGGTTCCTGGTGTGGGATGCCAAGATGTCCTCAGCCCAGGCTTGCTAATAGCCTGATAGTGGGAGTGTCTGTACCAGCCACTCCATGATCTCTTGGTGTGATGACATGTTGTAGTGCTGGGGAATGTTCTGAAAGATTCCAATTTGCTCCATAAAGACCACTGAAATGACAAAGTCCCTTGCACAGGTGCAGTATAAAGGCACATGAGTCTCTTCACACCATATTTTATACAGATCAGGTCTTGCTGGGTGAAGGCCATCAGCTTCATCTGCACAGCTTCCACCAGGGCTGACTCAATGACACCAGGGTCCTATGCAGCTTGACAGTTTGAGCAAAGCCCTTAAGTCAGGATGGCACAGTCCTGGGAGAAGGAAGAGTCTTTACATAATTCCAAGTCTTGGCGGAAATTACAGCTGTAGTAGATCACTTCAGGAAGCACATAGGAGCTGCTAGAGTCTCTGAACTGGGTCTCGTCCAAACAACTCACCAACATCTACCAGACAAAGCAGGTCTCAGTTCATCTTATTCACTTGGTTTTGAGGTTTGTATCCAGGGACAGCACGTTACATACATATTTGATAAACTCTAGAACAGGGTTATTGCATAACAATTGTGAATCAGGGAGAACAGGAAACATCTCTTAGGGTTCAGTCACATTCCAAGAGCCTGTGAGTTTCTTCTGAATCTTCTAAGTAAAGGTGAAGAAGCTCCTGGTGAGCTCATTCGCACATAATCCTCAGAGAAGGAAATTATTCCTGGAAAGGCTCCTGCCACTCCTGCAGCCTCCTGGTAGAACTGGCTGGAGCACTCCTCTTCATAGGGGTGCCACCTGGAGCACTGTGCCTCAGCTTCATGTACCTCACCTTCATGTTGTGGTATATATATGCTGAAACATAATGAGAACGTAGCTCTGGAAGGAGGCTGCCTGTGGCAAAATCTGCAGAATGTCCCAGATGTTCTCCAATAAGTCTTCCACCTAAGATTCCTGCACACCCTCCTCCTCCTTGTCCCCTTCTTCATCCTTCTGCTCATCCTCAGCTTCTTTCAACAACAACATGCAGAAGAATAAAATTAGACCCACTTCTCTCACCCTGCACAAAAGTCAACTATAAATGGATTAAGGACCTCAATATAAGACCTGAAAATATTAAACAACTACAAAAAAGAAAAAAATAGGGACTACACTCTACAATATAGGTGTATGGAAAGAATAAGACTCCATTAAGAAATTGAGGAAAAACATAACTAATATACAAGAGTTAAGGAGGAGAGAGAGGGGAGAGAGGGAGAGGAAGAGAGGGAAGATATAGAAGACTTAGGTTAGTCTTGATACTACACTCTCCAGTGTCTTGTGGTTCAGGTGTTTCCTGTAAGGGTCTAGTGAAGGTTCAGCCATTTGGTCTGCCTTTTAGGAAGTAGAATTTTATGGTACCATTGCCGTTTACGTCCAGAATACTGTTTTCCACCCCTTCGATGCCCGCCCCTCCCTCCTTCCCTATCAATCCTATTGTCTAGTCCATGAGGTGTTGCTGGGTATGTAAGGTATCTTGGGTAGATTCAGGTTCGATGTTGTAGATGAGTGAGACTACCAGCTTGGGGCTACCATCCACAATGAGCTTTTGTTCAGAGAAGCCTACAAGGTTTCCCAAAACAATGACAGACTTCTGTCAGAGTACTTGATGACCCACCAAAAGCCAGTGGTAAGACCCTATTGCTGAAGACTCCATACGCAGCTGACATGTAAAATGGAATGGCATGGCTGGAAGCCAGGAGAGAGTCAGTCCCCAGACAGTCAGCGTGTCTAGTGCCAGAAGGTGCTACATGGGCGACTGGGGGAAATGACCAATATCTGTCCAAGCAACTCATGGTCTAACCTACTTAGCAACAAATAACCTGGTGTGAGGCCCACACAAGTGCAATAGTGGCACACAGCCATGGTGGGGAATCAACTGCTCTTGATTTGGCTAACTGATCCCCTCAGTGGTATGAGACCCATAGCTGGAGCTGGGAAACAAGTCAGAACCATAACCAAACATAAGCCCACTCTCCAATATCAAGCTACCATCAATCATGGGGCACAAGAGGGCCTAAACCTACCAAACTCTCTATCAAAATGTAAGTGTTATCTCAATTTTGCAGGTGCTGACTTACTCTCCATTGGAGATTCTGCTTCTCTTTTTCAGATACATGTAGATCCTAAGGAGATAGCTGCCCCAACATACCTCAAAAGGGGCCAGACTGAAACTAAGGATAATTGGCGAACACAAGCAAGGGTGCTGTTTTCCTGATGAACCAGATACCAGCACAAAGGGGAAGGAGACCAACACACAGAAAAATCAACTCCTACCAAATCGGAAAGCCAGAGTCTCAGAAGCCTCCAACACCTCAGCACTAAAGCAAACCAAAAATGAACCCAACATGGCTAAGGGAAATTTTGCAGAAGAGGGGGCAAAAAGAATGTCATAGTCACATGTTGGGTCATGATATGCAGAGACATTTATCTTACCAACAACTGTGGGCTAACTCCACAATGCACAACCCATTTACATCAAAAAGGAGGGTCCATTGGGAGGGGGTAGATCATGGATGAGCCTAAATAATGGTAAGAAACTGCCTGTATTTGCTGAAAAGAAAACTATTAAATTATATTAAAAAAAAAAAAGAATAAGACTCCAGTAGCACAGGAAATTCGATCAACACTAAACCACTGGGACCTCTTGAAACTAAAAAGCTACTGTACAGACAAGAAAATCATCAACAGTCAATAGACAACACACAGAATAGGAGAAAATCTTCACAAGTTATACATCCAACAAAAGTCTAATATCTAAAATTGACAAAGCACTCAAAAACCTAATAAATAAATTTCCAGGACTTCTGGTTAAGATGGCAGCTTAGACACCCCCAAAGCAGCCTAGGGGGGAAAAATACCAAAAAAAGTCAGCAAAATACACACTTTTACTAAAAAGTGAGGTGTATAGGAAATCAAAAAGGCAGTGGAGAAGTAGAAGAGATCCAGGGCCCGCACAGACCGGCAAAAAAAAAAAAATGAATAAAAATAAATTTCCAGACTTCCAGTTAAGATGGCAGCGTAGGTACCACGCCAAAGCAGCCTAGGGAGGAAAAAGACCAAAAAAACTCAGCAAAATACACACTTTTACTAAAAAGTGAGGTGTATAGGAAATTGAAGCGGCAGCGGAGAAGTAGAAGAGTTATAGAGCATCCAGAGCCTGCACAGGCGGGAAAAGCGGCTCCAGCAGCTTGGCCAACCACCGCGGCCACGGCACTGCAGAAAGCCACCAGACTCGGCTCGAGCCGCAGGAAAAGCCAGGTGCGGGATTCTCCCCTCACACCGCGCTCTCCGCAACTCGGGAAACGTGAGGGGAGAGCGGCAGCGAGCAGCGGAGGAACAGACCGCAAGGTAGAAGAACACGTGGAACAGCGAGACAACCAGAGCAGCCCTGGCTCCCTCCCCTCCCCCACCGCCTGAACCCAGCTCCAGCGAACAGAGCAGCGGCCCAGGACCCGGCCACACCAACTTGGGCTGACAACGGGACCCAAGCAGGAGCAGAGTTCAGGAGCAACATCAGCGGCTCCAGCACCAGTACCAGAGGCCCCAGCAGCAACAGACCCAGGAGTGGCAGCTGCGGCAGACTCGGCAGCAGCAGCTTCAGGGGGAGCAGCGGCAGTGGACACAGCAGCAGCAGCTTCAGCAGCAGTGGTGGCTCCAGCAGTGGCAGCTACAGCAGCAGCAGAGGCAGCAGCAGCGGCTCAGTTTACCCAATAGGAAAAGCAAGTGCCCAGCTCCAGAAATCAGAACAGAAGCCCGACGACCCAGGCAACAACTTGACTGAGACCAAAATCACCCAAGGTAACTGGGATTGCACCAGGGAAGGGTCTCACTTGGTCACAAGCTGACTTGGATCCCTCAACAGACCAGAAATCTAAACCTCTTTGTTGATAGAGGATCTGGTCAATATAATAACTACTCTTGCATACATACTTGGGGCTGTTTTTGATTGAATGTGTATAGTGGTTAGTTAAATTTTAGAATCTACCTGTATTTTATTCCACTCAGCCTGCTTGAATACTCCTATAGCAGGGAAACTCAACCCCTCAGAACATCTTTGTAGATACTCTGAGAGTCCTAAGAGCCACACCTAACACCTTAAGGTCCTACCCTGAAAATATATTACATCAAATCAATTGATACAGCTAAGAATACACAGCTGGCTAGAAAATCCAAGCATTAACCTAATCCAAGATGCAAAAATATATACATTATAACACAAGAAACACTAAAAAGCAAGACGATATAAATCCACCTAAAAGTATTAATGCATCAGAAATGTCCTCCAGTGAGAAAGAGTTAGAGGAAATGCCTGAGAAAGAGTTCAAAAGAATAATTATAAATATGTTCAAAGAGGTCAAAGAACACATGAAAACAATCAAAGAAGAAATCAAAGAGGAAATCAAAGAGGAAATCAAAAGAATCAAAGAAGAGGCAGGACACCAATTTAATGAAATAAAGAAGGCAATACAAGACATAAATAGGGAAATAGAAATAATAAAGAAAATCCAGTCAGAATTACTAGCAATGAAGAACACAGTTAATGAAATAAAAAACTCTGTAGAAAATCTCACCAGTAGGATGGATGAAAGAGAGGACAGAATATCTAAGCTAGAAGACCAGGTGGCAGACCTAATGCAGTCCAACAAAGAGAAAGACAAACTTATAGAAAAGTATGACTGGGAATTTCAAGATATTCAGGACACTATGAAAAGATCCAATATAAGAATTCAGGGCATAGTAGAAGGAGAAGAACTCCACTCCAGAGGCATAGTAGGCATCTTCAACAACATCATAGAGGAAAATTTCCCCCAAATTGGGAAAGAGGTGCCAATACAGATACAGGAAGCCTTTAGAACCCCAGCCAGACAAAACCCAGAAAGAACCTCCCCTCGCCATATTATAATCAAACTTCCAAACACACACACTAAAGAAAAAATATTGAAAGCAGTTAGACAGAAAAATCAAGTTACCTACAAAAGCAAGCCCATCAGGATTACAGCAGATTATTCAACACAAACTTTTAAAGCCAGAAAGGCTTGGAGTGATATATTCCAAGTTCTGAAAGATAACAACTGTCAACCAAGGTCACTTTATCCTGCAAAGTTATCCATTCAAATAGATGGAGAAATAAAGACATTCCATGACAAAAGCAGGTTAAAGGAGTATTTGAAGACAAAACCAGCTCTACAGAAAATACTTGATAGAATCCTCCATGCTGAACAAAAGGAAAAGCACACATGTAAGGAACCTAGAAAAAACAAGCTATACTCAAATACCAGTTAAAAGAAGAGAGCACAGGTAGAACCAGAAACACACACACACAAAAAAATGGCAAACATAAATACACACCTTTCAATAATATCTCTTAATATCAACGGTCTCAATGCCCCAACGAAAGGACATAGATTTGCAGACTGGGTTAAAAAGCAGGATCCTGGGCTGGAGAGATGGTGTAGCGGTTAAGCGCTTGCCTGTGAAGCCTAAGGACCCTGGTTCGAGGCTCGGTTCCCCAGGTCCCACGTTAACCAGATGCACAGGGGGGCGCACGCGTCTGGAGTTTGTTTGCAGAGGCTGGAAGCCCTGGCGCGCCCATTCTCTCTCTCTCCCTCTATCTGCCTTTCTCTCTGTGTCTGTCGCTCTCAAATAAATAAATAAAAATTATAAAAATAAAAATAAAAGAAAAGAAAAAGCAGGATCCTACAATTTGTTGTCTCCAAGAAACTCACCTTTCTACAAAGGATAGACATTATCTTAGGGTGAAAGGTTGGAAGACGGTGTTTCAAGCAAATGGGCCTAGAAAATAAGCAGGGGTTGCTATCCTAATATCAGACAGGGTAGACTTTAGTCCGACGTTAGTCAAGAAAGATAAGGAAGGTCACTTTATACTGATTAAGGGCACACTCCAACAGGAGGACATTACAATCCTAAACATATATGCACCTAACATGGGGGCTCCCAAATTCGTCAAACAAACACTATTAGAACTAAGGTCACAGATAACACCAAACACAGTGGTGGTGGGTGACTTTAACACCCCACTCTCATCAATTGACAGGTCATCCAGGGAAAGAATAAACAGAGAGGCATCTGGACTAAATGAGGTCATAGAAGGAATGGACCTAACAGATATATACAGGACATTTCATCCAAAGGCTGCAGAATATACATTCTTTTCAGCAGCACATGGAACATTCTCTAAAATAGACCATATATTAGGACACAAAGCAAATCTTAACAAATTCAGGAAAATTGAAATAATTCCTTGCATTCTATCTGACCACAATGGAATTAAACTACAAATCAGTAGCAAGAAAGGCTATAGAGCATACACAAAATCATGGAAACTAAACAATACACTACTAAATGATGAGTGGGTCAATGAAGAAATCAAAAAGGAAATAAAAAAATTCATAGAGTCAAATGATAATGAGAACACAACATACCAAAATCTCTGGGACACAATGAAGGCAGTTCTAAGAGGTAAATTTATAGCCCTAAGTGCCTATATTAAGAAATTAGAAAGGTCGCAAGTAAACGACCTAATGCTTCGCCTTAAAGCCTTGGAAAAAGAAGAACCAGGCAAACCAAAAATCAGTAGATGGGAAGAAATAATAAAGATTAAGGCAGAAATTAATGAAATAGAAACAAAAAGAACAATCCAAAGAATTAATGAAACAAAGAGTTGGTTCTTTGAAAGGATAAACAAGATTGATAAACCCTTAGCAAATCTGACCAAAAGAAAGAGAGAAGAGACACAAATTAATAAAATCAGAGATGAACAAGGTAACATCACAACAGATTCCAGAGAAATTCAAAAAATCATAGGGACATACTATAAAAGCATATACTCCACAAAGTATGAAAATCTGAAAGAAATGGATGATTTCCTTGATCTATATGACCTACCTAAATTAAATCAAAATGAGATTAATCACTTAAATAGACCTATAACAAACATGGAGATCCGAACAGTTATCAATAATCTCCCAACTAAAAAAAGCCCAGGCCCGGATGGATTCACTGCTGAATTTTACCAGACTTTTAAGGAAGAGCTAACACCATTGCTTCTTATGCTTTTCCAGGAAATAGAAAAAGAAGGAATTCTACCAAACTCCTTCTATGAGGCCAGCATCACCCTGATACCAAAACCAGGCAAAGATAGAACAAAAAAAGAAAATTACAGACCAATCTCCCTCATGAACATAGATGCAAAAATTCTCAACAAAATATTGGCAAACAGAATACAAGAGTATATCAAAAAGATCATTCACCCTGACCAAGTAGGCTTTATCCCAGAGATGCAGGGATGGTTCAACATACGCAAATCTAGAAATGTAATACATTACATAAACGGGTTGAAGGACAAAAATCACATGATCATCTCATTGGACGCAGAGAAAGCATTTGACAAAATCCAACATCCCTTCATGATAAAAGTCCTAAGAGACTGGGAATAGAAGGAACATATCTCAATATAATAAAGGCTATGTATGACAAGCCTAAAGCCAACATATTACTAAATGGGGAAAAACTGGAAGCTTTTCCACGAAAATCAGGAACAAGACAAGGGTGTCCACTGTCCCCACTTCTATTTAATATAGTTTTGGAAGTCTTAGCCATAGCAATAAGGCAAGAGACACACATAAAAGGGATACAAATTGGAAAGGAAGAAATCAAGTTATCATTATTTGCAGATGACATGATTCTATACATAAAGGACCCTAAAGACTCTACTAGCAAGCTGTTAGAGCTGATCAATACCTATACCAATGTAGCAGGATACAAAATAAATACACAGAAATCAGTAGCCTTCATATATGCTAACAACAAACACACAGAGGATGAAATCAGAGAATCACTCCCATTCACAATTGCATCAAAAAAAATAAAATACCTTGGATTAATCATAACCAAGGAAGTAAAGAATCTATACGATGAGAACTTTAAAACACTCAAGCGAGAAATTGCAGAAGACACTAGAAAGTGGAGAAACATCCCTTGTTCCTGGATTGGAAGAATTAATATCGTGAAAATGGCAATCTTACCTAAAGCAATCTACACATTTAATGCAATCCCTATCAAAATTCCAAAGGCTTTCTTCATGGAAATAGAAAAAAACAATCCAAAAATTCATTTGGAATCACAAAAAACCTCGAATATCTAAAATAATACTGAGCAACAAAAAAGAGGCTGGTGGTATCACCATACCTGATTTTAACCTATACTACAGAGCCATAGTAACAAAAACAGCATGGTACTGGCACAAAAACAGACATGTAGATCAGTGGAACAGAATAGAGGACCCAGATGTAAGCCCAAGTAGCTATAGCCACCTGATATTCGATAAAAATGCCAAAAATACTCATTGGAGAAGAGACAGCCTCTTCAGCAAATGGTGTTTTGAAACCTGGATATATATCTGCCGAAGGATGAAAATAGATTCTTCTCTCTCGCCATGCACAAGAATTAAGTCCAAATGGATTAAAGACCTTAACATCAGACCAGAAACTTTGAAACTGCTAGAGGAAAAAGTAGGGGAAACCCTTCAACATATTGGTCTTGGCAAAGACTTTCTGAATACAACCCCAATTGCTCAGGCAATAAAACCACAGATTAACCACTGGGACCTAATGAAACTACAAAGATTTTGCACCTCAAAGGACACAGTGAAAAAAGCAAAGAGGCAACCTACAGAATGGGAAAAAATCTTCGCCAGCTATATATCTGATAGAGGATTAATATCTAGGATATTTAAAGAACTCAAAAAGTTAAATAATAAGGAATCAAACAAGCCAATCAAAAAATGGGCTATGGAGCTAAATAGAGAGTTCTCAAAGGAAGAAATACGAATGGCATATAAGCATCTAAAAAAATGTTCTACGTCACTAGTCATCAGGGAAATGCAGATTAAAACTACATTGAGATTCCATCTCACTCCTGTCAGATTGGCCACCATCATGAAAACAAATGATCATAAATGTTGGCGGGGATGTGGAAAAAAAGGAACCCTTCTGCACTGCTGGTGGGAATGCAATCTGGTCCAGCCATTGTGGAAAACAGTGTGGAGGTTCCTAAAGCAGCTAGAGATTGATCTACCATATGACCCAGCTATAGAACTCCTAGGCATATATCCAAAGGACTCATCTCATTTCCTTAGAAGTACATGATCAACCATGTTTATTGCTGCTCAATTTATAATAGCTGGGAAATGGAACCAGCCTAGATGTTCCTCAACAGATGAGTGGATAATGAAGATGTGGTACATTTATACAATGGAGTTCTACTCAGCGGTAAAGAAAAATGAAGTTATGAAATTTGCAGAAAAATGGATGGACCTGGAAAGTATTATACTAAGTCAGGTAACCCAGGCCCAGAAAGCCAAGCGCCACATGTTCTCTCTCATATGTGGATTCTAGCTACAGATGACTGGGCTTCTGCGTGAGAATGAAAATACTTAGTAGCAGAGGCCAGTAAGTTGAAAAGGAGACATAAAGGGTGGAGAAAGGAAGGGAGGAGGATACTTAATAGGTTGATATTGTATATATGTAATTACAATGATTGTAATGGGGAGGTAATATGATGGAGAATGGAATTTCAAATGGGAAAGTGTGGGGGTGGGGAGGGAGGGAATTACCATGGGATATATTTTATAATCATGGAAAATGTTAATAAAAATTAAAAATAAATAAATAAATAAATGAATGAATGAATAAATTTCCAAAAATGTGGTAAAGATTTCAAAGGAGAAATAACAAAGGAAGAAATATTTAAGGAGATGGTCAACATCTTTAATCGTCATAGAAATGCAAATCAAAACAACCTGAAGGCTGGAGAGATGGCTAAATGGTTAAGGTACTTGCCTGCGAAATCTAAGAAGTCCTGTTCAAATCCTCCAGATCCCACCTTTAGCCAGAAGCAGTGATGCAAACATGCAATGCTACACATATCCACGAGAGGACACATGTATCTGTAGGCTGTTTACAGTGGTTGCTGGCACACCCATTCTCTCTCTCTCTCGTCTTTCTCTCTCATTCTCAAAAAAATAAAAAATTAAAAATCTGAGATTCTATCTCACTCCAGCCAGGATGGCATTCATTAAAAACAACCAAGTGACAATAAATGCTTGTGAGACTGTGGAGAAAACAGAATCTTCACCCACTGCTGGTGTCAATGGAAACTTGTACAACCACTATGGAAATCAATATGGAGACTCCTGAAAAAGCTGAAAATAGGGTTCCAACAATACTAGTTCTGGGCACGTGACATAAAGATTCCATTCTTCAGTGCAGAAATACTTGCTCAGCCATGGTTGTGGCTGCTCTATTCACAATAGCTAGAAGCTGGAATCATCACAGATGCTCATCAACTGATGAATGGATAATAAAGATGTGGTACAGACACAATGGAATTCTACTCAGTGGTAAGGAAAAATGTAACATCCAGAGTGGTGGTGCAGGCCTTCAATCCCAGCACTTGGAAGGCAGAAGTAGGGGGATTGCTGTGAGTTCAAGGACACCCTGAGATGACACAGTGAATTCCAGGTCAACCTGGACTAGAGTAAGACCCTACCTAGAAAAGCCAAAAATAAAATAAAATTTACAAGTAAACAGATAGAGTTGGAAGAATCATTCTAAGCAAGGTCACAAGCACTAATATTTTTAAGTAAAAATAAAATGCTACTTGCAATTTGGCCACCCAGGCTGGTGAGATCGCTTAGTGGTTATAAGATGCTTGCTTGTGAAGCCTAAGTAACCATGTTCAATTCTCCAGTACCCACATAAACCAGATGTACAAGGTGGCACAAGTGTCTGGAGTTCATGTGATCAGAGGCCCTGGAACATCCATTCTCTCTTTCTTTCTCTCCCTCCCTCCCTCCCTCCCTCTCTCTCTCTCTCTCTCTCTCTCTCTCTCTCTCTCTCTCTCTCTCTCTCTCTCTCTCTCCCTCTCCCTCTCTCTCTCATAACTGAATATAAATATTTTTGAAAAATTGGCTTTCCAATTTAGACAAACATTCCAAGTTAAACTTAGATATGTAACACTGGTGATGGGATGAGTTGCTTCAGCTCTTCCTTTCTTCTTCACCTAATTATTCCTTGACATCACTGTAATTTTTTGACAATTATACAGAGGTTAGTTATTTATTTTACTTATATGTGTTCATTTTATTTTAGTTTTTAAAATTTATCTGACAAATGAACAATACTTGGAGTTAAAAAACATAAGAAAAACTGTTACGGGAACTTTCATAAGTTTAGGCATAACATAGTAACACTATAAACTCCAAAGAAAGCAGCACAGCAAAGTAGCTATAGAATGTTAAATATCAACAGTTAAAAATAGATATTGAATCAGAATATTAATCTTAGATTTTCACTTGTCATGACCAAGTCTATACGCATTCTACATCTATCACTTTTGAGATATTTTTGTAAATAGCATCATGTATCATTTCTTATCTCAACATATCGGTAACATGGGACACACGATAAGAAAAATCTGCAATTTCAGTAGAAAGAAGGAAGAATAATTGAAAATAATTTTAATCTAGTTTATGTTGTAAGGCCTACTAAATTTTATTTCAGTATAGTTTAGCTGCTAACTCAAATGCAATGTGCCATCTGCCATCTTTGCCATATTTCCTTAATAAATCATGCCATTTTTCCTATCATTAAAGTAAGTTAAACAATATCATAAGCAGAAAAATTGGTATTTTTGTGTTGTTACTATTACAAAAAGTATGCTAAAATGAATTTTATAAGGGGCATAAAACTGCAAATTATAAGATTCTTGGATACTGTGTTATTTACTGGACATGGGAGACATAGCACTTACCAAGACAAGCATTATCCCATTGTTCCTAAAATCACATCAGGGAGACATAAATAAAAATCATGCTTGCAGGGCGTGGTGGCGCACGCCTTTAATCCCAGCACTTAGGAGGCAGAGGTAGGAGGATCGCCAAGAGTTCGAGGCCACCCTGAGACTACATAGTGAATTCCAGGTCAGCCTGAGCCAGAGTGAGACCCTACCTTGAAAAACCAAAAAAAAAAAAAAAAAAAAAAAAAAAAAAATCATGCTTATACTGTTAATAAATTGTGGAATATATTAAAAAGCATAATTATAAGTGAAACTACTGCAGATTTCTGAAGAATCAGAGTACATACAGACTTATGAAGATAGCAGGAACAGGGAGAAGTTACACACTCTCAGTGTAACTTATAGCATGTGGAACACTCTAAGACCTGAACAGAACAGAGTGGATACCAGAAAGCTGAGGTGGATTGACTATGGGAAGATATGGTAAGAGTGTTATAAACTAAGCCAGTGGCATAGACAAGGATAAATTATGCAGGGATCTCATTTCTATATTGGTAACAATGAACTTTATTTTAGAGAAAATAAGATTTTGATAATTTTGATATTTAATATTTATTATAGAGATATCACTAAGATTATATTTACATTTATAGAAATTTCTAAGGTCTCTATTTTGAAGTATAGAAAGAAATGCCTACATAAAGATCACTTAAGAAGCAGCTATGATGAATACAGTGAAATATAACTATCATCCCTGCATTGAGAAGGAAGAGGCATAAGACTCAAGGGTTGAGGATACTAGACTTCACAGTTATACTGAAAAAAAAAAAAAAAAACAGAAACAAGAAAATATTGCGAAGGAAGGAAGGGAGGGGAGGGGAGGGGGAAAAGGGAGAAGGGGAGAGTAAGTAGGAGGAAGAAAAAAATGATGTAGGAAGGGAAGGAGGGGGAAAGAGAGGGAGAGAAGAAGAGAAGGAAGAAAAATAACCACAGGAGCCTTAGCAGAGAACTGGTGTCCAGCCAAAAAAAAAAAGGTATCAACGGGGATGAGGAAGTGAAAATGACAAGGCTCATGTTCATAACCAGGGTTATTTCCCCTGAGTTTTCATCATTCTCATTAGCAGATGGTACTCACCTTATTTATTTCCTGCAATAATCTCTTCATGGTTAGAAGGTGTCATAACTCTGGCACAGTCACTTAATCTTGCTTGTACACATAGAAAAACACACATCTTACAAGATGACTGTGTTGATACTTGGAAAGGGGTAATAGAGCATTTATGTCACTTTGAGCATAATTAATCAAAGGCATCAATAGGTCTGATGTGAATAGGAAAAAAAAGAAAGAAACCCTGACCTGTATTTCTAAAAATACATGATGAAAGGTGTGTCATTTCCTTTAACTCAGCTCATACCAGTTCATTTCTTCATATTCAACCCTGCTCAAGCTCTCATGACATGAGAGGAGTACAGGCAGCCTCTCACACAAACTGCCTCGAGTCCAGTCCAGACTAACCATTTTCTTCCCTGCATAAGCAAGGTTTCATTGTCCACAGTTCTTTCTGCATTTAGGTCTTTCAAACTCTGACCAAAATGGTCCATAAAACTTTACCTACACCACTTCATGGCAGCTCTTAGGACAAGGTTTCAAGTCCTTTCACATTCATCCTGCAAATCAATTCCAAAAGCCCAATAGGTATGGAGTCAGTAGTCTAGCAGCAATGATACCAGCCTGGTACCAAGTTTCTGTTGAAGTTACCTTTTGTTTGCTGAGATAAATTACGTTTCCAAAAGCAGCTGGTGGGAGTAAGTTATTTTTTGGCTTAATAGTCTTTTTTTTTTTTTTTTGTTCATTTTTTATTTATTTATTTGAGAGCGACAGACACAGAGAGAAAGACAGGTAGAGGGAGAGAGAGAGAATGGGCGCGCCAGGGCTTCCAGCCTCTGCAAACGAACTCCAGACGCTTGCGCCCCCTTGTGCATCTGGCTAACGTGGGACCTGGGGAACCGAGCCTCGAACCGGGATCCTTAAGCTTCACAGGCAAGCGCTTAACCGCTAAGCCATCTCTCCAGCCCTGGCTTAATAGTCTTAAGAGGAAGCTTCATTATCATAGGGGAAAGCATGGTGTGAGCAGAGGTTGGACAACACTTCTGCCATAGGAGTGAAAACAGCAGCAGGAGAGTGAGACAAATTCTCCCTAGAGGGAGCTTGCCATATAATATCCCCACCCACAACAGTACAACTTCTCTAGCAAAGCTCTAACTCCCAAACTGTCATTAGCTGGAAACCAAATATTCAGAATACATGACTTTATGAAGGTCATCTGATCCAAACTGGCACACTGCTACAACCTGTAATTGCTACTATAGATCAATTTATAGAACAACCCATCATTAAAAAAAAAAAAAATTCTAAAGATCATCTTGAACAAGAATGGTGTATTGTTTAAAGTATTAATTAGCATCAAACTATTTAGTCTTTGTATCATCATCAGAAACTTGAATCAAAATGTAAAAAGGTCAGAGCTGGAGAGATGGCTTAGTGGTTAAAGCATTTGTCTGCCAAGCCAGAGGATCCTGGTTTGATTGCACATGACCCACATAAGCCAGTGGATGCATGCATCTGAATTTCATTTGCAGTGGCTGGAGACCCTGGTGCACTCATTCTGCCTGCCTGTCTGTCTGTCTGTCTGTCTGTCTCTCTCTCTCTCTCTCCCTCCTCTTTCTCTCTCTATCAAATAAATAAATTATATATATAATATCTTAATGCAGATTCTTTAACTGAAAATCAAGTAGTGACTAATGCTTTTCTTGCTTACGGAGACAAAATTCAAAAAGTTAAGTCTCCTGGGACCAAAATATCCACCAGACATTTGAAATTTATTTATCTCCCATATCTGCTATGTATTTGCCAACTTATTCACCTTACTTTTCTATGCTGCCATACTGTAAAATTGTACTCCCCATATTTAAAATTCTATTACATGCAAATCCACATTCATTGAAAGACCTGTTTTGAAGTGCGAACATAAAATTAAATTCCTATCAACCATAGTTTAGATACTCTTCCTAAAAAGGTAAGTTCAAATATAGGTATAAAATAACCAGAGTATTATGAAAGGCTAGTGCAGGAAGGGAATTGTATGCCAGGGATTCTTTATGTCACAGAATAGTTAGCAAGCAAGGATAAATAGTGAGAACTTGCCTCAAAAATGCAAAATAAAATACTAAATAATAGCAGTTTCTGCAATATAAAATAAAAATGAGACAAATGGTAAACAATATGTCAGAGGAATATTTATCCCTATTGGCAATAAAAGAAAGTTTCAATAGTTAATTAAGCTGATCGGATAGAACTGCTTGGAGGGGGTTTTGTATATATTCATTCACATGTCATAAGGAAAAATGAGTTTTTCTATATTACCCCAACCATATCTAAATGCAGTCTAAAAGTATAACTCACCTGGCATACTCTCTAAAAATTCAGTAATCAGAAAGTGCCAAACATAGACAGTTTGCTACCCTCATGAATATAGACTCTAAGATTCTAAGTTTCTGATGTGTAGACTCTTTGTGAAGTTGAATATGGGTTGGGGTTATAGCTATAATGGAATATCACTCCCATGATTAAATCACTAATAACTGATGTTGAATTAATTATAACAGAGATTCTATCTGTGGGTAAGCATACAGAATCATTCAATCCCTTTATTAAAGGTAACATTGGCATTGTTGAGTTAATAAAGCAAACAGCTATAATCTATCCTGCAGTCCCCTCTGCAAGGCAGAACTCCAGGACAGCCTCCAAATTCTGAGTGACTCCTGCTCACTTCATCCCAAGAGAGTTATCACAATAAAGGAGAGACATTTATTCTACAGAAACTAGGGAATGGACTCCACAAACCATGTAAGAAGCCCAGCAGCAGCTGCCATTTCTCAGTCAGTACACTTCACAAGGACATACACAAAGATTTCTCTTTAGTGCATTTTTGTAAGATCCTGAGCATGGAACTCAGAATAAAAAATTCTATTACATGCAAAATATTCATGAAAAATATGAGAACTTATATGTATGTTCCCTTTAGCACAGAAAACTTTGGGTTAATTAGCTAAACAAAAATTGAATAGTTACACAGACACAGAACAAGCATTCACTGCCAAAGATCAGAAGAATAAGAAAAAAAAAACATTTAATACATTCTTGATTAGGTTATCTCATCTAGAAACGATATGCTACATTCATTACAGTACCAAGAATTTGCCCCAAAATATTCTACCTGTCAGTTTAGGCATAATCTTGCAGTTGAAACACATTTTTCTATTTAATATTGTGAGCTACATCATCTACATTTCATAGACAAAGAAACAGTTTACAGTAAAGTTGTAAAAGAAATGCTACTAACTCCTTTTCTATATATTGTATATTCTCCACCTTCAACCATCTCCTTTGGAAACTCCCTTGATATTCAAGGTATTTGAAAACACAGTGAATTATCATATGGCTCCAAGGTGCTTATGAAATGAGAATGAGGATCGTTACCAGGTTTATCTTGATTTCCGACAGGGACACAGCCAAAAATGTTTTCAATGCTCAACATACAATTCCAACCTAACTGATTAAAAATAATGATAGCCACATAGTTTGCTACACTTTCATATTCCACATAAAACAATATTCATGCTAATTATAACTACTGATGTAGATTTTACTTCATATTATTTAAACACATGTTAACTATCATGGTACACATACAAGAGCAGAAAATGAAAAGGAGTTGAGTTCCCTCCCTCCCTCCCTCCCTCCCTCCCTCCCTCCCTCCCTCCCTCCCTCCCTCCCTCTCTCTCTCTCTCTCTCTCTCTCTCGGTGTGTGTGTCTGTGTGTTCATAAGTATGTGTTTACATGGATGCAAATATGCCAAGGTGCTTATGTGGTAGCCAGAGGACAATATTAAAGTATTTGTTCTCTTCTTTGACAGATCTTTTGCGTCTAGAAATGAACGGCCAGACCAGCTGGCCCAAGAGCTAAGAATTTTTCTGATTCTGCCTCATTACCACAGAGATGTTGGGACCACAGACACATGTGCCACTTTGCACACGTGCTTGAATGCTAGGGAGAAGTACAGAGCTGAAGTCAGCAGACTATAAGCAAGCATCTTTACCCATTTAGCTATCTGCACAGTTCACAAGAGACTACGATTTGGGGATTATATTATTCCATGAAGGGCAGAGGTCTATTCACAATGGAATCAAACATCTTCAATGAGGTCATGCTACTATGCTATAAGGAGTTTCAAAATAAACTTCCCATCAGGATGGCATCCACCGAACCTCACCTGGCCTCACTTCATGGGGAAAAAAAAAGACAAGACAATGAAGGTTCAGTTTGTTGTTGTTGTTTGTTTAAGGGTTTGCTGATTATGGAGCTTCCAGTGAGTGGGTGCTGTGGAGCAAAACAGGAAATCTGCTGATTCCCACACTCTCAAGTAGCCTACCAGCCCCCAATTACCTCAAGCAGCCCACCTAGCCACAGTCCCAGTAGGGGGTCCCTCCTGCACTAACTGCAGGCCAAATGGGCTCAAGCTAGAAGGCTAGGTCCTCCGCCCTAGGCTTTCCCGCCATCAGGCAGAGCTCTACGGGAACGAACACCATCCCAGTCATTGTTCTGGCCCAGCCTTGCTGACCCCCTGAGTGTGTGATTGCTGCCTCACCCAGCTGTGCTGACCCCCACATGCATGATCACCTTTCCAGGCATGCCTTGCTGAACCACGCTCGCAATTGCAATCCCAGTCACCATTCCTGCTAAGCCTTGCTGAACCCTGCAAGCAATCACCATCCCAGTAACAGTTCCAGCCCAGCATTTCTGAACCACCCCCCCCCAGCACAATCGCCATCCCAGACCCCCTTCCCAGCCACCCTTGCTGACCCCACGGACATTATCACCGCCTCAGTCACCACTTGCACCCAGGCTTGCTGACTCCCAGGCACATAATCGATGTCCTAGTCACCATTCCAGCGCAGCCCTTCTGAGTCTCATAACCATGTCACTTGCCGCTGCCCAAACAGGGACCCAGGTTAATGTCTCCACCATAGCCTTTCTGAACTTCATGAGTGATCATCACCCAACTCACTGCTGGCCCCCACTCCCAGCCAGCAGGCTAGCATCCCACACCCTAGGCTTTCTGAAACATCGTGATGGGCAGACCACAGCGAAAAAGAAATAGCACAAAAAGTCAGACACAGGTAAATCCAGCTAGATTGTCCAGTCCCACAATGGATGTCTCTCATCAAAACATAGAAGAGACAATAGGATCAGAACCACAAAATGAAGAAACAAACTATGCAACCCTTGCCAAGCAAATAGCAGACCTTGCAGAAACTCAACAAAGGGTTACTAAGACAGTTAAGATGATCTGAAGGAGAGAGAAAAAAATAAGAGGACCTTAATAACCAGTTGGCTAAGTTCAATGAAGACACAAAAAAGTGCAAGGATTAACCACAAGAAGCATTAAGACAAACAGAAAATGATGTGAAAAGGGAACTCGACAGAAGGTTGGAAACTATACATTAAAAAGGAGTAGAAAATATGAACCCAATTGAACAAGCCAAAAATTCTATAATTATGAGCTCTCAAGAATAAAGTCAGCCATGTAGAGGATAAAAACTGAGAACTGGAAGACAAAACAGGCGAAACAGTTTGTGAGTCCAAAAGTTTCAACAAGTTCAAAAATTTCTGTGAACAGAACATGAGGGAACTGTGGGATGCACAAGCATCCCAACATTGGGATCATGGGAATACCAGAAAGGGGAAAAAAATGCAGACCAAAGGCATGGAAAATACGGTCAATAAAATTATCAAAGAAAACTCTCGCACTCTCAAAAGAAAGTTCCATCAAGTTACAAGAAGCTTGCAGAACTCCAAACACAGTGGACCAAAGCAGAAATTCTCCCAGACATATTATCATTAAGACTCTAAACATAGATCACAAACAGAAAGTCCTAAAGGTAGCTAGGGAGAGACAACATGTTACACATAGAGGAAACCCCATCAGAATTACTTCAGACTTCTCATTGGAAACCCTTAAAAGCCACAAGGGCCTGGAATGGAACACCGCAAACTCCAAGAATTTATGACTTCCAACCCAAACTACTCTCCCCAGCAAAAGTATTCCTCATAATAGATGGTAAAAGAAATACTTTCCATGATAACACTCACTTTTACAACTATATGAACACAAAGCCGAACCTACAGTACTTCAGGACATGCTCCACACTGATGATACAAATAACCAACCTCAAGTGTCTACAAAAAGCAGATCACAATAATCAAACTTCAAGAATGCACAAAAACTACAAAGGCCAAGAAAGCACCTAACCTCACAAGCCACACAATATGGCAGAGATCAAATCAAACCTCACAGTTATTACCCTAAATATTAATGGCCTTAATTCACCCATCAAAAAAGTAAGCCAACAGGGTAGATTAGAAAATGAGACCCCTCGATCTTCTGTCTTCAAGAAATCCACCTCATGACTAAAGACAGACACCTCCACAGGTTGAAAGGGTGGAAAATGATATTCCAAGCAAATGGAAATGAGAAGCAAGCAAGTGTAGCTATACTAATATCAGATAAAACAGAATTCAAACACAAAGTAATCAAAAAACACAAAGAAATCCACTTGTCACTTACCAAGAGAATGATCCAACAAGAAGATATCACAATCATTAATCTATGCACCAAACACAGGTACACCACATTTCATAAAATAAAACCTACTTGACAATAAGAGAGAAATAGCCACCAACACCATCATAGTTGGGGTCTTCAATACTCCACTATCAGCAACAGACAGATCATACAAACAGAAAATTAATAGGGAAGTAAGAGAGTTCAACAGCACCATAAATCAATTAGACCTAATGGACACCTAAAGAACACTATATCCAAAATCAACAGATTACAGATTCATCTCAGAAGCCCATGGAACCTTCTCTAAAATACATCATATACTGGGTTATGAAGCCTTCCTCCTTATATTTAGGAGGATCAACATAATTTCAAGCATGATATTAGATCACAATGCTTCATTGTAAAAAATTAACAACAAAAGATGTGTCAGAAACCCAACCAACTCCTGGAAACTGAACAACACACACTTAAACAATAAATGGATAGTGGATAAAATAAAAAAATGAAATTGTAAAGTTTCTAGAAATGAATGACAATGAAAACAAAGCATATCAAATTTTATGGGACAAAATGAAGGTGGTCCTCAGGGGAAAAATCATTGTGCTAAATGTCTTCATAACAAAGACGGAAAGATCCCAAATCAATAACCTAACCATCAACCTAAAGGCACTGGATAAACAAGAAGTATCCAACCCAAAAAGTTCCAAGCAGAATAAGATCAGAGAAAAAAAATAATGTATTAGAAACTAAGAACATATAAATAACTCATATGAAGACCTACTTTTTTGTACAATGGAACACTCAGGAGCCATAGAGTGTTACTAAAAAAAATTCAGTGCTAGGAATGGGATACCTTCCAGTGAGTTGTTGGCCAAGGAGGTCCCAGCTGCACCAAAATATTATAGGCCATTGCCAAGCCATTTGGTTTCCCACCAGGAATAGATGGTAAGACCCTATTGCTGGAGACTCCACATACTTGGGCTGTAAGACCACTGAGAAATCCTGCTGGAAGTGAGCTGAAAACCTCCTCCATGTAGACCAGCTGACAGAAAGCTAGTAGAAGCTGTTCTGCATGCAGCTCAATGGGAGAGAGAGAAATCACCACTGAACATACTCAACAGTGGACACTGCAAGCCTTATATTTGGCCAGCCAAGCCAAATGCACTAATGTGTGCAATACTGGCACATCTGTTATAGGGGAAACCATCTGCCCTCCAATTGGACTGTAGAACCATTCCATGTGAGGTAATACATCTCTGATACTAAAAACCTACAAAAGACATAGCCATGAGTCCTAGGGGTGTAATGTCTGCTGGTATCTGGCTAAATGTATGCTCATCAAACTTCCCAGTAAGCACTTCTCTTAATGTTCATACCCATATGCTAATATTACTCTCACGTGTCATTTGAGAACCTTCTCTTTTCAGATGGCAGTCATCTTGGGATGACTCAGAAGGCACCACAGTGCTGAAAAGAAGTGACAGAGGAGTGCTCAGCACTGAAATATCTCTTTCACACCTTCCCAGGCTCAGGTTCCATTATGGAAAAGGTGGCAAAAAGAATGTAAGAGCCAAAGGAAGGGTAGAACTCCTTATTGTGTGCTTCACCAGACACAAAATGGCCCGGATATCCATGACCTCACAGTGTCTGACACTACCTACACAAGACCATCATAATAGGAGAAAAAGATGCTGACATCAAAATAAAAGAGACTGACTGAGATGGGGAGAAGATATAATGGACAGTGGAGCATCAAAGGGGAAAGTAGGGAAAGGGAGAGAATTATGATGGGATATTGTTTCAATTATGGAAATGGTTAGTAAAAAGAAAAGAAAAGAAAAATGATGAAAGAAAGAGCTGGTTCTTTGAAAAATAAACAAGATTGATAAAACCCATGACCAATTTGATCAACCAAAAAAAAAAAAGAAGAAGAGAGAGAGAGAGACTCAAAATTAACAAAATTAGAAATGAAAAAGGAGAGATCACAACAGGCATAAGTGAAACTGGGAGAAACATCAGGACTTAATTCAGAAACCTACACAAAATTGGGTAATATGGAGGAAATGGATGAATTTCTGAACATATACCACCTACCAAAGGTAAACTCAGAGCAGATTGATCTCCTAAACAAACCTATCAAAACCACCAAGTTTGAAAGTATAATCAAAAACCTCCCTCAAAAGAAGAGTCCAGGACCAGATGGCTTTCATCTGAATTCTATCAAATATTCAGGGAAGAATTAAAATCAATTTTTCTCATATTGTTCCCCATAATCAGAGAACAGGGAAAGCTCACCAATTCCTTTTATGAAGCTTGTATCACCCTAATAACAAAACAAGGCAGAGATGCCACAAGAAAATAAAACTACAGGCCTATTTCTCATATGCTGTTGTGGCAAAACATGTAGCGATCTGTCTGGAAACTTGAAGAGGGTCAATCCCCAGACAGCTTGTCTAGTGCCAGAAGCTGTTACATGAGCAATTGAGGGGAACATGACCAACATCTGTCTAAGCAACTCATGTTCTAAGCTACTCAGCAGCAAACAACTTGATGTGATGCTCACACAAGTGCAATAGTGGCACATGGTCGGTTACCAACTGCTCTAGATTTGGCTAATGGATCCACTTGGTGGAATGGAACCCATACCTGGAATGGAAAAACAAGCCAGAACCATATCCAAAAATGAGCCCACTGTCCAATATCAAGCTCCCACAAATAGTGGGCTACAAGATGATGAACACTTATTAAATTCCCTCTAAAATAATAATGGGTATCCATGTACCTTGCACTGACCTCACTCTCCATTGGAGAATCTGCTTCTCCTTTTCAGATGGATGAAGAACCTGAGGAAAGAATCAGCCCAATGCACCTCACCAAGGAACCAGCTGAAAGAGCTGCTTTCTCGGTGAACCTGGTATCAGCACAAGGGTGAAGGAAATACACACAGAGAACACCCAACTCTTACCAAACCAGATATCCAGAGAAACAGAGACTCCCAAGATCTTGTCACTGAAATAGACCTAAAATGAACCCAACATGCCTCAGGAAAAGTCGTGGAAGAGGGGGCAGAAAGACTGTTAGAGCCATAAGTTGGGTCACTGTGCACAGAGACATTGCCTCTCCCCCATAACTTCTATTTAAAATTCATATTCAGTGCAATATTCTCAATAGCACTTTTGTAGTAACTAATTTATATACTATATAAATTAATTAAACAATACTTTTCATGCTTGGAATTACCATTTTTACTTCCTTCTATATTGTAAATTATATAAAAGTCAAAAATTTAGTTTGCTTCACAGTGTTAAAGAAGGCTTAGGAGTGACTTTGAAATGTTTTTTCCTCAAAATGTTATTTCTATCTGCCTCCTCTACAATATAAAAGTCGATAAAATTTTACCAAGCACTTCAATGCCCTTAGAAATTATGTATTCTATCACTTCTATGAAATAATTCAGGCTTTTAAACTCTTAGCTTGACTATGTAAGTGTTGTCTCATATTTAGATAAATGTTCATTGTCAAACAGACGTCCATCAGGAGAGTTATCCAAGGATAACCCCACCTCTCTTTTGTTCCTTGGGCAGTCCTCATTTGACTCACAAGTATGAAGTTCTATAATTCAGTGGAACATAAATCTACACTACTGCAAGTTTTTTCCACTGTTGCATCAAATCCACTGTGACTCTTCTAACAATCTCAATAGTCTTTAGCTCTCTTTGTCATACTCACCCATATATCCTGTTCCATAAGCCACCCACAAATTATATTAAAACCAATACAGGAATATACCATGATTTAAAAGAGACATTAAACATCTACAAATAGAAAAACAGGCAGCTGCAAGCATAATCATGCAGTGTTTATGGATAACACTTGACCCTAGAGTAAAGACACAACAAAATTAAATTTATTCAGTTTTCAATATCAAAATCATTAATAGATTCCTCCTCCTATTTCAGTAGTGACTACTGCAAGAGCCACACAGCAGCCAGCTATTCATTTATCAACTGTCTTACTTAATTGCTTAGTTGAAAACAAAAAACACACCTGAATGGATGATCTTGACATATCACAAAACAAGAGTCTTCTCAGATAAGAAGAAAATGATGAATCAAGCAGTAAATAAATGGAAGAATAAACAACTAGAATATAAAAAGTTTCCACTTACTTAATAATAAAAATAAGCATTTCATAACGGATTTTTAAAATGCATTAAAAATCAGTGATTTCAAGCCAGGTGTGGTGACGAACACCTTTAATCCCAGCACTCGGGAGGCAGAGGTAGGAGGATTGCTGTTTTAGGCCACCCTGAGACCACATAGTAAATTCCAGGTCAGCCTGAGCTAGAGTGAGACCCTACCTCAATAAATCAATAAACCAATAAACCAAAAAGAAAAAATTCAGTGATTTCCACAAGTATCAACCACTAGACCAAAGTAGAGTATTTTTTTTTTTTTTTTTGCTTCTATAGACTGTCACTTGCAATAATTCAAAAAAGTTTCTATAGTATAGGCTAACAGCAAGAAGCCAAGATGTTTACCAATTAAAAGCATATGTCCATTTAGCCACAAATGTTCTCCATTTTAGATTAGGAATGGTACTAATTATACATTACTTAGTCATGCAAATATTAAAACTAGACTGCCTTCCTGAGGCAAACATTAGCTGACAAAAGAGGGCTTTTAAAGGTATGCATGGAGGGAAAGGGAGATAGTCCTAGAATTCATCAGCATGTGGATAATGAGGAGTTAATTATATAATTTTGGCTACAGGAAGGTGCTTGAATCCCTGTTAATTTATTAAAGCCAGCAATAACACTGTATGTTGGGGGTTAGCCAAGAAATGAAGCAAGTGACTTGAATAAATGCGAACAGGCAAAATGTGAGATTGCAATGTCTGTTTAGGAAATGGAATTTTTGTGAGCTAAATTATCTGTCAAGTGTACTATGCACTCACTCTAACTTCTTTTCTGTTCTCGTAGATGAAATTTACTTTAATAGTAGGTAAAAACATTTTTGCTAAAGTATATAACTTTTTTTCTACTTAATTCTTGTCTTGTGCATAAAATTGAATGGAAATCTCCATATTTATATGTAAGCCATTAGCATAGTCAGGGTTCCCATATAAGCTTTTTCCACTTATTTTGCTTGTGAGTGATGTTTTTAAAGTCTGGTGAATAAAAAGCTATTGCATAAAGAGCTTAACTAAATCAATTTATTTCCACCTGCATAATTTCACAAGTTTAATTACGTATTTCATCTGTTGAGATGCCCACAGTAGTCCCTGCTGCTTTAGAAGGTAGACTGTTTCAATGACTAGCCATTATAGTGAAAATGCCATATGTAAATCTAACTCTTTCTATGTATTCCAGCTGTCTCCGTTTCATCCAAGAAGAGGAAATAATTTGCAAGACAAATGCAAAGATTATATATAAAATCTCTTTTACTTTTCTAAGACCTCACCCAAACTGAATCAAATTTGATGCTTAAAATTTATGGAAGCAGATAATTACAGAAATATGAGCTTCACATACGATTAAAAGATGTGAGGCATCTACACTTAGTATGTCACATGTCTAACATCCATTGCCACATCAAACCCACAAACCCTGAGTTATTCTGGACTTCATACTGAACAAAATATTAACAGTAAAAATGCAAGAAAATTAAAGCACTAAGTGTGATGAGCCAGATATCAGAAATATTCTCATTTCAGAACAAATTTGCTTTTTGCTAGATTTTGCAAAACAGTTAATACAGAGATTTATGCTTCCTAATATGACTAGTAAAGATAGTGATTTTAAAAGGAGGATAAGCAGCAAGAAAAATAATGATTGCTGGAATAAGAAAACAAAGCTGCTAATCTATGTACCTTTTAACATATACTGCAAGACACTGTACACACTTTACATATTTGTCTTAAATCGTCTACAAGGAATTTCAACCTTTACTGTAGATATGAAGAGACTTTCTTTCAATGAGAAATGAAGGCTATCAAATGACTTAGGCTCATTAGACACTCTACCCAGTAAAAAAAAAAATAAATAAAACTAATTAAAAAAAATAAAAGGTATTAAAAACCCATTATCACTGAAATAAATGTTTTAAAGTACCTAAATCTATTATTTCTGTGCATTTATTATTGTTTAATAAATGTAGAGAGTTTATAAATATTGATTCATGTGGCCCTGCAAGTCTTTATTTGCTGGTGACTATAAGCATTCTAAATAATGTCTTGCTAATTCTGGATATGTCAGAGTTTGTCACTACCTTAGTTCTTATTTTGGGCAACTAAACAACTATACAACTCATTAGTAAAAATAAAGACAAAAGCCCTAAAGATTTAATGTGGAAGCAACCTAGTTACTAAGCAGTCATTCATAAAATCATCAAGTACATGTAGATCAAATTCTTGGAGCCGGGCGTGGTGGCGCACGCCTTTAATCCCAGCACTCAGGAGACAGAGGTAGGAGGATCGCCATGAGTTCGAGGCCACCCTGAGACTACATAGTGAATTCCAGGTGAGCCTGAGCCAGAGTGAGACCCTACCTCAAAAAAACAAAAAAACAAAAACAAAAAAAAATTCTTGGACACAATACCACTAGAAAATAAGAAATCCTATAAAAGGATTTATATATTTGAAAATTTTCTGAATAATAATTATTTTGTTAAAAAAATTACTGGGCTGAACAAATTTCTTAGTGGTTAACGCATTTGGCTACAAAGTCTAAAGACCCGGGTTCAATTCACCAGTACCCACGTAAGCCAGCTGCACAAGTTGGTACATGCATCTGGAGTTTGTTTGCAGTGGCTAGAGGGTCCAAGTGTGACCATTCTCTCTCTCCCCCTCCCTTCCTCCCTCCCACCTTCCTTCCCTCTCTCCCTCCCTCTATCTGTTTCTCATACTCGTTCCCTACTTTCCTGTCTTTCTCTGACTCTTTCTCATGTAAACAAAAAGAAATTATTAAAAATTACAATTCTGATTTTGGCAAGGTTTTATTTTTGTTGTGAGATGGAATTTCATTATTTCTACCCCACACTAGAGATTCCCTGTCTCTTCCTGAAAAGTACTGCTATTACAGGATTGGACCACCATACCTCCCTGTTTATGAAATTTTGGAACGTAATTTCCTTCAAAACTAGAATGGATATCAATAAGGTAACAAGGTTTGTGTTCTATCCACTCAGAGTGATGACATTCTATTTGAACTAATGTTTTTCACCTATCCTAAGTGAGGCTGAATTGTTCTTCATGGCATAATGGATTTTATTTTATTTTTTATTTTATTTTATTTTTGGTTTTTCAAGGTAGGGTCTCACTCTGTCTCAGGCTGACTTGAATTAAAACTGCATAGTCTCAGGGTAGCTTCGAACTCACAGCGATCCTCCTACCTCTGCCTCCCGAGTGCTGGGATTAAAGGTGTGTGCCACCAAGCCTGGCTTGCATAATGGATTCTTAATTGGACATGGCTCCTTAGGGCTATGGGCCTCCTTCACTCTACATGCTTAGCATAACCTTAGCCTCTGCACAATCCCCTCCTCCATTCACTTTAATTGCCTTACTGTTCATTGCAACTCAGTAGAAGTTATTCAGTAAGTGGCGTGGGGGATATTCCTTGCATATAATAATTTTTAAGTATTAAAGAATTTTTATATTAGGAGTTTTGTCTATCTAGTTTATTCTTCCATTCAATAAAATGTATGGCTTCTATCATAGCTATTTTCTTTTTAATTTAGCAGATTTTACTTTAGGAATATTTTATACATTTGAATATTCCACCAAGGAAGAATTGATAGAAGTTCAAGCAGTTAATTTAGTGAAGAGAAATTGTGTAATTTGAAAGTGGCATGTACACAATATCTAATGCCCCATGGATAGACATCAATTGCAGATTTAAGCACATATAAATGAATATAATATTTTTTAAACTTTAGAAGAGAGGAAAAGTTAACATAATTCTATTTTGTATTTTAGATAATTTATATGTGTTCTATAAAATGTGAATGATAATGTATTTTAATTATGATATAATTACTGTATTTCTAATACCATATAAAACTGTATGTAAAACGTGTTCTCCTATACTCATGTCTAATTGTATCCTTCATTTTAAGAGAATATATGTTCACTTATTCTTTTTAGTGATTGGAGCAAATGACAAAATAATTGAAAGATTCTACTACAATGGTGCTCCCAGTATGAGTCTAGCAGTATTGTCATTGTCTGTGAACTTCATAAAAATATAGATTTCTGAACCTATTTAGGACCTACTAAATCAGGATATCTGGTCCTGTGCCATAAATTGGTACGATAACAAACTTTCTCAGTGATTCTAGAGCATACAGCTGAAGAACAGATGCAGTCAATGGATGAGACAAATGAGAAAGATATCACATGACCCTTTTTTGTTTTTATTTTTACTAGCACTGGCTGTTATGATTTTTTGCAGGCGTCATACCAAAAACAGTAGGATTAAGCCATCTACCTAAAATCTGTACCAACTGTTATTTTACTTATAGATTGCATGATAAAATAATATGCAGTCATGTTCATTTTGAGCTTATTCACAATCTATAAGAAATTATAGAACATTCAAGTACCAACTGATAAAAGCATATAGGAAAAATGCTGAAACTATCCCAGTACACATTCCATATCTTAATGGTTTCTGCTCCCATGAGAATATGTTGAATGCTTTTTCAATATTTTCATATGATAGATACCATACTGTCAATAGGATTTATATTAAATAGTTTCCTAAAATTAGTAGCTGATAAAGAAAATATTTGCCGGGCGTGGTGGCGCACGCCTTTAATCCCAGCACTCGGGAAGCAGAGGTAGGAGGATCACCGTGAGTTCGAGGCCACCCTGTGATGACAGAGTTAATTCCAGGTCAGCCTCGACCAGAGTGAGACCCTACCTCGAAAAACCAAATAAATAAATAAAGAAAGAAAATACTGAAGCATTCAAAACTCACAACAACTTTGAGGTAGACAGCAATCAATCACATCCTCATTCCTATTCATGACTTACCCAAGACCACACATCTAAAATAACAGGAGTAGAATTTAAGAGAAAGCAGTAAGAGTTCTTACAACTAGATTGCTGGTGGCTATCATTTCCAAAGTACTAAATACAAATCCTCAAACCCTACTTCACAAGTATAAGATAGTTTTATTTTGGCTTTTAACTAATTGGTAAAACTGAGGCTAATACTCAGTCTGAACCATCCATCCCAGGAAATTGACAATGAACTTTAAATAATTAAGCAAATTAACCGAAAACTTGCTAAAAAATGACCTTTAGTACAAAAATTAGAAACCACAAGTAAAACTTTTTTTAAAACAAGTAACTTGATTTCAACCTATTCAGTTTTTTCATTGGAATATAAAGTACATTAAAATATTGAAATCATTCTTCAATATTTGTCTTTCTACTTTGTTACAGGTGGATAATTGTACAAAATGTTTTAAACTTTATGTTTTGGAATGCTAGAGATTGAATGCAGACTTACATTTGATGAGAACATATTCTATTACTGTTAAAAGAGCTTGGAAGAGCCTTGTACATCTCTCCAAGACACAGGGCCACTAAGCTATGGATCATGGAATCCAGCTCCAGAACACTCTATCATGGTGGAGAGTCAGGCCTGCTCACACAGGGAACTAGCAATACTCCTTATCTCTAAGAACAGGCCTGATCTCCTTTTCTGGTTCTGAACACTTAAGCAACCCTGTGACCTAGCTGTACTCACACCTTAACACCAGTTGAAGGCTACAGCCATGTCCAATATCCCCACTCATAATAGGCCCATAATTCTTTTAATAACTAGGGATTGCATCAGAATTAAAATTTCTGCTCAGAAGACACTTCATATCAAACCCTGGCATTCATTTGCATATTCACTTGCACACACATATGTACCCATGCCCAAATACACATGAACATGCATACATGCACACAAATCACACACACACACACACACACACACACACACACACACACACATGCAAAAAGTGGCCAAGTAGCTAATTAAAGTGATGATATGGTACATATTTAATGATTAAAAGGATGAATATGATTTATAATTAATCATCCTCTGACAAACTTTGATAAAGTTGTGGTCTGAGTCATTACTACAAATATTTATATACTGCAATATAAAATCATATTACTACTTCATCTTACTGGTTTTGAGAATTATTGGAGAAATGATGTTCAGCTGTACTGAGAACAATCAATAAATTTAACACTTACTGTTATTTTAACATTCTGTGAACTGCTTGCATCTAGTTGATCAAAAAATCACTAAAGCAATTAAAGTGTGAAAGAAAAATGAATGCAGATTAATTGAAAATTAATGAAGAGTCTGCAAGACAGTTAATGCATTACTATATCCTCTTGAACATATACTTTGTTTTAAAACTAGTAAATTTGTTGGCAAAGTTTATTCTAAGATATGTGACCCTACTTGAACTAACAGGGGTGGCTTCTATTCATACTTATTTACCTCCAGCCAAGTTGAAATACAAAAATCAATTTTTCTAGGCTTTGAACAAGTATAATAACTAGTGATTAGCCGGGCATGGTGACACACCTTTAATCCCAGCACTCGGGAGGCAGAGGTAGGAGGATCATCATGAGTTCGAGGCCACTCTGAGACTCCATCGTGAATTCCAGGTCAGCCTGAGCTAGAGTGAGACCCTACCTCAGAAAACCAAACAACAACAACAAAAACCTAGTGATTTTTCTAAATTATTTCTTATCAGCACAGTAAAAACAAAATGCATCACTATCAAAAACCTACTTAAGTGAAAAGATTAGATATACATATTAATTTTTATTTTATACTATGTTTTTGTTCTCACTATTTTATGTCTTTCAATTGTTTATCTACAATTATGTTGCTATTACATAGGAGAAAATGGAATCAAAATTGAAAAGATGAAGGAAGAAACCAGATCAGTTCCTAGGGGCTTGTATAAAGAAGGCTTAATTGCATAACACGGGGCACAGTTACAAGTTAAGGGTGAAATCATCTAACTTATGCTTTTGTCCCCCACCAGCTGTATGATCTTAAAAATGATATGTAACTGTCTAGGTCTAAATTGTCTCATCAATAAAAAGGAACTGATGTGACAGACTGCAAAAAATCCTATATACAATTGATTGCAAATAAATCCTGTATACAAGTGATTGATGTCTACAAATAATAAATATCACCTACACTTATGCCAAGTAAGCTCTTCAGACTAGTTATAAAATTAATAACAACAAAGATATTTTTAAAATACTGTTCCTAGTTTAAAAATATAAATTTAAACACTGAAACATGGAGAATCTTCCTTTGTGCTTGTAGATGATTTATGTAAAACTTAGTGTTCATCAATATGCAGTCTGGACAACATAAAACATGGAGAAAAGTCAGGGCTTAGCATTTTTATTTTATAAGTGTGTCTTCTAATTGAACACTGATGGGAACCCAAGATGTCATTGTGCTTTCGTATTTAAGACCTTAGAATGGGAAAGACCACCACTAGCACACTTAACTAAACGCAGTACTATTTCAACACACGTGTCAACTTTGGCTTTTCTGGTATATTCTTCAGGGATATCTAGACCCTACCATTTCACTGACTACTTCAATATCCTCCCACCTGGAGTGCCCTGTCTGTCCATTACAACAATGCCATGTTACACTTCTCTAAAAGCATTAGGGGCTGGAGAGATGGCTTAGCGGTGAAGGCGCTTGCCTGCAAAGCCAAAAGGACCTAGGTTCGATGCTCCAGGATCCACATAAGCCGGATATACAAGGTGGCACATGCATCTGGAGTTCATTTGCAATGGCTGAAGACCCTGCCTATACTCATTCTCTCTCTTTTTTCTCTCTCTCTCTCTGTACCTAACTATTTATCTCCCTAAAAATATATAAATAAATAAATTTAAAGAAAATGTCATGAGAAAAATGAAAAAAAGCAAATTCCTACATGATCCAGAACAAACAAAACTAGTAAGTTTATGCAGATGCATTTCTATATTGAAAATAAGAGGGATCTCAACTATACAATGTGACTTTAAGTGAGAAAACTAAAATAAAACAATAACAAAATATTTTTAAAATAAATAAAAGTAAGCCTAAAACTGGTAGTAGTGATCAAAATTAGACTAGTCATTACAAGAGAAATAAGAAATGATAGAAACAAAGAAACAATTCTATTTTTTAATGTAGATTGCCTCTTAACTAAACTAAAATAAAAAGAGGATATAAAAAGTCAAATAAAATTGAAAAAAAAACACATTAAAACTTAGAATATGAAAATAAATGGATAAGACTATAAGAAACATTGATATACCAGGAAATTATGTAATATAGAATAAATGGATAAATTCCTTGAAATACACAACTTGCCAAGATTTAATCATGAAGACACTCAAAATTTCAATAGACTTTTAACTAGTAATGTACTTACATAAGTAATTAACGATCTTGCATAAGGAAAAAAGTCAACTACTATGTGACTGCCCTTAGTATTCTAACAAACATTTACAAGGGAATTAGAACAAGTCCTCTCCAAAGTCTTACAAAATCTTGAAAAAAGAGAGATCTTTCATATAAGCCAGCATTTCTGGAAACATAAACCAGTTGAGGACACTTCATGAAAGTTCCAGACCAACAAACACTGTTGATGAACATAGATGAACAATCCCCCTACCAAAACAATAGCAGCAAGCCAACCTCATAGCATCAGAAAAGCATTCTACCTCCTGACAAAGTGGGATTTACTTAGGGCCTGCAGACATTGACCTACAAGTACAAACCAGTCAACATGACACATGACACCAATAGAAGAAACAGTTCACACGCGTCATCTTATAGAAATAACAAAATAAAACTTAATATTAAGTCATAAGTTTAACATTTATCAGCTATGAAACTGCTTGCAAACAACAGATATAGAACCTGGCTAGGAATCTTTCAGAAGTGCATTAGAGATGTGTGTCTCGGCTCACAGAGCTGAATGAAGGTTTAAGGACCAGCTGAGCACCTAGCAGGTGCCAAGTAGCACTGAAAATGTGAAGTCACAGCAGCAATACCCGAGCAGGTGTCCACCACTCACAACTCACTGCCTTTGCCCCCACTGCAGGGTATGACTGCTACTCATAGCACAGCCGAAGTCACAGAGCTGTAACAGCACAGGTGACTGACTACTATTATCTCAAGAGCCATTTTACATAGTACACAGGTGTAATTTGGCTTATGGGCTTCCAGAACGTGACCACCAATACACTAGCAAAATGACAAAATAAAAAAATTCAAGGAAAAATGCCATAAATGATTACTATATGGAGGATTACTGATTTAAATGTCTACATGTGTATTTCTTACTTTTCAGTTTTTAGAAACAGGGCTTACCATATTTTGTATACTGACATTTCACCATCTGTTTTGCTCTTGGTGTATTTAGAGTAAAATAGGCATAATAGATGTATGATACTTCCTTTGAGGGTTTTTTGGTCCTTATGTCAGAATGGTTCATTTATTTTTATTTCTTTAATTCCAAAGGTATTTCTAAATAATTTATGTGAAGTAGAGTTGAAGTTCCAGCAGCTGTTGCTCTGAGTCATAAATCATCCTAAGAATCCCCTCCATGTAATTATAACTTCATATTGTGAAATGTCACCAGTCACACAACCTGATTGTTCTAGGCACACACTGTGGGAATCCAGGTGTGGAGCTGGAAGTCCATCTGGCCAATTATCTTTGCTTTTACCAGAGAGGATTTGTTTATTCTTCTATCTACTTTCAAACATGAAATACCTTGAGCCTGATCCAAGATTCTATAATAGTTTATTTTCATAGGAAGAAGGAAGAAAATACAATGTTTTTCCTTTGAGGGTTCTATTTGTGCATATGGTACATGCATGCACACTCATATGTGTGGATATGTATGTGTGTTCATGTGGTATGCATGTGTATGCACCTAGGTTTGGCAGTCAGAGGTTGATTGGTTATCTCTCTCAATTGTTCTCTATTTTTTGAGACAGAGATTTTCAATGAACCTGGAGTTCATTAAACTAGCTAGCCAGTAAATCCTAGAGATCCTCTTGCTTCCTCATTGTGGGTATCCCAGTCACTTATCCCATGCCCAATGCCCAACATGTACATGAACACTAAGTGCCTGAAGTCAGGTCTTCAAATTTGTATTGAAAGCACGTTACTGAATGAGGCATTTCCCTATCTGATAAAGGTATTATTAGCACATTGCTTTCATCAATAACATAGCTTTATGGACAAAAAGAAAATAAAATCTAAGCTATCTTTATTTTCACTCCAATTTGAAAAACTCATGATCACTATCTACCTCAATTCAGAAATATTATAGGTTTAGCTTAAACTTATCATCCAGTTTTTTGATATTTAAAACATATAGAACTACATTCCTTAGCAAATTTAAATGACTTGCATATTTTAAACTTTGTTTTGTGAGCTAATATACTACTAAGAATATATACATAGATATGTGATGATATCCATAAATCTTTAGTCTCTTTCATTTTGGATTCTTCTCCAATTTCAAATAAAACAGTAAGCATCTTGACGTTGACTCATACAAGGTGAATAAATTTAAATAATTTTGCATCATAGAAAATATATCAATAAGTAAATACACAAAACAGTGATGCAATTATGTGATATACACTATGTATATTTACTTGAACAAATATTATACTACTACTTCTCAAAGTATGTTACTAATTTTTATGGCTAATTGGTTTCCAGAAGGTTATAATCAGGAATCACTCTCCCTCCAAGATAATAGTGAAAGGAGAAACTTAAAACTGGGCAAGGAAAAAAATTCACAAATTATTAACACACTGAAGACTCTTTACACTCCTGTAAACTGCATACAGTATTATAAACAGTTCACATTATCTATTATCCTAAAGGCAAGACAATGGCAAAAGTTAAGAGTAAGAACATAGTTGGTGCTGTAGGGATAGCTTATTGGTTAAAGGTACTAGCTTATAAAGCCTTATGGTCTATGTTTGATTCATGAGTACACACATAAAGCCAGATGGACAAAGTAGCCAATGTGACCTGGTAAGCCCTACCTATCTATCTATCTATCTATCTATCTATCTATCTATCTATCTATCTATCTATCTATCTATCTTTCTCTCCCCCCCTTTCTCTCTCTCCCTCTCTCTCTCTCTCTCTTCTCTTTGTCTGCCTATTTATCTATTAAACTCTCATATATACAATATTTAAAACATAGTACTGTGAGATGGCTTAGTGGGTGGGGTGCTTACCTTCAAAGCTGAAGGGCCTAGGTTCAATTACCTACTATCCACATAAGCCAGATGCTCAAGGTGGCTCATGCATTTGGGGTTAGGATGCAGTAGCTAGAGGTCCTAGTGCACTTATATTCTCTGTGTGTGTCTGCCTCTTTCTCTTTATCAGCTAGATAGATAAAATATTAAAAAATATATGTTTCTTATTTCCATTATTATAAATAAGAAATAAATATTTTTATTTAATATAGATATCAATTGTATTTTGAAAGATACAAGTTCCTTATAATGGACAATCACAGTAGGGTGATTTTGAACCAAATGATAAAGGTGCAAAAAACTTAGAACTTCTAGGAAAAATTAGCTTCTACAAATTCTGACATTTTAAAATGAGAATTAATAAATGAGGGTTGGAGAGATGGCTTAGCAATTAAGGTACTTGCTGTGAAGTCTAAGGACCCAGGTTTGGCTCCCCAGTGCCTATGTACAGATGCACATGGTGGTGCATGCATCTGGAGTTGGTTTGTAGTGTCTAGAGGCCCTGTTGTGTCTATTCTCTCTCTTTCTTGAATAAAAAAATTAAAAATGAATGCACCCTGTAATTTTTAAAGTGACCCATAAGTTTGCAATAAGTTGAATATTGGTTGCAACCATAATGATCATTCATGTACTTAAAGGTAATAGTTTTTTAAACAATCAGGATAACTTATGCTTTCTAAAATGTAAATATATACTTTTTAGGACCTTAACCTGGAATGGTTAACAAATTAAATTTAAAGTGAAAAATATGAAGCCTGCATATTTTTAACATATAAGGTTACAATTTTCACTTTATCTTTAAAGTGAAATATTTTCTACAGAATTCATACCTGATAGAGAATACTGTATTTACAAAAAGTGAAATAAACAAACACTGTATCCAATACTTTAAATAGAAGGTATCAGAATATAAGCAAGCTAATATCCCAATAGTATGAGATGTGCAAGATATGAAGAGTATTTGTGATTCAAACAGAAGTGCTACTACAGAGTGTAGAACATACATATCTTGGGGGATTTTTTTAAGTTGCTAATTTATAAAGTGTCTGTTACTAGAAATGCCCTAGCTTTACTTATGCAATCTATGTATTACTCTTCAAGATTAATTAACATAGAGAGAGCACATGTATGCCCCTTACTAGGATTTGCTCTTACCCAGACTCCCAACAATGCAGGTCAAAGATGCACTGCACAGAGTTGTGGGCTTTGATGATTTAAGATCTATTTGTGCTCAAGGAACTCCATAGTCAATGGTATCTTCCTGAAAAAGTACATTTTAATTGTCAAAATGCAGTATAATAAGAGTTAACAATTGTTTTCAAAATATGTCTAAATTATAATAAACATGCCTTTAATATTATGGAACTTGGATGATAAATATGATGTTTATAATATTAAAATTTTCATACCACAATCATTTATAAAGATAATTCATAAATCTTCTACAGGTATATTGTGGCTTACTTGCTTGCATAATTGAACATTGTGGTTTTTATTTACACCACAATAAGTTAAAACCATCCACAAACTAAATGAGTGTTCAGGAGATTCCAGAAGAAGAAATAATTTTTAATAAAACTGATTATCATTCCTTAGTCATTCATTGACTATGTTTCAACAAACATTTCCAAATATGCCATACACTGGCATCAAAATCCTATTTGATTTTTTTCAATCTCATGTTATTTCTAAAGAGTATCTGGTTTAATTCAATTTTTCATACTTATTTTATATATCAATAGAAATAGCATCTATAGTCATCAAAAACAATGTATTACAATTACAATGTTATACAAGATACTAATGCTAGTGATGAAAATTACATATTCTAATGTAAATGTCATCTGAACTGTGTAATACTCCAATCATATTTTAATTTCTTATACCTACTTTTCCTAAGATTTTGCACAGCTGATTCTTCCTATACAGAACAAGCCATTTTCATTTAGAAAAGGCACACAACTTGATTTGTTTCTGGTTTTTGACAAGGAATGATCCACATGTGTCCTTTTCATTCACACAGGTAGATGAGGAAAAAGACTGAGAGGTTAAGCTACACTTCTAGTTTCAAAAAGAAAATAAGTGACAGAGTCATATTACACTTTTTGTCCCTATAACTATATTGCTCCCACTACAACTTAGCCATTTTATTCCATAGTATTATGATAATCTACATGTAATAGCTAGCCTTTCTTACTGCTATGACATAATATGCACAAAAGTAACAAGGTAGAAGGGTTAATTTCAGCTTACAGTTCAAACATAAACTTTCTCTTGGTGGCTAAGACATGACAACAATATCTTACGGCAGCTGGTCACACATATGTGTCTGTACTCACGAATCACAGAGATACATCCGGCTATTCAGCTAGCCTTCTCCTTTCTATATAGACTAGGATCCCAGCCTATGAAATGGTGTCTCCCACAGTTTAGGTGGGTATCCACAACTCAATTAACCTATAAAACTTCTCACAGACATGTCCAGACGTTTGACTCCATGGATATTCTAAGCAAGCAAAGGCACAGAAACATAATCACAGAAACAATAAATGCATAGACACTTCCTGTTGATTCATTCCTACTGGTTATATCCTATTGTTTCAGAGTAAACTGTCATGTAGTGATATGCCAATTCACACTACAAATTGGATGATCATCAAGAGATTTTGCCCTAGAAGATCTGTGAAATAAATCAGCCATGCCCCCAGTTAAATTAAGAAATGAAGATGCATGCCTTTTTGCTTTACAAGTTTTAAATTTCTTTATATCTGAACAGGTAAATTGTTTTTAGACAAAAGCATTCATATATATTTTTGACCCATGAAAATGAGAGATCTGGTCCTGCAATGTGCTTGAGGTTATGGGCATTTGCATGTAAATATATTCTTTTAAGATCCTTAGCAAATTCATGGAGTCATTAAACTTAGTTCATAAAATCAGGTAAAACTTCATAAATGCAGCTAGAGGCTGCCAATTTAGTTAAATGGGTAAAGTAGTTGGTGGGCAAGCATGAAGACCTGAGTTCAGAGTCCTAGCATTCATGAAAAGGTCATGTATGGCAGTGTGTACCTGTAATGCCATTGCTGGGGAGGCAGAAATAAGAGGATTGCTCGGCCTTACTGAAGATTAGTTAAGTCTAGCTAAACTGGTAAGCTCCAAGTTAAGTGAAAGAATCTGTCTCAAAACAAGTATTAGTGACTGAGAAAGACATGCAACATTAGCCACTGACCCCACACATGTACAGATATGCACACAGAGACAGGTACATATGTACATCTATACAAACATGCATACATACACCAACACAATAATACTAAGAAATACCCTAATAGAAATTCTGACTCATGGAAAAAATGAATCTTTTAAAGCTTTTACAAGTATGCTTTTATATAATAGCTTATTTCATTTTAGTAATATTTGAAAGTTATTTAAAATGAAAGAGAATTTTACATTTTAAAATATTCATTCATGGGCTGGAAAGATTGCTTAGCAGTTAAGGTACTTGCCTGCAAAGCCTAAGTACTCAGGTTCAATTCTCCAGGTCCCACATAAGCCAGATGCACAAGGTGGCACATGGGCCTGGAGTTCATTTGTAGTGGCTAGATGCCCTGGCAATTTCACTCTCTCTGCCTCTGTCTGTCTCTCTTCCTTTCTCTCTCTCTCCCTCTGTCTAAAATAAAAATAAATTTAAGGGCTGGAGAGATGACTTAGTGGTTAAGTGTTTGCCTGTGAAGCCTAAGGTTCCTGGTTCAAGGCTCAATTCCACAGGACCCACATTAGCCAGATGCACAACGGGCAGCATGAATCTGGAGTTTGTTTGCAGTGGCTGGAAGCCCTGGGGCGTCCATTCTCTCTTTCCCTCTCTTATCTATCCCCCCCCCCCCCCCCCCCCCGGTCCCTCTCAAATAAATAAATAAAAATGAACAAAAAAAGAAAGAAAAAAGTAAATTTAAAACAAATTTTTTGCCGGGCGTGGTAGCGCACACCTTTTATCCCAGCACTCGGAGGCAGAGGTAGGAGGATTGCCATGAGTTCAAGGCTACCCTGAGACTCCATAGTGAATTCCAGGTCAGCCTGGGTTAGCGTAAGAACCTACCTCGGAAAAAAAAAAAATAAAAATTCATTCATTCTTTTTGTAAACATGGGAAATAAATTTAGGACTTCACACATGCTAGTCAGGCACTTTATCACTGAGCTATATCCCTAGACCTTTATGTCATTTTATTTTAAATTGAGCCTCACTAAGTTATGTATGCTGGTCTTAAATTCACTCTGCAACTCAGGCACACTTTAAAGTTCTGAGCTTTAAAGTTCCAAAGTAGCTTGGATTACTTATTGTCATAGCAACAATGATCACAAACTATGTCTTCTATCAAGAATTCTCTTATAACAATTTATAGAGGTTTTTTTCTCACTAGTAATAACCTTTAATGACTGACTTCCAGAAGAGATGGGAATATCTAAAGCGCAAGGCCTATAATCTCACCAAAAATAATAGTAGGAGGTTACACTCACAAATATACTATATGGTATGGAGTCCTCCCTCAGAATCTGTATGGAGATTGATTGCAGAAACCTGCCTTGCAAGACAACCAAAATCCCTCAAGGTCCTTCCCTCATAAGATGGAATAGTGTTTGCCTATAATTTACCGATGTTTTTTTGCATATTTAAGTCACCTCTAGATTGCTTGTAATACCTAATATGATACAAATAAATACAAAGTAGGTTTTTATATTATAGTGTTTCAGAAATATTGAAAAAACTTTATATGTTAAAGCTAAGTACAATTTTGTTTACAATTATTTTCAATACTGGTTAGTTGAATATGTAGAAACAATGCCCCTGGTCTTAATAGAACTGTCTTTAATCTTCATTAAAAAGCCTTTTCCTGTCAGTTCCAGCCAGACATTCATTTGCCTCTTCCTCAAACAAACCAGAATTGAGAAACCCAGTGGCCATTCACTACTTTTCTCAAGGCTAAAAAAGTTAAACTTGCAAAGTTCTGAATGCTTTAATTTCTTTTTGAAATATCATAGTCAGTCATTCCCACTTATTTTCATATGGTCTAGCTGTATTCCGTCTTGAAGAGGCTTTTGTCATCCCATTGGTCATCCTCCTTAAGGACTAAATGGACCCAGTACACTGGGCCCCTCCTACTCAAGTCCACTGGTGGCTTACACAGCAGCACAGTTGCAAATCCCCGATTCTTGGGGTTTCTGGTCCATTCAGTCACCAGTACTCTAATTATCTTCTTTATTTCTCTCATTTTTCCTCTCAGATAGTTATTTTATTTCATCCCTGTTCTACCAGTGTTTCTACTTACCTAATCTTTCACATAGCATATGTTTATAGCTAAAGTATCCCTAACTAGAAAAAAATTACTATGAAAGTCAAACATAAAAACACATTATAGGGCTGGAGAGATGGCTTAGCAGTTAAGGCAACAAAGCCAAAGGACCCAGGTTCAATTCCCAGGACCCATGTAAGCCAGATGCACAAGGAGGTGCACGTGTCTGGAGTTTGTTTGCAGTGGCTAGAGGCCTTGACGCACCCATTCTCTCTCTCTCTCTCTGTCTCTATCTCTTTCTTTCTCTTTCTCTTTCAAATAAATAAAAATTTTAAAAAGCATTATAAAATATTTGAAATAATCTTCCCTTCATCAAATTTTAACAGAGCTTTGTACAACTTTAACGCTACCAGCTAATCATAATTAATTAGTTTCATATCATAGCTTATAATTATTATAAGAAGGTTAAATACCTTACAAGTTTCAGGTATGTATCATGTTTGATATTAAGTAATAATAAGTTATTATTAGCTGAATGCTACTTAATGGAAAGGACTATCTGTATATTGTCATATCTGTCTTGTAAACTTTAGAATATACTAACTCAGGAACAGAGCTGTGCCAAAGCCAGGTATAGAGCAGAGCAAGATTGTGAACAGTTAACACTCTATAAATTCAAGATCTAATTCCTATATCTGGGAAGAAGCCATATCCATTCATTTTTCCCCAAATCTCAACTTTCTTTTTATTTTAAAGTTAGAGTTGACAAATAGTCATAAAAATTACTATGTTTAACAGTTCTATGTTGATCCAAGACAATGATCAGGTATCAGAAGTACTGGTTAGTAATTTTAGAGAAAGTCAAAGATACTTAAACTTTAGAAATCATCAATAAATTATAGTGGTAGCACTTTGCCTCAGTTTAATTGCTTCTCTGACATTAAAGCAAAACAAAAATCTCTTTCAAATAAAGCACATGGTCAAAAGACCTGCCAAATGATAAAGCACCAACAATAACCTTCTCTTTCTCCTCATATAATAAGCTCTCCATTATTAGCTTAAATCTACTGATTTTAGGCTTTACTTGATATCTGAAAATATATAAAAATGGAAATTAAAATATTATCTATTTACTTTTAAAGATGAAATGAAACATTGTAAATATTTGGTAAGATGAATTCAATAAATCTTATTTTTCCTTTTGATGCTATTATGATATGAATGTGAAACATTCCTCATAGATTCAATTTTTAACATTTATTCTCAAGTTGGAATAGCTGGTTTGGGAAACTTTGGAACATTTAGGAAGTGAGGACAAGCTGGCAGAAGTGGGACTTTGAAAGTTATGCCTGTCCCCTAGGTCCTGCTTCAGTTTGAGAGTCCTAGTTCACAGTGATATGAATAGTCAGTGCTGCATGACCACTCTGAACAGAATTTCTGCATCATGCTTTCCCCAACATGATGGATCAAAACCTCTGATACCATGAAGTAAAATAAACCCCTCTATTCTTATGTTGCTTCTGTCAGGTATTTTGGTCACAGTCACAAAACCTAACTAATACAAATGCAAGACTATAATTTTCACTCTTACTGACTAAAAAATTTGCTAGTAATTGATACCTACTAAATATGGACTGCTATAATATTTAAAATTTGGGCCAGAGAGATGCCTTAGCACTTAAGGTGCTTGCCAGCAAAGCCAAAGGACCCAAGTTTAGTTCCACAGAACCCATGTAAACCTGGATACACAAAGTGGCACATGCATCTAGAGTTCCTTTGCAGTGGCTATAAGCCCTGGTGCACCCAATGTCTCTCTTTTTCTCTCCCCTCCCAAATACATAAGTAAAATTTTAAAACAATATTAAAAATATTTAACAATAAATATCAAGTTCTATGACAGTAAGAATAGTTTATGTTAAAGAACCCAGTGTTTTCTGGGCAATCAAATGTTCCCTTTGATTTAATTCATATAAAATTTAAAATGTTTAGAATAAATTTACTGGTAATATATAAATATTACAAATTGGTAGTATTCCCATTGGGAATTCTCCCCTCTACCTGCTCCCATTCCATGGAGAGAATGCCTCAGTAGCAGTATTAGTAATTGCTGGGGTCATGAAAATACCAGTCAGTTCCTGTTGGAAGGAAAATGCGCCTCAGAGTATACCTTCCCACAATGTGCCTCTTAAATTCTTTCTGCTCTGACTTCTATAATGTTCCCTGGGACTTGTGTGGGAGGGGTGTTAGAAGTCTCCTTTAGTGTTCAGCTCTCTTTTTAATTACTATAAACATTATATTTTATTTCACTTCATTTACATAAGTTCTACTGTTTGTCTTGTTCTTTATTTATTAGATAATATTTCTTAGATAATATGATATTAGTTTTAATAGTAGCGGTTGCCTGTTCACTTGCCTGAAACATTTATGTTAGTAAGCCAGATTCATTTCTTGCCAGACTTATTAAGGATAACATGATACATGCCAATCAGATATTTTATTTTAATTCACAATGTTAGTGATCCAGTTTTTATTCTTTGCTTGGATCTGAATTTTGGCAGCATTTACAGGGTACCAATAAGCTATTATAGAATATAAATTTATGAGCAATAGCTTTTAGTATATACTTATAGAAGTAGTAACCATTGTAAATGAAAATAAATTTTGAACCCAAAAGAGAGTATTTCCTTATATATTATTTTGAAGAAATGATTGCAAACATTACAAATTCTCTTTTATTTTTATTTTTAAACATTTTAAATATTTGATAGATAGATTGGTTGGTTGATTGATGTGCAATCATAGAGAGAAAAAAAAGAAGAAAGGGAAGGAGAGAGAGAGAGAGAGAGAGAGAGTGTGTGTGTGTGTGTGTGTGTGTGTGTGTGTGTAAAAAGGTGCAACAGGGCCTCTTGCTGCTGCAAATGACCTTCAGATATAAGCATCATCATTACACCTCTGGCTTTATATAGGCACCGGGGAATCGAGCTCAGGCAATCAGGCTTGGCAAAAAGCACATTTAACCACAAATTCTTTTAAATCCATCAATATGTTTCAAGTAATTATTTTTCTGAAAGTGAAATATAATTTTCTAGTATTGAAGGATAGGAATATAAAACTTGTAATCAAATATGTAATAATGAAATCATTGTATTTTGACATATTCAAATTTGTTAATTTATACAACAGATCACCAAGAACTTAAGGTTAAGAAGATAAGTATATCAATTTCAACATAGTTCCCAGGCCTTTAGAAATGGAAAAGACACTATAGCACACATTATCTCACCCTTGGCTTCCTGCCACTCATGGAACCTAGATGGAAATCCCCTCTGCTAAAATGGACATAAGTGTAATTTCATGCAACTTATGCCCATTGGGTTAACAGAGCCCATGAAAATCAAATGAGTCATTATAATCTCAGTCAGATAGCCTTAATTTTACAATACAGTTCGACTAATGCTGTTTCGGCTATTAAAATTTTAGTGAACAAGTAACAATAGTCACCTTTGGGAGTCTACCTTTAACAGTCGCACTGCATCCAATCACTAAAAATAACATATAAAAGTAATTATATATTTCTAATAAAAGAAGAAGCTCTATTCTAAAGTGAAGGTGTCATGAAATCAACTCAGATTAGGATAGTGTAAAAAAAAATAAAAATAAAATTTCCCAAGAAATATTTAACAGTAGAACATTTTTAAGTTGATGGATTCATCATTTATAGAGATGAGGGACAATTTATACTTTCTACCCTTTTGCAATTATATTATAGTTTTAGGTGATTTGGATACTAATTACAATAAATATGCAAGCTATCTGATTACATATGTGGTTGACCCGTAAAATGAAAGGACATGGCTGGAAGCTGGAAGACGGTCAGTCCCCAGTCAGCGCATCTAGTGCCAGAAGGTACTACAAGAGCGACTGGGGGAAAATGACCAATATATCTGTACAAGCAACTCATGGTCTAACCTACTTAGCAGCAAATAACCTGTCGAGATGCTCACACAAGTGCAATAGTGGCGCATAGCCATGGTGGGAAACCAACTGCTCTTTATTTGGCTAACTGATCCCCTCAGTGGTACGGGACCCATAGCTGGAGCTGGAAACAAGTCAGAAACATATCCAAACATGAGCCTGCTCTCCATTATCAAGCTATCACCAATCATTGGCTACAAGAGGGCCTACACCTATTAAATTCTCTATATAAAAATAAGGGTTATCCCATTTATCTGGTGCTAACTTTACTCTCTGTTGGAGAATCTGTTTCTCTTTTTCAGATTGACACAGATCCTAAGGAGAGAACCACCCCATCATACCTCAAAAGGGCCCCAGTTGAAACTAAGAACAATTGGCTAAACAAGCAAGGATGCTGTTGTCTTGGTGAACCAGGTACCAGCACAAGGGTGAAGGTGATGGATACAGAAAACAATCAACTCCTACCAAATCAAATATCCAGAGACATAAAGGCCCCCAACACCTCATCAGTGAACCAGACCAAAAATGAACCCAAAATGGCCTAGGGAAATTTTGTGGAAGAGGAGGCAGAAAGAATGTCAGAGCCACACATTGGGTCATGATATGTAGAGACATTTCTCTTACCCATAACTTTGGACTAACTCCACAATGCATGACCCATATACCTCAAAAAGGAGGGGCCAGGAGGAGGGGGTAGGACATGGAAGAGCCTAAAAATGGTACCAACTTGACTGTATTCACTAAGTACAAAACTAATTAATAAAAAATAAATAAAAAAGAATATGAGGATAAGTTCCTTTTGAAAATAAAATTTCCCATCAAATATTTAATAGTAAAACACTTTTAAGTTGATGTATTCGTCATTTATAGAGATGAGGGACAATTTATACTTTCTACCCTTTTGCAATTTTATTATATTTTTAGGTGATATGGATACTAATTACAATAAATTTGCAAACTATCTGATTATATTTCTCCACACAAGTCTTCAGGAATAAGAATTCAGAAGAGATAAATGTATGATCAAGATACCTATCATGACATTCTTTCTCAATACTCTGAATCTCTACAGTAATATAAAGATGAAGGAAAAGGAATTCTCTAGAAATACATAAAAGTCTAACTTATTATAAGATGCCATAGTAGACTAACACACCTGGAGACCTTACTATTTAATTAGCTTATAGAGTTATGAACTTTTAGGTCTCTGATACATACTGATCAAAGAATGCTCTCATTGGGTTCAACTTCTTAAAAGTTTAAAAGAAGCCAATTTATCCCAGAATAAATAGCTAACACTGCCATCTCAAGGAAGCTAACAGCATAGAAAAAATATCTCTGTGAGGTGAAAAACCAAAATCCTTCACTGATGGATCATTGCAGGACAAAAGCAATACTAGCATCTGTGATTATAAAGTGAAGATCTAGAAACTCCCCTACCAGGAACAATGGTGTCAAAAACTGGCACATGGGGAATTCTGAAATAGCCCTCAAAATTAAAGCTATGATCTTTTCTCATGTAATCCTACTATAGATTATTTTGTTAAATATACACTGAAGAAAAATGGTGCAAAAGGAAGTAACTCTGACAAAACATTAGTGTTCTGTGACAAGTTAATTGTAAAACTACAACATAGCCCTTAAGATGTATCCTCAAAGCCCATAGAGAATTTGCAATGAGGAAAAAAAAAAAAAAAGGCCTCATAAGACTTTTTATAATAAACCGAGCTGCTGAAAATGTATCTGGCTTTTATGTGCTTCACTAAAACCTGACAGGTTATATACTGCTGTCATTTCAACAATATTGGGATTTTAGTTACTTCTAAATTCGTATTACAGCAGTCAATCAACTGTTGGCTTTAGGCAAGAAAAGAAGATGCAAAAAATGGTTTTCATTTAAAGCTCGATTTCTTACATATTCCTAGACATGAAACAGTAGACAAATGTATTTTTGGTACTTAATTACATCTCATTTATACCTATAGATGGAATATCAAGAAATAAAACTAAAATTCCAATATACTTACATGCTATTACATTTTCTTTTGATAATGTCTGACTGAAAGTGCGTGAAAAAGTGATTTGTAGCATATGAAAGTAACATATCATTACTAATGGAAGACTTTTTAAAAATCCTAGGCTTTTTAGGTCTTTAAATATCAATTTAACATGACTCTTCCACTTCAACGTTTTAAAAAAAACTCTCTTTCCTCTCACTTTCTTTCCTGCAAATAAACTCTTTCAGAGAGCAAGTAAAACAGTTTGTCTTATTTACCCCATGATTCAAATTATTGTTGCTTTTAGGAAGCATTTAAACAAAAGAAACAAACAAAAATGACATATAAACTATGTTATATGAGTACCTTACTAGATTTGTAAAGATTTCATTACATCATGAAAAATTAGTAAATGATATATTATCTCTAGCAACTCAAATTACATAAAGCATTTTCAAAAATAGAGGAGTACCACTCCAGTTGAGAAATGTCAAGGTTAAAATTCCATAAAAGGTGGCTGCAGAGATGACTCATCAGTTAAAGTCATTTACTTGCAAAGTATGCCAGCCTGGGTTCAATATCCAAGCCACACGCATAAAGCCTGACCCAGGAATTGGTGCAAATGTCAGGTGTTCCATTTACATGTCACACCCATACATACTTACAAATAAATGACAGACAGATGATGACTGACAGATAGCAGACAGGCAGTAAATAAATAATAGGTATATAAGTGTGTAAATTCTACAAAAATATCAGTGAGTATATGAGATTTACCACTGCATGTAGTTAAGAGTGTCCTTGCGAGACTTGCTCAAATTAGAGGGTAAAAAATATTGATCACTGAATGACGAGATCTTCTATTCATTATACAACATGAGGAATGTGTATTCTACAAATAATTAAATGAAAATGATAGGCTCTTTAGAAGAATGGAGGATGGGCATAAGTTGAAAGTATCTCTAAAGTATCTCATAATAACCATCTGAAGATTAACAAGAGAAACATAGAACAAAACAGTTGGCTACATTTCAACTCTGCATGGTCTTACTCAACAAACACCTCTACAACTCAGGCTTCATTTTAGTGGTTCAAGGTTATGTGCATGTCTGCAGTGTAGCAGAGATACACATACATGGAGATTAATCACAGCATTTGAATTCTGAGACTGCCCATTTTATTATCCATTCCCTTGGACCCCTGCAACTATGAATTATGAGTCTTTCAATGCCTAATAATCACTCACCTAACCTTTAATTTTCCACATCCATTTGTCTGAGCAATCAAGTTATATGGATTTGTACTACTCTATGCAAAAACCCTCCTTGAAATTATCCTTCATAAACAAAACCTTCCCTGTAAACTGTCCTAAATGTCAAGATGACTGATTCACACTGAGCATGGAGTTGACTCACATATTAAAGATAGAACGAAATGAACAGAACTAGGAGAACAGGGCTGGCACAGAATGCTTCAGCGAACTACCTTTCTAGTCTCTTCTCCTATGAACCCTTTGCAGTCCTCCTATGGCACATCTTTAACTGAGCTCATTTCCTGAGTAGGTACTTTGGGCTGTTGTTTTCTTACTCACCTTCATCCTGGGTCTGCATGACTTTAGGGCTCAAAGTCATTTGACAATAATCTCAATGACAAACTAATCAAATTTATCAGTAGATATTGTCAATTTAAAAACTAACATAAAATCTTGCTCACATACTACCGTACTCCCCTTGAAAATCCCAGGAATTTTCAAATGTTGCTATGATAAGTTAAGACCAAGTATGATCCTATGAGTTCATTGCAATAATCAAAAAAAAACAACCTTCTAATTTATGATTTCAGAACTTTCACCACAATCTAACATGCAAGAATTACTATCAAGCTCTGTTACAGACTGAAGAACCTCACTCCTGATAGTCAATTATTTGTATAAAATTATCCAGAGTAAATAATAGGACTTGGATATAAAGCTGTATGGAAGGTTCCCAGATTTTATTGTATGTGAGAAAGACCTAAAAGACTTTACTCAGACACATCTTACTGGTACCTCCTCCCTGAAGCTTCTGCAGGTCTATGAAGACTCCAAGGTGTTTTCTCTTTAAATACATCTCAAGGTCATTCAAATGCTACTAATCGTGACTTTGAAAACCTTTGACTTCAACCTAACATCAGAACCAATGAGTAATGAACATAGCAGGTTGGAAAGATGAATTGAAATCTGCACTCTTAGGTTTGAGCATTTGTTTTACCAATTTACTGTAGCAAGTTTTTAAAGATTTCTTTGCTTTGTTAATTTGCTGATTATTAAAGAGCAGAGAAATAATACAGATAACAAAGTACTTGGGAAAATTGAGAAAATATACTTAAAATGACTTAAAATTAAGTAAGTGACAATTTAATACTTTATATTTTATTATAGAAGTGTTACTTTAGGAAATTGTTTATTCAACTACAAGACTTCTACAGGAGACTAGTATTTCATTAGTAACAAGAATTAGACTACACGTCAGATAGAATAACACCATTATAAAGGAAATTATTATAATATTAAATGAAGATATTATTTTTAAATACAAAAATCACATATGGTCAGAATATAAAGATAAATAATTTTTCTCCTAGAGACAAATAATTTGACAAATGAACATGTCTACTTTGACTGCTTACAAAACACTCAAGGGAGAATTATGCAAATTAAGTTCAATTCAACTTTATGTAAAGCAGCTCTATCTGTATGACCAGTATCTGTGAATACATGGGAATCTCAATGCAAAGAAACAGATGTGTAGGAATTTTTGTGGTAATTCAGCAATGTTAGGGTGCACTAGGAATATCAGGAAGGCTGGAAAATTACTAGGCTGCCCCTCCAGAGTTTCTGACTCTGGAATATGGGATGAAGTCTGAAAGTTTGCATTGAAACAATCTCCAAGATTATGCTACCTCCATTACACTATGGAAAAATTTTGAATAGCTGCAATATAATCAAAGTTCTTATTCACAGAAACATATCATATGATAGAAAAGAGTCTTGATGCAACAAGTCACTATATCTTCAGTCAAAACTATAACAAATTGTTTTCTTGAATTTAATTCCTCTTAGCAATCATAAACTATAATATAAACCTTGCTACAGTGAATTTTCTAAACTGGAAAATATTCTACTTTGAGAAATGATTTATGATAGTGTTAAAAGATGACCAATACTGTACACAACATGAGGAATAAAAGAAAAATCACAAACAATACCTTTATGATAAAGATAAAAATAATAGTATTATGAGAGAAGGAAAATTACCAAGAAAGTCATCTTAGAAAATCATATTTGAGTAGATTGTTGATGTCAGTTAGAATTTAAAAGTACAAAATGGTAACTTCTGATTGCAAACTTCAAAGAAGGGAGAGTGTTTAGTTAATTTCGCATGTAACATTGAGGCAGGCATATGAAGAAAAGTACATGTATGTCTATTATGTCTATTAAATGAATAGTTATGAATCAAGAAATAAATAAACATTAAAAAGAATGAATTAATGAATGAATGGAAAGACAACTATGTCTGAACCAAATGTCTGAGTCAACAATTGTTCTTGAAATAAAGTGGGTGTAAAGTAATGCATACTGTCCAACAGATACTCTGTGATTTAACATTCATTTGAAAGAAACTAATAAAATTATGTTAAATTTCAGTATTGATTTGAATAAAAAATACTCTATATTTGACATCCTAGTATTATTTTCTTAAAATTCAGGAAATTACTTAAGCATATTTATTGATCTGATACTATGTCCCAAATACATTTATAAACATTGAGAATAACAGCTACTTAGTACCCTGGAAGCTACATAGAGGGTGTTAAGGGCCCAGCACTAAATAAAACACCTCTGCAACTCCCTCCAAGGGTCAGAGAATATTACAAAAGAGGTTGCAAGGGAAAATGTTAACAGCCAAAGGGTGGGAAGGAGTATTCTGAGGCACTGTACTCCAGAATGGTACATTCACTATCCAAAAGTGGTTGTCAGATCCTCCTCAATACCTCTACTATTCTGAGCCCATCAATATTTAGTCATAAAGGACTGAAGATAACAAAAGAAGTGAGCACTAGATAGTAAGTGGAAAATATAATTTCAGAGAAAAAAGCCATATTGTAGGAGTGTATTGTTTCAATATTTACAATAAAAACATAAAATTAAGTGATTGTAATGTAGTGATACTTAAAGTTTAAGATTTTTATCAAACATAGGGGAAAGTGAATAATAATACCCTTTCAATTAGATCAGGGCTCATCTTTAACTTAAAAATTGTACATTATCTAGTTTCAAAGCTTTGATAGCATTTTTCATGAAATAAAGATATATGTGTTTATCATGTATCTATGTACGTGTATATGTGCACATCTGTTTAATTATGTACAATTAATTCACAAATTTCAGCTTCAAAATTATAATTTGTAGATCAGTTTAAGATATTAAACTAACCAGCTAACTCTGGTCAAGTTTTTTTTAATACTTTATTTATTTATTTATTTGTGAGAAAGAGAGGAAGAGGCAGAGAGAGAGAATGTGCATGCCAGGGCCTCCAGTCACTGCAAACAAACTCCATATGCATGTGTCCCCCTTGTGCATCTGGCTTACTTGGGTACTAGGGAATCAATCCGGGATCCTTAGGCTTCACAGGCAAATGCCTCAACCTGTAAGCCACTTCCCCAAGCCCTCTGGTCAAATTTTAAGGCAGGTGAGCATAGAGTAAGTCATTATTTCTCTTATGTGATTATAAGAACAATCCATTTTTAAAGGTAAATACACAGCTAGAAATGACCGATATCTGTCCAAGCAACTCATGGTCTAACCTACTTAGCAACAAATAACCTGGTGTGATGCCCACACAAGTGCAATAGTGGCACACAGCCATGGTGGGGAACCAACTGCTCTTGATTTGGCTAACTGATCCCCTCAGTGGTGTGGGACCCATAGCTGGAGCTGGGAAACAAGTCAGAAACATATCCAAACATAAGCCCACTCTCCAATATCAAGCTACCATCAATCATGGGGTACAAGAGGGCCTACATCTATTAAACTCTTTACTAAAAAAATTAGGGTTATCTCATTTGTCCTGCTGCTAACTCACTCTCCATTGGAGACTCTGCTTCTCTTTTTCAGATATGCAGATCCTAAGGACAGGGCCACCCCATCATAACTCAAAAAGGCCCCGACTGAAACTAAGGAAAATTGGCAAAACAAGCAAGTGTGCTGTTTTACTGATGAACTGAATACCAGCACAAGGGGGAAGGAGACCAACACAAAGAAAAATCAACTCCTACCAAATCAGAGATCCAGAGCCTCAGAGGCCCCCAACACCTCAGCACTGAAGCAGACCAAAAATGAACCCAACATGGCTCAGGGAAATTTTTCAGAAGAGGGGGCAGAAAGTATGTCAGAGCCACACATTGGGTCATGCTATGCAGAGACATTTGTCTTACCAATAACTGTGGGCTAACTCCACAATGCACGACCCATATACATCAACAAGGAGGGGCCAATGGGGAGGGGTAGGTCACGGATGAGCCTAATAATGGTACCAAACTGCCTGTATTTGCTAAACAAAAACTAATTTAAAAAATTAAAAAATAAATAAATTTTTAAAAAAGAAAAAGAAAGATGGCTTAGTGGTTAAGGTGCTTGTCTTTGAAGCCTGTGGATTCACGTTGGACTCTCCAGATCCCACATAAGCTATACATACAAGGTGACACAAGGGCACAGTCACACATATGCACAAGAGAGCACATGTATTTGTAGTTTGATTGCAATGGCTGGAGTCCCTCGTATACCAATTCTCTCTCCCTCTGATAGAAATAAAAATAAAAATTAGATTATAAAAGAAAGAGAAATGTAACTGGCTAGATGTGGTAGCCCATGCCTGCAATCTCAGCACTTAAGAATGTAAAGCCCGAGTAACATCACAAGATCAAATGTACCTTGCCCTACACAGTGAGGTAGAAGCCAACCTGGGCTATACCTTGAGACAATTCACATCTTTTTGTTTGTTTGTTTGTCTGTTTTGGGGGGGTGTACTGGCATACTGTTTCAGTCCTGTAATTCTAGCACTCAAGAGACTGAGGCTGAAATATCAGGACTCTAAAGCTAATCTCACTTACATAAAATAAAATTTAACAGAGGCTACATTTGAGACCCAATTCAAAACTTAAAAAAATAAAATTAAAAACAACCAGAAAGGTGAATATAATCTTATTTAGTTCCCTAGTCACGAATTATATCTTAGAAACTCTCTAGCTAAATTCAGTTCCCAAACATGTATTCCTTGAGCCAGAATGTAGAATGCAAGAATGAGAGGAATTGAGGGAGGGAGGAATTAAAAATGGAGATGGACAGAGAGGGAGAGAGAGAGAAGGAGGGAAGGAGGGAGGGAGGGAGGGAGGCTGGCTGACTCAACCTTGGAAAACATAAATTCTGCTATGTAAGTTTACCTGTCATTCCCTATTCATTCTTGCTACTCATGGACATTTCAGTTTATGACCCTGTCTGTTCAGTCATATTATGCAGATGAAATAATAAAGTATGGTAAGGTATTTGATAGTCCATGGAATATAAACAGGGTTACTATTATAAACATATTTTGTTTTGTTTTGTTTTGGGGGATTTTCTGCTGGTGTATGTAATATGATACATGCCTGGGGTTACAGCTGCATGTAATTACTCTCAGCTGTTTAGGTGGGATATGGAGATTTAAACACTGGCAGTCTCAGGCCCCTTCAGGCCTTTATACTAGTACAGGAAGTATACTTAACCACTGAGTTATCTCTTCAGCCTATAAAGTTTTGTAATAATCTATTTTATACTAACAGTATGATTTTAATGTCTAATCCAAAGCATACTCTACTGAAATGTATGATAAAGTCCTTGTAAGATTTTAGCTTATATCTCTAATTTGTTAGACTTTTCAAATTCAATAACATGAATCATCTCTACATTTATTATAGACCTCAGAATGCACTTACCTCCTAATATGATTGGATCCTATTATTGTTCATCATAAAATAAATGAATTATTGAACATACATGTAGGCACAGATACTGCCCAAATAAAGACAGAGAGATAGATGGATTCACAAATGAAAAGGGATATTTTTAAATAAAGTTTTCAAAAATGCATTACTATATTTGGACTTTTTTAGTTAAGCTAAATTTTTAATTTCCATATGGAAGAAATCACACTGTGTACAGTATAATCCATTGCAAAAATCATTTACCAATTTACCCTGAATCATAAAATAATGGAAAATAACTTATCATTACTTTAGATATTCAAGAGCAGAATTTAAATTCAAAGGCACTGCAAAATCATAAATTACAAATCAGCATGTTTCTTCAACTGCTGAATAAAAACAAGTAATGTATCCTGCTAATGACTGTGGGGATCATCCTCTACTACCTCAGTGACAGATAGCATTTGTCATGTAATTCTTGAACTAGGGACCAGACTGAACTCCTTCATATCTCTTAGCTTGTAATGTTTATACAGTTTATATTTTATGTTAGACAAATGTCATTATCAAGGTCTACATTTTCTTATCTGAAAGCTTAAAGGTTGTCCTCATTTAAATGTGAGATAAACCAAATCTAATACATGAAAAAGCCCTGTAAGTTTAAAGTACTATATTTATGTACTTCCTATATAACTTTATCATTCTTTTCATACTAAGAATTATTCTCCTGTGTATTGTTCTAGCTCTAGGGAATACAGAGCTAATTAACTTAAGCTGCTCATATGACTATCACCTACCTACACCTGGGGTCAGCCTTGAAGGGGGGTTTGAGAGCTTTCTTGCTTCATCATTGCATGGTGGGATGGCCAATGAGCTCATGTCAGAAAGAAAAAAAGGTTTCAGCAAGAAAATATGCTTGCACAGATCCATAAACTGAAAGTTTTCTTGTTACTAAAAAGCCTCTCCTGTGATAAGTAGCCCAGACTTGAGATCATTAATCAATTCACAAGGGTCACAACGACATAACATAATCAACCACTTGAAGATCCACCTTATCCTACTGTTACTTTAGTAATTAAATTTCCACATGAGTTTTGCAAGGACATCCAAAGCACAGCAGGTAGAATGTGAATTTCAGATGACATGGAGGAGGAAGGCACTTCCTCACTGACATGGGGGTGAAGGACTAGGCTGTGTGCATCTTTCTACAGGAAGCTTCTTCTCTTCTCTTCTCTGTAGCTAAATACACAGTTATTTCCTAATTATCTACTGAAACATGTATTATAATATGCCATAACCATTTAGGTTTTCATTCCTAAAGATAAAAACATAAGTCTATTTTTATTTTACTTCAAATATGTTAAGAACAGGGGCTGGGGAGATGAGCAGGACATAAAGGAGCATGCGTACCTGGCCCAGGTTCAATTTCTCAGCTTCCACATAAAGCCAGATGTGAAGTGGCACATGTACCTGTGATTCCAGAGCATCTACGATACTGGGAGTCAGGTGGATCTGAAGCTCATGGCCCAGCTAATCTGACATTCCTTTGTAGTCTAGCAGTTCATATGCAGTGGCAAGAGACCCTGCTCAAGAAATGTGTAGTAAAGACACCTTGATAGTGTCCACTGACCTCCACATGTGCATAGTGGCATGCTCACCATGGTACATGTTCACACGCGCATACACACACAAACATATTTTTTTTTTAGCAAATAGAATGCCATAAAAAAATTCACCTCTCTGAGGGGTTGTGTAATATCAAAAGCCATGAAAAACATGTGCCATAAAGCTTAAAACTGTAATATAAACTAAAGAATAGAGGTATCATCTACTCATGAAACTAATACTATTCAGGATATTTAGTAATTTTGAAAATAATTGTAAGAAAGACAAATTACACAATTCAAGGTAAACAAAAATTATTGAAGCACAAATGACTGACATGTAACAACAACATAAGAATACATTAAAAAGAAAGAAAATAAACTACATATGTGCCAAAGACTTTTTTCTTTAACTTGTCAAATTAAAACATTGGTATGGGGTGGTATTTTGGATAAGTGAAAAGTATCCCACATGTTTTAATTCCTGTATTAATGACTTTACAATTTTCATCATTTATAAATTGAAAATATTCATGTGAAACATTTCTTAACAATTACATGTCTAGTATTATTTTCCCATGCGATAAAAAATACAAAAGCATAAGCAAGTTCATTCTATTTTCCAAAAATGATTATAATGAAAAAATAAGATCATTGTTTTCATTAAAAATTACCAAAGCTGTGCATAGCTACCAAAAGGAAAGTTAAAAGTTTACATTGATGGATTATATGCCACCTCACTGAATACAAAATATAATACTTAGAAACAATATTTTGAAAGATTTTGACTCAACTGTAGTAGGGAATTTTCATTAATATTAATTTTGTTTATAAAAATGATAACAAAAGTAGCCAATTTTATACTACTTTAGCAATCATATGATAATCTCAATCTACTCAATTATTTTAATATGTATCTATGTAAGTAGTGATGTCTCATTAATTTTTAATTATCCAAAAAATGATTCTTTTTAGTATGCTTACAAATCAGAACTCAATCTCAATATTCATATATGCTGTTAATAGAATTATTTAGTCAGATAAAGTTATAAAAATTATCTTAACATGAGAGAAATAAATCATTCAAAAATTAAGCTTAGGGCTGGCGAGATGGCTTAGTAGTTAAGTGCTTGCCGGTGAAGCCTAAAGACCCCGGTTCAAGGCTCGATTCCCCAGGACCCACGTTAGCCAGATGCACAAGGGAGCGCACGCATCTGGAGTTCATTTGCAGTGGCTGGAAGCCCTGGTGCACCCATTCTCTCTCTCTCTCTGTCACTCTCAAATAAATAAACAAAAATGAACAAAAAGTTTAAAAGAAATTAAGCTTAAATTTCATAGTTGTTCCAGTCATTTATGAACTAACAATCACTGTAGTTAAATATATGTAAACCTTAAAGAGTGAAATAGCACTACCTGCTGCAGAGGAGAAACAAGCTCCTGAGTGATTTCACATGGCAGAGAACATTGTCATTTTATCAGTACTCCTTATGATTAAACTCTTATTCCATAAATTTTTACTGAAATTAAACAAAAACAAGACAATGAATGAAGGAAAGGAAGCAGGGAGGCACATACACAGAGAAACGCACACACACAGCACAACATTTGGATCCCATCTGTTCCTGTTAACAATATAATGTTACTTTAGAACTTAAGAGTAATCTTAGGTTGGAGCAATAGCTCAGCAGATAAGAATTCTTGCTACACAAGCATAAAGGCCTGAGTGTGATCATCAGCACACATGTAAAAATTCAGACAGGAATACACATGGCAGTAACCCCAGCACTGAGGGAGTAGAGACAAGAAGATATCTGGGGTTCAGTGGCCAGTGTAACTGAAAATTGGGGAGCTCCAGGTTTAGTGAGAGATTGGCTCAGGGGTACAAGGCAGAAGAACACTACAGGAGGGTACCCTATGCCTTACTCTGCCCTCCCTACATGTTCACAGAAGGTGTGTGAAATCTGTACACAGCACAAATACACAAACTAAAAAAGAGTAATAGGCTTTCACCAACCCTGATACATAAACACATATGTACACACACTAAAAACCATGATGTCTGGGTAGGGAATGGTATCAAACTTAGAACACTGTCTTCTGGTACTGGTAACTGCTACTCCATGATTCAGTTTCATTAGCCACTGTGGACAAGTAATATTAAGAAAGTATCATCTATAATGCAGCAGCAAGGCAATCAGAGTTTACTCTATTTTCACTTCATCTTACTGGAAACAAAACATTCGTTTTCTATTATCCATGTGGAACATAAAAGACTGGAATTAAGCCAGGTATGGTGGCATACACCTTTAATCCCAGCACATGGGATGCAGATATAGGAGGATTGAGACCACCCAGAGACTAAATACTGAATTCCAGGTCAACCTGGACTAGAGCAAAATCCTACCTCAAAAAAAAAAAAAAAAAAAAAAAAGAAGCCTTCAATGTGAAAGCTATGGTAATGAACTTTCAGTTTGTACAGGGAATTAAGAGCAAGTCAATGCTGCACAGGAGCAAATTGTTTTCTATTCAGTTGCTTTATGAGATTTTAATTTCTTGATGTATGAGAAGAAAAGCAAACATGATTATGGAATGGAAAAAAAGCTTCTGACACTTTCTTCTAACCACATGATAATTCATCTTTGTCTCAAATGCCTGCTATTTGCAATTCATGTTTGAGATCAGACCTACTAAGCTTCACAGATCATTTATATTTCTTAAATTTTGGGGGGAGGATATGCTGTGTTACAAAGAAAATAAATGAGATCTTCATTTAAATCTCACAGTCTACATGTCTATGAAACAATTATTAAAACTGATTATACATATCTAGCAAATGCAAGAAGAAAATTATTTAAAATATCAGAAAATAAGAGTAAATTTGTAATTGATTTTGCCACATTCAGATGATTGCAATCACTTAGCATTTTGCATCATTTAAAGATGTTTTCTCATTTGTGTATGTACCATACTGTGCCAGGAACTCTGAAACAAAAACAAATATATGAAGTATTCATCATGTGATTTAAAAAACATTAGACGCAGGTTAAAGCATCAATTCCACATGTCTGCAACAATGAACAATTTACATGTCTAAGCCAGTCCAATGACAGTGCATTCCTTTAATCCCAACACTTGGGAGGCAGAGGTTGGAGGATCACTGTGAGTTTGAGGCCGGCCTGAGTCTACATAGTGAATTCAAGGTCAGCCTGAGCTAACTCATCCTACCTTAAAAACTAAATATATATATATATATGTGTGTGTGTGTGTGTGTATATATATATATATATATATATATATATATATATATATTGGATTTTGCCTAATAAAAAAAAACAAAAATAATATTGTAAAACAACCATTATCCTTGTTTGGAACAAACATGTGAAATTAAATAAGAATATCTATTTCACATTGTATTTGTGAAGTTTCACATTGTTTGAAATAACATTGAATGTCATGTCATGTTTTTATTTCCTCTTTGGGATGCACCACTTATCTTCCCTAAGGCACCATGATAAATAAGAAATAAGTTTTATCAGCTGGCTTATTTTATACATATCATATTGTCAAAAAGTAAAGTAAAATTTTCTTCAATTAAAGAATAGAGGAAAATATACTTGAGTCTGACTATTTTCTACCTTGATGCTATATCCTTATAGAAATATATTTCTCCAACAATAATATTTCATGTCATTTACTATCCCTGGGTTCAAACCAATTTATTTAAAAATGTCTAGTCATCCAACTAACATTTAAGTATATATAATCTTAAATGCAGTTTCACAGACTATCTCCTATTTATTATTTACGAAGACTAAAGTGTAAAAGTCTACTCAAGTTTCCTATTTGCTGACCATGACTAGAGTCAAAATAATTATGTGGAAAGGAAGTGAGTGCATGGGAGTCTGATTCAAGCACTGAAAGTCAGGTTATAATATATATTCCTCAGAGGGTGACAGAGTTTATGTGCATATAAAGAAAACTGAAGATGAAAGATGAGGCTTGGCAAAGACAAATAACATTTCATTGAGTAATTTTTATTTTCATTCCAGTTTCTTTTTTCCATCTTTCTCTTCCTGCTTCCCTCCCTTTCATTCTTCTTTTTTTGTACACAATCTCAACTCCATATCCAAGGCTGATCTGAAACCAACTGCATAGCTCAAGCTGGTCTCAGACTCTTGGAATACTTCCTACCTCAGGCTCCTGAGTGCTAGAATTACAGATGTGAGCCAGCACATTTAACATTGTTGGGTATTTTAAAAATTTTATTTAAAAATCTAAAACAGTTCATTGGAGTGGTTAAGGAATAGGAAGACCAGCACTGAATCATAGCTCTATAACTTAGTCCTGTAAGCTTGCACAAGATCTTTCAGTAGTCTGAAACATTCATTAAATAAGAATAACACTATTCTCAGTGAGCAATATTTACTGAAATCAATGGTCTACATTCCATTGGATTTTATTGATATAAAATATGCCTATACTGAGATCTAATTATGCTCCTTGAATAAGAAGTTTCACAACTTCTAGAAGCTTACAAGTTTTATTGAACATTTTGAGAACATGTTGTGAAACTCAACATTAAAGGAAGCCATATGTCTAGGGTGCTCAGTCTATTCACAGTCAAGTTGTTGAGATCGTAAGTCCTGAGGGAATTTGTTTTAATATTTTTCCTATTTTTATTTATTTTTTGGTGTGCATATGAGTGTAATATACATGTATGAGCACATGGTTGCCACAGTGCATGTGTAGAGGTCAGAAGACAACCTTGGTTTATTGCTCATATACTTCCGTCCTTTTGAGATAAGGTCTCTCATGACACTGTTGGATTCCAGATTCTCTTGACTCTACCCCCATTACCGAATATGTGTTGGGGTTACAGATGTGTGCATCACTTTACATCAGCTTCACACTGGTGCTGAGAAAGACTGAACTCAAGTCAATAGGCTTTTATCTAAACACTTTTAACCACTAAGCCATATCCTCAAGCTCCCACTGTACCCTTTTTATGTGAGGGAATGACTTAAGAGCCTATTTGAAATTTCAAAGGAAAGCATCACTAGAAAAAACATGTCAGTCTTTCACCATTTTTGGTATTTTCCCCTTTCTCATATTACTTCATCAACCCTTGTATTCATGGAGGCAAACCATTAAGTCCCAGAGAGCACCTATGTCTTCATTAAGGAAACTTTCCTGGTGCCCTGGATTTGTATCCACCATCGATATGCACACATTCCATCCAAAAACCCTTTGTGTGAGGAAATGATGCTGCTGTATCTAGGATAGTTCTGGCATCTTACCAGTTATAATATTCAATCTTCACAATAATCATATTGGTAATTGTGAAAATTACAATTTTAAATGTGAAAAGCAAAAGCAGAAAAGACAAGAAAATCACCAGGTGCCATAAGCCTCTAAGAGTTCACTTCTGTTACCATTACTCACTCTGATTACCTCTGTATCTATCTACGAGGCCCATCCAAGTGACCTCAGAAGCAAATGTCATTTGTTGAGACTAATACCATATGGATAGAGGGAAGGCAGAAAAATAATCAAACATACTCTAAGTGCTTTCCTTTCTGTTTCTGCCTGTAGTTGTAGTAAACCTCATGTTGCTAACTGGAAACAACTGAGTACCTTGTGGTAGGGAAGGGTTTATTTTGGCTTCCAGACTCAAGGGAAGCTTCATGATGTTAGGGCAAAATGATGGCATAAGCAGAGGGTGGACATCACCTCCTGACCAACATCAGATGGACAATAACAGGAGGAGAGTATGCCAAACACTTACAAGAGGAAGCTGGCTATAACACTCATAATCCTGCCCCTCAATAACACATGTCTCTAGGAGGCTCCAATTCCCACACATTAGTGACATAACATTCAGAACACGTAAGTTTAGGGGAGACACCTAAATCAAATCATAACACCTATGTACCTCTCTGTAACTTCTCCCACTCCTACATGTGTGCGTGCACACATTTGTGTTTAAAGATAAGAACTAACAGTACTTTTTCAATGACTGTGAGAATGTATAAATGGTATATTAAACAAATGGAGCTTAATCATGTATGGGTGTCTTCATATTTATACTTACGGGAGTTTCTCTAATTATATTCTATGCCAGAAACCTATAATCTAAGAAAAAATAAAAATATAGTAATCTGTTTCTAATAACTGCAGCCCCTGGGAGTGCTGGGGGAAAGTGCAGAAATATGAGACAGCTATCACATTAAAGGGTCATATGTTACCTAACCACATAATAGAAATTTCTACAAGCTTCAATGTAACTGTTTACTTTTACTGTACTTTTTTCCTTTGCTTTCTAAAGGACTGACAAAAACTTGCAAAGATGATGGGCCAAGAATTATCAAATAATTCTATTTCTTGAAGGCAAAAATAATCATTTGATTGAAACATAGTATATATATTTTTGTTTTTTCCAAGGTAGGGTCTCACTCTAGGCCAGGCTGACCTGGAACTCACTCTGTAGTCCCAGGTTGGCCTTGAACTCACAGTGATCCTCCTACCTCTGCCTCCGCAGTGCTAGAATTAAAGGTGTGTCCCCATACCCAGGTTGACACTTCGTAATATGAATCGAGGAAAATCTTTCAGCAACAGAGTGGAGGGTGAGCACCCTTAAAACTTCCCAACCAGTTGATTTAGGCCCACATCTGATTCAGCACAGCTGGAAAAAATGCTCAATGAATATGGCCACCAGGAAGAAATGAGGCTCAGTGAAAAGTACACTAAAGATGGGTCATCAAATCTTAATTCTTTGGAATAAATATTTTTTAAAAATATATAATCAATCTGTTTATTATATTTAAAATATGACAATTTTGGTCACAAAGATAAAATAAATTTGTATTTCTGAAACTTTTTATTGATGGTTTTTATATATTAACATAGCATTATTTATTCATAGTACTCTTCAGAGATGGTTAATCTCATAATATATATGAGAAATATAAATATACTAGAGCCTGCACTTTCATGCATTCATCCATCTATTTGGTCAACCAACCAGTGAGTATGCACCAAACTGCAGCTACATGACATTGCTATATTGAGCATACAGCAGAATGGAGGATGATCAAAGATGCCCAAAGGCAGGCATCTGTGCACTTACTAGTTCATGTTAAAGAAAAAAGACAAGAAACAATTGACAATGCAATGAATGTTTAACATCTATTGCATTTTGAGCTATAAAAGGTACTGAAATGTCTGATCATAGTAAATGACCCATATCCTGATTTGAGGAATAAAATCTCCTCAAAGTAATCTTAACCTAAATTCTGAAGGATGTGTTAGGATTACTTGAACAGACTGGCAAAGACCTCATGAAAGCACTGAAGAACAAGAATTATGGCACTGATAAAAGAGAGGGAGGCTTTTGTGGCAAGACATAGAGGTCCACAGGCTGAACTAGCAGATAGCACTGACACAGAAAAGGATCAAACTTAGGGTCAGCAAACTTGTTTCAAGATGCTTATCCTTTCCTTATAGAAAAGTGACATAATAAAGTGTACTTTCCTTTCTTTTTTAAAATATTTTTTATTTCTATTTATTTATTTATTTGACAGAGAAGAGAGAATGGGTGTGCCAGGGCCTCCAGCTACTGCAAACGAACTCCAGACGCATGTGCCCCCTTATGCATGGCTAACGTAGGTCCTGGGAAATCGAACCTGGGTCCTTTGACTTTGCAGTCAAACACCTTAACTGCTAAGCCATCCCTCCAGCCCCAGGTATTCTTTTTTTTATAGTAATTTTTTAAATTAGTTTTCTATTCAGCAAATACAGGCAGTTTCGAACCATTATTAGGCTCATCCATGACCTATCCCCTCCCCATTAGCCCCTCCTTGTTGAGGTATATGGGTCATGCCTTGTGGAGTTAGCCCACAATTATTGGTATGATAGATGTCTCTGCATATTCTGACCCAACATGTGGCTCTGACATTCTTTCCACCCCCTCTTCCGCAAAAATTCCCTGAGCCATGTTGGGTTCATTTTTGGTCTGCTTCAGTGATGAGGTGTTGGGGGCCTCTGGGTCTCTGGCTCTCTGATTTGGTAGGAGTTGATTTTTCTCTGTATCGGTCTCCTTCCTCCTTGTGCTGGTATCTGGTTCATCAGGAAATCAGCATCCTTGCTTGTTTCGCTAACTGTCCTTACTTTCAGCAAGGGCCCTTTTGAGGTATGATGGGGTGGCTGTCTCCTAAAAGGCAGATCAAATGGTTGAATCCTCACCAGGCCCTTACAGGCAACACCTGAACCACGAGACACTGGCGAGGGTAGGAACAATCTAACCTAAACCTTCTACATCTTCCCTCCCTCCTTCTCCCTCTCCCACTCTCTCTCTCTCCTCCTTAACTCTTGTATATTAGTTATATTCTTCTTCATTTTCTTAGTGGACACTGACCTGTGACTCCCAGTACCAGCATGGGGCTATCATCCACAATGAACTTTTGATCAGAGAAACCTACGTTTCCTAAAAGAATGACAGATTTCTGTCAGAGTACTTGATGACCCACCAAAGGTTAGTGGTAAGACTCTATTGCTGAAGACTCCATATACAGCTGACACAAAAAATGGAACGGCATGGTTGGAAGCCAGGAGAGAGTCAGTCCCCAGACAGTCAGCGTATCTATTACCAGAAGGTGCTACATGGGTGACTGGGGGAAATAACCAATATCTCTCCAAGCAACTCATGGTCTAACTTACTTAGCAACAAATAACCGGTTGTGATGCCCACACAAGTGCAATAGTGGCACACAGCCATGGTGGGGAACCAACTGCTTTTGATTTGGCTAACTGATCCTCTCAGTGGTATGGGACCCATAGCTAGAGCTGGGAAACAAGTCAGAATCATATCCAAACATAAACCCACTCTCCAATATCAAGCTACCATCAATCATGGGCTACAAGAGGGCCTACACCTATTAAACTCTCTATTTAAAAAAAAGTAAGGGTTATTTCATTTGTCCTGGAACTAACTTACTCTCCATTGGAGAATCTGCTTCTCTTTTTCAGATAGATGTAGATCCTAAGGAGAGATTCACCCATCTTTCCTTTCTGTAAGCCTGAATTTATTCCTAGGTTAAGTCTTCCTTTCAGTTTTTTTGATCTGCTATAGGTATCGTATTCACTCATTGTGGTGTTATATTACTCTTGATTTCATTTAGGCAGAACAAGGTATAATGCTAGCCAATAATTTAGAGTTGCAGGTAGATTTGTTTCCCAGTCTTTCAAAGACACTATTGCCTATGCTATGTAGAATGCTTACCCCTTTTATCATGCATTTCTTAGGAGATATACACACATACATACATATATACATACATACATACATACATACATACATACAAACATGCATACATGGAGATAGATATAAACACACACACACACACAGTTACCCTAATGCACACTACAGAAATATACATGGGTGTGTGTATGTATGTATATGTGTATACCTATCTATCTATCTATCTATCTATGCAGCATATTTCCAGGATAAATTACAATAGTCAATATCCTTAAGTATAGGATAAAGTGGGCCTTAGGCAAAAGTCCACATTATATTCTGAAGTTATCACTGTTAAAATATTCGATTTTTTTGTGGGAGGGTCTCATTATAGGCCAAGCTAACCTGGAACTCATTCTGTAGTCCCAGGCTGGTCTCAAATTCATAGTGATAAACCTACCTGTGCCTCCCAAGTGCTGGCATTAAAGGTATCTGCCACCATACCTGGCTCAAAATAATCATTTTTGAAATTCTATAATTATTTAGTCTCAAAATCAAAATTTAAAATTCAGTAAGATAAATGCTAAAAAGATGTAACTCAAACTACCTCATTGAAAAACACTTGTATTAAGTGTGAATGGACAAAGAATGTAAATTGATCTATGATATTAGGAAAGGACAGCAGTAGAGTACAAAAGTAAAGCCCAGTGGACTGAGGGGAGGAATCTCATAATTGAACATCCATCCCAGAACCAAGGAAAAAACACACATACACTTCTTCTCTCTCTGTTCCAGATCCACAATCATGAAAAGAAAGAGGTAATAGAATGGCCAGTAGATTTTTAGTTTTTGATCTTTGTGCCTTTCAAAAAATTAATGTTTGAACTTATTACTTACAGAGTAAGATGTTCATGAGAAAGAGCTAGGCAACTGCTAATCTACAGGTTCTTTATCCAGTGGAAATTTCCAAATAATCTGTAAGGTAATAATAGACTCTTATAGATGAGATTCTGGCCTTAGCATGTTACCAATGGTACTAGAAAGCAAAACTTCTAAAATAAAACCTACTTAACAGGAAAACACAATAAATTCCAGTACATTTCGCTTGTATTTTTTCTTTGTCAGTCCTCCAAACATCAAACATCGAATTTCATAAATTAAACATGTCCTACTTCTCCAGTTTGAATCCCATAATGGGCACCAATATTTTTAAGGCTTCTATACCACATATCCCCAATTATATACTTTTGTTCTATGAAAGAGTAATTCTCTAATATAAATGAGTTTAGAATTCCCTGAGGGTATCTGAAAATATCTTACCTATTTATATCAAATAATAACTAAAGTAAAGCAAGCAGAGAGAACCATTCAAGCAAGGATTTGGTGATGTTATGATTACAATACCCAAAACTATAAAATAGCAATAAAGAAAGAAATAGGTGAATCAACATAAACATATATGTATATGTATAGGTACATGTATATGTGTATGTGTATGTGTATGTGTATATATATATATATATATATATATATATATATATAGAGAGAGAGAGAGAGAGAGAGAGAGAGAGAGAGAGAGAGGGAGAGGGAGGTGGGGGGGGGGAGGGAGAGGAGGGGGGGGGAGAGGGCAAAGCCAACCCATATAGAAAGGTTTCTAAGAGAAAAATGTATTTTAGAAAACTGATTGGTTTTTTTACCTACTTAATTACTTTCTTAATGTGGTGGTTCTGGATACAATTTACTTCTTAAAAGCAGGATCAATACCTATTAAAGTAATTACTTGTATTCATGAAGCAAAGTAACTGTTTTATGTGTTAAAAACTAGATACAGTTCATGAAACATGAGCTGTAGGTAGAGTTTGGAATTAGAAAGGCAGAATGAAAATCCCCACTCTGCCCCTAATTACTGAGTGATGTAACTAACAGTTTATATAACTTCCAAGGGGCTCATCTATGAAATAGTAACAAATATGTTGACATCCTGGCATTACTGTGAGAACACATGATTTATTTTTCATACTTAATGGATGATGACTATTAGGTAGTTTTTAGTAGTAAAAATATTTCTTTAAAAACTTTTTGTTTATTTTTATTTATTTGAAAGTGACAGACAGGGAGAGAGAGAGAGAGAGAGAGAGAGAGAGGGAGGGAGGGAGAGAGAGAGAGAATGGGCATGCCAGGTCCTCCTTCAAATGAACTCCAGATACATGCACCCCCTTGTGCATCTGGCTTACGTAGGTCCTGAGAGCTACCAGGGAACTTAGACTTCTACACTAAGGAACCAGGGTCCTTAGATTTCACAGGCAAGTCCTTAACCACTAAACCATCTCTCCAGCCCCACAAAATATTTCGTCAGTTAGAGTTCTACATATCTATCACCAGAAAATCAAAACCATTTATTTACCCAATTTTGAATTTTAAAAAATTCCAGAAGTTTCCATCTTGATAATTTGTTACTTGTAAAAAGTTATATTACATATGTAAGTATCTTTAAAATCTACAGCATCCCACATATTATCAATATGAGGAATCTGGATTCATTACAGGATCTCAATTCTTGATATAGCAGGATGGAAACAAAATTAGTAACAATACTAGCCTCTGAATCTGTCTTGAGTTAGAGCTACATGAGAAGTCAAAATTAAATTGAAAGAGAGGTCAGAAGTGGGAGTGATAGTTTAATGGTTAAGGCACTTGCCTTAAAAGCCACAGGACCCATGTTCATTTCCCCAGTACTCTCATAAAGCCAGCTGTACAAGATGGCACAAGCATCTGGAGTACGTTTTCATTGGCTGGAGGCCCTGGTGGACTCATTCTCTATATATCTGCCTCTTTCTCTCTGTTTCTCTCTTTCAAATAAATAAATAAAAATAAAATATGTTTTAAAGAGAGAGGGCAGAAGCCGGGCATGGTGGCGCATGCCTTTAATCCCAGCACTCAGGAGGCAGAGGTAGGAGGATCGACATGAGTTCGAGGATACCGTGAGATTACATAGTAAATTACAGGTCAGCCTGAGCTATAATGAAACCCAACTTTGAAAAAAAAAAAAGGGGGGGGGAGGGGGGGGAATGAGTTCAGGCTATATAAGTCCTACATATGTGAAATACTGGCTCTTTTCATAACTAACCGACCATAAGTTTACCAGATCTCTCATTCTTGTAACAACCAGGGACTGTTGCTCTGGAAAAACCAGCAAGGGATAAAAATAGGGGGATAAATGGTCTTTAATTCATATATTCTTCCAGCTAGCCAAGAAAAACAATGAGGAAATAAATACATTTTTTATTTTATTCATTCCTTCATTCTGTCACTCCTTCTTCTCTTTACTTCTTGCACTGATCTACTATATAAACCAGTCTCTGCATATGTATAAATTACTCATTTGTCTGCAAGAGGATCAATATATACCATTTTATATTTGAGGGAAGAAGACAATAGTTTTCTCACTTCAAAAAATGAACAGATTAAACAGAAGGCAAAAATTTGTGGAAATTATTAAATCATCTAAAGGAGTGAAACATAAAACTAGAGCTACCTATATCTAAACTAATAAAAACTAATACCTACTCAGGACATGAGAAAAATGAGAGTAAAACCTGTATAAAAGTGCAGCTCCCTATTCAACCTTCTCAACAATTTAGAATCCAACACTGACTTTAGATAGCTAGGTTGATGGCTTTCCACATCACTGGGCAGCATCCACTGCAACTCTCTGACTTGGCTTTGCAGCTCTACAAGTAATGGCAGAGACAAGTGCCAAAAGCAGACCACATTTTGAAGATATTACATACAGGAAGGTCTAAAGAAAATTTTGTATCTGATTTGTGGGCTGAATTATGAGCACTTGGAACAGGGTCTTACTCAACAGTCACTCAACAAACATTTGCTTAATTTATTTTGAAAGAACATATTGTTTTTCTCTTACTACATAAGTCCATTTTGTGTTCTGCTTTCATGAAGTAGCTAATGACAGCAGAGGGTAGGTGTCTGATAGAGAACTCAAGACAGCCCTCCAAAGTTTTAAATTGTTCCTCAGCCCTCCATTCAGACTGCCTACCTGTTTCTTACTCTCATTTATTCCTGTTAACTACAAACGTAACACTTAAGAAGCACTTCATATAATATTTAAATGATATTTAACATCCGGAGTGCTTTTCACCTTTAGAGGTTCTTGAAAATAAAGTTAATTTAATAAGACAGTTGCAGTCAAGGAACATGCTCTTATCTAAGGCACCACAACGTGAATAACAAGGATAGAGAGAGTAATTGGACAAGTATAAATCTTCCTATGTAAATATCTTGGCTTAAGTGGGTACCATACTCAAATAGATAATTTTCACAAGGTGATCTCAATGTACAACATCCTTTTCATGCAGAAGGATCCTCTCAAATGGAGAGCAAGTGCCCATCTGTGTTTTCAACTGCCTAATGATCTTAATAAAGAGAGAGAGACAATGCCTTGTATTCTGGAAACTTAAAAGTACTTTTAAATGCACTCTCATTTAATGTCATTTAACTAGTTTTCAGGGTCATGCCAACAATGTGGTTGTCTTACCTAAAGCTAGGTGTATATATTTTAAAACACATTCTAACCCTCAGGAGGGTTATGGTTTAGGTATGTAAAGACTCTTGCAAAGCCTGTTATTCTATGTTCAATTTCCCAGTAGCCATGTAAACCAGGTGCACATAGCAGCATATGTGTCTGGAGTTTGTTTTCAGAGAAAAGAAATCCAGGCATGCCCATTCTATCTATCTTTCTCTCTCATATATAGGAAGAAACAAACAAACAAAGAGTGGGAGGGAGAGAAGGAAGGAGGGAGAGAGGTAGGAAGAAAGAAAGGAAGTTGGGAAGGGTTATCCAGCTGCTTCTAAACACTGTTATTCATGTCAGTGACCTAAGAATGAAACAATCTCAGAATACATGTATCTCTCTGGGAAGTGACCATCTTCCACTTTAGATAAATTAATTGCTCAATACTGATAAGTCTCCCACTATTTTAAACCACATATGATGTGACTCTTTTAATGTAAAATGTCCTTCATGAACTTATGTGCTTGAATACTTAATGTTCAGCTGGTTGTCTTTATGAGAAGTCTGTAGAACATTCAGAAAGTGGAGGCTTGCTGGAGAAAGTGTGTCACTGAGGAGTTTTGACGATTTAAAACAGCCCCACTTTCTGATCGTTCTCTGCACTTCCTTCCTACCAATATGAGCTAGCTCATATTGTGTTCCTGCTATACTTTCCTGATCATGATGGATTCCCCCCGAAATTATATACTGAAAATAAGCCCTTCCTTTGTCAGTTGTTTCTGGGCAGGTATTCAGCCCTAGCATCAAGAAAACAATTGATACATATGCTTGCTTTTTTTTTTTTTTTGGTAGGGTCTCACTGTAGCACAGGCTGACCTGGAATTCATTCTATTTTCTAAGGGTGGCCTCGAATTCATGGTGATCCTCCTATGTCTGCCTCCCGAGTGCTGGGATTAAAGGCATGCACCACCACGCCCAGTTTGCTTTTAAAATATTTTTATAAAACTAATTCTTCTAGTTACTTCCTGCATTTATTTTTTTAATGCCATACAATATAACCCAAAATATAGGCTCTCCAATATAAATAAACAGCTTTATGAAGTTTTTAACATATATAAAACTAATGACAGTAATGATGATTTATACACACACACATATATATGGTCAGTTAGCTACTGGTTTGTCACAAACCACACCACAATATAGTAGTCTAATACAACATGTTTGTTTCTTTGTTTCCCATGCACATAAAATAGACTTGAGAGCATGCTGAGAACTCCTTTGATCTGGCCCAGTTCAATGTCATTTAAGTTACAAATGGGTTGTAAAATTTTCTCTTTTTTCTCTTACTATAAAACTCATTAAAAAACAAATTCTTCGGTTTCAAACATACACACATAATATGTGGTTTTGATTTATTTACTGTTCTATAAAGGCATGAGGAATGTCACATATTTATTTCTAACAATTATTTTGAAATGCACTGAAATTTAATAATTTCTCTATCCCTTCTGAACATGACCATTTATAACTATGTGCAAAATAAGATGAAAACAAGAACCCAAAATTTGAGGAATTCAGAGAATTGCTCTTCCTCTAAATAAGTGGCTAGATTGATAACTCTAATTCAACTGGAAAGAGCTGTATGGTCGCTAAGAGTATGTGATTAACATGGCTGTGACTTCATTTCTAGAATATCTTGGCATGAACGATAACAGTAAAATCCAACGAGCATGTTGCTAAAAACATGGATGTTAAGTGGACTGGCCACTCTCTGAGCAATGCTAATTTTCTCATTTATCATGTAGGACTACTAACAAAGCCTACATGACAGACCTGAGAATTAAATGAGATAAGGCACAGAGCAGAGCTCCTGGTACCTAAGGAAAACACCACAAATTGTATATTGTTATGTAAGATTATGATAATAAAGTTACGCTTCACAATCTCAAGTATTTTCCCACACATTCCCTCATGGTTTCATAAACACAGATTGCAGTGATAGGCAGAGGAATAAGCTCATCCAATGCGGTGAAGCTCCTTGCCCAAACACAAAGCTATCAATGATGCAGAGATAGAATTTTAACAAGGAAGGTTTCTAAGTTCTCATTGGATATCTTCCTCCACACCACAACTTCATGATGAACTGTTCTTTCTCAAACAGAGCTTCTTGCATGAAGCATTACACACAGGCCAACAAAATTCTTTGTTAAAGAGCAGTCAGAATTGAGTCATAATCTAGTGATAGTTACTACAAGTAACCGATTAAAAAGTCATCAGACAGATGGCTTATCTAACTGGAATAAAGTGTACAGAATTTATGACTATAATAATTAAACATATTTTATTTGTTGGTAATTACTATAAATTACTGAAAATCTTATTTAAACAAAATTTTAGTAAAATGACTTGTTTCATTTCTACTTTCTAATTGGCAATGAAAGGAGTATCCAAAATATATTCTTTTATATTTTAGAAGAAAAGATAACATTTTAAAAAGTATAAGCATATTGCATTAAGAGAGGCAGCAAGGAGCCCCCACTGTGATCATAGCAGGCAGGCCATGACAGCAGGCATTGAGAGCACTTGGCAGGATTTGCTGGACTTTTGGCAAGCTGACAAGCTCTCCTGATTGGTCCCTGTGATGTTCAACTAATTTATATGAACAATCAGCACCTGCCTGTGTGTATGTAAACTGTGCACTGGGTTGCTCAGAGGTCAGAGTTGATAGATTGCAAAGGGGGAAGCCTGACTGAGGAAGTCAGCATCTGAACCACAGAGCCACCTGGGCTCCTCCAGTCAAACAGTTCCTGCCCCAAAAGCTTCTGGAGAACCTGTGCTTGTGTACTATATCTGTACCTCCCCCTAAACCTGGACCTTCAACTTGGACTCACTCCTGCCTCAGGGAGAGACAAACTCCTGGCATTCACTGCACTGGATTTCCCTTTTTTTTATAGCTCCTGCTTGAACAAGACCCCCCCTCCTTCTGCTCTGGCAGTCTTGTCTTCTGCTTCAATAGGATCCAGCAGCCTTTCAAACTTGTCCAAATCCCCTTTAACACTTGACCAAAACCCCTCTTCAGCCATACTCTGAGGTCTGCCAAAAACTAAGATCAGGGCTGGAAAGATGGGAGTTACAGGTCAGCGCCCAAGAAGAGAAGGAAGAAAAAGATAGGTAATGTAAAAGAGAGAGAAGAGGGAGAGAGAGACAAAGAAAGAAAGAAACAGGAGAAGATTGAGTTACGTCTTCATTGTACCCTCTCTAGGGCCTTGTGATTCAGGTGTTCCCTCTAAGGGCCTGGTGAAGGGTCAACCATTTAGTCTGTCTTTTAGGATGTAGAATTTTATAGTACCATTGTCGTTTTGGTCCAGTTTTGTGTCCCCCACCCCCATCCATAACCTTCTCTCCATCCCCACCCACCCTATTGTCTGGTCCTTAAAATGCTTGTTAGGTATGTTGGCATCTCAGGTAGATTCAGGTTAGGAGCTGTAGATGAGTGAGACTATGTGGCGATTTTCTTTCTGTGATTGGGTGAGTTCACTGTGAATGATCTGTTCCAGGTTTGACTGTTTTTCTTCAAATTTCATTGTGTTATTTTTCCTTACTGCTGTGTAGAATTCCATTATGTAGATATACCACATCTTAGTTATCCATTCGTCTAATGATGGACATCTGGGTTAATTCCAGCTCTTAGCTATTATGAATTGAACAGCTATAAACACGGCTGAACAAATCTCTCTGACGTGAGGCGTGCAGCTTTTAGGGTACATGCCCAGTAAGGGAATGACTGGGTCTGTTGGTAACACTATAGTCAACATTTTTAGGAGTCTCCATATTGTTTTCCAAAGTGCTTGTACCATCTTACATTCCCACCAACAGTAGGTGAGGGTTTCTATTTCTCCACATCCTTGCCAGCATTTATTTTCATTTCATTTCATTTTTTAATGTTTGCTATCCTTACTAGGGCTTAGTGGTTAAGGCATTTGCCTGCAAACCCTAAAGGACTCAGATTTGATAGCACAGTACTCACGTGAGCCAGATGCAGAAGGTGGCACATGTGTCTGGAGCTCATTTGCAGTGGCTGGAGGCCCTGGAGCGTATGTGCTCACTTGCTCTCTCTCTCTCTCGCTCTCTCTGCTTCCTTCTCTTTTGCTCAAATAAAATAAATTGAATTTTTTAAAATTCAGATCAGCAGCTGGACAGATGGCTTAGCAGTTAAGACATTTGCCCGGAAGGCTGAGAATCCAGGTTCGATTTCCCATTAGCCACATAAGCCAGATACACATGGTAACACGTGTGTCTGGAGTTTAGTGGATGGAGTTCCTGGCATGCCCATTCTCATTTTCTGATTTTCTGCCTCTTTCTCTCTCTCTCTCTCTCTCTCTCTCTCTCTCTCTCTCTCTCTCTCTCACTTTCTCATCTGCCTCCTTCTCCCTCTCAAGTAAATAATTTTTTTTTTTTTTAAATTCAGATCGGCAGCACTCTCATGATGAGAATCTTGAAGCCTGCCATGGATTCATATTGTAACACCATTACATTTTGTTGGTCAGCAATTTGCCACCACCAAGAGTCACAGCTGCAATGTTTACCATTATAAGGCCCTTTAGTTGACAAACCACTGTAATTTAGATCAGAGCAGGCATTTTCACTTTTATGTCTTCTTGCTCTGGAAGGATAGACTAGTACCAGGAAGAAGAGCTAACCTTTTCAGTATCATTTTTGAGATTTTCCCAGTGGCTTCCTGATGATGACATTGTTGGTTCTTATAATTAAAATAAGTGAGAACTACTGATGCATAAATTAGCAAGTGAAAAGCCAACAGATAACTCTGCAGGCCTGTATGGATCTCAAATAATCCAAACAGCAAAAATAAACATGATCTGTGGAAGGCAAGTAACAAGGAAACTATAACTGTAAAAGGCATGGGTTTATACTTTATTGTTTTGGCATGAATATGTGAGTTCTGGGGAAGGGGTGCAGATATGCATACATGCATGGGGTTTACACCAAGTGGCTTGTTCAATTACTCAACAGCTTAGATTCTGGGGGAGGGGACAGTTTCACATTGAACTTCACTGAAGTGACCAAGTCAGCTAAACTAGCTGGCCAGTAAGGCTTACAGATACACCCATATCCACCTCCCCAGTGCTGCAATTATAGGTGTACCACCACACCCAGCAATTTACAAGTCTTCTGGGGATCAGAGCTAAGGTCCTCATGTTTGTACATCAGGCACTTTATCTCCCTAGCTCCAAGATTTTTATTTTTCGAAACTTGTGTTTGTTTAAATTGCCTTTCTAATTGTGAAAAATAATAATAATTTAAATATTATTAGCATATTTTAAGCATTTCCTCAGCACATTGCCTTTAATTTTAATGATTTTTAACTTTAAATAAATTTTATTTTTAGGGCTAGTAATAGAAACCTATCGGACTTAAATTAACCAAATAAGTGAACAGCAGAGTAACATCAAAGAGTAAAACAACAGAGAATAGTAAATATTTCCTTATAAATTTATTATAATGTGATAACTAAAATAACTCTCAATAAGCATAAATATAAAAATGCAAAAGATCTATTATTTTATGGGGAGAAATGCCTCATGTGCTACCACTGCAGACATTCAAATTCCATTAGTTCATTCTTAGATCACTTAGAAACATATAATTTATGCAAGACATAATAATCAAGCCAAAATTAAATTACTCAAAATTAACATATGAGTATTCAGTATGTCACATGCATCTGATTGCCTCATTTTTATTTGACTTTGGTATGTGTAAGAAAAACTTGAGCCGGGTGTGGTGGTGCACACCTTTAATTCCAGTACTCGGGAGGCAGAGGTAGAAGGATAGCCATGAGTTCAAGGCCACCCTGAGACTACAGAGTGAATTCCAGGTCAGCCTGGGCTAAAGTGAGACCCTACCTTGAAAAACCAAAAAAAAAGGAAGGAAGGAAGGAAGGAAGGAAGGAAGGAAGGAAGGCAGGCAGGCAGGCAGGCAGACTTGAAAACAAGTTGTGTAGCTTAAGGTTTTGGTTTTCCAGCACTATTCATAAGGTGCAGTATGTCCTTTCATTTTATTTACTAATAAGAAAAAGGAACTTGAGCTATACTTGGGAATTTTCTTATTTAGTTTTAATCATAATGTATGCACAGATTTTGGGGTTTTTATTATTGCTTTGTTTAGATATAGAAGGACTAAATTCAGGGTCTTTAGCATGAAAGGCAATTAATGAAAAGCTGTATCTTTGCCCCTTTTGTTATTTTTTATTTGGTGACTGAGTCTCACTAAAATTGTTCAGGTTGGCCTTGAACATGTAATCCCTCTGTCTGGGCTTCTCTAGTACCTGGAGCTGCCTGCCCCCAACACAGGTCCTACTTGTATGCAAAGATGATTTTACCATGGCAGGGGCTTTTTGTGGTAGTGTTCTTAATGTCTTTTTTTTTTTGTGGCAAAGACTTTTAATTATGCCTGTTTATTTGAAACTTCATTTTGGTGAGCTGAGTCCTAATTTACCATAATCATTTTCCATGTTGTTCTCCATCTGGTAGGTCATCTTCAGATTCTTAAATTGCTCTACTAAGAATACAAATAATTTGCTGAAAGTTTTGCTACCTAGTTTCTCTATACTGCTAATACCATGGTTAAGTCAGAAAACTCCAGATATCTGTAAGATGATATTAATACAAAGTATGTTCTATTGATGACTACTTTAACAATTTCTCATCATCAGCTAAGTAGTGAGACCTATGATAAAATCCCAGAATAAAAAGATGAATAAAATTACAGAACAGTAAATAACAATTAATTGATTATAATAATGTTATGAAAATTCTTTCTCATGAACAGTACCACCTATGCTTTCTATGACTATTCCAAGCTTTCTTACTACTGAATTCATCTTTAAATTTGGGACTTTGTTATTATCTTCAAATAATCTGATTCTCATACTAAAGTAGTCTGAACATTAATACCAAGCATTCTGAGCTGTTTGTGAGATAGGGGATTGATCACCCAATCTAATTGACATATACAAGCTATAAAGATGTCACATGGTTCTCTAATCTCTTCCCAAGCACAGGATCAATGTTATCAATTGCATTAGTAGCATTTACATCAGTCTTGTCAAACTTATTCATATTAAAAATCCATAGGGGCTGGAGAAATGGCTTAGCAGTTAAAACACTTGTCTTTGAAACCTAAGGACTCAGGTTCAATTCCCCAGTACCCATGTAAGCCTGATGCACAAAGTAGCACATGCATCTGGAGTTCATTTACAGTGGCTTGAGGCTGTGGCATGCCCATCCCTCTGCTTCTCTCTATCTCTCAAATAAATAAGTAAAAATAGTTTTTTTTTTTTAATTCTGGCATAGGATTCTAGTTTAATGATAAATATTTACATAATTCATTTGAACTTTATTTGGGAGCTAATCCTGTGTTGCTCATGATCCTAACAACCTGCTAATAAATAAGAAAGACATTTCATGATGCTGTGTAAGATGATTTTTATTGTTCAAAATATATACTGCAAGAACAAAAAATGATTCTTCTTTTTCAGTACTTGGGTTAATCATGTACTAAGTTCTTACATATGCTAAATAAGCATTTTACCACTGAGCTATGGTCCCAATTCATTATTTTACTATTTTTTTGAGACAGGCTCTCAATAAGTTGTCCAGGCTGACCTTAACTTCACTCTGCTATCTAGGTAGGTCTTGAGCTTTACATCTTTCTGCCTTAGCCTTCCAAGTACTTGGAAATGCAGACTTGTACCACCAAGCAATGGGGAAAAGTAAGGGATGAAATGTAGTCCATGCTGACAACCATGTGGTACTTTTTGCAAGACTGACAGGATCTGGGATAACTTAGAGAAAAGTGTACCTCTGCAATGTAACTCTCTATTATCCATGTGTCAAGAAGCTGCATCTTCCAGTAATCTCACAAGGTATTATATATTTACAGTCTTATATAGTTTGTGAGGGGGTGTGGGAAAATATAGAAAAATAGTCACATGACTCCCATTCCGTGCCCTTACTAATCACATCTGAAACCTACCTCAAAAACACCAAATTAGGGCTGGAGAGATGGCTTAGCGGTTAAACGCTTGCCTATGAAGCCTAAGGACCCCAGTTCGAGGCTCGGTTCCCCAGGTCCCACGTTAGCCAGATGCACAAGGGGGCGCACGCGTCTGGAGTTCGTTTGCAGAGGCTGGAAGCCCTGGCGCGCCCATTCTCTCTCTCTCCCTCTGTCTTCCTCTCTGTGTCTGTTGCTCTCAATTGAATAAATAAAAAATTTAATTAAAAAAACACCAAATTAATACTACTAATAATAAGCCCCTATCTATCCCACCCTGTTACTAGTACCTTTGTTTAGGACCACATTGTCTCTCACGTAGGATGCTTTGGGTATCTTTGAACTTGGCAATCTCTCTATACTCTCTGGGTTCTCAATCTATTTTATGTCCTTGCTGCCTGCTTATCATTCAGCCCCAAATCTGGTAAAATCATGCTCAGCTACACACATTGTCCCCACTCAACTCTTCATATTCAGCAGGAACCTGAACATACATTCTCTCCGGCCTTCATGAACCTCTTCAATGTTCGATTTCCATCACCATTTTAAAAAGCCATTCATGATCTGGCATTCTTTAACCCTTCTTCTAAGTAGAGCAGAGACAGGAGGAGCACTGGTTTTCCCTATTCAGCCAGTTATGGAAAACAGGGACCTTGGGACTCAATTAGACAGTCTTAGTGATGTAAGCTGGAAAAGTGATATGGGGGGCACCCAATTTCTTCCCATGGCCTTCACATGTATTTTCATGGAGCCTACACATCAATATACATTTGCATAAAACACACACATACACACACACACACCAATAAAAAAGAAACAATGGGGGCTGGATAAATGGTTTAGTAGTTAAGGCACGTGTCTGTGAAGCCTAAGGACCTAGGTTCAATTCCCTAGTACTACATAAGCCAGGTGCACAAAATTACACATGTGTCTGGAGTTCATCTGTAGTGGTTAGTCACCCTGGCATGCCCATTCATATTCTTTCTTCTTTCTCTCTGCCATAAATTAAAAAAAATATATTTTTTTAAAGAAATGGTATGGAGTGGGGACGAAAGGTGGTGATATGTTATAAATATCAACTCTGTCCCCTCATCCACTGCACAGCCTTAAGACCCCTTTAAAATGCTACTAGCACATAATAATGCTTGAGAAACACAATTTATGTATTCCTAAGATGCTCCTTCCAAAGCCATTGTTGTATATATTTACAGGGAATTGTTAGAAAATTATTTGTACAATTTAGTGTTTTGAAGACATCTATAAAGTGGATTAAAAAGAATGGTTCAGGTCTTGAATTAGCAAAGCACAAAGAGGTGCTTTGTAAACCTTTCTCAGAAGAAATATGATTCTATGAATGCTTCTCAAAGATAAAAGGAGGTAAGTTTGAAGAAAGTGTAGCTAAGAGATGCTTCAACTCCACTGTAAGAAGATTATGTACAGACATGAACTAATCACAACCGAAGAGATGGTGTTCCAGATATCCAGGATCTAAGGGAAAAGTATTATTTATGTACTCAGAAGAGAATGCAATTGGTAGGTTACAGAAAATGTAGCTGAACAGTCCTAGTGGGGGCATTTGAGAAATACATATACCTTTCCATTACAATGGGTCACACTGTGCTGCGATAACAAATAACCATTCAATTTTAAAAGCTTACAACCACAAAAAATAATTTATTGTGCAACATGGATGGTATGGGTAAAGTGTTTGGCACAGGCTGGCTCTTCTTGAAAGCTCAGTGGTTCTTGCTAAAGGAATAGTCAACATCTGAAAGTTGCTGACTGAAGTGTCAGAGAGAAAAGAAAGATCTTTGGAGGTGCTCACACTAGCTCACCCTACTAGTGACATTTGAAACTTAGCTCACAATTCCTTGGTAAGATCTGGTCACCTGGCCTCATTCAACATAGAAATCCGGGAAGTTCAACTATTTCACACATCCAGGAAGTGCATGGCTTGAAAGGTGATATGACATTCATATCAACCCCACCACCCTGAGGTCACACAAAGAATAACTTTCTTTAAAAAGAAAGAAAGAAAGAGAGAGAAAGGGCGGGAGGGAGGGAGGGAGGGAGGGAGGGAGGGAGGGAGGGAGGGAGGGAGGGAGGGAAGGAAGGAAGGAAGGAAGGAAGGAAGGAAGGAAGGAAGGAAGGAAGGACGGACGGAAGGAAGGAAGGAAGGAAGGAAGGAAGGAAGGAAGGAAGGAAGGAAGGAAAGGAAACTCTAAAAACCCAGAGAAAGCTTATCACACATTACCATCTACGCAATGAAGCCATATGGCAGCTTCACTTGTCCTTGCTTTCTTAGTTCAGCATAGGTAAACCCCAGCAGAAACGACAGGCTGGATCACCTTTTCCCCCAGTACAAGTGTCCAGCACTAGTCTGGATAGAACTAAGGTAAGGAAAAATGTTAGCATAAGATTAATTTAGAGCTTCTTTAGCATGTAAATGATATGCAAAAATAATGCTCACATGATTAGAAGTGAATGCAGATAATTTTGGTTTCTATAATAATAAATAAAATGAGTCCTATCTGATATTTTATTCATGAGCAAAAACAAAACAAAAAAGTGGAACTTTGGGTGGAGATGCAAAGCAGAGAAACCAACTGGCTTCTTAAATAAGAAGCACATGTGGTTACCACTACCAACTTGGAAGTCAGCATGGACTACCTGGTGAGTTCTAGACATTGGTTACAGAGCAAGACCTTGTCTCAAAAAAGAAAACTAAAACCAACACACACACACACACACACACACACACACACACACACACACACAGATAAATACTACTCTCTGTCTCAATTACAGATGTTTATTTTTGTAGTGGGCTAATACAGAGATGCATAGCTGGTGAAAGTGCAGAGAATAAGTGATTCTTGTTTTCTCATCCCTAAATAGGACTGCTAAGTCACCCAGGCTCAAGGAACCTCCAAGAAGGGGCAGAGAGAATTTAAGAGCTAGATGATGGGGAAGAGTGCTGTGGCATGCTGTTTTCTGCATATGGTATGGCCTGCCTGTTACACTCACAAACTCATAGTATCTATAGTTTCCTGCACAAGCTTATGCCCTTAAAATTCTATCATAGATGTGGGAGAGACTCATAAAAACTCATTTCTCCCAGAGAAGCAACTGGCAGTTAATGGTTGCTTGGGAAGAAGGGAGGCATGGACTTCAGTGATGGAGCCACTAGTATGCTGCCCATAACACAGTAAATAATATCCTCTCATGTCCATGGAAGCAACCCTAGTTTAATTCAATGTGTGCTGCACACACACATACACAACATGAAAGTAGGAAGGAGATTACTTGGGAGGAAGAAGGGTTTTGCAGGGATGGGAGAGGAATAAAATAGAGTAATGGGGTAGTGAATAAGATCAAATTGTAGGGCTAGAAGAGGTGGTTAAGTAGTTAAAGGCATGTGCTTGCAAAGCCTACCCCAGTACCCAAATAAAGCCAGATTCACAAAGTGGCACATGTGTCTGCAGTCATTTATAGTGGCAAGAGGCCCTGCCATGACCATAGTTCCTCACTCTTTTTCATAAATAAAAAATCAAATAAAATACATTATTTTGAAAAAGATCAAAATAGGGCTGGAGGGATGGCTTATCGGTTAAGGCACTTGCTTGCAAAGCCAAAGAATACTAGTTCTATTCCCCAGCACCATGTTAGCAGGTGCACAAGAGGGCGCACGTGTCTGGAGTTCCTTTGCAGTGGCTGCAAGCCCTGCTGTGCCCACTCTCCCTCTCTCCCTCTTTCTCTGTCAAATAAATAAGTAATAAAATATTTTTTGAAAAAGGATCAAAATATATTATACATAAGGAATTGTTAAAAGTAAAAAAAAAATTTTAAAGTGTGTAAATTTAAATGGTGTTTCAAAGAATATTATAGCCAAAAAGGAAGTAATTGGAGGCAGACTTTCAAAGTAAATCCAGATGAAAACATAACTGAAGATGGCTTTAAAAATCCAGAGTAAAATAGCATATATATAACCCAGAAAATTTCAGAAGCATTAGGTTAAAAAGCTATTACTGAAAAAGGACAAAAAAAAAAAAAAAAGTTTAGAAATCATACAAAACTGTCCAGGACTTTCTTCCAGAAACATAAAACCAAAATTAAAGATAAAAATGCTGTGAGAATTTGACTTAAGTCTGAAACACCTAGGAAAATGCTCCATCACAGCAAATGAATGGTAGAAAATCTGATTAGATTCTGTAACATGGGCCAAGAAGGAATGCTGGGCAAAGACGAAAAACGTAATTTATTTCCAGCAAAGTAGATTTAGGCATAGAGTGATAAAAACCCTTATACAATCAGAACACCAGAAGCAAACTACCATTAAATCAGTAACTATCTTATCTTCAAAGGTTTTTTTTTTCTGCTTTTATTCTATTTATTTCCTTTTTTTTTTTTTTTTTTTTGTCTGTTGGTGATACACAGAGCACAAAAGAACTTAGCCCACGAGTGCTAAAAGAGATAAAATATTCCAAATAAAATAAATAAATAAATAAAATATTGATTATTTATTCAGACTGTCTACAACTTGAAGATCAAAACATGGCACTAATACAGAACCATATTGCTGTCCAAGGGTCTCCAATCCAAAGTAAATAATGACGTAAGTTATCATCTTTATTTTTACATGGTAACAATCCAATATATTGTTAACCTTGTTTTTTGCCTCTAAAAAATAATTCATACTATATGAAAATTTGAGGAAATTATGTTATGAAGAAGTAGTTAAGATCCATTAGAACAAACATGTTTAAAGTTCACTGCTTTGGTACTACTTTTTCACGCAAATCTTCACTTAGTTTTAAAAAGCAATGGACTTAATTACATTTAAGATTATTTTATCAGCAGCTTTTAACTACATACTTAGTATGGGAACAAATTCATTTGTATAGGTACTGAGTATACAAGCATATTTTATACCCACAACCTGTCTTACTATGAGAAACTCCATACAGGTTATACAAAGCAAAAATACTCATTACCTAGTTTTGCATATTAGGAAATAAACACAGCCAGAGATTAATGTAAGACATTGTTGAAGCTCATCTCCTAGCAATCAATGGTACTCAGGATTTGCAACAGAATCTTCTAACTTGTTTTCATTGTATATTGCCTCTTACTAATTGGAAGTAACATACTAGTATGGTTGGGATACAATTTAAAACCAAATGCCAGGCTGGAGGGATGGCTTAGCAGTTAAAGCAATAGCCTGCAAAGCCAAAGGATCCAGGTTCAATTCCCCAAGACCTACATTAGCCAGATGCACAAGGGGGAGCACATGTCTAGAGTTCGTTTGCAGTGGCTGGATTCCCTGACACTCCCATTATCTCTATCTCTATCTCCCCTCCCCTCTCTCTTTCTCTCAAATAAGTAAATAAAAATAAAACCAAATGTCTTTAAAGTCACATTTCAATTCATCCCATAAATAATTAATGATAATTAACTCGAAAATTATTTTGTAAAATATGATAAATAAAAGTAAATGTTACCCTCCTAGGTCACTTGTTTTTCAAGACGTACAGGCCAAAGACAAAAGATATTAATAATCATGTATTAAATTACACACATATAAAAGAAAGCTTGTGTAAAAAAAAAAAAGAGTTATTGTGTTTTTGTCCAGAGATTTTGAAATAGTTTATTGATAATATGACACGAGACTGGTTTTAAAGTATGAGTAAGATTTTGTATACATGACCTATTTCACTTAAAGGGATCCCAAAATCCAAAAACATGGAGATATACACTAACAATAAGTGGTTTTATATTAACAAACTTATTAAAGTGCTAGATAAATTTTACATTTGGAAACAATATTCCAAGTTAAAATAAAGTATGAAGTATTAATTAAATTCACAATACTTTATTCTTATAAAGCAATCAATACAGTTGATATAGATGTATTTTTATTGTTGCAAAAAAGCTACAAGGAAAGGTGAATGTTTTAGCCCTTATCCTCCAAAATGCAAATAACTTCCAGTTTTCTACCCCCATTACTACATTACTACCCCTAGAACATCTCATGATCATCCATATTCTAAAGCTATAATTTGTATCCATTAATTTCTACTGCATCAAACTTCACACTTTCCCATGAGCTTTACACCATCACTGAGCCTTCTTTTTCAGCCAACTTGTAATGTATTTGATTTTATTCTCCTGATCTCTCCACAAGATCTGTAAAAGCAACTACAGAGAATCACAGAGAATTGATGCACAAACTAGAAGCTCTAGGGATTGTGGGATGGGCATCTTATCTACCTCTTCTTAGAAGTAACTTAGCCAAATCTAAGTTTTTCATTAAGCTGCCTGTAGAAGACAGATTCAGGTTCACTGAGATGAACTTCCAGACAAGGCACAGTTATGGAGGAAGGGAAATTTATTGAAGCTTACAGATCCAGGGGAAGTTCTATAATGGCAGAAGAAGCTGGCCTGCCTTCACAGGTCCAAGCAGAGAGAAAGAAGTACAAGCCTAAAGGTCAAAAGCCACAGCACACTTCAGGAACTCCAGCTAGGCACACTTTGCATATCTTTAGATTGAAATCTGAAACCCACCACCACACCTTAAGATCACCCAGTGACATTGCCTCCAGCCAGGTGGCTATAGATGCAAACTACAAACAAACAACTGAATATATTGGGGGCCACCTATTCTATTCAAACCACACACTGCCAAAGCATCTGAAAGTAATATGGAGAATGCATTTCATTTCACATTTACTTCCTCAATCATTTTCACATACAGGTGTAGTTTAAATATATCATGTTTACTGTGATTTCAGCTAATAGACCAAATTTTCACTGAAAATGTATGTAGTATCTGATAAGGAGACTCTTGAATACAGAACCAACCATATGTGTAAATGTCTTCCTTTTAGTTTGAGTATCTCCAATTGTAACATCATAATTGATATGTATGCTACAGAATTTGATTGCTGATTGCAATCAAAAATTTCTTGATGGGGGAAGGGGGAAATGCACTGCTAACACTTTAATTTAGTTAGGGAGTATGAGATTTTATAGGAAAAATGAAAACTAACAACTAAAGCTACACAAAAAATCATTTACTACAAGCTTTAGTGGGATACAATTACTACGAGAAGATGTTTTCGAGTGATATATCCACAGTATGAATAAAAGGAAAATGGTTAAGGCCATTCATGGAGACCCAAGAGGGTCCATGTTCTATGTCTATTCTGTGTGACTCACAGGAATGAGCCCCATCTTTATATTGCTGCCACACCATTAACAGGGCGTATGCTTCACCATCCTTGAAGAGCAATCCAGTCATACCAATCACAATGGAAATCGTCTGAGCATCACTGGAAGCACTGTGCTTGCATAAGTATATAGTATTGTAATGAAAACTCCTACTTCACATCAGTCTTTTGGGGTCCTTTAATCCTTAGTGACTAAATCTTGCTTTCTGCTCATAAAGCATGTATGTACCCTCAGTATTTCTTCTCTCATATCTTTGGCAATATTACTTCTTATTCTACCAAAACCTTGGGTGAGAGGAAGCCCCAGGAGACATTCACTGTTGGTAAATTACACATTTCTGTAACTTTTCTACATATAAATGTTTTATTTTATAATCAGAAAACAATGAAAAGCAAATAAAATCTACATATAAAAAAGGGCTTCTATTAGACCAAACAAATGATTAAGGAAATGCTTTTAGCATATGTGTACACCTAGGATCTAGTATAATGTTCATAGTAATGCTGATGATGATTATACCATTTATATGCCATAACTGTATTTAAGTAACCAAATAAGCAATATTGAGTAAATTTACAGATTTATACAGCCAGCACCACAACCACCCAAAAGGATTCATCACATCAAAACTCACCATCCCCACTCCCAGGGCCAGGCAAGCACCAATCAGCTCTAATCTTCCTTCCTCCCTCTTTTTTAAGTATATGCTGTGTATGGACACATGTGTTAGCACCATCATTTCCTTCCTCCCTGCCCCATTCTGCTAAGGGCCTTCCTCATTAGGATTGCCGATATTGCCCATGGGGTTGTGGGTTATGAGTTGTGAGACCAGCAGTCAGTTATTGTTTATGTGGAGGCAGGCAGTGCCTCTGGATGTGTCCTCCCAACCAGTGGCTCTTACAATTGTTCCAACCCCTCTACCACAAAAGTCCCCTGAGCCTTGGTGGGTGTGTTTTAAGTCAAGTTCAGTGCTGAGCTCTTGGAAACTTCTGGATGTCTGCTTTCACGTGTGTTGAATATCCTCATGCTCTCACATTTCTGCAGATTTATTTTCTTATTAATTAGTTTTGCCTTCAGCAAATACAGTTAGTTTTGTACCATTATTAGGCTCATCCGTGACCTAGCCCCTCCCCATTGATATGGGTCGTGCATTGTGGAGTTAGCCCACAGTTATGGGTAAGATAAATGTCTCTGCATATCATGACCCAACATGTGGCTCTGACATTCTTTGATTTATTTTTATGTCCATTTTATATGAACAGAAGCATACAATACAGGGTCCTTTGTTTCTGCCTTCTTTCATGTAGTATAATTGCCTAAGGTTTATCCATCTGGTAGTATGCATTTTTTTGTTCCTTTTTATTGCTGAAAATTGTTCCAAAGTGTGAATTTATACGCTTTGCTTTTCCCCTCAGTTCTGATCTGATACAAAGTGGCTTTATCTACAAATATATATTCGTTAAAGACATAGGGCCATTCAAGTTATCCACTTTTTCTTGTATATGTATATGTAATATAACACTACATATTCAGGGGAGCATTTCTGAAGACACTGTGAAAAGTGAAACTTCTAGACAATAATTACAATTATCTCTCATTTAATAGCTGCTTAAACAAAAAATATTTTACTTTTATTCCAGTGGGTTATAATCAGTTTGCAATGACACCAAATTAGATACACATTTCCAAATTCCAGTATGAACAGAGGCAGTTTATCAATGTTTTCATCATTTCCAATGCACCAATAAAGAATATCTTTTGACAGATTTGGTTTGCTAAGATTATTAGCAAGGTTACATATCTATTATTAAACACCTTCTCCTTTGAATATCATCCCCTTTTACAAATCCTTTCCAAACCTGTCTTTCTTCAGTCAAATCCAAATTGCCTAGTGATGGGATAAATACATATTTTTTATTATTTGTTTTTATTATATATTTTATTATACTTATTCCTGTCCAGTACCTGTTATTTGCTGGGTGTGGGGGAGACAGAAAGAGGAGAGAATAGACATGCCAGAGCCTTTAGCTGCTGCTAATGAACTCTAGATGCATGTGCCACCTTGTGCATCTGGTTTACGTGGGACCTGGGGAATCGAACCTGGGTCCTATGACTTCGCAGGCAAACACCTTAACTGCTAAGCCATCTCTCCAGCCCAGGATAAATACATTTTAATTTTACAGAGATATGTCAATAACAAAAACTTCGCATGCAGTTCCTGAATGAGATGGTAGCACATCCTCTTTTTGTTAGCTTGCCAACTTCTGCTTTCTCTGGTTAACCAGATTATCAAATGCTTAAGAACAAGAACCAGGGCTGGAGAGATGGCTTAGCGGTTAAGCGCTTGCCTGTGAAGCCTAAGGACCCTGGTTCGAGGATCGGTTCCCCAGGTCCCACGTTAGCCAGATGCACAAGGGGATGCACGCGTCTGGAGTTCATTTGCAGAGGCTGGAAGCCCTGGCGCGCCCATTCTCTCTCTCCCTCCCTCTATCTGTCTTTCTCTCTGTGTCTGCCGCTCTCAAATAAATAAATAAAAAATCAAAAAAAAAAAAAGAACAAGAACCAATTCACATTCACCTTTGTATTCTCAATATCAAACAGAAAATCAATTTAGCATTGATAAATATTAACATGTTCACTGTTATGGACTTAACTGACACCAAGTTCTTACATACAAGTGAAATGGAATAAAGAGAAATCATTTGCAATCCGTAACATATGCTTAACCAGCAGATGACAATCCAAGTTTTCCTCTCCTTCTATATGTACATATACAAGTGTATGAGTGTAGGGTGATATATATAGCAAAAAGGGTGTGTGTCTCAAGTCCAGTAAAAAATTATTAAGATGATCAACATACTTCCCTTTTGAAAAATGAAGCCCACTGTTTTGAAATCAACATTTATCACAAAGCACTGTCGTTGGCTCCCCTGGTACACTGGGTGCAATAGTTTTTATGCTAATTATTTCCCTTCATGCTGGCTACTAGATAGATATCTTGCAGCTAACCATAGACACATTATAATAGAATGAGATTGTATGAAGACACAGAATACTCTTATGCAGCCCAATTTAGAATCCATTTCAAAAACACTATAGTGTTATATCTAGAAGCTGAAATGTGCTGAGAATCTAAGATTTATGCATATATTTCTGTTGCACTAAAATTTGGTTATGCTCTTTGTAAAGACAATAATTTTCTCTTTATAGACAATTTGATATTATGTTCTATTGTATCTCAACAAGAAAGCAATTTGTTTTCTAGCCTAGGTACTTAGTTTGAATTTAGTCTTACTTATTTTGCAGAGAAAGTAAACTCATACTGACAATGAATCTAAAGCTCAAGGGAAGGAAATGGTACTTGACTTACACTTGAAACCAGCAAAGACAGGCTGTTTTTAATAGTAACTAGTGAATATGTTAAGAAAAGCAACAAATATATTCTTGTTTTGGATCCTAGTAGTCCTCACACTTTATTCAAAACAGTAAGTAATAATTCCAGTTCCAAGTTCAAGGAGTTCCGTAGTTTAATGAGCACATCATTATTACAATACAGACTTTAGAATTTTATTCTTATCTGCCACATTCTTCTTAATCAACTAGATGGAGATAACATCACTAATGATATTTAGTATTATTTAGTGGCATGAAAACCACTAAAACAAAACAAACTGAGTTTTCTTAAGCCTTTTTTTCTAAAAAGGTAAGATACTATGATGTTTGTGCTAAATGTTAGTGATTAAAACATTAAACCACTATTCCACAAACTAAATACTGTTAAAATTTTCATAAATATATGGCAATTTGGCTGACTTTAATGAAATCAGTAAGTTATTACCCTGTGTCATATTTACCAAACACAAGAAGAAAGAACAGGGACTCCACTGAAACTTTATCATAAATGATGTTTCATTCTGCTTACCCTTGCCTCTTTTTTGTCATCATAACTCTTTTAGAATAGCTAAAATGACCCAAAGCATTTTTATGTCTCACACAAAATTCACTGAAAGAATTTCACACGCCACAAAATTTGTGCCATATTAGTAACTGAGTGAATCATCTTCTGTGCTACATTGATATCATTGGAGAAACATCACCAATGCATATATAACTCAAATTGGATTTTCATGACACTGGGTAAGAATCACATAATCAAAAGCATCTCAACAATATATCCTTCCTTACAAAAGTTTGGTAAATAACACTTTATATGTGTGTTATTTATTTTATGACATACTGTTTGTCTGACATTTACATGGCACCATAACATTTCTGTCTTTTTTCCAAAGTTCAAAAATAAGTATGATCAAATTTTAAACATTAAAATCGTGAGTCAACATAAATTTCCCCATTGTGCCAAAATCAATACTGAACCTTAAAAAAAAGTAAAGAACTTTTCCAAAGTGACACTGTTAGTCAAAAGAGACATAAGTATTCAAGTCTTCTGAAGTCAGTCACTATGTTTTACTTCTTCATGCAGTCTCACAGTAACATGTAATCTATCTCACTTGGGAAATATTTGAAACCAGGATTTTCTCTGTAGGAAACTTTATTTGAACAGTACTACCAAAATATTTTTTTTCTCAAAAAGATGCTTTAAAAGAATGAAAGGATGAAACAAAGGTAACATCACTAAAGGCTTAGATGAAGTTAAGGTTTCCTAAAAGGTGTTACTAATTTCTGAAGAGGTATACACTGACAAGGGTGACTCAATTATCTGATTAACATGAATATTTCACATTTGATTACACTGGATAATTTACATAGGAAATAGAGTTAACAATGTGGAAGTAAATTACTGAAAGGATAAACACATTTTGTCATCTCTTTATCTCCAGTGACTACTCATCTTCCTTTGCTTCCCATAAACAAAAGCCACTGGAGTTGCAGCCAGACCTAAGACACATCCACAATGAAAGAGATGACCAGCTTACAGTTCAGATTCCCAAAAGAATCAAAACCACACTCTGGTGCAGTGTTTTAAATACAGAATTCACAATACATACAACAATCTTTGATATCTTAAGACTACCTCCCATTTAAAAAATAAACTTTGGGGGCTGGAGAGATGGCTTATCGTTTAAGGTGCTTGCCTTCAAAGCCAAAGGACCTCAGTTCAATTCCCTAGTACCCACATAAGCCAGATGCACAAGGTAGCACATGCACCTGGAGTTCGTTTACAGTGGCTGGAAGCCCTGGCACACACATTTTCTCCCTCCCTCCCTCTCTCTGCCTCTCTCACTATGCCTCTTTTCCTCTCTCAAATAAATTAGTAAAAATAAAATATTAAAAAAATAAAAATAATAAACTTTTTGGCTTTCATTATAAAGGACAGGAATGACAAAAAGGAAGGAAAGAAGGAAAGGAGGGAAGACTAGTTTTGTTTTTTTTTTAAGCATAGTAAAATATTTACAAAGGTAAGTGAAGTTAAACAGGTAAGCCTGAAACAGAATTTAAATTGTTTCCTCTGTTCTACTTTTCTTTCCTTATGAAATAGCTGTTTAAAATTAAATTTATTTCAGGAAATATAGTGTTTTTTATTAAAATTGTTTTTTTAAGTATCAAAGTAGCCCCTAAACTATAAAAGAATATGGCTTGGTGACATATCTTTTCATCAAAGTCATAAAGAGGTTGGGTGAGGACTATCAACAGAGGGAAATGTTCATGAAAAACCAGAAAATTTATGTCTTTTTTCTTTTTCAATCTAGCATGCTGCCTTGTGGATAAAAAGCAACCAAATTGGAGAATCAGTAACTGACAAGCCTGTTTGCATACAGAGTGACCTCCTCTCCTTGTACTACAGGAAAACATTTCCACCTAGAGTCCTTTCACAGAATATCTAGAGACCAAATGAAATCAACCATAATGACTACCAGAGCCAGATACTAATCAGTTTTTAATTGAAGCATCAAGCCAATTAATTTGTGACAATTTCCTGTCACTTCTTTATTCTTAACATGAAGTTTCAGAGGACTCAGATGGTTTTCAGGTGCACAGTATTGGTGGAACTCTTCAGCACTTACGCTTTTAAAATCACACACACACACACACACACACACACACACACACTAGAGCGAGAGTCCTAAAAAGAATTTGAGATTACAAACCAGCATCACTAGTTTGATTCAATTAAATGTCAAAACAATACAATTCCACGTAAGCATCATCTCCATAGATTTTTTTTTTTTATACTAGAGCATCTTCTTTTGGCTTCAAGAGTGTGTTTCAGAAAGACAATTAAGCCCCATAGTGTTATTTTACCTTGGTTAATTCAACCCAACAAATAAGTGAGTTGCATCTATATATGCAGATTTAGATAAGTTTTCACATCATAAAGTTTAAAGAAACAACATATTTAAAAACCTGGGCTGGAGAGATGGCTTAGCGGTTAAGCGCTTGCCTGTGAAGCCTAAGGACCCCGGTTCAAGGCTCGGTTCCCCAGGTCCCACGTTAGCCAGATGCACAAGGGGGCGCATGCGTCTGGAGTTCGTTTGCAGTGGCTGGAAGCCCTGGCGCGCCCATTCTCTCTCTCTCTCCCTCTATCTGTCTTTCTCTCTATGTCTGTCGCTCTCAAATAAATAAATAAATAATGAACAAAAAAAAGAAAAACCAAACCATCCTACTGAGGACTTCAGTGAGACAATGATCCTTGCTTTCTCACAGAGCTCTAACTAAGGTAATACTGAATGAGTAACTTTATACACATCTTCTGCTAGACGCTAGGTGATATTCTTCAATGGAAAAATCAATACATTATCTTTCTTCCATTTATATTAAATTACAACTGTTACATAAAAATATTAACTAACATTTTTACTTTAATCAATAAGGCAAATAGGGGATTCTGTCCACATGAATAATAACCAAAGGACCTCATCCATCACCAACAGTCAGTCACTCCGTTTAAACAATAATAGAGTGAAATGCTCAACAATATTCCATTAAACATTTTTTTTTTTTTTTTTGGTATTCAGCAGGGAGTGCTTCCTTATTCCCGTCCTCCCTTTCAAGCTGTACTGAAATAATTCACACTACAAAAGGATGAGCATCCTGAGAAAGATCTCTCTGTAAAATGTTAACCACTGCTTCCCAGTTCTGGAAGAAAAAAAAAAAGGAATTGTTCATGCTTCCAAAGGTTTCATAACTGCTAGATCTGGGCTTTTATGCTGTACTGTTAGAATTCTATGCTCCTTCATTTGTTTGGTGTCTCTTCAATACTGATCTTCAAGTGGTTTAGTATAACAAGAGGCATTCTTAGAGGACCCTAAAATTGCATCAGAGTGGACGAGGACTACATGTGACATGAGCAAACAAACACCAGAGCACACTGGAAAACATTTATTTCTGACAGAGGTATCGCACCAAGTACGTGTAATACCTCATTATTTATTTATTTATCTATTCATTTATGGCTTCCATATTACAATTCAATATACTCAGTTGCCACTATGCCCAAGGCAGTACCTATCACTAATAATATGTGTTAGTGGTTTGAGTAAATTGCGCTACTAAAGGCAGTGTGAAAGGTAAAATGAACCTTGTTTCATCAAACAATATGAACTCAAGGCTATTCCTCACCCACTGCCATCACACACATCCCAAACACACAAGCTTAAGTTCACCCTCCTTCCTCCCATAATGTTCCAGCAATGAGTCCCTTCTTATCCTTCTCTCTTGCTCCCTCCCTTCAAGTCTCAGAGCCCCTTTGCTCTGTTTTCAGAGTCAATCCCTTGGGAAAGGAGAGCAGTACTACGCTGAATGGGGTGAAGAGGAAAGGGGAGGAAAGGCGGAGGGTGTGGTTTTCTTTTTCTCTGCCACACCCCATCCCTGTAGTCAGGCACTCCCGTCCACTGCAGCTCAGAGGGAAGCCAGCAGGTCCCCTCGCTCACCTCGGAGCAACTAGCCCAGACCGGGCGATCACCTCAAAAAACATAAATTAAAAAAAAAAAAAAAAAACTTTTACAGCCAGCAGATGCCTTGGGTAGGCAGGCAACACAGGGTTCCAGAGCCCCACCGAGGAGACTTTAAATGGCACCTTTCCACGCGGACCTTCCTCCCCTCTCCCCTCTCCCCAACCTGAGCCTGAGCGAGGTTAAAGAAGGAGAGGAAGGGTGGAGGACGTAGAAAGAGGAATTACCTCCAGGGGATGCCCGCAGGGCACTGACTAGGCTGGCATCCCCGAAGTGGCTCCGGATCTGGGCACAGCTTTCCAGGGCTCAGCCTGGACTGACACCGCGGCGCGGCGCGCAGCCTAGACGCGCACCTGGACCCTGGATCACGGACTCCGGATCCCGGCCGGTTCGCCCCCCGCCGTCGCCGCGCCGGCTCCGCCGCCCCGCAGGCACGCCGGCTCCCCCAAGCCGCCCCTCGGCCTCCAGAAGCCCCCCACACCCACACGCTCCGCGGCGCCCGCTGGGGGCCTCTAGCGGAGGCGACGGGAACCGCAGGCGACCTGCGGCGCCCGGGCTCCGACGCCCGCTGCAGCGAGCCGGCCAGGCGGCGGCGTGGGCACCGGCAGCCACCCCCGCCCCACGCCCGGCCGGGCCGAGCACGCCGCCGCCCGCACCGGCCCGCTTGCGCCCAGCTCAGCCGCACCGCGCTCCGGCCGCTGTTGCCCGGGCCAGGAACTCTCCGGCCGGCCGTGAGGGGGTGGGTCTGGAGGGGCCGAAGCCAAGAAAAACCTCGCCACGGAAACTGAAGGAGGAAAAAAAGAAAAAGAAAACCAAAGCCACGCTGGAAATCAGACGACCCAATCGCACACGCACCAGCCAGTGGCTTTCCGAAAGTGCCCACCCTGGATCCTCCCTCGGGCTCCCCGCCGCTCCCCGGGCCGGGCGGTCCGCGCCCGCGGCTCCCCGACTGGCCCGCCCGGAGCGGTTCTCCCGGCCGCGGGCAACTGCGTGGCGACAGCCGCGGGAGAGCCTCGGAACTTGCCTCCAGCCCCCTCCCCATCCCCAACATCCATTTTAAGTTGTTCTCTCTGGAGATTCGCGCCGCGCTTTTGCGGGGTCCGTTACCTGGAGGTGCCGTTCGTTCGCCCCCATGTCCTCAGAACGCCAGGGCAGGGAGGCGGCCAGGCTCGCGGGTCCGTGGGCTGAGGCGGGGCGCACCTGCCCGGCGCCGCGCGCTGCCGGCTTCTCCCGTCACGGGCTGCGGGACCGCGGGCCGAGGGGGGAGCGGGCGCCTTCAAACCTCGCCGGCGGCCGCGGGGTCGGGGACGGGCTCGCCGGCACCCGGAGCCTCCCGGGTCCTGCTCAGGCAACTTGGCCGCCTATCCAGTTTTCTTGTGAAACCCCACCAACGCGCCAGTGCCTCCCGGGGAGCCGCGCCGGGCGAGGACGCCGCTCGTGTCCTGTCCGCGCCGGCCGCCGCTCGTCTCAGGCTCTCCGCACGAGCCCCTCCCCGTTCCCGGCTCCTCTGGGGAGCCCGCCGGGGTCGCGACGAGGCGAGGCGCCCACCCGGTGCTGGACGGAGAGACCGCGCGGGGCGAGGCTTCCGCCCGGCGTCTTCCCAGGGCCGCCCGGGCGCGGAGGTGTCCGCGGCGAGGAAACTTTGAGGGGAAGCGGCCGGCGAGCGTGGAGGGCGGCTGAGGAGGAGCCCGCGGCCGGCAGCACGGAAACGCGGGCGGCGGGCGGCTGGGTCCCCGCGGCCTCGGTCGGCGCGGACCGCGCGCACACGCGCACCGCACACGCACCGCACACACGCGCACCCCCGCGCGCGCGCGCAGCCACACGCACGCCCAGCCCCGCGCCCGCCGCCCCTAGCCGCGGAGACGGCGCGGCGAGCTCCGGCACTCGCGCCGCGCAAGTTAGCGGGTTGCGGGTTGGCTGTTTCTCGGCTCAAAACCCCCTCACGTCCGTGCGGCCACCTCCGGGCTCCCCTCCCTGTCTCCACACCTCCATCCCCGGCTCTTTCCTCCTGGACAGAGATTTGACTGGGACTCCTAGTGAGATCGCAGGACTTCAGCTTAACCGTGCTCCCAAGGACACCCTCCAGGGCCACCTTGACCCTTCTTACCTAGGAAAACTGCAGCGCATCCCCTGGGAGCTGCGGGCCTCCCCGACATGCTTGGCGTAGAAGAACCTCAACATCATTTCCTGGACACAGTGTTCTTTCGGCACACCTTTCCTGTCCATTCCCCTTTATGTAACTTTGCCCCCACCCCCGGGAGATCCTCATGCGAACGTGGGGTGGTTTTGTCAAGAGCTGCCCCGGGTCTGGTGATGGCCAGCTTCTGGAACAGGAACGGGGCTAATTTGGGGTTCTTCACTTATAAGGTAAACGACCCATAAGCAAGTGAACCTCTCAGTGGAGAAAGGGGAGGGGTTGACAGTCTAGAGACCCAGCCCTTTCAGCATCCATTTCCAAGATTTTTGAAACAGAAGTAATAATGCAATTCTTGCTAGCTCCTGCCTCAACTTCTTCCTCTGCCTTCTGTGGCTGAGAAGCATCACGAGTCTGGGCGAGGGAAGCCAGAGAGTCTTTGCTCAGTGAAGCAAGCATCTTAGGATCTTCTACAACTACTTCCCTGCAAAGGATCCATCCAGTGGAAGCTTCTCTTTCCCGGACTGCACAGCAAGAATGCATTGCTCACGGAAAGAGGGAAAGTAAACTTTTCCTATTAGAGCTTGGTTACGTTGCTTTTGTTTTATTTATTTTTTTTAACCCTGATTCTTCTTTATTCTCTGCACATCCTACACCGAATGAGCATTATGTCGCTTTGTAAGCGCTGGACACGCTGAATTGCTGTGGGTTTCTCCGCCAGGGTCTTTGCGAATCTCAGGGGCTTGGGGAAATCCAGGCAGAAAACACCAAAGTGATACAGCATGGAGATGGCGCTAGGTGCATTTGCAGGAAAGTGCGCAGCTCCTCCATGGGCTCCGCCTGAGCCGCTCCTCCAAATCTGGGTGGTTTTTTTTTTTTTGGTTTTTTTTTTTTTTTTTGTTGTTGTTGTTGTTGTTGTTGTTTTTTTTTTTTTTTTTTTTAAGAATGATCCTCCACAAGTTGGAAGCTGGTTGACTGAGGGTAAAATAATGCCCACGTGAAAGCTGACGGTCGAGTTGTGGAATGAAAAAGTGGAACCAGAAGAGGATTTCGAGCAAATGAAATTTCTGTTCCTAATTGCAGCTCAATAATAAAATAATAATCAGTAACAAAACCTTCCAAGGTAAGCCTTGCTTTGCCCTGGTCGGTGGACCAGTACAGCGGAGCAGTCTGAATGAATTTCAGGAATAAATCTGCTTTGGATTTTGTGTGAGCCGGCTTTCTTTGTTGAGGTGAGGAGTGAAGGATCCATCCAGGTTTAACGCTTGGAGAGAGCTAACCACTGGCGACTCCCTGCCACTAACCATTTCTACTGCTGAAGATTTTTCAAAGACTAACTCACAGTCAGATTGCAGGAGTCCAACATCTGCTGGGGCGGGTGGTTCAGGGAAAAGCTTGAAATGAAGCATCAAGACGTGCATATAGGAAAACTGATGTGAACAGTGGATTTGATGTTAAGATGTTAATTGCTATTTAAGAAACATGAAATTTTTTGCCCTTTTTAGATTTGATACTCCTAGATGTATTCTGGACACTGATTCTTTGCAGTGTTTGAAATGGAGGGTCTGCACCTGTGCTTTGACCCTGGTATTAATCTATAAAGTGTCTTTTGATCATGAGGATTGATGCTTTTTGAAGGGTTCTAATTCTTATCTCTAATTAGTAGATGGTCCTGATATGGAAGTGGGGATAAGACTCATTCTTAACTATTTCCAACAAAAAGACATTTTTAAACTATGATTTCTAATTGCATAGCCTCATCAATTAACAAGACAATGTGGCAGTTGATTATGAGATGTGAATTTTGCAGCTTTAAATCAAGAGATTAAACTGATGAAAGAAATTCAACATGTAGAGCAGACAGACACCCTTCCAAAAAGGGTCTGGCTTGAAATTGCCTTCCTGGTTGCTCTTCACATAAAGACCATTGTCTTTTGCTAATTCCCTTTTTAAAAATAGACTTAAGTCATTTACACATACATTAATATTCCAAGGATGCTGTTCAGGCCTTAAGAATGTTGTGGGAAGTCATGTACCATATAGGGAGGAGGCTTTCATTTGTCCTGAGTTGTGGTTTACAAAAATGTGTTGAACCTGTTGTGGTGGTGCACACCTTTAATCCCAGTAATCAGGAGGCAGAGGTAGTAGGATCATGGTGAGTTCAAGGCCACCTTGAGACTCCATAGTGAATTCCAGGTCAGCCTGGGCTAGAGTGAGACCCTACCTTGAAACAACAAAACAACAAACCAAAAACAATTGTCAGGAACATGATGTTCTTGACGAATATTCAATTACTTTCAACAAGAATCATTCATTTACTTCTCTTGTAAAAATGCAATTTCCTCAATGGTTTTCCTCAATTATTTGATTGTTTAAAAATCAAGCACACTTGTTATTCATTACATAAAAATGGAATATAAAAATCATCTTTGCCTCTTCTCCCTCCCTTTTCAGGATCATAGTATTATTCCATTCATTACGCATACACTTGTCATTTATTTACAGAATTGAGAATATACTATTATAACTCAAAGGTCCAGTAAGGTCTACCAGCTCCCAAATCTCAACATCATCAAATGGCAGACAATTACTACCGCATTCTTCTAGTGTTGTCTATTTCTTCATATTCTCTGAAAAGTGCAAAATGACTTTAGCATATATGTTATCTCTTCCAGTGAAGACTCTTTAACCTTTTACTTCCTGAACATTATTGCTCTGTCATATTTGATTTCAGAACACTCTTTTCCTCCCCTGATTCATAGCATTTAACCATTAATGAATTACTTTGCTGTAGATTGAAGTTATTCTTTACTGCCGTGCCTTCCCTACTACACTGGAAACAGGAAAAGCAAGGTTGATGTCATATATGCTGTTCCCCAACACTTAGTAGAGACTCCCACACCAAACACACCAGATGTGATGATGTTAATGATAATGAAAACTTCCATTTATTGAACAACAGCTATGTGATGTGACTTATGTACATCATCAGAGTTAACCTTCTATATCCTCATATTATAGGAAGATTGAAGTTTATGCAAATTTATCAAAGGTAACAAAGCTATTTTGCCACAAATGAGTTAGCATGAAACCTATATCCACTTTACCACAAAGCATGCACTTTTAACCACGTTGCTCAATTTAAATAGGCAGAAACTGACATTTTTAATTAAAGTATTTTTTATTTTAATGTAACAATGTAGAATGAGTTCTAGACTATATGAAATATAGATAATATCTACTTGTGCATACAAGTACTGGAGCAGTGTCATTCCCCTATTATGTTATAATATGATAGTTTGGAGCATTATTTCCATTATAATAAGTACTGAGTTGCAAGTTTCTTTAAAGAGGCTGGGGTCAGGTCTTAATAAGTTTATGGCTGCAGAGAATAAACACATAGAACCATTTAATGAGTCTTTTGTTCATATCTTTGAATTTATTAAGTTTACACTGATATTGCCTATGGTTTCAGATTCCTGACAGTCTTATTTGTAAACTACAGTCTTGTAAAATAGCTCTAAATTTGCTTGGTTTAACTAACAAACATTACCTAAATGCATTTTATATGCCTGGCAATTTCTAAGAGAACTAGATTTACTGACTCATTTAATAGTCACATGCTGATGACAGACCCATTAATTATTGTCTTCAATTGTTAAGGAAGGAGAAAACAGTTACAGAAAATTAAAGTAATTTTGACTAGGAAATATAGCTACCCAAATGGTAAGGGAAAGTTTGAACCTTTGCTGTCTAAAATCAGAGCCCAGATTTAAAATATATATATATATATATGTATATGTATGTATTATTTGGGGGGAAAGGGGAAGACAGAAGAGGGAGGAATGGGCAAGCCAGGGCCTCCTACCACTGCTAACAAATTCCAGACATATGTGCCACTTTGGGTATATGACTTTACATGAGTACTGAGGAATGAAGCCAGGCAGGCAGGCAGGCTTGCAAGCAAGCACCCCTAACCTCTGAGGCATCACTCCAGACCCGGATCTTAGATTTGTAAATTCCAGAAGGTTTGATATTAGTTGGAATGCTCTGAAATCAGGAGCTTGGCTTTTCTGTTCATCACAGGCTCCTCAAGCCAGAAAAGGCCAATAAATCATCACTGGAAAAAACCATGGATAGGACAGTCTTCTAGAGGCAAGATCAAATGTCAATAACAATAAGACTCCTCTTTGTGCTTCCCTCTATGTTAATTGGATGATATTCATTATTATTTAGTTGATTAACAACTCCATGAATCAGGCGCTATTACTATCATTCTACTTGTGATCAAGATTAATACATTTGTTTGCTCAAAGACTCACTGCTGTTCAATACAGGAACAGTTTTAACACAGTAATTGTTGCTTTTACCCATTTTAGTACACTGGCTTTAACTAAGCTATTATTTTAAACTACAATGTTGTTTTTGCAACTAAGACATTTGCTTAAAATTCAGTCACCATTCTAGTGTTTTAATTCAGAACACATGCTGCAACAAAATAAACAGAGAAAAAAAACATAAAGTTGGGATAAATATCTTTCTGCACAGTTGGAGTAATTGCCTGAAGAAAAAAAAAAAACATGTCCGCAATTTAACACTTGCCATCCTCCTAACATAAGTGGGTGCCCTCATAACTCTTTGGACTTTTTTTTTTTTTTTGACAAGGGAGGAAATCAAACAAGGTAATATGATCAGAAAAAAATGTGTAAATATGCCTTTTCTTTTTAACAACTTTAGTCTATTTGAATTCTTATACTGAAGTCATACTTGTTATCTGCAACTATTTCTTTCTGTCAGTCTGTGGATTCAGAAGCTATCATATAAAATGTTAAAGTGCCATTCTCCATTGTACATTAGGGAAATGAAACCACCAATAGATTTTTATTTCAAACCTGGTTCAACTTTCTCTTTTCCTTAAATCCCAAGCATAAAATAATGTTTAGAGTAGTAGTTGAAAATAAAACTAGTTTTATCATGTAGGAACCAACTCCTGATAGGATGACATATCAGGGCAAGGAGTTTTAATGACAAATTAATGAAATATGTAATGGTTAGTATACAAGAAGTATACTACACAGAAGTAGGTACCTTGGGTTTGAATTTGGGATCTCAGATTCAACAGGTATTCAGACTTTTTGAAATTTAATCAAAAATACTATAGGAATATAATAATAGGGCCCTTTCTAAGAGTTGGTAGGGTTCTCCATAGGCCAATGTGTAAAAGGCTTGGCCCTATTGGTACTACTGGAAGATGTAGGTACCTTGTAGAGTTGGGGCCTAGTAGAAGAAAGTTATGGCTTTGTTGGAATGTCACTGAAGGTAATATTGAAGCCTCAGCCTCTTCTGCTTTTCTTTGTTGGTCTAGAGACTATAATGAACAACCTTTCTCCCCCATGAACACCCACCATGATTTACTCAGCTTCCACAAGGCCAAGCAAGCATAAACTAAAGCAATGAAACTCTGTTTCTCCTTACAGGTTGTGTATCTTATGTATTTTTTTAAAAACTTTGTTTATTTTTATTGACTTATTTGGGCGTGACAGAGAGAAAGAGGCAGATAGAAAAGGGGTACGCCAGTGCCTCCAGCCATTGCAAACGAACTCCAGATGCATGCACCACCTTGTGCATCTGGCTTACGTGGATACTGGGGAATTGAGCCTCGAACCGGGGTCCTTAGGCTTCATGGGCAAGCACTTAACAACTGAGCCATCTCTCTAGCCTATCTTAGTTATTTTGTCAGTGATAGAAATCTGACCAACATACCTCTCATCAGTAGGAAACATGAAAACAGGGCTGAAGATTAAGAAGGGAATTACATGCACACTTCCCAGATGGATATGTTCTGAGAAGGATCACAAAGAAAAAAAATGGCAGAAGTCTGAATATGCAAAAACAGAAAGGGAGAAACCTGTGCAAAGTTCTTAAATATGGAATTAAGGACAGATAACTGCAAAGATAGGACTTTGTTAGCCTTGAAGCAATGAGATGTTTAGGCTGAAGTGAATTTTTATATATTGACTAACTCCAGTACCTTAGAATGACTATTTTAAGAAGCAGGGCATTTGAATACATATATTGCAAGCAGATAGAGATAGAGAGAGAGAAAGAAAGTGTATGGGTACACCAGGGTCTCTTGCTTCTTTGTGCATATGGCTTTACATGAGTTTTGGAAATCAACATGAGCTGAAAGAATATGAGAAAATTTTTTAACTGATGAGGTCTTCCCAGACCCTGAAACAGGTCATTTAAATAACTAGAAGATGAAAGGAAGCTGTTTGGATGGGCCCAAATCAAATCTCACTTGTATCCTTAAGAAGACGACTGATTAGGGCTGGAGAGATGGCTTAGCGGTTAAGCGCTTGCCTGTGAAGCCTAAGGACCCCGGTTCGAGGCTCGGTTCCCCAGGTCCCACGTTAGCCAGATGCACAAGGGGGCGCATGCATCTGGAGTTCGTTTGCAGAGGCTGGAAGCCCTGGCGCGCCCATTCTCTCTCTCCCCCTCTATCTGTCTTTCTCTCTGTGTCTGTCGCTCTCAAGTAATAAATAAATAAAAAATGGACAAAAAAAAATTTAAAAAAAAAAAAGAAGACGACTGATTAGAATGCACAGAGAGAGTGGGGTCTATGATCACAGTGAGGACCTTGTGAAAAGGCAGAAATAAGGCAGGCTTTGCAAGCCAAGTAGAGATACTTCAGGAGGAAAGAACCCTGAGTTTGTGCTTCCAGCCTCAGATCTGTGACAAAATACATTCTGATGTCACACCCACTCATCGTGTGGTAATTCAGGGACCTAAGTGCTGGGATTAAAGGTATGGGATACCATGCCAGTAGCTATTACTTTGTTTTGACAGATCTAGAAAACTGACAAAGAAGGAAAGAACAACTAATATGTGGGCTTGGAGGAGCTGCTGGAAGCTTGGTGTGACATTAATAAGCAAATTTTCTTAAGATCACGTTAGAGTAAAAAATATAAAGGAGAGAAGACTGCTCCAGTTTTTGATCAAAGATGTGGTCTGGATTATAGCAGTGAACATAGATACGGAATGAAGTGTAGAAATTCCAGAGAAATGGAAAAGGTAGAAACAACAGTATCCAGGCCCTGATCTCACACTAAGAGCAGTTAATGTAGGAAAATATAAAACCCCTTTTCAAGATCAAGGAGAAAGGATTAATGAATAGGAAAATGCTTTCTAGTGCTTTAAGCAGACTTCACAGACCAACACAAATAAACTCATAAAAGGCCAAAATAAACAATATGTAGCAAACAAATTGTTTTCATAGAGTATGCATTAAGTATATGTATAAGTATGGAGAAAGAAGATTTCTAAGTTGGAGGTTTAAAAACATCTGAAAGGGTGGAGTTGCTTTCTAAAGAAAGTGGTATTTGAGAATGTAAAGTGGAATGGACACAGTGTAAAAAATGAGTAAAAAGCATTAGCCATAATATTATAGGACTATTAAAGGAATATTTATACATGGGGTATGAAACAGTTTGGATAAGACAGTAGAAGGATAAAGAATTAGAAGTATTTTTTAAACTAAATTTAAATGAAAGGTGGTAAATGATCCTGAAATCAGAAATGAATATGAAGATTTCATTATTTTAATATATAAGTGAAACAAGCATCATTGTCTATGTATGGGTTACATGTGTTAGTAAGGATTACAGTCTATCTCAATGATTTAATACCCAAGAAAACATGATATATGGTTTTATAGAAAAAAAAAGTATGGAGTAATCAGAGTCTATACTATATATGACTCTATTGTGTCAGTCCCAAGATGTCCTGTATTGTTCTATACCACGTATCTCCTATTCTCTGGGTCACTTGGGACTCAAGAAATCAGAAGACACTCCATTCATCAAATAGAGTAAGAGAAAGGGAGGGGAATGGTAACCTCAACAATGTCCCACTCAACACTCTGCAAACATAGCTTCACCCAGACATTAGTCATTTGATCGCCAGAACTGAAAAGCAGGCTAAGAGACTGTTCTTTTTTAGCCATGTGGCAATATGCCCAGATTGTAATTACGGATCCGTTATTGAGAGCTAAAGAGAAAATGAATGGTCAAGCTAGAGGCTGTCCATTCTGTTCTTGGGTTATGTTTGGCCTAAATTCATTTTCTGCTAATTGTTTCATAGGTGTTTTATTGTTGTCCTTAAGCTTCTCTAAGTTATTTTTACTGTTCATGATCATTTGTCTCAAATTATAAACATAGATTTCTGTCACTAAAATTTGATCTTGCCTAAATAGAGACTTATGTTAACATGTTGGGACCATTTGGTGTTGCATTCTTTTAGTTTTGTGCACACATAAATGTAAAAATATGGAATTGCAAATGTTTTATTAATAATGCATTCATACAGCAATAATATAAATTGGATTATAAAATAACAAAATCTTCAAGTGAAAGTGCCACATAAAGTACTTTCTAACAGTACAAAGTACCACAAAAGCAAACTTTTGTCACCTTGAAAATATATACATTCAAAAATATTTTGGCCCAGGAAAGAATTCTGTAAATTCCTTTTTGTTATTCCATTACTCACAGTTATGACTCTTAACAGACTATAATTCTGAAGGAATGGTTGTAAATTTGTTTGTTATAGTCCTTAAACTGCCATAAAGCATCAAAAAAATCTTTCTTGGTTAAATTGAATGTTGTACAACACACCTCAACCCTCTGCCAACTGATTCTGGGCTTTCTACACTTTTACAAACATCAAGAAGACAAAGTAAGGCTTCTATTTCAAGAAGTTTACTGACACATGAATAAGCATGTAAGATGGATGTGAGGCTTGTTGCAAGTATGCCAACCCACAGCATTCTTAGTGTGGAGATAAAGCAACATAGTGATCAATGCTGTTGAGACTGTGTTGACAAATTTCAAGTAAGCAATGGACCACTTGTCCAACCCAGTAAAAAAAAAAAAAAAAGAGCATGTGGTAAGATGTAAATGTCTTGTTCTCTTGGAGATGCAAAATTTTGAAATTATTTTTAATCACTTAACACGAATACTGATTAGCATCAGTTGCATATTCATGAGCTATAATGAAGGAAACCCTTGTCTTAGCCTAAGGACAACAGTACCATGGTTAAACTTTCTGTTGTGTTTTTATTTCTCATTATGGTTAAAGTATTAAATTCCAAGATGTTCCACAAAATCTTGAGTGATAGGTGCACTGATTACCCAGCATGCTTTGACTTGATCATTACTTCTTTCATGAAAATAATAAATTTAGTTTAGGAAGTTGGCTCAAGAGTTAAAGATGCTTGTTTGCAAAGTCTGCCAGCCCAGGTTCAATCCCCATCCAGGAGCAAGAAATGGTATACACACACACACACACACACACACACACACACACACAGAAATAAAATAAAAAATAAAATGATAATAATGCAACCTTACCCCAGTACCAGTGTCTAGACTTTTGCTTTTACCAACAATATGCTAAGATTTGACAGAGGGTACCTACAGTTGGCTATATGAAATGCAAAATAATTTCAATCATCCAGAAATTAATTATTCATAATTAGTTCAGAGTTTCTTTTATTTATTTATTTTAGAGAGAAAGAGAGAGACAGATAGGGAGAAAAAGAGAGAGAGAATGAGCATGCTAGGGCCTCTAGCCACTGCAAATGAACTCCAGACACATGAGGCACCTGTGCATCTGGCTTATGTGGATACTAGAGAATCAAAACTGCTTCCTTAGGCTTTGCAGACAAACACCTTAACCAATAATCAATCTCTCCAGCCTTAGAGTTTCTTTTTTGCATATAAGATATACAATATGATAATTTTAAAAAAATATTTATTTTTACTTTTATTTATTTGGGAGCACAGACAGAGAAAGAGGCAGAGAGAGAGAAAATGGGGACACCAGGGCCTCCAGCCACTGCAAACGAAATCCAGATGCGTGCGCCCCCTTGTGCATCTGGCTGATGTGGTTCCTGGGGAATCGAGCCTCGATCCGGGGTCCTTAGGCTTCACAGCAAGTGCCCAACCACTAAGCCATCTGTCCAGCCCCAGTATGATAATTTTGTATGTGTATTCACAAAAGATTACCTTACCCATTCACATTAACTTATCAATAACCAACATCTTTAACTTATTTTTCAATGGAAAGAGGGACTCAAATTCTCCCTCTTTCTCTCTCTATGTTTGTGTGTGTATGCTTATTCATGTGTGTGGGGTTTCACATGAATGATTGTATGTCCATGCACATGTATGCATATTTGTGGAGTCCAGAGGACAATCCACAATTTTTGAGACTTTTCTCATTGTCCTAGAACTTGCCAACTAGGATAGACTGGCTGGACTAGAAAACCCAAGGGATCTGCCTGTTTCCAACTACCATGCCCTATTCTTGCTTCATACACTCCAGAGACCAAACTCAGATCCCCATGCTTTCAAGGCACATGCTTAATTAACTATGCTGCCTCCCCAGCCTTTATGATCTAAACCTCTTTTGACACTTCCAGAGCTACCAGAGGCTTCAGGTGGTGGGAATGTGGAGAACAGGGACCCTATGACAAAACAACACAAAGTAGACTAAAGTTTAGTGGCAGAATGCTTACCTATCATGGAAGAGGTCCTGTATTTAAATTTTTTTTTGTTCATTTTTTTTTTTTATTTATTTGAGAGCAGCAGAGAGAGAAAGAGGCAGATAGAGAGAAAGAGAAAAGAATGGACACACCAGGGCCTCTAGCCACTGCAAACGAACTCCAGATGCATGAGCCGCCTTGTGCAGCATCTGGCTAATGTGGGTCCTGGGGAATCGAGCCTCAAACTGGGGTCCTTAGGCTTCACAGGCAAGCGCTTAACCTCTAAGCCATCTCTCCAGCCCTGTCCTGTATTTTATAACCAACTCTATAAAATATTTTCTCTTAATGTACAAAGTTTAAATTACATAATTATGCATTTTAGACAAAGATAACAGTGTATAGCAAAAAGTTACATAAATGTTACAGCTTGGTTTAGATCACATATATTCCCATTATTATAGACTTGTACCTACATGGAACATAGGTTCTCAGAACTTTATTAATATTATTTATTGGTCCCTGACATCATTCACTATTATTATATACATGGACATTGAAATAAGTAAAATAGGTAACTATTTAAGTTTAATTCTAAGAGTTCAATAGGCAACCACAAATCTATTACCCATAACCAAAGTTGGAAACTTGAAAATAATTTCCATATAATCATACATCATTATTCTTGTGATTGAGCTATCTTTCTACTTCCTTCATTACCTTAAGTCCTAGGTTCATTATTCCTATGGTATACTTTTTTTCATATGTTATCTATATTTTTTCATATTTTAAGAGATAGTTTTATCTATGTGGTAATTTTATGGAAAATTATTCCATTTAATCCTTGAGATTTATGCTTTCTTTTTGTTCTAGTTTATAGTATGTGTGTATGTGTGCAGATTATGTGTGCTATGATGTGATGCATATGTAGCCATGTGTGTGTATATATACACACATACTTTGTACAAGTTTGTGGAGGCCAGAGGAGAACATTGGGTGTCCTCTCTTTGCTATCTGCCTGGAACTCACGATGTAGTCTCAGGGTGGCCTCAAGCTCACAGAGATCCTCCTACCTCTGCCTCCCAAGTGCTGGCTGTAAAGGTATGTGCCACCACACCCAGCTTTGCCTGTTTGATTTTTAGCAAACAAACCCTAACAATCCTCCAGTCTCTACCCCTGACAGGACTGTGGTTACAGACACATGTGTTACTTCCTGATTTGATAAAGGAGTGGTCAAACTTTACTATTACTTTATTCATCTGTTCTCTTATAATATTATAATTATAAGGCACTTCTAATTGTTTTTCAATCTCTCTTTAAATATATGAACTCCTTCTACCTCTAGTATAGCTAGCTACATGCCATTGATCAGCTTCAGGTCTGAGATTTAAATTTATAAGTGCACTGAATTACATTATTATGCTAATTATAAAATGAGGTTTCAGGATCACCTTTAGAAAACTGAGTTTCCATTTGGTGTGCTACAGATTTGAGTGTGTTTTTTCCTCAGGTAAAACATGGCTAAAAGCTTACAGAGTAAATGGAAAAGGAAGACGCTTGCTGAAAAGAGAAAAACGAATACCCCAAAGGAGTTCAACAGATTTAAAAGTATTCTGAAAGTTGATAGTGATGCTGTAATGGAAGATGTTCAAGAGATAACAAACTGTGGTGGTACCCAAATAGTGCTAGGAGAAAGTACAGTATATGATGGAAGAGAAGAAAGATGACAAGAAAATGGAGGCTGAGATTAAGAGAAACAAAAGTCTCTTCTAGACAAGACTGGTCAGTACCCAATGTGGATGAACAAGAGACAGAAGAAAAAGCTGAAGGCCAAGTGAGAAAAATGAAGGGGGAAGAACAAGGCAAAGTCAGCAAAGGGTCTGGTCTGGTGGACACCTCACACATGACCTACCAGATCTAGTAGATGTTTTTCATATGAGAGTGCCAGACCAGAGCAGACAGGGATTGCAATGTGTATGTTGACTTCATCTCTCAAAAAATGGAAAATAAAATAAATTTTAAAACATAAATGAAAAAGAGCTGGAGAGATGGCTTAGCTTTTAAGAAAGCCTAAGGATCTAGGTGCTATTCTCCAGGTCCCGTGTAAGCCAAATACACAAGGTGGCACATATGTCTACAGTTCATTTGCAGTGGTTAGAGGCCCTGGTAAATCCATTTTTTTCTCTCTCTCCCTTTCTCTCTCCTCCCTTTCTCTGTCTCTAATAAAAGCAAGCAAAAAATAATTTAAGCTATTTGTTTCCACGTTATAATCTGATCTTTTTTTCTGTAATGCAAAACCAAAATAACTCCTCCAATTTGTTTTTGAAACTTAAGTTATGTTAATATTTTAATTGGATCCTCCCCATTATCCAAGTATTGTCAGATACTGCAACTTTGTCAAGTATTATGTGGTTGTAATTATTTGGTCTTACAATTTTGCAGTAATAACAAAGATAAATGATATTCTGACAAAATTTAATTATGAAGCTATTAGTCATCTGAAAACAAAATACATTAGATCATACAAACTATTTATTTGCAAATTTTATTCTGTATAATTCTTTTTTTCTTTGTTTGTTTTTTGAGGTAGGGTCTCACTCTAGCCCAGGCTTACCTGGAATTCGCTGTGTAATCTAAGGGTGGCCTCAAACTCACAGTGATCCACCTACCCCTGCCTCCCAAATGCTGGGATTAAAGGTGTGTGCCACTATGCCCAGCTTGTACAATTCTTAATAAAAGATACTTTGTATGAAAAAAAAAAAAACCTGAGAAACCATAGAGGATTTGAGAAAGATGAAGGGCTGAGCCTTGAAGAATCCAAGTTGTTTAAAAGAGAATGCAACATAGAAAAAAATTAGCAATATTCTTTTAAATAAGTGTAGCAGATTGCTTCGGGTTCACTGAGATAAACTTCTAGACCAGTCACAGTTATGGACTAAGGGATATTTATTGAAGCTTACAGAGCCAGGGGAAGTTCCCTAATGGCAGAAGAAGCTACCTCCTTTCACACGCCCTAGGACAGAGAGAGAGAGAGGCCACACTCAAAACCAAAAAGCAAAGCACATTTCATGAGCTCCAGCCAGAACTAGGCACTTTGAATTATCTTTAGGTTAGAATTTTAAACTCACCACCACACTTTAAGATATGCCCAGTGACACCTCCTCCAGCCAGGTGACTGCAGATTCAAACTACAAACTAATAAAACACTGAATATATTGGGAGCTATCTATTCAAATTACCACACCAAATACTCAAGAAATTTAGACAGTATTAGAAGCACTAAAAATCACTCCATCATTGGTGGTGAAGGAGAGCAGAAGGTCCTCTTTACTCTCCATCCTCCTCCAGTCCTCCCTGAGGAATTACCGGCAATGGATAGTTGCTGGAGTGGGAGAAATATTTTCATCAGTTCTATAGTCACTCATAAATTGCACATGTTTTGTAAATACCTTCCCACTATTTTTCATAAAGGCAACCATAATTACGTTCAGTGGGATACACACACACATATACACTAGATTGTCAGTGGGAGGGAAAGTGGGGAAGTGAAGGTACTGGGAGGTGATTATGATAAAAATACATTATAGGCATGTATAAAATTGTTAATTAAATGAAAAAAAATGAACTGGAAAATGAATCCACACATATTGTCTAAGAAATAGTGAAAGTATATTTATTAAATAGAGAGGCTGGTTTATCATCCAGGAACATAATAAATACATATTTCCACGTTAAGTATATTTTACTGGGTGAAGATGGTAAAATTTTATCTGGAAACGTAGCTATGATAACAGTATATGCAATGTGTTTTCGCTTGCCACATGATATCTACCTGACAAGAGGACTCTATTAAATTGAATTAAGTTTCTGCCTTTGGCTTTCTTTGTTGTATTCAGAATCTATCAATGCCAAAAACCTATTAAAGATATGGATACTTCAAAGCTGGAAGATATTTCTAAAATCCAATTATAAAATCAGAACTGAAAATGATTAGGTAATCTCTTCATTCCACATAAAATTCAACAGAAATTTTAAGTTTAGCCAGCTTATTACAAACATCAATTACAAAGGAAGGAAGGGTTTTCACAGGTCTTTTACTGGAAGAAGCATCTGTGTTTGCTCTGATCTGAGAGGGGGTAGAGAGGGTGACTGGTCCCCTAAAGGTGAAAAGTGAAGGAAAATTTGCACTTGCTAGAAATCAAAGATGATCTGATTTCTTATCTCTGTTGCCTAGTGTTCCAGACCTATTTTTCCACATACAACTGAACCCCTCCTGGCTGGGAGGTCTTTCATAAGATTTAAACATTGTGGTTGGTCAAGTTCAGCCCCCAGAACTTGAACTTGATGCCATAGCTAACCTCTTCCTGAGACAGCCCCTAGCTCTAACCAACCAGCTGGCCCTATGGTTCACCTGAGCGGGAAGACTGCCCACCCTCATAATGCCATAAATATCTTTGCAAAGGGAACACAGGATCTCTGATCATTGGGGAATTTCCAGCTGTGGGTGAGTTTTTCCCTTGGCTGGGCCTAGATGCTGGCCCAGGCCCAGCCTGGTACACCCCCAAGCCTTTACTCTCCACATGGGCTCCTTTATGTCTTCCATCTCCCCATGTGGAATTCCTTGAACTTTCTTTTCTCCTTTCTTTCCATGCTTTCTTTCCCAGGCCTTCCATGTGGGAATTTGAGCTATGTGGTTGCCTTTCCTTGGCTTTGAACCTTTCTCAATAAATATAATAATTTAATGATTATCCTTCTCCATCTTCTTATTTATTCAATTCTTTGATTAAAATTAGAAATGAACCTAGGGTGTGGGGTTCAAGGACTTTCCTGAACCTATGGCACCCTGTTAGAGATCCATCATGTAACATGGTTAATACACATTCAATGTAGACCTAATCATCCCAAAAGAAACACAGATTCAGGCTTACGTGAACTATATTGCTATCCACACCATGTCAGAAATAGAATTTTTCATATTGTTTACCATATTTTTAGATAATGTCAAAACTTATCTGTGCAAAGGAAGCTAGCCAGCATTACATAAAAATCTGAATGTCATGTCATATATGGAGTAGTTGAGAAAACCTACTTTGCATCACCAAAATTGTGGCATATTTACTATTTTTCTATGAATAGGTCTCACATTCATAAACAAGAGTTGTCCATGGTACAAACACTGCTAGTAACATAGTACAAATGAAAACTGAAGATTTTTTTTATGGGCCAATATTAATATGCCTGGCTGTAAAAGACCCTTATAACCCTGGTTAAAGCTTTGTAGGAGAGGACCAAGCTGAATTCTGTGTAATGTTGCAGCTCAAGAACAGCCTTGCATTCAGAGCACTGCCCTGTTCCAAGATGTGGGGTGGTCTCTTGGGTGCTGCCTGACATCCTCCTCATAGGCAGGGAAGGTGGGGATGGGTCCACCTCCTTCTGGTTGCTGAGGTCTTCCATTCCTTCCAGATGCTTTGGTGACTTTTTAAGGAGTTTGTAAAGTACATTTTCCCATGTTATTTAACCATAAAGTTTCACAGAATATCCCTTTAAAAACCTTAAACAAGTCAAAACTTCACTGAAGAAGAAATTGTAATTATAGAAGAGGTAGCAAAGTTGTTCTATGCCTGCATTCTTCCTAAGAGAGAATAGGTAGACAGTTTGGGGTTCAATGTTTCTATTGTATTGAAATGAAATTTGAGTGTATCAGAAGACCAGATGTAAGGATATGATGTTAGAAATCAGTGTCAACACTTGAATTAGTAAAGATAAAAAAAAAAAAACAGAAGCTGAAAACACTATCCACTATAATATAGGATAGAAGCCTCTAGAGATCTCTCCCTCTAGACATAAGAAAGCCTTGATACATGTGATTTCTTCCTTCCAATTGTGTTTTGAGGAAAGCTAAGTAACTGCTTGTATTCCAACTCTGGATGATAATGAAGTCATTTCTCTTTAAATACTAGCACTGTCTTCTTACCTGTTTTTTAAGGTCCCACTCTTGATTCTCTGTTTTTTTTCTGATCCTTCTCAAGTGTATGGCCAGAGCAAATTTTGAAAGCTTTAAACCATATAATACCTCATTCTTGTTCCATTAAGTTCTAGCTACCCGGGATGTGTCTAAATATCACTTCTCCAGACATTCTTTCCTTACCACATTCCACTCCACTACCTAGCCCACATTATTCTCTACTATTTTATCCTGTTTTATTTTTACAACATGTATTTGATATGTTTTTGATCCATCTCTCACAATAGTATCTAAGCCCCAAAGAGAAGGGAACTTTGATTACTTTTATTCCCTGTAAAATGGTGCCTAAAACGTAGAATGCTAAATATTTCTATCAATTATGTTGTGGTGGTTTGAATGTCTGGCCCCCTAGACTCAGGTGTTTTTGATTAAGAATTTACCTTGCAATTTGAGTCTCCAGTGGGCACAGCTCAGATGGGGAAGAGGTATAACTAGGGGGTGGATTTAGTAGTCCACCCCAATAGGTGTGAAAGGAAATTTTGATAGTTCTGTTTGTTGGTGTTTGCTGGCTGCTTAGTGATGTTTCTTTGCTTGGATCTATGGAAGTAAGCCAGCTTCTTCCACCATTAATGGTGTGCTCCTGTAAATTGAAAGCCTTAAAAAAAAAGAAAAGAAAAGAAAAACAAACCATTTTCTTTCCCTAAGCTGCTTCTGCTTGGGTGCTTTTCCCCCCAGCAACTAGAATCTGACTGCAACATATTTTATGATTGCTTTTCTAAAAAGTAATTTATTATCATTATTTTATTATTTTATATAGCTGTAAAACCACCATAATGATACTGTTCTAACTTGATTAATATCACTGTTATGAATCAAAAATACAAAATTATGAGTTTTTAAGTCATTTTTAAAAGTAGCTAGTATGACATGATGATACAGAATATAAAAGGGGAGCTATTTACAACCGTTATTGCAACAAGTTACCAAGGTAACTCTAGTGTGGCTAAAGTATTTTATCACTTTAATAATTGTATAGATTTTCAGTAAGCAGCACACAAGACATATTAAGTAAGATGTATCATTGTGCAAATTACTTTAGCCTAGAAACCAAGCTGCAGAGTACATATTTATAAGAGGTGTTTTTCAAGGACATTACCTCATAAGAATGAAAGACTAAACCTGCCTAAATATTAATAAATATGCCATTCATAGTACAAAGCCATATTTGAAACCTTGTCTTTACAATTTCATAAACTGAATAATGTACAAATTAATAATTTGATGCAGAATTTTTCTTAATGTACTATGTCAAGACTAAAAGCTTTCAAAATAACATTATGGATAATTGTTTACACCTACCTAAGACAAAAAGAGCTTTGCATATGGTGGGCACTATTATTAGCCATGCTATATATGCAGTATTGAAACACAGCAAAGAGGCAAACCCAAACCCACACTTTTTTCAAAGAATCCCACTACTTCAAAATGGAGTAAGTTACAAAATTGAAGGCTTCTTATGCCCACATCTCTGCTTCTAATTGCTATGTTAGCCTGTTACTTTTCTATGCACTTTTTTTTTATCAGACCAAAATACAACTTCATTTTGATTATTTAGTATGTGAGTTACTAGAGTTACCAGTACTTGAGCTACAAAAATATTCAACTTAACTTTTTATCTTAAAAATATTTTTATTTATTTATTTATGAAAGAGAGAGAGAGAGACAGAAAAAGAGAGAGAGAATGGGCACACCAGGGCCTCTAGCCATTGCAAATGATATCCAGACACATGTGCCGCCTTGTGCATCTGGCTTATGTTGGTACTGGGAAATCAAACATGGGTCCTTAGCCTTTGCAGGAAAGTGCCCTAAGCATTAAGCCATCTCTCCAGCCCTCAAATTGACTCTTAACATAATAAGATAATGATTTTAAGATTCAGAGAAAGGTCAGAGGAATTTGAATGGCACAGTAAAGGGCACATTATGACTTTGCCATCCACTGTTAACCAAGGTGTTTTTGGTGTCTGACATGAGGTGTTAACTGCCATTTGATGACTGATTTGACAGACAGCAGCAGTTAGCTTGTTCAACTTCTTAAGCCCCACGCATCACTGATGTCCATGTTCAGTCAGATGAAAATATAGAAAGTGTATGTCTCTAATAGGTCTTACACTACCAAACACAGCTGTGAAGTAAATACTGCTGTGTGGGCTCTGCCCAAGATCATCTAGGTACCAGTTTGACTTAATGGACACTCAAGGAGACAGGAAATAATTACTAAAAAAGCTCAAGCCAAGGATTTAGATCATTTATCTTCCATCCCAATTTCCTTCCAAAGAATCGGTTAAAACAACCACAGCAACAGCAGCAGTATCATTTATCTTATTGATGATAACAAAATCTAGGACGTGGGCAAATGTAATATTTAGATTAGGGCTGAAATTTCTTTTCTTTTCTTTTTTCTTGGTTTTTCAAAGTAGGGTCTCATTCTAGCCCAGGCTAACCTGGAATTCACTAAGTAGTCTCAGGGTGGCCTCAAACTCAAGGTGATCCTCCTACCTCTTCCTCCCTAGTGCTGGGATTAAAGGTGTGTGCCACCACTCTTTTTTGGTTTGAAATTTCTTAAAGTGACAGTTGATTAGCCTCACTCTTGTCAGTTTGTTGTAACTGATATTTTATTCCCCAACAAGAGATCACTATCTAAAAACCTAAAGGTATAAACACAAAATTTTCATTTCAGGTGAAAAGCTTCTAGAATGCACTATGTGCAGCATTTTCTGCAGTTGTCAATGTGCCTATAATATCTACGATGTCGAAATAACTGTATTGTAATCATTTGTTGCCCAGCATATGGTATTTTTTTTTTAGCAAAATCCATGTTTTCTTTTGGATCTTTGGAATGTTACTGAACACTTAGGTACATAATCCCATCACCTTAATTTCCCTATATTTCAAAAGAACTATGAAGAAAAAATTGCTAAAGGAAATAGATTTATTTATAGTTTGATCAAATGGACAAAGTAAGGGGTAAACAAAGCCTAATTTCCTTCACACCATTCCTTTAGCCACCTTAAAATTTATGGAGAACAATGAGACAAAGGGTAGAGTGCATACAAATTTAGCTGTCAGGTTAATCAGTCTTTCCTGGGGTACATGAATACCCCTAGTTTTCCTCCATTCTCTATTACAAAGACAGTTTTTAATATAAGTCTGGACTAAGGAAAATGAAGTCCTAAGTCCTCCATTTTTAAAAGAGAAGGTCTCCAAGATTTTGTGGGATGGATGTAATATAACCATCCACTCTGGGAATGGCAGTGTTTCTTTCCTAAATCCATTTTTTTCATGGCTGCACAATGGGAGATTTCTGAACTTTTGTTTGGAAGACAACTTCAGCTAGAATTCATGTGAGTCTATTAAACATATTAATTCTGAAAGTGCAAAAAGGTCCTTGTCTGATATTAAAGGGAGTGATATAAGCAATTCCCACCAGGGCTTTTTTTCAAAGGCTCTTGGTTATGCACAAAGCTAATATTTTTAATCCATATTTTTACTGTGAACATAAGTTAAGTGGAAAAACTTAGGCTGAATTCAGATATTCTGATTAGCATGCCTATGCATCTATTCAATGGCATTATAGTTCCTAAAACAGTCACTTAAGCAGTCTCCTTTTGTCCAGAGAAGTCATTGGATTTAAGGGACAACTGATTAATCAATTTAATTGTGTTTGTTACAGAAGATACATGATAAATATGTCTCATGATTAAGGGTATAAAAGTAAATGGAGTCTCAGATTAGTAATAAACTATGGCATTTCATCACCCATTGTCTCAGGATTCTCCCTTTCAAGATAAGGAAGGAGGAAGACGTGACCTCCAAAAATCAGTGGTCTGTTTTGAACATTATGGAATCATCCATCATAACATAATCTTGAAATATTGTGTTTATAATATGAGAATGTCTTTTAATGTTAGGTAAGCTAAAGAAAAGCTTCTGATCATTAGATATTTTACTTTCCCAGGACATCCTTTCATGTTCATAGAATGTTCAGTGTTATAACTAGTTTAACCAGTTCTACTAAATTACATAATTTTTTCATAATAGCTATAGTTGTTTCCTTACAGAGATGATTAACATAACATTGGTATGAGAATTAACTAACTACTTTTAATATTTTATATAAATTTTGATAACATAACTTTATTATGGCCAAGCACAAATTGATATTTGAATTTTAAAATTCATCTCAAAGCACATTGAAGTATTTAATCCATTGGGAAATTATAAATAGCTTCTATGTACCTTCCCCATAATGCATAAATTCCAACCATGCTTTTTCCACTTTGATAATGCCAATGCTTTTCATAAAATTTTTGAAGAACAAAGTTTCTTTTCCTGAGGACTTTTAAGAAAGGACTATTCACTTAATGTACTTGTTTTACCCTCATATTATATTGTTGACCAGAAAGAATAGCTCTGGCTATTTCATTTTTTTAATACTTAGAATCACCTAGTTGTAGTAGGACAATGTATAGAAGCAATGCTTTGGTTTAGAAGAGAGAACTTAATAAACAGAGACATCCTGAATTTGATATCATGTATGAACTTTATGAACCTTTCTTTAGATGCATATGTAAAATGCTATTAGCACTCTAGAGTTTACAGGGCTATTCTGTGTGCTAAGTAGGAAAATTTATAATTCATACATAGAGCAAAGCTATCTATTATACTAAGTGATTCTTAATATGGATAAAATAAGTATAAACAGGACACGAGGACCTTCTTTAAAAGCACCTCTTTACATATGGCTATCATCCACAATGAGCTCTTGATTCAGAGACACTTACAAGGTTTCCCAAATGAAGACAGATTTCTGTCACAGTACTTGTTGACCCACCAAAGGTTAGTGACAAGACCCTACTACTGAAGACACCACATGCTGTTGGTATGGAACATGGAGTGACATGGCCAGAAGCTGGAAGAGAGTCAGTCCCCATTAGCTTGTCTAGTACCAGAAGGTGCTGCATGAGTGACTGGGAGAAAATAATCTGTCCACAGAACTCCTGGTCTAAACGACTCAGCAGCAAATAACCTGTAGTGATGCTCACACAAGTGCAATAGTGGCACACAGCCATGTTGGGAAACCAATGGTTCTTGGTTTGGCTAATGGATCTGCTCAGTGGAACAGAACCCAAAGCTGGAGCTGGAAATCAAGTCAGAACCAAAATGAGTCTGCTCTCCATTACCAAGCTCCCACCAATCACTATAGGAGCTGTAAGAGGGCCTACACCTATTAAATTCTCTCTAAAAAACGAAGGTTATCCCATTTATTTGGTACTAACTTCACTCTCCATTGGAGAATTTGCTTCTTTTTTTCAGATGGATGCAGATTCTAAGGAGAGAACCAGCCCATCACACCTCCAAAGGGCCCCAGCTGAACCTAAGAATAATTGGGGGAATGGGAAATAGTGCTGCTTTCATGGTGAACCTGGTACCAGCACAAAGGTGAAGGAGGCAGACACAGAGAACACTCAACTCCTACCAAACCAGATATCCAAAGACACTGAGGCTCTCAAGACCTCATCACTGAAGCAGACCTAAAATGAACTTGACATGGCTCAGGTAAATTTGTGGAAGAGGAGGCAGAAATAATGTCAGAGTCACACGTTGGGTCATTATACACAGAGGTTTTGCCTCTTAGCCATAAGTAATGGCTAACCCCACAATGTATATCCCATATTACCCAATGAGAAGGCTCCCTATGGAGGGGGGAGGATGGGAAGAGGCTAACGATGGTACCAACTTGACTGTATACACTGAGTGCAAAACTAATAATAAAAAAGCACCTGTTAATATGAAGAAATTTAAATACAGTTTACCAGCCACATACCTTTTCCTAATAACATGAGTGGCTATCACAATAAAGCAAGATAAGCATGTCATTATTGTATGCAAAGTTATCCATGTAGGCCAGAGTGGCCTCAAATTCACTATGTGGCTGAGGCTGGCTTTAAATTCCTGATCCTCCTTGCCTCTGCTGTACTGGTATTGCAGATTTGTAATACCACACCTGGAACCAATTTTTTTCTTTATGATAATTATCACCCAGGTTGTATTGCATGACAGAATTGGGATCTAAATGTCAAGTGGAGACAAGTTCAATATTGTGGCAACAGGCACACACACACACACACACACACACACACACACACACACACACACACCATAATATTCAATTCTGATTTGTAGAAATAGCAGATATCCAGAGTGTAAAGCCTCTGACTACGTACAACCAAAGTTACCAACTTAGCACCAATAAACCTACAGCTGGAAACAGAGGAGTGAGGGAGAGACAGTAAACAATCAACCACTCAGGCAGTGTGAGCCAGCTCCTGTATGCCTTTAATTGAAGGAAACATTAGAAGCCTCAGAAGTGATATAAATTAATTGAAGGTGAGTAAGCAAATATAAGATTTCAGTAACCAGTTGGTGAATACAAGAATGAATTTCAAGAAGCATCAAGAAAATCAGAAGTTGACCCAGAATCGTACCTCAAGAAAGAGATGGACATGATCCAAGATAACACAACAGAAAACAAAAATCAAATAGAACTTACAAATTTCTCTAGAATTCTTTACTAACAGAGTTATACATATGGAAGATAGAGCCTCTGAGCTGGAAGACAAGACAGAAGAAAATTACTGGGAGGCCAAAAACTTTCTTAAGTTCAAAACATCATGTTAACACAAGATGAGAGAACTGTGGGATACCCTAAAACTACCAAACAACCAGATCATGGGTATACCAGAAAGAGAGAAAATTCAGAGGCATAGAGAACATATTCAAAAAAATTATTGAAGAAAAATTTTTGAATCCCTTCAAAGAGAGGCTCATCATGATACAAGAAACCACAGAAAACCAAACAGACAGGACCAAACAAGACACTCTCCAAGGCACATCACAGTTAAAAGTCTTAGCAATAAAAAAAGGGAGATAGTGCTAAAAAGAAGCAAGAGAGGAATAATTCACTACATACAAAGGCAATCCCATCAGAATTATGTCAAATTTCTCAATGGAAACCTTGAAAGCCAGAGGCCCTGGAATGGAACACTTCAAAGTCTAAAAAACTATGGCAACCAACCCAAGCTACTCTACCAGCAAAAGTAACCCCCATAACAGATGGTGAAAATAAAACTTTCCATGAAAATAGTCAAGTCTATGATTATATGTACACAGAGCCAAACCTACAGAGAATACTTCAAGGAATACTCCACAGAAGAGTCAAACAACCAAGTTCAAGAGCCTACGTGAAGAAGATTATAATATCCAAAACTAGACCAGGCTCAAAAAAGTACAAAACACAAGAAAGCACCAAACCCCATAAAGCACCCCATCATGGCAGGCTTTAAGTCAAACCTCACAGTTATAATCTGAAATATTAACAGTCTTAACTCATTCATCAAAAGACACAAGTTAAGAGTGTAGATCAAACAAATGAAACTTTCTCTCTGCTTTCTTCAAGAAACCCACCTCACTACTAAAGACAGACGCCTCCTCATGGTGAAAGGATGGAAAATGATATTTCAAGCAAATGGAAATAAGAAACAAGCAGGAGTTTCTATATTAATATCTGATAAAATATACTATAAGCCAAAAGTAATCCAAAAGGACAAAGAAACCCACTTCTTACTCACCAAGGGAACATCCAACATAAGAACATCACATTCATAAAGTTATATGTGACAAATGTAGTGCACTACAATGTACAAAACCAAATGTACTTGACAATAAATCAGAAATAAACTCCAACTTCAACATTGTTGGAGATTTCAGTACTCTACTTTCATCAATAGACAGATCATCCAAGCATAAAATCAACAGGGAAATAATAGAGCTAAACAACACCATAGATCAACTAGGTTTAACAGATACTGACAGAGCATTCTACCCCAGCTGTACAAAATACATATTCTTTTCAGCAGCCCATGGAAGTTTCTACAATGTAGACCATATATTATTAGGCCATAAATAATACCTCCCTTTAGGAAAATTGAAGTAATTTCCTGCATCATATCAGATCACAATTCTTTAAAGCTAGAAATTAAAAACAAGAGACACAACAGGACCTCCATCAGCTCCTGGAGACTGAACAACACACTTATAAACAATGAATGGGTTATGGAAGAAATAAAAAAAGAAATTGTAAAATTCCTAGAATTAAATGATAATGAAAACACAACTTACCAGAACTTATTGGGCACAATGAAGGCACTCCTAAGGAAAAAGTTCACAGTGCTATGTCTCCATAACAAAGACAGAGAGATCCCAAATTAATAACATAACTTTATACCTAAATGCATTGGGAAAACAAGATGAATCCAACCCTAAGAACTCCAGACAGAAAGAAACAATCACATCAGAACAGAAATTTATGGATTGGAAACTAAGCAAACAATTTAAAAATTTCATGAAATGAAGAGCTGATACTTTGAAAAAATAAGTAAACATTGATAAGCCCCTGGCCAATTTGATCAAGTGAGAAACAAAACAAAATAGAAGTATGAAATTAATAAAATTGGAAGTAAAAAAGGAATGATCACAGCAGACATCAATGAAATTGGAAGAATCATCAGGGCACACTCACAAAATCCCTATTCCACAAAAGTTGATAATATGGAAGAAATGGTTGAATTCCTAGCCACCTACTACCAACTATGGTTATTTGAGTCAGTTGTCCCCCATAAACTTAGGTGTTCTAAATGCTAGGTTCCCAGCTGATGGATATTTAAGAATTAATGCCTCCTGTAGGGAGTGTATTGTTGGGGGCGGGCTTATGGATGTTATAGCCGGTTTGCCCTTGCCAGTGTTTGGCACACTCTCCTGTTGCTATTGTCCACCTTAATGTTGGTCAGTGGGTGATGTCCACTCTCTGCTTATGCCATCATTTTCTCTGCCATCATGGAGGAGTTTCCCCCTAGAGCCTAGTAAACCAAAATAAACCTCTTTTTTTCCCACAAGCTGCTCTTGGTTGGGTGATTTCTACCAGCAATGTGAATCTGACTACAAATGACCAAAACTAAACTCAGAGCAGAAATAACTTTCTAAACAAACCTACCACATCCATGGAGATGGAAAAGGTAATCTAAAACCTCCCAAACAAGAAAAGTCCTGGACTGAATGGATTCTCAACCAAATTCTATCAAATCCATCAAATTTACTAAAGAACTGAAACCAATTTTTCTCAAACTGTTTAGCTTAATTGGGAACAGGGAATGCTTCCCATCTACTTTCATGAAGCTAGCATCACCCTAATACAAAAACCATACAAAGATACAAGAAAAGAAAACTATAGGCCTATATCACTGATGAATTTAGATACAAATATCCTGAACAAAATTCTTGCAAACTGATTTCAGTAATACATCAAAAGAAACACATTATCCACCTTGATCAAGTAGACTTCATCCTAGTGATGCAGGGATAGTTCAACATACACAAATCAATCAACTTAATACACCACATAAATAAACAACCATATAATCATCTCAACTGATGCAGAGCATGCTTTTGACAAAATACAACATCACTTCATGTTCAAAATGCTGGAAAAAAATAGGCATGGAAAGTTTACATTTCAACACAATAATGGCTATATATAGCACTTATAGCCCAAATAATACTTAATGGTGAAAGACTCAAGGAGTATCCATTGAGATCAGGAACAATACATGGGTGCCCACTATCACTACTGCTCTTCAACACAGTACTAGAAGTCTTAGCCCAAGTGATAAAACAGGAAGTAAATAAAAGGGATACAAAGTAGAAAAGAAAGTCAAGTTAGCCCTATTTGCAGATGACATGATCCTATAGGTAAGGGATTCGAAAGTCTTCATCTCAAAACTTCTAGAGGTGATTAATTACTTCAGTGACGTGGAAGGATATGTAATCAATGCACAAAATCAGTAACCATTTTATAAGCAAAGGACAGTGAGGCTGTCCCATTTTCAAATGCAGCATAAAAATTAAATACCTTGGAATAAAAGTAACCAAGGGTATGAATGACCTATATAATGAAAGCATTCAAAAACTTAAGAAAGAAATTGAGGAGGACTTGAGAAAATGGAAAGACTTCACATGCTCTTGGATAGGTAGAATTAATATCATGAAAATGGCATTTCTACCAAAAGCAATATACAGATTTAATGCAATACCAATAAAATTTCCACCATCATTTTTCACAGAGATGGAAAAAACGATCTCAAAATTCATATGGTATGGCAGCATGCCTTGGATATCCAAACATATCTTCAGCAAAAGAAACACCTCTGGAGGTATCACCCTACCTGATCTAAAGCTATATTACAAAGCCACCATAACAAAAACAGCATGGTACTGGCATCAAAATCAGAAACATAGACCAATGGAACAGCTACTTGATCTTTGACAAAGGTGCCAATAAAGTATATAGGAAAATGGATAGAATCTTCAACAAATTGTGCTGGACAAATTGGATAACCACATGTAGAAAACTGAAACTAAAATCACTCATCTCACCATACACAAAAATCAAGTCCAAATTGATTAAGGACCTCAATATAAAACCTGAAATTCTTCTTCTACTGGAAGAAAAACAATATGAGGCACTCTCCACTATATAGGAATGGGGAAAGACTTCCTAAACAAAACTGCAGTAGCCCAGAAAAGTAAGCAATCACTCAACTGATGGGATATCATCTATGAAACTAAAAAGCTTTTGCACAGACAAAATACAACAAGCAGAGCCAATATATTACCCACTGAATGCATAAAAGTCTTCACCAGCCATACCACTGACAGATGCCTAATATCTAAAATCTATAAATACCTCAAAAAACTAAACAATAGAGCTGGTATGGTGACACCTGCCTTTAGTCCCAGCACTAAAGGGAGGCAGAGGTAGGAGGATCACTGTGATTTCAAGGCCACCCTGAGACTGTGGATTCTAGGTCAGTTTGGGCTATAGTGAGACCCTACCTCAATAAACAAACAACAACAAAAAAAAAAATTAAGAACATTTTGAACCAATGCTTTCAGATAATACTTGAAATTCTTGATTAACTAAAACTGTCATTATCAAAATAACCACCATATAGATACAGAGTGATGATAAGTGTTATGCTAGTCAAAACACTAGCATCAGGGGACTCTGGTTCTGAGGTTGGTTCTGATGCTGTCACTAACTAGCTATGTGATAAAATTGGGACCTTGCCTCTCATGCTCCCTTATACTTGTTAACAATGGCGGGATGGGAGTCTATCTCATTCAAGTGTTCTTTCCTATTAAAACCTCTTGAATTTATAATTCATGATATTTACTGACAAGTGACTTCTTTCAACTTTTAGAATTGAGAGTAAAAACTTTATTCCCCTATTCTTTTCAATGTACTAATGATGTAATATTGAAGTATACCTAAGTTCATAAATTATATAAAGTATGTTATATAACAGATTTAGCTCAAAAGATTCCCATTCAATGTACTTTCTGCTTAAGAATTAGTTACTGGGCTGGAGAGATGGCTTAGTGGTTAAGCGCTTGCCTGTGAAGCCTAAGGACCCCGGTTCGAGGCTCGGTTCCCCAGGTCCCACGTTAGCCAGATGCACAAGGGGGCGCATGTGTCTGGAGTTTGTTTGCAGGGGCTGGAAGCCCTGGTGCGCCCATTCTCTCCCTCTCCCTCTATCTGTCTTTCTCTCTGTGTCTGTCACTCTCAAATAAATAAATAAAAAATGAACAAAAAATATTTAAAAAAAAAGAATTAGTACTAAAATGCCTTAATCTACTACAGACTGAATTTTGTCCTTCCTCCACCCAAACATGAGATATATCTATGATAGATGTTTTAGATAGGTAGATAGGTAGGTGGATAGATGATAGATAGATAGATAGATAGATAGATAGATAGATAGATAGATAGATGATAGATAGATAGGTAGATAATAGATAGATAGGCAGATATCTGCTAACTCCTAACATCATTGTACTTGAAGAAAAGACTTGGGAGACATAAAGATTCAAATGAGGTTGTTTAAACGGGAAAACCTAAATTTACAGGCATGGCACTGTGATAAGAAAAGAAAGAAGTGCTGGGGAGATGGCTCAGTAGACAAAGTACTTGCTATGCAAGACTGAGTAACAAAGATCAGATACCTACGCCCCACATAAGGGCTGGAGAGAGGGCTCAGCAATTAAGGCACTTGCCTGTAAAGCCTAAGGACCCAGGTTTGATTTCCCAGTACCAATGTAAAACACGTGCATATGGTAGTGGATACATCTGGAGTTTCTTTGCAGTGTCTAGAGGCCTTGGCCCAACCATTCTCTCTCTCTCTCCCCCCACTTCTCTCTCTCTCTCTCTTTCTCATGAATAAATAAAAATAAAATATTTTAAAAGCCAGATGCTGTGGCAGGATTTTGTAATCCTAGTGTGGCAATGACAAGATGGAAAGCAGAGACACCTTCCTTTCAGTGCTTCCATTTGAAAGATCATGAAGCTGCAGACAAATCTGTTCTCATTATTATTTTAACAATTAAACATCTACTCTATTATTAATAGCTTATGTAATTTTCTATTTGTACCTTAAAAATGAATATAGGCATGGGAAATGAATATCCTTCTTTCTCTTTTCCTCACAGTCAATTCTGAAAGGTGTGTCATGTGTAGCATGGCTAATTCCACGAACTAAACTACCCTCAACTCTCCTCAGTTTTTCTGTACTCTTCTAATTCAGGTCTCATAGCTATCACAACACTTTATTGTTGCACTCTGACATTTTTTAAGATCCCTCAAGTTTACTTCAAAATGGTACGACAATGAGATTTTTTTTTAAATGCATGTGTGTATGTGGGTGTATTTGTTGGGGTGGGGCATGCATGCACATGTGAATGTAGAGGCTGTAGGACAACTTCAGGGAGTCATTCATCTGAGGCAAAGTCCACTTTTTTTGAGGAAGCAACACTAATTTTCCTGGAGATCACCATTTAGGTAGGCTGGTTGGCTAGTAAACTCACGGATATGCTTATTTCCACCTCCCTAGTGCTGGGATTATAAGTATGTGTCAGCATATCTAGCATTTTTGCATGCATTCTGAGGATCAAATTTAGCTCCTCATTCTTGCAAGTCAAGCACTGTACCAACTGAATTATCTTTGCCCCAACTCAACAAAGTGAGAGTCTTAATATGCATGTGTTATGATTAAAATTTATCAGTGATTGCCAGGAAGTTATGGCATTAAATATTTCAAACTTTTGTATACATTAAAGCTCCTTCATGGTAAATACATAATTCCTTATCTTTATTTATATCTATTATTGTTTATAAACAATAATCTTCCCAAGTTTTCCCAAACATCTTTTTAAATAATTACATTTAAGTAACAATATGCATGTGAGATGTTGCCCTAAGAGTTTATGTATTTTATTGACATTAATGCAATAACAATATTAGTCCTGAAAAACCCACAAGGAAAGTGCAATTACCATCTGGGTTTCTTTGATTCATGCCAGTGCTGACAGAAAGATTAATAATGTGTCCCACTTCAAGGAAAGCAGTGTTAATGTTGGAAATATAACTCAGGCATACAAGAACTGGAATTGCTCTCTCAGTGACATGCCAACTATTTCCTTTGTGATGTCTTCTCTGAATTTGTAAAAAAAAATTAGCTACTTCTTTCTTCTGTGCCTCCATGCATATTACTCTATTCTATATTTACTATTCTATTATTTATTCCACTTTAAGGTTATTTAGTTCTTCTTCATTAAATTAAAAATTTATTGAAATAGAGATGATCAGCTTTCATTGCTTTGTCCTTTAGCAGTGCCCGGTATGCAGTAACTATTTATATTAATTAATTGATTACTTAATTAATTCATTTTAAAGTATTAGGAATAGAACTTAGGGCTTCACACGTGCTACTTAAACACAGTATCACTGAGCCCTTACAAAGCTTATGCTTAATGAGTTGTTAAATAATTTTCAAAAATCTGTAAGTATTTCATTTTTGGGAAAAAATTGTAATCCTAACACAGAAACCATTATATGTCTTATCAAATTTTTCTGTTTTGATTTCTATATGGTTTAAGGAAATAAATAGTACAATAATATAAAGCAAAATATATCAATTACAGTTGGTTTTATCAATTAAAATCTAGTCATGGAATTAAATAAAATAAATCTTTATATTTATGAACCATAGTCTTTTTAAAAGGATGGAATATTTCCATTATCTTGAAGATATTCAAATATGACCTAAAATAAGTGGTATGAGTGGCAAGATGTTAAAATTAGCATTCTCATAATTAGCTTTTTTTGACATTGCATATGGCTATAAAATTAATATCCCAAACACTAATTTAAAGTTCAGGCAACTTTAAAAAGTAAAAACTAATATCTTCAAACAAGCTAAATTATGTTCTACTGTATTATTCACAAGTCTAGGAGACAGAACTCAATACTGAAGCCTTTATTGCTATACTTAATAGAGGACTGTGCCCTGCCAGCAGTAAGTCAAGATCTGACTTGACTCCACCTGATACTTCTCTTCCTTTGATCTAAACATTTATCCATTCACATTTATTTAATCCTACCTGAAAAAGAACTGTGCTTTCAAGTTTGCAATGAGGATCTTGCTTATATAAGTATAAGTTATACAGAGAACAAACTGTTTGCAAGGACTTTCATGCACTTAAGGAGATTTTCCCATTCATGAACAAATCCTCTGAAGAACAAAAATAATCAAGGGTCTGCCACATGTTCTTTGATAGCAACACATAAAAACAAAAAGAAGATTTAAACAAATCTGAGTAAATAAAGGTAGTCAAAGTTTAGGATTTTTTTTTTTTTATGTCAGTGGGTACAATTAAGACCAGTTGATTGAATGAGATAATGTCTTACCAATCTCCTGAGATTTCATTCCGTGTTTCTCTCCTGTTCATGAATAAAAGAGAAACGATGACCATAAAATATGTTTTAAGTAAAAATCAATAAACATGAATATCAAAAATGTTCTACTGGCTAAGGAGATATCTCAGCGGCCTAAACCACTTGCTGGCTTAAGTCTGCAATGTCTGGTTCAAACCTCTAGCAGCCAGATTCACAATGTGGTGCATATGTCTGGGGAGTTCATTTGCAGTGGCAGGTGTCCCTAGTGTACCAATTCATAGTCTTTCTTTCTTTCTCTCTCTCTTTCATACATAAATACATTTCTGTCAAATAAAAAAGAAAGAATACTCCAAAATCATGTAGAACTGTGTTGAAGTTTTTCCCTCATGCCTTTCATGTGTCACTTAACGATGGGGATATGGCAGAGAAATGTGTTATAACATGAATTTGTCATTGTGTGAAGATCAGAGTACACTTATACAAAACTAGATGGTAGAGATCAGTCACTTGAGGTGACTTTGTGATACATTTAAGGACAATACACTAGATGACTTGAGAGAATGTTTCCAGCACAACATATCACACTGTCTTATAGTGAACCTAGTTTTTAGGATTACATTATAAAGTAACAATGAAGAGTATTATATAGTATAGTAAATATATGGCACAGTATCCACAGTTTACCATCATTTTCAAGTATTATGCATAATTGTATGTGCTATCCTTTTCTGTGTCTAGTGGTATAGTGGGTTTGTTTGCACTATCACCATAAATATGAGTAATGCCTCCTCTTAGGATGATATGGTAACAATGAGAGCAGTAGGAAATAAGAATTTTTGGGTTGCACTATAATTCTATAGGGCGATCATTGTATATTTGGCACATCATTAACAAAAACATTAAGTGGTGCATGACTGTAATTATTCTTTTTTATAATTTTATTGTTTTACATATTTAGAATATACAATATGATTGCATACATAGTTAAATCATTACTATAGTTAAAAATTATCATTACCTATTATCTTGTCACAGTGGCTGTTGTTTTGGGAGTTATTCTTGCAAAAACTACTTCCTTTATGTTTTGCCTTGTATTCTAAATTAAAAAAAAAGCCACTTCTAAATGTTTAATATGTAAGCTAATGCATAACCTGTCTTCACATTTACAAAACCCAGAACATTAAGGTTTTATTTTTTTACCTTAATAGCATCATAAATGTCCCTATTCATTCTTTAGTCCTACCAATTAACATGTAAATACTATAGAAAATAAACACCATATAGGGATGGAAAGATGGATTAGTGGTTAAGGCACATGTCTGTGAAACCTAAGGACCCAGGTTTGATTCTGTAGGTCCCATGTAAACCAGATGCACATAGTGGTGCATGCATGTGGAGTTCCTTTGCAGTGGCCGGAGGCCCTGGCAAGCCCATTCTCTCTCTGTCTCTAACAAATAAAAATGAATCTTAAAAAGTTAAAAAAAAAAAGAGAAAAGAAAATAAACACCATGTAAATTGCTGCTATGTTTAAATTGTAGAATAGTAATTACTTTTTTTAGAATTTTAGGAATAAGCACTGGAGGATAGAGGTCCATTGCAGTATTCCAGCCAGAGAGATAAAAGGTACATGCTCTGAATGATGGGACTCTGCTTACCATGCAGCTGTCCCACCCATTATCCACTGTTCTTTCGTTCACTATACAAGTCTTTTTTTTACCTGTGTTTCCCAAGATGGTCTTTTGGGAAGATGATAACTATTCCTCTATTTTCTCAGGTGCTGGTCATTGAATAAACTAGATTTTCTTCCTATCAACTTTCATCATTCAAGTATTCAAACAAATGGACTTGGGTATAGCAACAGTATTTTATGCTTTGTGTGTGTGTGTGTGTGTGTGTGTGTGTGTGTGTGTGTGTGTTAAGGAAATTTAAAAGACCCCTTTAAAAACATTCTCAGTATATTACACAATAGTATTAACTATAGCCTACAATCTGTACATGAGATATCTAGACATATATACAAGTTGTACTTTATGATTATTTCTCCTTATTTCCCCCTTTGCCCCTAAACCTTCAGAATTAAAAGAGATATTGCAAGCTATAACAACATGAATGAATATGAAGGTTATTATGAAATAAGAAATAAAGCCAAAGACTGAACAATATTGAATTATATTTATATGTGGAATATTAAAAATATCACCAAATTTTTGTACTGGATAAAGAACCTCAAAGTAGTCATATGAGGGGAAAATAAATGGTAAAGTGAATTTGGCATTGGAAAACTCATGGTGTACTCACTAACTGTACTGCTAAAGGCCAAGAAGATGATGGAAAATGGCTTTGATGTTCTAAGAATCATACACACTCACAGACATGTTTTATATTCTCATTTTCTATCTGCATAGGTTTATTTTTTATTTTAAAATATTTTTAGTGTTGGTGCTACAGACTGTTTTCATTTATTTATTCATTCATTCATTCATTTGCATGTGTGTCTGTGTGCTTGTATATGCCAGAGTCTCTTTCTACTGCAAACAAATGTACATCTGGACTTAGGTGGTTAGCAGATGAGTTGAACCCATGCTGGTAAACTTCATATGCAAGTGCCTTTAACCCTTCAGCCATCTTCCCAGCCCCCTTATTTGCATTTTCATTTTTTATTTATTTTATTTATTTATTTATTCTTTTAAATATTTTGTGTGTTTGTAAATGGGGGCAGGGGTGCGGAGAAAGCATGAATGGGAGTGCCGGGGTCTCTTGCCATTGCAAACAAACTCCAGATGCATATGCTACTTTCTCTTGGTGCCTCTGGATTTATGTGGGTACCGGGAAATTGAACCTGGGCTACCAGACTTTGCAAGCAAGCACCTTTAACCACTAAGCAATCTCTCTAGCCCTGCATTTTTAAAATTAAAAAAAGTTAGCATAATAATACTGAATACAAAGTTAAGTACAACTTCTGGTACAAATAAATATTATCTCCTAGTCCCATCTTGAATCTCAGGAAGTGAAGTTTAATGAAATCAGAAAGGTATTGTGGCATGGGATTAAGGACATGGAAAAAGAAGCATCAGGATTAACATGTGTAAGAAGCCAGTTGGTAGGGGACTGGAAACCCTGTGAAGTTTGAATGTGAACCAACCACTATAGACACATGTGCTTATTATTAAGCCTCCTACTCAGTCCCCAACTGTTGACAATTTGGGAGGTGAAGCTTTACTGGAGGAGGTGTGTCATTTAGGGAGGGCCTTGGGGTGTAACAGCCCAAGTCCCATTTGTCAAAACCACTTCATTCTTGCTGCTACCTCCCATCTGATGTGACAAGATGTGCCCAGCTTCTATTCTACCGTGCCAGGATGAAACTTCCCTTTGAGACTATATAGAAACCCTTCCCATCCCTATCTGCTTCTGGTTCAGAGTTTTGTCCCAGGAACTAGAAGGGAACAGTAATGCTTCATTGCCTGGGCTACATGTAACAAGACAGCATGCATGAGAAAATTCCCCCCAATATATAAGCTCAGAGGCAGGTGCTATGTAAATGACCTATAAATAGTCATGAGACTCATGGCCTAAGACTTTTGAGTGTATGCCTCTTCTAAATTCAGCCCAATCCCATTCTCTGAAGTGCCTTTCTCTTTCTCAATAAACAGGCTCTATTTCTATTACCATGTCATGTGTCCCTGGTGCAAATCTTTGTTCCTGGACATAAGAACATGTAAGTCTCAGATCTGTACCTATAAGAGCATGTCCTTAATAAATAAATTTATATGAACAAGAAAGGACCATGTGAAAACTCACCAAAGATCTAAAGGGGAGAAGCAAATATGTCTGATCCAGAAAGAACAGTTTACTTGTCAGAGGGAAGAAAAATTCTGAAACCAATGTGGTGACTTTTCTATATTCTTACCCTGATTGATCACCAGGATTTTAGAAAAGGGTGCTAATATTAATTTCTGCAAGAATAGTTTCAATAAGAAATAAGAATAGTTTCAATAAGTGCTGAGAAACATGAAGTCATCTATATACTAGTGCTTTGCAATTCTTCCTACAAGGCTAGCACAAAGGTCAGTGAATGTTTAGGGCTTGTCTCTGCTTCCTATGATCTCATATGTTCCTTCTTTTCTCCCTCCTTTCCTTCCTTTCTTCCTTCCTTCTTTCCTTCTCTCATCAATCCTTCATTTTCTCCTACCTTCCTCCTACACTCCCTTCCTTTTGTTTTGTTTTCTTTCTTTTTTTTGATACAAGGTGTTGTGGTTTCAATGTGAAAGGTCCCCCACAGGCTCATGTGTTTAAATACTTGGTCCCTAGTTGGTGACACTCTTAGGAAATACTATGGTCTATTGATAAAGTAGAGATTGTTGGAAAAAGTAGGTCACTGTGTGTGTTATTTGGAGATGGGGCTTGAAGTTTTATAGCCAAGACCCACTTTCTATTAGGAGTCTGCTTCCTGTCTCTCAATGTGACTCTCCACTCCTGCCATCATGCCTACCCACTATAAAACTGCTTCTCTAATCTTTAAGACAAAAATAAACCCTTTCCTTATTTAAGTTGTTTCTGGTGTATTTTTAGATGATTTATTTATTTATGAGTGAAAGAGAGAGGGAGAATCCAGACAAACAAACCACTTTGTGCATCTGAATTTATGTGAATACTGGGGAATCAAACTTGGGCCCTGCAGGCTTGGCAAGCAAATATCTTTAACTACTGAGCCATCTCCCCAGCCACTGCTTGTGGATTTGTTCACAACAATAAGAAAGTAGCTAATTCTCAAGTTCCCACCCAGCCCATACTAGCCTTAAACTCATTATGTAGATAAGGACAACTTTAAATACCTGATCCTTTTGCCTCCATCTTTCAAGTATGAGAGTTCCAGGTACAAATCTCCAAGCCTTATTTCTCTGCCTTTCTTTAACTTCCATGTTTCTTTTCTATTATACAAGCTTTAGCATGTTGAGAAATCATCACAAAAGCAATACCAAGGAGAAGAATTAGTGGTCCAGAGAAGCCTTGGTTATTGTGATTAATGTAATTTTATTTGTCCAAAGAACACACACAAGTCCTAAGTAAGTGAAGCACATTTTCCCATGTCCCTGTCCTGCTGTTTGTTTGTTTGTTTCAGTGCTCAGGATTGAATCTAGGGCTTCATGCATGCTCCCGCTATGTTATGTCACCAAACAACTTTTTACTGTGTTTTGAGACAGGGTGTCACTAAGTTGCATAGCTAGTCTTGATCTCAGTCAGTAGCACAGACAGATTCTAACTTTGTGATCTTTCTACCTCAGCCTCTACCCTCCATTCTTCACAAAACTGTCCAATAGCAGGCATTACAGGCCTCTACCATTAGGCTTGGTCATGACTTTTACTATGCACATATATGTATAGAAATACATTCTTTCAAAGCCTTATACATCTAAATTTAACATACTGATATAAGTTAGATTTGGAACAAGCAGTGTCTGAGATGGGAATTCTTATGCAAATGATTTGAAAGAGTAGCCAAGTGAAAACTATAAGAGATAAACAGGTAAGGGCAAAGAAAAAATGTAGGCAAAGGAGTGGATTCGGTTTAGAGGCTTGCAAATGTAGTTCCCAGACTAAAAGAATCTGTACCAGAGAATCTGTTAAAATTCATTCTTCTCAAGCTCTAATCTTTAAGGCAGAAACTCTGGATTTGTGACTCCAGGAATTGTGTCATATACCTTTTACATAGTTTTGGTGTACACTAAAATTTGTAAATCACTGCTTCAACCAAATTATAGATTCACAGAGCTCTGTGTGAAGTAGTTGACTGTAGACTGCCCCAGGAACAAAACATGGCATACATAGATCTTGGTCAAAGGAAAGATGCTGTCTTGAACTTCTGGCAAACAACATTGTCTAAGGCACCAACAGTGTCTACTAAAACTGTGTGTCATACCAAATAAAGTGTGTATTTAGAAGAGATTTAATTGCAACTTGAGATCTAGAGTTCTAGGATGTCTTCTAGGCATCAGAGAATATAATTGTACTAGTTACTTTTCTCATTGCTGGGACAAAATACCTGACAATCATTTTAAGAGAGGAAGGGTTTATTTTGGTTTACAGATAAGTTTTAGGCAACAGTCTGTTATGACAGAGAAGGCATGGCAGTAGATACTTGAGACAACCATCATGCTGAAGTCTACAGTGAGGAAGCAGAGAGTGATAAATGCTATCATGCAGCCAGAACTCTTCTGTGCACAGTCCACGTTGTCTGTACACAGTACAGGACACCATCACATGAAATGGTGTTGCCTATAGTTAAGGTGAGTCTCCTCACTTCAGTTAACTTAATCAAGACAGTGCTCCCTGCACTCTCTGGAATGCAACCTAGATAAGCTGCCTTCTCTACCCAGGTTCACTGTACCTGAAGCCCTTTCATCTCTACAGATCAATCCCTTTGCATACCTGAATCTGAGTAAAGAAGCCATATTCAATCAACTATAAAGGCTTGTCTGTACTGTTTTCATTTCAATTCTCTCTCTCTCTTTCTCTTTCTCTCTCCTTCTCCTCACTCTGGTCAGGGGGACATATATGAGCCTAACTTCCTCCCCCAGTAGGCTGGGTATGGGAAAAGCAGAGTATAGTTTCTTGGCTTGAGTAATTCTCTGTTGGCCTCTGCTTCATACTTATTTTTTTCTCTCTTGTCTCTGGATCTACCACTTGTGGATCTATCCTTACACACTAGACCTACCAGTGGGTGCTTTAGATAACTCTAGGCCTGCTACCTGGGTAGTTTCTCTAATCTCAGGGTCACCATGGATGTAATTCTCTTAGCTTTTCATTTTTCATCTAAATTTCTTGGTTTCTATTTTCACTCTGATATTCTTCCTTAAGCTAGCCCATTTGCCCTTTGAATTTTCTTCCATGATGAAACTCAGAGTGGATTCTATGTGTTTTCATTCTAAATATTTCTACATAAGAACCTAGGTTCTGACGGGCATGGTGGTGCATGCCTTTAATCCCATTACTCGGGAGGCTGAGGTAGGAGGATCACCATGAGTTTGAGGCCACCCTGAGACTACATAGTGAATTCCAGGTCAGCCTGGGCCAGAGTGAGACCCTACCTTGAAAAACAAAACAAAACAAGACAAGACACACGAGAGAGAGAGAGAGAGAGAGAGAGAGAGAGAGAGAGAGAGAGAGAGAACCTAGGTTTTATCCTCTATGCACTTATGCCTCTGATCCAGCCATTTCTTTTGTATGAATCTCAGAGACCATGGTATGTTTTCCACATTAGTGCATGTTTTCTACTTTCTATGTACTTATGACTCTGCTCTAGCCCTCTTCCTAGAACCCAATTTCCCTTAAATAAACCCCACAATTTGTGATTACTCCCTAAATAAACTTTTAACTCATAATTTATCCTTCTTGAGTTTGTCTTTATAAATTCTTTGTTAAAGGTAGGACAGAACCCAAATTTGGGGTTCATAAACTTGGGGGAACTCTTTTAAACCTGAAAGTCCTTCATCATTATGGTTCTGACATTTCTAATACTCTGGACTAGCCATTGCAATTTAACATTAATGGTCACACATTCTTGTAGTGGCCTCTCTGGGCCTTCTCATAGGGACTCTGACCCAGCCACACATTGCCTGGCCTCAGCAACTAATTTGAACCACGGTGAAAGACTCCATAATCCTCTCAATCTTGTATCTTTTTTGCTTCCAAAAATCATTATCACATGGACAATTCTTCCAGTTTAGGATGAAGATCACCCACCTAGGGCCACAGTTATAGACACCGTATGCCTTCCAGACAGACTTTGGAGAAACATTTCCCTAAGTCTGATCATAGAAATGCCCCAGTTTAAGCTTTCTTCAACAGAATTTGTACTTTCCTAAGATGCAACTTTCAGTGGGTAGATTTTACCTAATGTAGCATAAGAGACTTTTTTTTAATGGTGCTGATGCTGACCTCTTAATGTTATTTTGCTTTGAGATTTCCTCCACCAAACAATTTAGTATACCATGTTTATATTAAGCATACTCAAGTTCTCAGGACACATAAAGAATTCAGCTAATTTATGTGACAGCATATAATAAAACCTGACTCTACCTAGTCCTTGTTACATTCTGATAGAGTCCTTGTTACATCCTGAAACCTCAAGAGCTAGACCTCTACTGTATAAGTTTCTCTCAGCATTCTTGCCTTCTAAACTTTTGCCATATGGTCCATTACATTATGCTTAAAATATTCAATGTGTTTTCTAGCCAAAAGTTCCAAAGTTTTCCATATTCCTCCTGAAAACCAGTTCTAAAGTCTCCTTGGTTGGGTTTATCATAAGAGGAGCCTCACTCCAGGTACTAATTTTCGGCCTTCATTACTTTTATCCTTGCTAGAAAAAAATTCCCCCACCAAAATAAATTAGTTGAAGGAAGGGTTTATTTCATAAAATAGTTTGAGGTTACTACCCATCATAGAAGGGAAGTCCTGGCCAGAGGAGCTTAAGACAATACTCAGTCCACAGAGAAGGCAAAGAGCTGTGATTGCTGATGCTCAACAGTCTCTCTCTTTTTATGCATTCCAGGACCCCACCCATGAAACAGAGCCACCTTCAGTTATGGTGGCCCCCAGACATGACCAGAGGCTAACCTAATCTAGATAACCCCACCATGTGACTTAGGTCCTGTCCAATTGACAATCAATATAAACCATCATACTACCTTAATGTCTACCACTTTGTTACTTCATCATCTCTTTTTTAAATAAGTCTTCTGTTCCCTAATTCAAAGTGATTTTTTTTAAAGTCTAGAGAACTGTAGATGTGTAAGAGCAGAAAAAAATGAAATAAAACTACCTCCACAAATAAAATCCTTGTTCTCTCTTTATTGTTTTATTCAGTGAATATTTATGGAGTAACATCTCTGAGACATTGGAAAATCTGTCTTAAATTTAGTTATTAGGAGAAAGAACTTTTAAGAAGGCATGAAAAGGACAATAGCTCTACCCTGCATCTTGGGGAATTCCTGTCTCAGAAATTATATTGGTTTTGGAGGGAACTTTCAGTAATTGCTCATGTGTCTGCAGGAAGAATGATGAACCAAGTAGGCATGGATGTAGCCATGCCCAACAGGAGGTGCCACAAAAATAAGCCACAGAAATTAAAGTACTGTCTTGATGTCATGTTCCATCCCATAACTTCTGGAATACTCTCTTATATATTTCTTAAACTACTAATGCTCATTCTTGGGCTATGTGGCACAACAACTCCCAGAGGTAGTTTATCTCAATAGATCTCAATCACTTTGGGCCCTGTGTGACTGCAATTCAAATGAAGTGTCCATGTGTTACTACCAATCATCTCTGTCCCAGATGAACACATTTTTGTCCTTGATTATTGTAACTTTGTACTTTGTTGCTGATTGACCTTGATTATCTTCCAAATTTGTAGGCCTTTTAAAGGCCAGTAGGCTTCTTACATGTATAGTGTATTTATATTCTCTTTAGTGCCCAGCAAAGTGTTAAAAAAAATATACTCTCTAAAATAAACAAATAAAATGCTTGCTGAATTAATTTCTTTGACTCTTTTAAGAGTTTTTCACTTCTTTTTTTAAAAATAACCTCATTGACATATAAATATAAATAAACTACAAACAGTACAAACAGCCAAGACCTGAAGAGTACAACCTTTTCCATGCACACAAAAAAGTAGTGCTTTAAAAATGTAAGCCTTCAGACCTCTTATTTGATACCATACTTACATTTAACACAGAAAAGTTTTCCTTCTCAGCTTCCCAGTGCTACTGTACTATACAATGTTTAAGGAATCTATGGGTTGTAACTATATTGTTGTATGACAGGTTTGCATTCAACATTGGTTTGTTTCAGATACATAAAACCATAATCTGAACTGCAAATAATAACAGTTTTAATTTCCCATCATTAGCATGTGGAGATTTATGTCTAATAATAAATCGTGCTGAAAATTTGCTCTGGAAAAATGTTTTCAGCAGGTCTAAGCACCAAGAGGTCTAGAAGTCCTGCTGAAGCTTTGCCTCATCTTAAGCCTCATCAGGCAGAGTTGATAAATGCCTTTTCATGTGTAAGAGGAGGATGCTAGAGGGTGATGCTGGTTTCAGACCATTGAAATGCAATGACTGTCACAAATCATCAAAGGCCAGTGGCATCACTCTGTTAGCATGGAGATGGCAGAAGGAAAATCTTGATATGCTGCTCTAAGCCACAGTCATTACACAAAACCACTTCTTTTTATCTTGAGATTTTTCTATTTCTTTAAGTAACAGGAAAAAAAAAAAAAACCTTTTACTTTTTAAAATATAAGCCCAAATCTGCTGTGTTTTCACACAGTTATTTCCCAACTTCTTTATTGCAAAAAGCAAATAAAATAAGACTTTGTTCTGACACAGAATAAAAGAAATATATTCTCTTCCTTGAAAATTACATCAATTCAAAAGCAGACAAGAGAATCATCTAGCTAGCAAACAAAGTGGGCTGTTAAGAATGGAACACATTACAGAGCATTTTGTTCTACCTCCAGTTTAGCACTTCCTGTGTAAATGGCCCCCAGCTTTAAGGGAAGAACCATTCCCACAACTTCTGTCAATTTACAAACAATGCTATGCAGTCATAATTTTCAGTGTTAAATGAATATGTTCATAGTGTGCTTTATTAATTGTCTTGCTTTGAACTTGAATGCTAATTCCATGCTTTACTTTCTTTCTTCTTTTCATAAGTCAATGTTTTAAATGTGACTTTAATCATAGTAATTTACTATATTTTACATTAGACATACAATTCCATTCAATGCTAATTCTAGCATGCATTTTATACCCATTTCACTTTAGTCAATTTCATGTTTACAAGACTAAGTTAACAACATTACTTTCAGGATATTTGTGCATACACTAATCCCATAACACTTCATCCATTTATTTAAACATTTTAAAAGACCTTTTTTCTCTATACCTACACTTGGGCTATATAATGTGAAAAATACTTTTAAAGTGTTTTTTTTTTTTGGAACTGAAATGAAGAAGTAAAATTCCTCCACAAGAATGATTTAGTTTGCTGTTATTTATTTCACCTTAGCATGTAAATATTAGAATCTCAAAATCAAGCACATTTAAGCCAATTCAAGTTTTGGCTTTATTCACAACTGTGAGATAAAAGCAGATAGCATATTTGAATTTGTATTTAAATAAAGACAAAAAAATTAGTGAAAATAAGGTGGCTTAAGGAGCTTACTCTGTTCACTGTCTATGTCAGCACTGCCTTAGAGCTCACATACAAATTTAAAAATACAAAAAGAAACTGAGGGCAAGAAAGAAAGGAAAGCAGGAGGAATTCACCAGAAGAAAACTGAGATAATCATGGAAGAAAATAAAGGAAAGGTAATTTCACATAGGCTTTGTACAAAAGTCATAGTATTAAAATAAAAATAACTATTTGCATTTTAAAACTATTGCAGTGATTTGAATGAGATGCCCTCCCCACCAGATACTCATGCGTTTTGAATACCTGGTCCTTGCTTGGTGACAAATTGGTTGAACCTTGCTGGAGGAGGTATATTGTTGGGGTTAGGCTTTGGGGTGTTGTAGCCTAGTTTCCCCCTTGCCAGAGCTCATCTTACTGTCACTGCTTTCTGCCAGCTGCTGTGGCAAGATGTAATGACCACCCTCAGTTCGACCCTCTGTCCCCTGCCATGATGAAGCTTTCCATAAAACTTACCAAAATAATCCCTTTCCTCTCATCAACTGTGTTTTTTCAGGTATATTGTCCCAGTGACAGGAAAGAAACTACAACAATCAGAAATCTGAAATGAATTGACATCTATTTGCCTATTCAAAAAGATGATATTTTTTACCTGGGTGTGGTGGCACATGCCTTTAATCCCAGCGCTTGGGGGACAGAGGCAGGAAGATCACAGTGAGTTCAAGGCCACCCTGAGACTACATAGTGAATTCTAGGTCAGCCTGGACTAGAGTGAAACCCTACCTCAAAAAGCAAACAAGAAAACCAAACAAACAAAAACATGATATTTTTGTCTTACTCTGATACAGGAATTTTGGGTTCCTTGTATGCCAACCCTCTGATAATCTAAGGTGTTCCTGCATCATTCTTGTCATATGAATTTGAAGAATGAAATCCACAGACCAGAGGATAAGGTTCCAAAAATTTTTTTAAAATATTTATTCATTTGCAAACAAAGAGAGAGATAGAGGGAGAGAGAGAGATACGGAGAAAGATATACTGAGAGAGAGAGAGAGAGAGACAGAGAGAGAGAGAGAGAGAGAGAGAGAGAGAGAGAGAATGGGTGCACCAGGGCCCCCAGCCACTGCAAATGAACTTCAGATGCATGTGCCACTTTGTGCATCTGGTTTTACATGGGCACCAGGGAATCAAACTGGGATCATTAGGCTTTGCAAACCAGCTCCTTATCCACCAAGCTATCTCTCCAGTCCCAGAAAGATTTTTCTATAGCTTAAAGTTTTACAGGGAGAAAGGAGGGAAGTTTAAGCCTATAACATAAAAGAAGAAAGCAAGGTGGAACTCTTGCTTACTTAGGCAAAAGTGGGTTTGAGAAGCCTTCCTGAAGACTCAGACTCAGACTCTGGGTTTTTTTTTATCGTGAGTGGCTATGTAAGGAAGGCCAGATTTTATAGCTTTTCTAGTAATCTTTGGGAAGTATCAGTATTTCTGTTATCTAGAAATATTTCCTGGACCATTTAACAACCAGGTTTCTGTAAGCTTAGTGATATTTGATCCTTTAAGTCAAGCAAAAAAAAAAAAAAAAAAAAAAAAAGCAAAAAACTTTTGGGGTTCTGTTACCCTGACTGCCCAGCCAATTTCTGTCTCCTATCAATTCATCCATTCACTCAAAAAGTTGATAATTGATTACCAGCAAAGTTGAACTTTTCATATTTGTAAAAGACTTTTACTCTCTTCTGGGATTGTGTCATATCAATTTATATAACTCAACTCTTGGAGTGGGATTTGAAGGGAATATAAGTATATTTTGTTGTTACTTCTCTAATTTGAAAGAACTGACTTAAGACTGGTTGTAAGTGAACAGGAGAAAACCTATGGAAAATTCAGTATACATTTACTTACCCAATTAATGACTGTGAGTGTTTTAGTTAAGAACATTAGGCTTATTTGTATGAAGATCCTAATTTCTTCTGCCAAATCAAAATTATTATTTTTGTTAAGAATATAATAGGCAACATCATGAATATGCAAAGATGGGAAATAAAATAAGTTGACCTCTTAGAGAAGCTAATTAAAAACTTAGGAAGTAGTTTCCCTTTTCTCTGTCTACATTGTGCCTTCTCCCATGGTATATTGTAGGGTATTTAATGGTCTTACATAAATTTAAGCTAGATAAAAAGATATTTGGACTCTTGAAATATAAACTCTTTTAGCATGTCTATATAAACTACAACTGTGTTTCCTAGAATTTTATTCTTTGTAGATTTATGAGTCCAGGTTGTCCACCATAAAAAATTGTGTAAAATCTGGAAGGTAACAAGTGAAATAGAAACCCTTATGTTTTGGAAGGTAATTTAGGGAACCAGGTATTTCCCTAACTTGAATGGGTTGTTGTTTTTTATTTGCTTTCTTGCCTTGTAGGCAATGCCCAAAAGTAGTTTACTTTTACTTGGATTCCATCTGGCCACTTCTCTGAATCCTCTATGAAGTTTTAATAAATTCTGTGTCCACATCTCTAATTCTTTTAAGAACACTTGTCTTGGGGTTGGACCTGGGTTTGATTTTGTCTTCATGGATTCTGCTTGCACCTTATTCTTGACTTCACATTCTGAGAGCTGATCATGCTGACCCTCTGTAATTTCTGGTTTGGCACTGTATACAAGAGACCTGAATTCTATAAATGTCATTTCCCCAAGTTCTGTAACTTCAAATATCTATTTAAAAAAATCCTGTGTTCTATGACATTCTAGTATGGATGCTGCCTTAACCTGAATAGAAATTGATATGTAAAACTGTTCCTAGGAAAATGTATGGCTATCCGTGGTGTTTTGAATGTAAAGTACCCAACATAGACTTACTTATTTGAACACTTAATTGTCAGTTGTCAGCACTGTCTTAATGGAAAGTTGTGGAATCTCTAGGAGGTGAAGCTTTATTGGAGGAAGTGTGTCAGTGGAGGTGAGGCATAATGTTATAAAATGTTTGCAGTTTTGGCTCTCATTTCTTCTTCCTGATCAGACAACATGACACCAGCTTCTTCCTGCTGCCATACTATCCCAACCATGATGAGCTTTTGTCTAAAACTGTAAGCTGAGAATAAACTCTTTCCTTCCTTAAACTGCTGTCAGTCAGGTATTTTGTCCTGGAAAGTAGCAAATAACTGATTCAATGTGCTAATGTGGATGAATACTGTTTTATCTGTAACAATATTTTAGTAGATAAAATAGCATTAATGACCCTGTTTTCAGACATAAGGAGGAGACAAAGTTTGGATTTTGGTGAATATTCATTACATAGAAGTCTACAAATACCTTTAATCAAGAACTTATAGAAGAAAAGCCTTTGGATAGTCACACATTTTCTGTGATAGACCATTTTTATTTGTAGAAATGAAGATGATGGTATTAATTACTTTTAAATATGAAAGAAAAAGGTTAGCTTTCAATCCCTAGCACATGGTACAAAGCAGATTATTTCCTATCCCTTCTTTTCATTATTTTACATTTTTTTTGAAGATTTTAATATACCAACACACTGCACTTTGATTTTATTCCTATTCTATTACCTTCTTTTTTCCCCCCATCTCACCATCTCTTCCTCTTTCCAAGTAGTCCATTTCTTTGTCCTCCTCTATCCACTATGCCAAAATGTTGTTGGGCTCAAAATAGTGTATGTCTTTTAGGGATACTGATAGCCACAGTGAGGTCATGCATGTATCAGTTTGTTCATGTCCAGAGGACCGTACTCCAAAGAATTCCTTTCCACAGTGTGGCTCCTTCATTATTTGGATCGTCTGTTCTGCAGTACTTTCTGAGACGTGGAGGGTATAATAGAGATGTTTAAGTTACTATTTTTCTCTTTCTCTTATTTTCAGCTTTGATGAGTTGAGTTTCCTCAGTGTCTAACACCATATCCATAAAATGTGTCTTTCTACCACTTTCTCTAAAACATTCTATAGCTCCTGGGGAGTATGATAGAGATTACTCATCAAGTGCTACACACCATGCTTTCTTGTCTTATCATCTTGACAAGTCTTTGGTCTCCCCAGTATTCACAATCATCTGTAAAAAGAAGCTTCTTTAGCCAAAAGTGATAACAAAATTCATCAAAGGGTACATACATATGCATTGACACGTATTTTGATGGAAATAATGTATCAATTTGACTTAAAAAAAAACAGTGCAAGCATCCCTTTGTGGTCTATGTCCCTATGAGCTATAGGTTTTTAAGTTGGGTTTTCAGTACCAAGCATGAGCTGTCTTTCACTGAGTCGGCCTCAAATCCAGTCAAAGAGTAGTTGGTTACTCCAATAACTTAGGAAAGGTAATTCCAACAGATACATTTCATAATGGCAAGGAAGGAACTGCAACAGAAGCAGAACACTGCCTAATCGCATTACAACCACAGTTGCAAAGTAGAGGGCTATCAGAAAGTGGGGCAGACTTTAAACATTAAAGTCTCATAGGCCAGTGACACACTTCCTCCTGCAAGACATCACATCCTAGAGGCTCTATAACTTTCCAAAGGAGCATACCAGCTAGGGACCACGTATTCAAACATGTTAGCCTAAGAAGGATATTGCACATTCAACCACATGGTTTTGATGTTAACCAAGCTACCAATCATAGTGCCGATGTTTATTGCTTCATCAGTTAAAAAAGTGTTAAAGCTGGGCATGAATGCAAGCACTTTATTATCACACAGATGTGGTAAGTAGATTATACTAAAGTAGAAAAAAAGTTGAAAATGAGTTGAATGAGCAAGTGGTCCAGATGTCAATCTGCAAATCTCAATGCACTATTCTTTTGCTTTCTGATGTAGAGTATATATTCCCTCACAGACAGTTTTTCTATACAAAATTACTAAGGAAGAAATTAATTTGAGGCTCACCTGCAAGTGGTTCTGCATGTGTCTCTCACCAAGAAATGAATGTCAATATTATAATCCACCCACATGTGTCCTGAAAAAATGTCACTAAGAAAACCTATGTAGTTTATAGAATTCCAAGGAGCACATTTCTTTTCTCATTTTTTCCATGACATCTGACAGCAGATATGATAGATATTGATATATGCTGATACAAATGAAGAAACTAATGGTTTTATTGGGCAGTTGCTGTCATGGAAAGGAACATAAATAGAAATTTACTGCTAAGAAGAAATAGGGCATGAATATTGGAAATATGTCTCCAAGTGGACAAAGAAAGAGTGATGCACAGATAAATGTTCATCAAATGAAAGCTTGGAGAGAAGGATCTTATTCTGAAATACAAGGAGATCAATTCTTTTGATATCAGATGACTCTTTTCCCAGCCCAATCTCTTCTTTGCCCAATAGGCTCTTGAAGTAAATGATCATAGTGTCAGGGAAAAAGCTCTCATAATTCTTACTTATGTTGTGAAAACATAAACCTTGAGATACTTTATACAGTGTAGCAACTTAGTATTTATTAAAAGCAAAACTACTATTTGTAGAGTCCCATTGTGCTAGGAAAGGAAGGAGGATTAAATGTGGCAAAAAAGTAATAACAGAGTAGTTTGAGAAGCTATCAGAAAAAATTGAAAAGTCATTTAAAAACTTTATGAAGTTCTGTTTGAAAGGATACAAGGCTTCTTTCATGTACTTAGCCCCCGTGCCTTCTTCCTCTGGCCACATGCACATATGCTCAAGTGTGCACATCTGCACAAACACATGTACGTAATACACACACAGACACACACACACACACACACGCACACACACAGAGAGAGAGAGAGGCAGAGAGAGAAAGAACATAATGCCAGAGTTAATACAATGTAGGAACCAAATGCAGCAGATAAGAGCCTGTTCAAATAACAGCCCTGAATGAGAGAGAGAGAGAAAAAGAGAGAGAGAGAAACATGTCCTGGTACTTATTTCCCTGCTGTGTGATCTTTTTAAACCTCTCTCAAGAAAGCTGTATCAAGAAAACGAAGTAAAATAGTAGTCATAATATAAGAGAAGTATTTAAAAATATCAGATAAATCATTATAAAAGCAAATTCTTATGAAGTTAGGGTGTAATAGCAAATTATTTTCCCCACAGGTAAATTTAAATTTCCAATACAATATTTAAATTCTTTTTTAAAATTTATTTTTATTTATTTATTTGAGAGCAACAGACAGACAAAGAGAAAGAGGCAGATAGAGAGAGAGAAAAAATGGGAGTGCCAGGGCTTCCAGCCACTGCAGACGAACTCCAGATGCATGTGCCCCCTTGTGCATCTGGCTAATGTGGGTCCTGGGGAATCGAGCCTTGAACTGAGGTCCTTAGGCTTCACAGGCAAGCGCTTAACCTCTATGCCATTTCTCCAGCCCTTAAATTCTTTATTTAGTCCTTTGCACTAAAATTTAACTTGAAATATTTATACTTTAAAAATACATGCTTCATAAGCATTTCACCTATACATTAGGATCATTGAAATAGTCTTTTTCACTCACAACATCATGATGGCTAAGTAGAACTCTTAGGTTCTACTGTAGGGCTATCATGGAATCATAGTTAACACAACTTCTAGGTTCTTTGGCTTTGCAGGCAAGTGGCTTAACCACTAAGCTATCTCTCCCACCTGGGAGAATGATTTTTAGATTGCTGATTGTTACTCGTAACACATGCATATTCAAATTCACACTCAAATCCCTTTTTCATTTCTTTCCATGATCATTTCTTCAGAGATTTAAGTTCATTGTCAATTGCACCTATTGCTACTGGTCTGGCATCAGGAAGGAGATAATGTGGGGAAAAAAGTAGTGTAGCAGAGATGCTCAGGTCATGACATCAAAAGGACAGAGAAGAAGAAAGTCAAATGAAAAGAAATACCCTTCAAAGCCATTTTCCCAGTGAGCCTCCCCTTCTATATGGGCTTCAGCTCCTACTAGTCCATTCAGTGCTGAATTTAATCAATGGATTAACCAGTAACCACTATGAGAGCTCTCATGATCCAATCCCATCTCAGTAGTATCATCAGCGGGAGGCCAAAGCTTCAACACATGAGCTTTTTAATATGATTGGTAGTCTATCATGTTCAGCAAATTCAAAACTTCTTTATTTTGAAGCTAAATGTAAATTAAACATGTTTTCCTAGTGTCAAAGTGACAAAGATTAGCTCTTGTGCTTTTATAATATGTTCTTTTGGTTAAGCTAAATAAAACGTTTTCTTCAAGATGTTCTTCACTTTATGTATACAAGCTGTCACATTTACTGTCTCATTGCTGGGACAAAACACCAGACCAGAAACAGTGTATGGAAGAAAGGAGTTTATTTAGGCTTACAGTTTCAAAAAGAATGTATGATAGAACACCAAGTAAGGCATCACGTCAGCAGGGAAGAAACAGCAAGAGTGATCTCACTAGCTAGCTCTGCCAAGGTCTACCCAGTGACATACTTCCCAAACAAGCTCCCCATCCCCTACAAAGTTACCAAAAGCTAGGGACTTACTACAAAATTTAGTCACAGAAACAGGAGATCATTGAGAATATTCCCCATTCAAAGTACCCTAAAAGCTAAGGTTGACCAAAAGATAAAAAATGCACAAGTGTGAAGTGTACAAGGGTATTTTTGTGAAAGAAGGTACCAGCCATTATACACTACAGATTATTACAGCATTGCAGTGGTTCTACTGTAGAATGCTCTCTGAGCCTCATGTGGCTGTGATTAAGCCTCATACTTAATCTCAGACTGTTGCGAGGTACACTGTTAGTGGGCCACGGGATTTTCTAATCCAGCCATGCTTGCCAGAACTAGCTAGCTCACTCCTGCTACTTCCTATTGATTTGACAATATGTGATGCCCAGGTGCATGAAATGCTTTTCTCACATAATGAAATTTACCCTGTAAGCCAAAGTAAAACCCTTTCCTTCCAGAAGCTTCTTCTAGTTGGATATCTTGTCCAGAAATGAGAAGGTAACTGATGCCATTTACTGACTTTGTAACTCCCCTGTTTTGTCTAGGACAGCTCCCAAAACTGAGATTCCCTCTGTTTCCACCTGACCCCCCCCCCCTTTCTCTCCTTGGACTGTTTGGATTCTGCACCTGAACAACTTCTGATGGAGTATATGGTTTCACTTGAGTTTACCCGAGTTGTCATGACTAAAGCTAGTCCCCAGTGAACACCAATTTATTACTGCTCTCCACTACGTCATGTTTACCTTTATCTTTTTCACCAAATGCAGTCCCTTTAGAGCTTTGGACAGTACTTATGTTTATATGTAGTTTCTTGTGTAGTCAAATCCCTATAATAATTGCTTTACTTTGACTCACACAATGACTCTGATTCTTTAATAGAAACAAATGAAACAATGGAAGACTATTTCTATCCAGGACAAAAATAACTACTCAGAATTCATTGTAAGTATACTCTTTTTAGTATCCACTCTATGTATATGCTGGGGACTGAACATTGGATGAGCCTTTACATTGTTTAATATTTATAAGTATATGCATAATATACCATATTAGCTGCCAGAAGTGATTCCCTTAGCATCTCTATATTAGGGGAGGAATGGGGCCAGAGTTAAATGCCTTCACTAAGGTAATGATTTCTGACTTGGTAAGTCCAGAATCTCTGAATATGTCTGGAAAAGAGCATATGCTTGCACATCTGCTGTTTTCTGCTTCAGGAAATTCATAATCCCAGGGTACTTAGTTGCTAAAAATAACCTATTTTAAACAGAGATAGTACAGGAATGACCAACTTACCCTGTCTGACAGCTGTACCAGAAATAAATTGTTTCTTTGTTAAGAGTCTAAAACTTGATGTTGCTTTAAGGAACTTTTCTTGAGAGGAACAGTAGGGCTTTCATAGTAGATTAAATTTAAAAACAATGGTTATTATGTTCACATAAGAAAACTGATATGAATCAAAGTAAGTTGCTTTAGGGAAGTTCATTTATTTTTTCTCAGAATACCAATATTTATGCACACAGCTTAGTATCTAGGCCAGGATTTCATGTTTTATGGTGACTATGGAGAAGCATAACCCCATGAATGTCTTCTGTGGGTTTGCTCAGTCATCTTTGAGGGTACTTTACAGAATCCCAAGTATGATCAAGATACATGATCTTCATTCTTGGGGACCCTTATCTTTGTATTAAGTTTTATTTAGCTGTGTACTTTAATGTGCTTTCAGAAATATATATTCAGCATAAAGCAAATATTCACTTTTATAAAAGACTTATATGAAAATATTTGAGCCTTTTACCCAAGATATCCCCTAAGAATTAAAAAGGAAGAGAGGAATAATGAGGAGGAAAGAAAGGATAAGACACCAATAATGTTTCACTACAAATACAATTTACCAAAGTAATGAAGAGATTAAATGTTGTCATTTTAATAATTGCATTTTCTCACTTGTCTTTAAAAGTTGAATATTGTGTTTGCAAAAAGGGAAAGGATAGCTGTTCCCATTTCTTTCTGCTCCTTTTCTGTATAACCAGTCCATTTTTGATCCACTGCAATTAATTAGTATTGCTTTCATGGATATTGGGTAGGTAATTTTTAGTGAGCATGGGCATTAACCAGTGACTACATCATTGAAGAAAATGTTTCCCCAATCACTCCTCAGGGAAGGATGGGTGCTTCCACCATTCAAGATAATTATAGGGGCCCAACTTCATGTAGGTCCTACGCAAACTACAACAACAATGGCAAACACTGTGAGGTCATGAAGGCCATGACCACATCATGACCAGAAGACTGTTCCACAACACTCCTATCCAAACTTTGGCTCTTATATTCTTCTTTTCCCCACTTCTTCAATTTTCTTTGGGCCTTAGAGGGAGTGATATCGATATTTCATTTAGCACTGAGCACTCAGCAGTCACTTATTCTTCACATTTGGATGAGTTTTAAGTCTTCCCAATAATCTCTGCCCATGGGGGAAAAAAATCTCTGACTAAAGCTTAGATCAGCACTATGTATAGGCATAAACATAAATACTTAGAGGGAAATTTGATGGGTACAACATATTCATTTAGCCAAATTTAGTAGCTTTCCTCCTAGGTCCTTCCCCAGTCACAGGGTTTTGACTAGGTTTCAGTACCAGGCATGAGTTCCCTCCTGTGGAAAGGGCCTCAAATCCAACAGAAAGTAGTTGGTTTCCCATACAAATTGTTATGCCTCTAGTGAACCACTTTGCACATCTTCCCTGGATGGTTATATATGTAGCATGTAGGGTCCAATGTTACTACAAAGAATTTAATTTTCAGTGTTCCAATGCTTGAAGGGTGATATTTTATTTAAATCTTATTTTATCATCCCAAAAGGGGAAATTTGGTACATGTGGCACTGGAATAATTTTTGCAAGTAAATTCCAATCTTCTATGCACTAAAAACTTTGTTTGTACTGCAAATATTTGAGAATAAAGATATTATTGTACTAATTTTAATGAATTAAATACAACATGATAGCATTCTTTCTACATTTACCAATTAATAATGTTTAAAAATATCAAAACTAATGAAAATTTATTAGTAATCCTTAATCTTGATATCCTCTGGGACACTTATTTTTCTTGAAAGCCTTTGAGAAAATGAGCTCTCTTATCAATTGTATCAGTGATAATCTTCAATATCTGTAGTGGTATGGCACTTCCACATAAACAAGCACATCTTACTAAACTACTTTTTATTGTAGGATTCCCAGAGACTTGAAATTTTCATGTTACTCGTTATTACATGCAACTATAACTTAATCTATAAGATATTTTATTTAGTTATGGGAGAGAGAGAGAATGGGCATGTCAGGGCATCTAGCTACTGTACATGAACTCCAGATATATGCTCCACCTTCTGCATCTGGTTTCCTTGGGTATTGGGGAATAAACCTGGGTCCTTATGCTTTGTAGGCAAGTGCTTTAACTGCTAAGCCATCTCTCCAGCCATACAATTTAATCTAAACCTTCCTATAAGGTAACTCAGTCATGCTAATAGAACATCTAAGTAATTAGAGCTGACAAGAGGGTCTAATGAAAACAATGTATAATATTGTACTTAAATTCTTGTGATACTTATACTTTGGCTTTCTTTTAGTTGGTAAAAGCAGAAAAAATAATCAATAAAACACATTTTAATTGAATTCTGAAATCTATGTTAAGGCAAATTTATGATGCATAATAGTCTGTTCTTTTTTTTTAAATTTTTTTTTTTAATTTATTTGAGAGCGACAGACACAGAGAGAAAGACAGATAGAGGGAGAGAGAGAGAATGGGCTCGCCAGGGCTTCCAGCCTCTGCAAACGAACTCCAGACGCATGCGCCCCCTTGTGCATCTGGCTAACGTGGGACCTGGGGAACTGAGCCTCGAACCGGGGTCCTTAGGCTTCACAGGCAAGCGGTTAACCGCTAAGCCATCTCTCCAGCCCAATAGTCTGTTCTTATCTGAGTTCAGTTTTAAGTTTCTCCAATGGCTTACTAGGTTACCTTAAGACAGTTTATTAATGTTAATATTTTTCACTATCTGTAACATAGGAATAAAGTATTTGATATCCAAATCTCAGTGACTGTGTGAAGCAAAGCCAGATTTTCTGGGCAGGATATCATTAAATTGCAAAGGAAGAAGATACAAAAAGCTTGTGCTTTTAATCCTGCTCCTAATAAGAAGGACTCTAATATTTCTCTAAACTAAAACAATTAAAATGAACCTAGAAATGTTTTTTATTATTACCAGAAACTTCTAGATAGTTTATCCACATATATAAAGATAACATTAAGTTATATCTATGGGAAAATATTTTTTTCTGGAATAAACAAATTGATTAAAGTTAAAAGCATGATTTATTCCTTCAGGGATTTCATTTTACACTGGAAAAAGGAAAAAAATCATGGAAGGAAAAGAGTTCTTAGTACTTAGAAGGCAAGAGAAATATATGGTCAGATCAATGGAAAAATAAAAGAAAAAATTCATATAACCTAGCAAATTTTTTTCTGTGTTCCTTTAATCTTTCTTTTTTTAAAAAAGCATTATTAAAAGAATTCTTACTTTGTTTTCACATTAAATGTGTCACAAAATGATGTGTGGGAGAACTCAACAGAGAGAAATTGCTTACTGTTTTTTGGAAATGTGGCAGGTAATTGGAAACTTTAAAATCTTCCCTCCATTTTCACTCCAGATTATAAAGCTGCCTTTAGAGTCCCAGCATCAATCCAGATGGATGCCACATCCCCAACACTGAGCTGGAAACAATACCACCTTCTGTTCACAGGCATTTAATCCTATCTTTCCTTTATGTGAGGTATGTTGAAAATTTGGCAAGCAACAGGAATTGAATTTTGTCTATCTTCTTTCAGGGAAGTAATATTATAAAATTTAACTATACAATATTTACATCCTTATCTTTTTCAATAACAAATAAATATTAAATATTTCAATTTGTAATCTCACCTTGATATCACAACCACATTGTACTCATAATTATTAAACTTTATGTTATTTCCAGAATGTTTGTTTGAAAACATTTTTATTTCTGTGGAAAACTTGTTATATATTTCCTCAAAAACAAGTTCATTAATATCACAAGAATGATTTGAAAGTATGACTCCTATGTGGTGATATTAATGAAAGTGTAGTTGACAATTAATCAATTGCCACTGAATAGCTTTTGAGAAAAAATAACAGTTCTAGTCAAGGCAAGTATAAAAATAGGAATCATCTTTTCTGTTAATGGAAACTACTGCTTATGGAAAGCCTTCCAAAATTAATACCATGTTACTTGATATTGCCTCATAGTTTCACAGGAGTTTGTACTATTCTTCCCCCACCCCACCATCTCATTTTATTTATTTATTTATTTATTTATTTATTTATTTATTTATTTATTGAGAGGTCTTATACAACCCAGATAGGCTTAGGGCCTAGGACTGACTGCCCCTGAGACTGGACTTAAAATCCTGATTCTCCTAAATCCACCTCCCCAGTGCTGGCATTAGAGTCATGCACTATCCTGTTCAGTGATTTTGTATTATTTTTATGTACATTTTTTCAAACAAACTAATATTTAGTAACTATATCAAGTTTACATTTTTAAAAATCATAAAGTTTGAGTATTTATGCTAGTTATACTAAACTCCCTCCTTAGCTGTCAATGAAAGCACTGTACATCACCACAGTAGTATTACACATGAATCTCAGTTTAATAACAAGTACATTTTCAAAAGCTTTCTCCTTAGGTTATTGTTTAGACACAGATTATTTGTAAGGTATAGAACATAAGCCATTTCTGTGGCTGGAATGTTGTATTGCTTGGATTAACTCAAGTAACCAAACAACAATTTCAGTATTTATCTGCCATTACTTAGCACAAGATTGGACACATAATTAAGCTTCTTACTTTTCTGTAAACTGTTCGGCTACCAACCACTATTGTGACCCCCAACAGGGAAGTATCATAATCCAAGCAAAAGATAAAATCTCCACAAATTATAGTGTGTACTTCAGAGGCAGGGTTCATTGAGTAATGATTCTATCATTTGGAAGAGTTAATCATTGATGCAGATGAAAGAATAAATTCTAACCTTGTCTTTCTCCTAATCAAAACTTTAATTTCCATTAAAGAGAATAAAGGAAGGGAATATTCATATTTATTTTGTCTCAAGGAAGGCATATTTGGTGGTTTGAATGCAAATGTATACTTCCCATAGCTATGAGGTATTTTTGATCAAGATTATGCTTCTTACTTAGTCTTTAGCAGACTGAGCCATGCTGGAAGAGGTATGTCACTGGGGATGGATGTTGAGCTCAGCCCTACTAGGAATATGAAGTGTGAAGAGCCAGCTTGAACTCTGGTCTGTTCATGCTTCCTGTGGTGCCCTCTCCTTTCTCTGGTGTGTATGTAAGCTAATGTGATCCAAGGGTAAGGCCCCCCACACACACCTTATACAAGATGCTTCTGTCTGGAACTATCCCCTCCCCTTCATTGGTGGTTGTATCTTGTAAAATGGTATTCAGAGGAGGCTTTCTTTGAAATTGATTCATGTTGTCTTCAGTTCTGTGTAATTTCCCTCACCTCCTTCCACATCCCCTACCCCTCCAAAACCCTGCCACCCCCTCTATTATGTCCTTTTCCTAGTCTGCAGAGTATTTCCTGTTTTCTTACCTCCGTATTTCTTCTTTCTCCCAGTCTCATTCTAGTTTTTTTTTTTAATTTATTTATTTGAGAGCGACAGACACAGAGAGAAAGACAGATAGAGGGAGAGAGAGAGAATGGGCGCGCCAGGGCTTCCCGCCTCTGCAAACGAACTCCAGACGCGTGCGCCCCCTTGTGCATCTGGCTAACGTGGGACCTGGGGAACCGAGCCTCGAACCGGGGTTCTTAGGCTTCACAGGCAAGCGCTTAACCGCTAAGCCATCTCTCCAGCCCTCATTCTAGTTTTTATTATTATTATTATTTTTATTTTTCGAGGTGGGGTCTCACTGTGGTCCAGGCTGACCTGGAATTCACTATGTAGTCTCAGGGTGGCCTTGAACTCATGGCGATCCTCCTACCTCTGCCTCCCGAGTGCTGGGATTAAAGGCATGCGCCACCATGCCCACAGCCTCATTCTAGTTTTAAGTCTATATTCCTGACATTTGCTTCCATGTACATTTATTCCAGGTTAATCCCAGTTAAGGCCCACAGAGAGAGAACATGGGGTGTTTGTCTTTCAGTGCCTGTGTAATTTGACTTCAAATGATTCTTCCTGATTCCATCAATTTTCCTGTAAATTTCATTATTTCAGTTTTCCATACCACTGTGTAGAATTCCATTGTGCATGCATATCACATCTTCATTACCCACTCATGTGTTGATGGACATTTGGGCTGATGGTAGTTCCTAACTATTATGAATAGAGCAGCAAAAAACATGGCTGAGCACATATCTCTAGAGTAAAAAGAGGTGTCTTTAGGGTCTATATGTTCAGGAGTGATGTAGCTGGATCAAATGGTATATCTATTTTCCTGAGTTTCCATACTTATTTCCATCGTAGTTATATAAGTTTGCATTTCCACTAGCCATGGGTAAGGGTTACACTTTCCCCACAGCCTTGCAAAGATTTATCATCCTTTGGTTTCTGATGGATGCTGTCCAGACTAGAATGAGAAGAAATCTCAGAATTGTTCGGATTTTCATTTTTCTGATGACTAAAGATGTTGAACATCTCTTTATATGTATAATGGCCATTTGTATTTCATCCTTTGAGAATCAGTTCTCTACTCCATTTAAAAAAATTAATTTTATTTATTAGAGAGAGTGAGAAAGGCAGAGAAAGAGGGAGAGAGAAGATGAGCATGCCAAAGCCTCCAGCCACTGTAAATGAACATCAGACTCATGTGCTACCTTGTACATCTGGATTACATGGATACTAGGGAATAAAACCTGGGTCCTTAGGCTTTGTAAGCAAGCACCTTAATTACTAAGCCATCTCTCAAGCCCTCTTCCTTGTTGTTAGATTGGATTGCTTGATTTTTCTTATTGCTTAGTTTATTAAGTTCTTTATAGGTTTTAGATATTAGTCCTTTGTTGGAGGTATAGCTGATGAACATTTTCTTCTATTCCATGAGTTGTCTATTGACTCTGTTGATATTATGCTTGACTGTTCAATAGAGTTTTAGTTTTATTAGGTCCCCATGGTTGAGTGTTTGTCTGATTTCCTATACTACTAGAATCTTATTCAGGAACTCTTTCCCTGCACCTATATTTTGGGGCATTCTCTCTATTTTTAATTCTAGTTGTTTCAGAGTTTCAGGTTTTATATTGAGGTGCTTAATACACTTAGGGTTGACATTTGTGCAGGATGAGAGAAGTGGGTTTAGGTTCAGTTTTCTACATGTGGTTATCCAGTTTGCCAGCACAATTTGTTAAATATGTTATCTTTTTCCCAGTGTGCATTTTTGGTCACTTTGTCAAAGATCAAGTAGCTATAGTTGCTTGAATTAATAGATGGGTCATATATTCTATTCTTTTGATATATGTGCCTATGTTTTTTTTTTTTTTTTTTTTGCCAGTACCATGGAATTACTTTGTAGCTTCTCTGGAAAGCAGGTATGGTGATTCCACCTGAAGTGTTTCTATTGAGCATATTTTTGGATATGTGAGGCCTTTTATGTTTCCATATGAATTTTGAAATTAGTTTTTTCTAACTCTGTGAAAACTGTTATGGGGATTTTTATTGGAATTGCATTGAATCTGTCTATTGCTTTGGGTAGGATGGCCATTTTCACAATATTAATTCTTCTAATCCATGAGCATCCAGCTTCTTGTATCCTTTTCAATTTCTTTCTTCAGTGGTTTATGCTTTTATTGTATAGGTCTTTTACTTCCTTGGTTAAAGAAATTCCAAAACATTTGATTTTTTGTGGCTATTGTAATGGCACAGCATCATTAATTTCTTTCTGTATATGTTTGTCTTTGGCATACAGGAAGGCTTTTGTGTATTGATTTTGTATCCTGCCATTTTACTGAAAGAATTTATCATTTTAGGAGGTTTTTGGTATATTCTTTTGGGTCACTTATACATACAATGATATCATCTGCAAAAGTGCTAATTTGACTTTTTCCTTTCCAATATGTATTCCTTTTATTTCTTTCTCTTGTCTTATTGCTTGTGCTAAGACTTCTAGTAAGTACTATATTGAAAAATAGTGATGAAAGTGGGCACCCCCTCTTGATCCAGCCTTTAATGGGAATGCTTTGAGTTTTTCCCCATTTATTATGATCAGGGCCATGGGTGCTTTGTATATTGCCCTTGTTATGATAAGATATAATCCCTTTATCCCAAGTATCTCCAGTGATTTAATCATGAAGAAATGTCACATTTTCTCAGAGGCCTTTTCTGCATGTATTGAAATAACCATATTTTGGGAGGGTGAGTTTAAGTTTGTTTATGTATTACTTTTATTGATTTCCTATGCTGAGCCATCCCTTCAACACTGTAATGAAACCTACTTAATCAAGGTTGATGAGGCTTTTGGTATTTTCTTAGATTTCATTTCTGAAGATTTTGTTGAGAATTTTGGCATCAAGTTTCATCACAGATATTGGTCTGTAATTTTCTTTTCTTGTGTCTCTGTCTGGTTTTGGTATTAGTGTAATGCTGGCTTCACAGAAAGAATTGGGTAACATTCCTTCTTTTTATTTTTTTCTTTTCTTCAATTTTGTTGTTGTTTTGTTTTTCAAGATAGGGTCTTGCTCTAGCCCAGGCTGACATGGAATTCATTAAGTAGTCTCAGGGTGGCCTTGAACTCATGGAAATGTTCTTACATCTGCCTCCTGAGTGCTGGGACTAAAAGCATGCACCGGCATGCCCAGCCTATTCCTTTTTTTTTTATTTGTGCAGGATAATTTGAGAAATGTTCTTAGTTCTTGAGTGAAGTTGGTGGAAATCAAAAAAATCCATCTGGGCCTGGGCTTTCATTTATTAGGAAGGTTTTAATTAATTTTTCAATCTAATTGAGAGCATTAAGTTTATTCAGGTCATTTTTTTATTCTGGGTTTAGCTTTGGAAGGTTGTATGAATCAAGGAATTCATCACTTTCTTCCAGGTTTTCCAATTTTGTGGAATATATGTTCTTGAAATATGTCCTGATAATTGTCCTGATTTCATTGGAATAAGTTATGATATCTCCATTTTCATTTCTAATCTTCTTGATTTGGGTCTTTTCTTCTTTTGCTTGTGATTATTTTTACCAGGGGTTTATTAATCTTGTTTATTGTTTTGAAGAACAAGCTCTTCATTTCATCAATATGTTAAATTATCTTCGTGTATCAAACTCATTAATTCTGCTTTAATCTTGATAATTTATTTCTTTCTGGCACTTTTGTTATAAGATTGTTCTTGTTTTTTCAAAGCGTTCAGATGGGTAGTTAAGTTATTCATTTTAGACCTTGGGCATTTAGTGCTATAAACTTCCCTCTTACAAGTGCCTTCTTACAACTGTCCCAAAGTTTTGGTATGTTCTGTTATAATTGTCATTCAGTTCTACAAGTTTATGGATGTCCTTTCTGATTTCTTCAACAACTCATTTGCTGTTAATAGTGAATTCTTTAGTTTCCAGGAGTTGGTGTGCTTTCCTGATATAACTGTTGTTGATTTCCAGCTTATTTTAATGGTTTTTTTTGTTTAATTATTTATTGGAGAAAGAGAGAGAGAGAGAGGGAGAGAGAGAGAGAGAATGGGCATGCCAGGGCTTCTAGCTGCTGCAAACGAACTCCAGACACATGTGTCCCCCTGTGTATCTGGCTTCAGTGGGTCATGAGCAATAAAATCTGGGTTCTTTGGCTTTGCAGGTAAGCACCTAAACTGCTAAGCCATTTCTCTAGCCCTCTCCCCCTCTTATTATATTAGGTTTAAAGTTTATCTTGTCTGTTACTAGTACAACCATAACTACTTGTTTGTTATTTCCATTTTCTTAGAATATCTTTTTCCATCTTTTCACTCTGAAGTTATATATTTCTTTAATTGCAAGGTGTGTTCTTATATACAGCAAATGAATGGATACCAGCTTTCTGATCCAGCCTGATAACCTGTTCTTTGACTGGGTAGCTGATTCCATTAATGTTCAGAGTTCTAATTGTGAAGTGTGATTAATCCTGGTTGTGTTGAGGGTTTTGTGAAGTTTGGTGTTTTCTTGGTCTTTGTATGCTTTAATGTACATTCTAGTTTTGATCATTTCTCTTTCTCTCTTCATGGGTATGTTGGATAATCTTTTGAGTGTGTTTTATTCCATGCAGCATTCTCTGTAAGGCTGACGTAGTACTCATTTAATCATATAATTGGATTGTATATATATATATCATGAAAAGCTTTTCTTTCACTTGCTATTATCAGGTATCATTTTGCTGGATATAACTTTGGGGTTGGCATCCATAATCTTTAGGAATTTTTTTTCTTCCTGTATACCCATGTATCAAATATATATGAGATATTTTTAAGGCATCTTATAGTTCTCTCATGTTATGTTCACACATTTTTTTGAACTTGGCATAGCCTGAACTAACTCCTCTGTCCTGTCCTCAAGTTCCATTATTCTGTCCTCCACATGGTCTAGTCTGTTGCTGAGTGTTTCTTGAGTGCTACCTCATTTTTGTTTTCTATTATGCTTTGCTTTAGTTTCTCTAACTTTTGTTTGCATTTTCACTTCATTTCTTGATTTGATATACTTATTTTCTCTTGGATTTAGTTTCTGCATTTAGTTACATCCTCATAAAATTTATTCCATTGACTTATGAGCACATTTATTTGATTATTTTCCTCCATTTCATTTAGATGTCCACTGAGCTCTTTGTGAATGTCTTCAATTTCATTGAGCCTTCTGGTAATGGTTATTTGATTGTCCTCTTTGGTTTTATGTAGCTGTCAGTTTATTTGTTGTTGTTGGTTTTCTTCTAATTCCTTCATTCATTTTTTGAGTTCCATTTGTTGATTTTCTTCCATTAAAATGAGACATCCTTTGACTTGTGTTTGAAGATCTATTCTGTCTATTAACTTCTACCTCAATTACTCTTTCTTTGAGATCTTGTTTGACTATTTTCTCCCATTTCATCCAGCCACTTTTTCATGGGTATATTAACATGTTTTAATATGTATATAGTGATTTTGTTTTGAAATTCTGTGTTTTGGGTTGCCTCTATGTTTTCATTGGAGACTTCCATTATGGGACCCGGTAGTCTTGGTGAGCATTTCTTGGTTTGATACCTTACATTATTTGCTTGTGTTGGAGTTTGTTCATATGATATCAGACTATTGTCTTGCTGTGAATATTATGAGAATAATAGTTAATGTATGGCCTGGGTTGGGTGGCCTGGTCCAGATTGAGCTGGAAGTCAATCCACTGGATTGGAATGGGTGCAGTTGAATCTGTGCTGTGTCCAGCATATGTGTGCTGCCTACAGAATGCAGGGTAGGACCTTCAGAAGCTTAGCTTGCTTAGTGACCATTCTGGGCCCTGGAGTGAGTTCAGGTCCAAGTCTGTTCTAGGAGATGAACTGAAATGCAGTTGTCCTCTGTTTCTGCCTTCTTCAAGACGTTTCCCCCCTTTGGTTATATAGGTTGGATTTGGGTGGGAGAAATGCTTCCCAATCTATCAGCTATTATTGGCTAAGGGAGGGCCAGGCTTGGTGAGAAGAACAAATCCTCAGAGGCTGACTGCTCTAGTTTCTAGGCACCTGTAGAGCTCTGCTTCCCTCTTTCATATTGGCGGTGTTCAAGTGGGGTTCTCGGCTCACCCTAGGTTTGCCCCATCCACATGTTACTCATCTTGAATTTCCTGGCCCAGGTACAGGCTGCTTACCCTGTGATACTTCTACCCTGGATCCCTCACTAAGCTTCTTTCCTCAACTGTGGGCAGGAGAGTAGACTGGCATCAGCTTTGGCTGCCTGTTTTCACTGCAATCCATATTGCCCACTGGGTTTCCTCTTTCACTTTCTTCCCTCAATTGTGGGCTGGCAAGTGTATTGGTCATTGGCCAGTACTTCATAGTTTCTCTGGCTGCAATCTGCCTTACTCTCCCTGGTTTCCTTTCTAAGCTTACTCCTTCAGTTGTGAGCTAGGGAGTGGGCTGGCGTTTTCCCTGGTCTGCTCTTTGGTCTGGGGCAGCCCTTTTTCCTTGGAGTCCATGCCACTTGTGTAGTACCCTGTGTGAATTACACTCTTAGGTGCAAGTTGGCATTTGCTTCTCACTACCTGATTTCCAAAAGATTGGATCAGAGAGCTTGCTTGGCTGGGAGTTTGGAGGTTGCCCACCTTTTCCAGTAGCTGATGGAGCCTGTCACTTCAGTTCTAGCAATCCTAGTGGTTTGCTGGTTACTTATAGACTATCATGATTTGCGAGATGGTATTATATGGAATCTTGTCTCTATGTTCCCCTCTTGCTTTGTACTTGTTCCCTATTCAGCCATCTTAACCAGAAGTCCCAGTTACTTTTTTGATGCTAGAACAAAATATCCAACCATGTACAGCTTAAGGAATAAAGTTAATTAAGTGTCCATTATGGTAGGGAAAGCATGGTAAGAGAGACCAGGATGTCTAGGTCATATCCTCACAGCAGCAGGAAGAAATTAGAAGGAGAAATAAATGCTGAATTCTCAGCTAGGTTGTTCATTTTCTATATAGTCCAAGAACTCAACTGATAGAAAATCCTTCATAGACATGATTAGAGATTTCTTTTCCTATGGTGATTCTAAATCTTGCCGAATTGACAAGTAGAGATTAACCATCACAATTCCATCCCTTGTAAATTTGCCACTCAGACATAACATTGTTAGACAAAGTTCCTATCTCTTGACACTACAGATTGATGCCTGTCACATGATGCAAAACATATTCAGTTAAACTTTAAAAGTCCTCATAGATTTTAGCAGTCTGTGCACTGTTCAAAAGTTCAAAGTCTTACCTAAGACTCAAGACATTCTCTTAACTGTGAGTCCAGTAAAATAAAAATCCAAGCCATATATATACATATATATATATACACACACACACACACACACATATATATATGACATACAATATATATGTATATATTATATATGATATTATATATATTATATCTATATCTATCTATCTATCTATCTATCTATCTATCTATCTATCTATCTATCTATCTATATATGACATAGAATAATCATCCCTAGTCCAAAATAAAGTAATGAGTGCATAGCAAGGCAAGGCTAGACCAAAAGAAGGCTGAAAACAAGCAGTGCCAACATAAATTGTGCATCTCCATTTATGAGATGTAAAACACAAATCAAATTCTGTGGCTCCCAAAAGTTTGAGTAGTTCTGACTCTTCAGCTGTGCTGCCTGTCACCTCTATCTTGAGCAGGATCATTCCTGAGCCTGTGGTGGTTTGGAGCAGATGTCCCACAGTCCTGACATCTCTAACATAATGTGCTCTTCATTGGAATTTAAGGTTCACTTTTACAGCTTCACACAGTGGTCCTCAGGAATCTCTTTGCAGGGATTCCAACCCTGTTTTACATACTGTAGGCTGAGAAGAACTCTGGGACCGTGTAGGATTATCCTATGAACTCATCAATCTTGTGTCTTTCATTCTTCCAAAACCACTATGAAGGGGACACCCCTACCAATTTTGGCCAGATTGAAGTGAAACCTGGGGCTTGGACCACAATGATAGCAAACTCTGTATGCCAAACTTAGAGAGCAGAGACCTCCTTCAGAATTCTTCCTTAAGGCTTTTTCCTTTCAAAATAATTCACATTCTTACCATCTTTTTGCTTTGTTTTGTTTTGTTTTGTTTTTCAAGGTAGGGTCTCGCTCTAGCCCAGGCTGACCTGGAATTCACTATGGAGTCTCAGGGTGGCCTAGAACTCATGGCAGTCCTCCATTCTTACCATCTTAAAACCTCAATGTGCTTGCCATTGCCTGCAGGGCATCCATTCTATTGACCCAGTACTGAGCAATAAATTTTGTTGTAACAATTGTATCCAAAGTGGCTGAAGTTTCTCTGCATGGGAATTTAAATATGTTCACATTTCTTTCTGTGCCAAAGTTCATAAGTTTTACATCTCTCTTTTCTGTATTTTCATCTCTCTCTTTTTTTTAAATAAATCTGAATCAAGACAGCAAAGGGATAGTCTAAATAATGTTGGCCTTGAAATATCCTCAACTAGACACACTAGTCCATTAATTTTAAGTTCAACTTTGCTTAAGTTCTCAGGACACAGGCAGAATTTAGCCAGTGTCCCTACCAGAATATCACATGAATAGCCTTAGCCCAGCTCCCAATAGAGTACCTGTTTCCCTCTGAAATCTCATAAGCCAAACTTCTTTAGTCCGTATTTCTTTCAAAATTCTGGTATTCCAAACTCACACAAGAATGGCCCTTAACCTCTGTTTATAACATTGTAGGGGCTCTCATATCCAGAGTTCAAATATTTACATGTTTTTTACACAAACGAAAAGTCTAAAAGACTAAAAACTACATATTCAGTTTATCTAGCACCATTTGTTAGTACCAGTTTTCTGTATCAGTAACTTTCTCACTGCTTGCACAAAATACCAGACTAGAGCAATGTATGGAAGGAAAGGGGTTTAACTGGGCTTATAGTTTTTAGGGAAGTCTCATCATGTTGGAGAAAGCATGGTACAAGCTGTTATGCTGGGTTCTCATTGTCACATTAGCAGAGAAGAAGAGAGAGAGTAAAAAGATCATGAATATTCAGCTACTTTTCTTCCTTTACATAGACCTACAACCCAGTTCATGGGGACTTTTATGCCTACATGTAGGGTGGATCCTAATCAAAACATTCCTAACAGATATACCTAGATATATGTTTCCATGATGGTAGTAAATCCTGTCAAATTAACAACCAGAGATTAACCAGCATGTATAAGAACAAGAAAGAACTTTGCAGAACTTGGAGAGAAAGTAAGATAAGAAGACTATTTTTTTTCTCTTCATCATTAGTTATTTGTGGCGAGACAGCAAGACATTGAAAACATTACTTTGTACTTTTGGCTTTTATCATTTAATAATAACTTGTTCACTATAGTAGGAGACAGCATTTCTAGTGCTTCATTCAAATGTTTAGGCCACCTTTAACAATGTTGCTAAAACAATGACAGACTATTTTAATCTTCTCAGACTTCAAAAGCATAGCTTTAATAGCTGGTGTGTGTAATGAATGAACTGTTTTGTTTTGACTTTTATAAGACAAGTTTTAGAGTAAGGTTGACTAGACCATGAGCAAAGGAATGCTATGAATAAATTTCAAAATTAGAGGAAAAAATTCCTCATGTGACATGTATTCCAATGATCAAAAGCTTAGTACACATTTCAATTATTTTTCTGATGTTTTAAAAATTGCAAAATTTAAAAGTATCATAGAGAAATATTTCTAGCCCTTTAAGGTACATAAATAATAAGTAGTTAGCCAAGGAACTTTCCTTAAGAGACTTACAACTTTTTCTGTATTCTGTCATGGCTGCTTTTGACCTAACAAGCTCACATAACAGAGATATAATCAATTAATCCACATTATCAAGACTAAGTTTGTTTTTAAAGTGTTGTAAAAGTAAGATCTGTTACTATCCACTTGCTCAGTATGCGAGGAAGGAAATATCTGACTTATTATTGTCCATTTGTCTATGTTATTTTGTTATTGAGCTTATAACAATTAGGGACACAAAGTACTTATAGGGCATTTCTGTAAGAAACCAATAAATAGAGCACTTTGCCATGTTATCTGGATGCTATTTATAACCTCCTTGTAAAACATTCAGAAAGTTAGGTTGCAGAGATGGCTTGTTGGTTAAGATGCTTGCTTGCCTGCAAAGCCTAAAAACCCAGGGATGTTTCCCAAGTACCCACACAAAGTGTCACATGCATTTGGAATTGGCTTGAAGCAGCTGGAGGTCCTGACAAAAACATTCTTTCTGTATCTGCCTCTTTTCTCTCTCTCTCTTCTTGAAAATAAATATTTAAAAATTTAAAAGAAAATTAAAACATATTCAGAAAGTTAAGAATTGCTACATCAAATTCTTTTATTTTGAAGTAATGTTTTCTTTTTCTTTTTTCTTTATTAGTTAGAGACAGAGAGAGGTACATAGAGAGAATGGGCATGGCAGGGCCTGAAGCCACTGCAAACGAACTCAGATGCATACACCACCATGTGGATCTGGCTTACGCGGGACCTGGAGAATCGAACCTGGGTCCTTAGTGTCATAGGCAAGTGCCTTAACTGCTAAGCTATCTCTCCAGCCCTGAAGTGACCTTTTCTTTATTCCAGCTTCAAAATGAAGCTAAAGAGTCATTCTATAATTGTCAAAATATAGGTAATTCTATAATTTTATGGATAAAATTTCATGATATAGCTTTCATTTTTTTTTCTAAAATAATTTCTTGCTTTGGAAAAATGCTTACTTTTAACAAGTCAGAGTTTATTATGAGTTTTCCTCATCATATGTTTTGATTACTCACTGTCCTCAAGTTGTGTTTAACATCCTCTGAAGGGTAACTGTTTCATAATGTCTACCATAAAAACAGAGTAATGGTCACCAAAACATCAGAAACACATGCATATACACCACACATACCAAATATAACACATTACACACATATCATACCTATTAATAAGCTATATAGAACCCTACTTATTATTAGCTAATTAAAAATATATAAGGTAAAAAATGAGAGTTTTGAAAGAAGTAACTCTCTGGGGTATAAATTCTATGCTCCAAAGCCATAGGTTGTATTCATGATTGCATAGGGACTGTTAATTAACTACAAAAAGCCACATAAATTAGGTTCATTGACATGTTGTCATAGATTACAGAGGAGGAAAAGAGATACATAAATATAGAGAAGGAAATATTGATAATGTAGAGAGGGGCTGGAGAGATGGCTCAGCAGTTAAGTCACTTGGCTGCAATACCTAAAGATACGGGTTCAATTCCATAGTACCTATGTGAAGCCAGATGCAAAGTGTCAAATGCATCTGGAGTTCATTTGAAATGGCTAGAGATCCTGGCTTGCTCTCTCTTTCTCTCTCTCTCCTTGCAAAAAAAAAAAAAATGCATATTTAAAAAATGCAAACTAAAACAACTATGAGATTCCACCTTATCCAAGTAAGGATAGCAAACATTAAAAAAATCTATTGACAACAAATGATGGTGAGGATGTGGAGAAATAGGAACACTCTCTGTTGGTGGACATCTAAGATGGTACAACCACTATGCAAAGCAATATGAAGACTCCTAAAAAGGTTGACTATAAAGTTACCAACAGACCCAGTTATTTCCTTACTAGGCATTTACCCTAAAATCTTCATGCCTCTGTTCAGAGAGATTTGCTCAACCATGTCCATAGCTGATCAATTTGTAGTTGCTAAGAGCTGGAATCAACCCAGATGTCCATCATTAGACAAATGGATAACAAAGATGTAATATATCCATGTAATGAAATTCTAAACAGCAGTAAGGAAAAAATGACACAATGAAATTTGAAGAAAAATGGTTAATCTTGGAACAGATCATTCTCAGTGAACTCACCCAATCACAGAAAGATAATCATTGCATGGTCTCACTCTTCTGTGGCTCCTAACCTGAATCTGTCTGAGATATTAACATACCTAATAAGCATCTCAAGGACTAGACAATAGGGAGGGGAGGGTGAGAGAGAAGGGCAAAAGTGGGTGAGGGACACAAAACTGGACCTAAATTGCAGTGGTGCCATAAATTTCTAAATCATGAAGTACAGACTAAGCGATTGAACCTTCAACAGGTCCTTAGAGGGAACACCTGAACCACAGGGCCCTGGAGAGGGTATGATTAAGGGCATGATTTTTACCTTAATCTTCTCCTGTTTCTCTCTCTCTCTCTATCTCTTTTATAATACCTATCTTTTCCTAGGCACTGGCCTGTAACTCCTAGTACCAGCATGCAGTTAACATCCACAATGAGCTGTTGATCAAAGAGACCTACAAGGTTTCCCAAAAAAAGACAAATTTCTGTCAGAGTACTTGATAACCCATCAATAGTTAGTGGTAAGCCCTACTTCCAAAGACACCATATGCTGTTGGTACATAACATGGAGTGACCTGGCTGGAATCTGGAAGAGAGTCAGTCCCAAGACAGTTCATCTAGTTCCGGAAAGTGCTACATGAATAACTGAGGGACAATGACCAATATCTGTCCAAGCAATTTATGGTTTAAGCTACTCAGCAGCAAACAATCTGACATGATTCTCACACAAGTGCAATAGTGGCACATAGCCATGGTGAGTAACCAACTGCTCTTGATTTGGCTAATGGATCTGCTCATTGGAATGATACCCACAGCTGGTTCTGGGAAACAAGTCAGAACCATATCCAAAAAGTGAGCCTGCTCTCCACTATCAAGCTCCCACTAATAGTGGGCTACAAGAGGGCCTACACCTATTAAATTCTCTAAAATAATAATGGTTAACCCATTTATCAGGTGATGACTTCACTCTCCCTTGGAGAAGTTGCTTCTTTCTTTTTATATGGATGCATATCCTGAGGAGAAAATCAGCCCATCACACCTCACCAGGGACCTTCAGCTGAAACCATAGAGTAACTGGGGAAATGAGCAAGAGAGCTGCTTTCTTGGTGAACCTGGCACTGGCATAAGGATGAAAGGAGATAGACACAGAGAACACTCAACTCCTACCAAACCAGATATCCAAGACCTTATCGCTGAAGTAGACATACAAGAAATCCCACATGGCTCAGGGAAATTTATGGATGAGGGGGTGGAAAGATTGTTAGAGTCACAAGTTGGGACATTATGCACATAGACATTACCTCTTACAGAAAACTGATGTCTAACCCCACAATGCACAGCCCAGATTCCCCAATGAGGGGGTCCCTGTTGGTGGGGGAGGACAGGGAGGAGGCTAATGATGGTACCAACATGGCTGTATACACACTCTGTATATAACTAATAATAATTTTAAAATTAAAATAAACAAGGTATTGTGGTATAGTGAAATTATTTTCTTCTACAAAATTAAAGCACTGTATCAGACAGATTCAGGTTCCGTGAGATGAACTTTTATGGAGGAAGGGATTTATTGAAGCTTACAGATCCAGGGCTGTTTCCATAATGGCAGAAGAAGCTGGCCTGCCTTCACAGGCCCAAGCAGAGAGAGAAGCACAAGCCAAAAGCCAAAAGCCACACAGCACACTTCAGGAACTCCAGCTAGGCACACTTTGCATATCTTTAGATTGAAATCTGAAACCCACCAGCACACCTTAAGATCCACCCAGTGACACTGCCTCCAGCCAGGTGGCTGCAGATGCAAATTACAAACAATAAAGAACTGAATATATTGGGGGCCATCTATTCAAACCACCACAAGCACAGAACAAGAGCAAGAATTGAAAAGAACTATTTGGCTCCCAATTTTATGCATCATCTATTATACATTCTGCTTCCTATTTCTGTACTAATTATTTTGATTGATTCCTCTTAACCCCTAACTAGAATGGTGTTTTATTCTTTGTGCCACTAATACCTGGAATATAATATGCATTAATACATTCAGTAAGTATTTGTTGAACTAAAATGAAGAATATAGTGAAGGTTCAGTGCACAGGATGAAGGAGGTTAGACAAAGGATGTTGGTGAGAAGGAATAACATAAAATTTTATTTTTTTAATTTAAAAAGTAAATAATATGAGAGAAAAGAAAAAAACCTAAAATTTGTACAAATAAAGGGAGTTACATACCTATATGTTTGATCTAAAAGGTAGAGCAGTGTTAAATGCAATATTTCTGTAAAGTTGGAAATGCCTTCTAGAAAATGGTCATTTTTTTTTAGTGTATTATATAGTGACTTTTCTTGGAAAGGTGGGATAAATAAGACATATCTATGTCATACAGGGTACCAATAACAAACCCAAACAGAAAACAAACAACAAAAGTAATTATACCCAAGTCTATCTTGGTAAACCAATAAGTTTGTTAGGGAATATTTTAATTTAGAGGATATAACTATGCAACAGTTGTCTCCTTCTTCCAGCTACTAAATTCTTCCCACTCCATTCTTTCACAATGTTCCCTGATCCGTATAGGAAGTCACAGAGATGTGTTTAGCTATGTTTTTTTAAAAATTTTATTTTTGTGTCTGGACGTTAGAATAGTATGCCATAGTAACTGTTTCTCACTAGTAATGAGACTTTGCAATAACCACATATAACTTTACATAAAAATATTCTCTCTTCAACAGACACTAGAAGCAGCCATAATATGTAGTCACAAACACAAATGTTTAGAAGGAAATTTCACAGTCACATCTTTTTAACAAAACAATATTAGTAGCCTCTACCCTGGGACCTATGTACTCCCTAGTTACAGGTTTTTGCTTTGGCTTGCATACCAAACAGGAGTTTCCTCCTATGGATTTATACCTTAAATTTAACCAGAAAGCAAAAGGGTGGACACATAAGAATCATAATAATATTGCATCAACTGATAAATCTTGTTTGTCATGTGGGTCTAGGGTTCATAGCTTAGCAGAACTATCAGTGACAATTCTCTAGAAGTCTACATACTTTCCTGAAGGACAAAAAGCAACCAGGAGGGTGGGAGCTTTCAGCTCATTCCCAGTCACATTTCTTGCATCCAAGTTATAATCAGCTCTGACCCTGCTTAACTTCCCAGATGAGATGAGACTGGGCACATTCAGTATGGTATGCTGCTGTGAGTGTATCATGGTAATCTGAGTTCTGCTGCCACTATGAAGCTTGCCCTGGAATATGTAAGCTTAAAATAAACCCTTTTCTCCAGTAACATTCTTTTGGTCCAGTGTTTATCCAGTAATGAGAAGGTAACTGCAACAGAAAATTTGTACCATGGAGTGGATTATTGTTGTGATGAATCTCACAAGGTGTGTTTTGGGTTTTGGAGTGTGAATGAGAAATGTGGAAGGGTTTGCTTTTTGGTCTGGTGAAGTTTTTCAGTGTTACAAGAAAAGCTAGACAGACTATTCTGGTGAGAGTTTGAAAATTCTAAATCCAGAGAGAATTGTGGAGTGTGATGGCTGGGTTTATGAGCTTTCAAAGGCAAGGGGAGAACTTTGAACTGGGAAGTGTTCAAACCATGCCTGAAAATTTGAGCAACATTTAATTTTATAGTAAGGAATTGATGTGATTGGTGGAAGGTATAGAACAGAAAAATAAGAGAGATGCAAAGCTTGCTACAGCAAGAAATGTAAGTTTGAAGTTATAGGCAGAGAGACTGATTCTAGGTGACTTAAAATGCAATTATTGAGGATATTGCTATTATTAAAGGTAAGCCAATTGTTTTGCATTGGGACAATGGAAAAGATGCCAAAGCGTGAAACCAAGCCATGGGAAGCTCAGTGAAATAGGAATGCAAAAAGGAGGCTTGAAGAAAGAATTCTAAAGGAGTTTCCTGCCTTTTTTGATTTGTTGCTTTATTCATTCCATAGATTTGCAAATATGGCAATCCACCCACATGATACTGGTTTTGGAAGCATGAGAATACAGGAAAGTGGGTCATGAAGTGGACATTGTTCCAGGAGCCACTGAGATACCACTGTGTGAAGTAGGGTTGACATCCCTGTTTGTAGTCCCAGTAAGGCCATTATATAGAGTTATGAAGATGAATTATGGGTTGCAATAGAGGCCCAAGAAGATGCCAGGACTGTCAAAAGGTTGCCAAGGAAAATTTCTGCCTGAGGGCAGAATGTTCCTTGGGCTATAAGCAGCCCAGTTAGATGGGTAAATTGCAAACCCAGACACTTTGTCACTACTTATAGATGTTGGATTTGGAACTGTGGACATTTGATATTTGTCTGTTGGTTATTGATTTTGCATTGGTCCAATATCTCTTCATTATGTCTACTTTTAGCAATGGGGGTTTTTCACTCTGTGATACTATACTTTGGAAGTACATATAACTTGTGTTTTGATTTATGGGGCTCATAATTGAGAGACATTCTTGAATCTCTGATGAAACTTTGGACTTTTGAGTAGTGTTTCAATTAGGTAAAGACTAGAGAGACTTTTGAAGTTAGACTGTGTTTTGCATTGTTGGATATCTTGAGTCTATTAAGTCCAGGGACAGAATGTGGTGATTTGAATGTAAATGTTTCCATAGACTTGGGAATTTTTGATTAAGCTTTCTACTAAGTCTCCAGCAGGCAAACTCTGCTGGAAGATGTGTGTTACTGGGGCCAGATCTTGAGTCCAGCCCTAAATTGTTCAAAGTCAGCTTGTCTTTGCTGGTCTTGGCTGTTCTGTCTCTGCTATGGATGTATGATAAAGTGTGACAGCTTCTTCTGCCATGATGATCTATAAGTTGGAAATAAACACATCCCTCCCATAATTTGCTTTTGATCAGGTATTTGTCCAGGAATTTAAAGGTAACTGAAACACCTATTGTCTAGCATGGATAAGAACCCATAACAGCTGTATCATCACAACCCTTTGTTTAACTTTTAGGCAGTTTCTCTAGTGAAGGTCCTTGTCTTCCCAATAAAGCTTATTGCTATTATAACATTGATTCTGGAGACTTGTCAGATTTATAAGCTTCCAAAAAATTGTAAGTTTTGTGAACTCTGAGCCTTATAAGCTTCCCCCTTCCAACAGGAGGCAATGAGTCAATTCAGAATAAATATTTTCATAGTATGTAACTACAGTTGACAGAGCAAGAATGAGTCTCTAAAAGACAATTGGCAAGATTTTACTCAATATGAATGAAAAGATATTCACAATAAATGTTAGAGAGTTATGGATCTAATATGTTATTTTAGGTATAGGCAAATTCTAATTTTGGAAAAAAATACAGTATATGCTTTCTAAATATCTTGTGATCTTGGATACTAATATCAATGTACTTTGGTTGCTTGTAGAAATAAATGATACATTAACACAGGAGTGAAAGATGAAGTTTTCAGTGAAGTATCTACAGAAGAAACTCCTTATCCAGGCTATATATTTCATATTTATAAATATTTTCTATTGTCTCCAGCTTATTTTCTATTATGCATTGGGAATGCTATTTCTTAGTATTGGTTGATATTCTCACAGAAAACTAATAGCTTTTATTTCCCCTGCCTCTCTTACCTAAATCTCACACCTCAATTTTGTTTCTGTCTCAAAGCCCTCTGAAACACTATAGCATGAATATTCTGTAGGTATTCTACAATCTGCACAATTAAAGAGTGACTAAGAGACTACCCATGAACTCCTGAGTAGGATAGGTCTTTTCAGTTGCTAGGTCTCCTTTGATGGTGACAGAATATGCTATGATCATCCCAGCAGTTCCACAATTCACTGTAGTGGCTCTATTGAGCATACAAACTCAGAGTGCATTCTTATCTTGACATAGCAGATGCAGGTATAGAATTATCTCCAAGCCTTGTGTGACCATCTTGGTTATTTTTGAGATACCTGTTTTAAAGGTCTCATTGGCTCCTTCACAAAATGACTTCTGAATTGCTTCCAGCAGGTTTTTGCAGAGGTTGTAGGCTTTTGCTTTCCTGTCAGGCTCTGTAATTTCTGTGGTTCTGCAGCTTATCTATATTTCAAGGAACATTTCCAAATTATAAGAGAATATATTCCCTGAGTTTTTAACTTATAAAAACAAATCCAATTTGTTCTAATTAAATTTGGGTTATTTTTATTTTAATGTGTTACCTTGAAGAATCTCTATTGTAACTCACCTACTATTCCTCTGTCTATCCTCATAGTCTCTTGGGAATTTTCACCAGTCAGTATGACATTTCCCTATTCAAAGAATATAAATTCATCTACCAGTGTGAAAATTTCAATGTCCAAATACTTTGTTCAGATCACTTGCAAAAAGATTAAGTGAAATGTGTTCTAGAGCTACTTTAAGACTCATTTCTCTATTTAGATATCATGTTATATATATTGTTGGATGACTTTTTCATAGTACGCATGAAAAAAAAATATTTGACAAGGTAGGACATAAGCAAAAGATCACAGAAACAATGCCACCTAAGTCTAGCTGGTTGAACCAGTGGGTTTAATTTGGTTTAATTTAATTATGGGAGTATGGATGAAGGGTTACTTAAGAAGGATGAATAACTTACAGTCAGCTAGACTACCTAAGAAGTCTCTCCCCCTAATAATTGTTAAACATATAGATATTCTTAGGAATGGGAGGAGCTTAATGATCCCTGGAACAGCTCATACAATACTATTGCCCCCTGAGCCACTTGTGAGTCTCTGCATGCTACATTGTCAGCTCCCCTTCCCCTCCATGAGGGGAGCTCTTGGGTTTGATCTTGGGAAGGTGTCATGCAGATAGTCACAGCTGCTCTGATTTCATGACCGCAATAGCAATGTCATGGCTAGGAAGTGGTATTACAACACATACACATTTTTGTGTCTTTCTTATGACTTTCATTTCTTGATAATATTTTAGTATTAGAATAAGAGGTAAGTTAATGAAGGTAATTCAGAATTTTGTGAGAATGCTGGCTCTATGGAGGGGTAATGTTCACTACCACTCTGATGTTCTTATTCCATTATCATGTGCTACTTGGCTTTATGTAGCTTTGACCAAATACTTGAGAAAAGCAACATGTTGGGCAAGGTGCTTATTTAAACTTATGATTGCAAACACTTCTTTCCATGGTCACTTGGATCCTTTACTTTGGGTCAGTATATCTTGTCAGAAGGCATGTGTCACAGAAGTTGATTACTTCTTAAGAGCCAGGAAGTAGAAATCAGGGTGGACCCAGGTCTATGTATAACCTTGAAAGGCACACCCTGAATGCCCTGTAAACCATACGTACTATGTTTCAAATCACATTCCATCCTAGTAGCAAGATACAACACTTCCCTGGATCCTCATCAGGATGCTCATTTAAAAAAAAATATTATTTATTTATCTACCTATCTATGTGTGTGTGTGTGTGTGTGTGTGTGTGTGTGAGAGAGAGAGAGAGAGAGAGAGAGAGAGAGAGAGGGAGAGAATAGGCATGCTATGGTCTTTAGTCACTGAAACTGAACTACACCATAATTTTTCTGTTGTTCACAGATCTTCCTCCTTTCTTTGACAGGTGTTGAGGAGGGTATGAGTAGTGCAGCTTCATGCCAGCCACATAAAAGTCCTCTGAAAGAACTTCTACTTTGTTTTAGGTTAATCCAGACCTAAACAAATCCAACTCTCATCTTAAATCTAAAGGACATTATTGAAAAAAATCTAAACACTCTTACCATACTAACTTTCACTTCAAAGCTGAGCTCAGATAAACTATGCTAGGTTAATGAAAGCAGCTTGTTGAGAACCTGTTTAGAAAACATTTATTTTTCTTTCTGTGATGGTTAATCTCTGATTACCAATTTGATGGGATTTAAAATTGCCATGGAAACAAATCCTCACAATGTCTGGAAGGGATTTTCTAGGTTAGGATTATTGTTAACAGAGGACCCACCATAACCATCAACTGCATCATTCTGTGTCCTGGGGTTCTGAACTGACTAAAAGGAGAAAATGGTTAATTTGTGGTTTTATTGCCTGAGCAATTTGGGTTGTATTCAGAAAGTTTTTGCCAAGACCAATATGTTGAAGGGTTTCCCCTACTTTTTCCTCTAGCAGTTTCAGAGTTTCAGGTCTGATGTTAAGGTCTTTAATCCATTTGGACTTAATTCTTGTGCATGGCGAGAGAGAAGAATCTATTTTCATCCTTCTGCAGATATATATCCAGTTTTCCCAACACCATTTGCTGAAGAGGCTGTCTCTTCTCTAATGAGTATTTTTGGCATTTTTATCAAATATCAGGTGGCTATAGCTACTTGAGCTTACATCTGGGTCCTCTATTCTGTTCCACTGATCTACATGTCTGCTTTTGTGCCAGTACCACGCTGTTTTTGTTACTATGGCTCTGTAGTATAGGTTAAAATCAGATATGGTGATACCACCAGCCTCTTTTTTGTTGCTCAGTATTATTTCATATATTTGAGGTTTTTTGTGATTCCAAATGAATTTTTGGATTGTTTTTTCTATTTCCATGAAGAAAGCCTTTGGAATTTTGATAGAGATTGAATTAAATGTGTAGATTGCTTTAGGTAAGATTGCCATTTTCACAATATTGATTCTTCCAATCCAGGAACAAGGGATGTTTCTCCACTTTCTAGTGTCTTCTGCAATTTCTTGCTTGAGAGTTTTAAAGTTCTCATTGTAGAGATTCTTTACTTCCTTGGTTAGGTTTATTCCAAGGTACTTAATTTTTTTATTTTATTTTATTTTTTAATGTAATTTATTAGTTTTCTTTTCAGTGAATACAGGCAGTTTGGTACCATTATTTAGGCTCATCTGTGATCTACCCCCTCTCATTAGACCCTCCTTGTTAATGAAAATGGGTCGTGCATTGTGGAGTTAGCCCCCAGTTATTAGTATGATAAATGTCTCTGCAAATCATGACCCAACATGTAACTCTGACATTCTTTCCGCCCCTCTTCCGCAAGATTTCCCTGAGCCATGTTGGGTTCATTTTTGGTCTGCTTCAGTGCTGAGGTGCTGGGGGCCTCTGAGGCTTTGGCTCTCTGATTTGGTAGGAGTTGATTTTTCTCTGCGTTGATCTCCTTCCCCTTTGTGCTGGTATCCGGTTCACAGGAAAACATCACCCTTACTTATTTCGCCAGTTGTCCTTAGTTTTAGTTGGGCCCCTTTTGAGGTATGTTGGGGCAGCTCTCTTCTTAGGATCTGCATCTATCTGGAAAAGAGAAGCAGATTCTCCAACGGAGAGTAAGTTAGCACCCGGAAAATTGAGATAACACTTACTTTTTTGATAGACAGTTTGATAGGTGTAGGCCCTCTTACACCCCGTGATTGATGGTAGCTTGATATTGTAGATTGGGCTTGTGTTTGGGTATGGTTCTGACTTGTTTCCCAGCTCCAGCTAAGGGTCTAGTACCACTGAGTGGATCAGTTAGCCAAATCAAGAGCAATTGATTCCTCACCATGGCTGTGTACCACTCTTGCACTTGTGTGGGCATCACATCCGGTTATTTGTTGCTAATTAGGTTAAACAATGTGCTGCTTGGACAGATCTTGGTCATTTCCCCCAGTCGCCTATGTAGCGCCTTCTGGCACTAGACAAGCTGACTGTCTGGGAACTGACTCTCTCCTGGCTTCCAGCCATGTCATTCCATTTTCGCATCAGCTGCATATGGAGTCTTCAGCAATAGGGTCTTACCACTGGCCTTTGGTGGGTCATCAAGTACTCTGACAGAAGTCTGTCATTGTCTTGGGAAACCTTGTAGGTTTCTCTGATCAAAAGCTCATTGTGGATGGTAGGCCCAAGCTGCAAGTGGGGGTTACAGGTCAGTGTCCACTAAGAAATTGAGGAAAAAGATAACTAATATACAAGAGTTAGAGAGGAGAGAGACAGAGGGGAGGGGGGAGAGGGAGGGAGGGAAGATGTAGGAGATTTAGGTCAATCTTGATCCTACCCTCTCCAGTGTCTTGTGGTTCAGGTGTTTCCTGGTAGGGTCTAGTGTAGGTTCAGCCATTTGGTCTGTCTTTTAGGAAGTAGAATTTTATGGTACCATTGCTGTTTGGGTCCGCATTACTGTTTTCCACCCTTTGATTCCCTCCCTGCCCTCCCATCCATCTTATTGTCTAGTCCATGAGGTGCTTGCTGGGTATGTAAGGCATCTTGGGCAGATTCAGGTTAGGTGTTGCAGATGAGTGAGACTATGTGTCGATTTTTTTTCTGTGATTGGGCAAGTTCGCTGAGAATGATCTGTTCCAGGTTCAAGCATTTTTCCTCAAATTTCTTTATGTCGTTTTTTCTTAATGCTGTATAGAATTCCATTGTGTAGATATACGACATCTTTGTTATCCATTCTTCTAATGATGGACATCTGGGTTGATTCCAGCTTTTAGCTATTACGAATTGAGCCGCTACAAACATGGTTGAGCAAATCTCTCTGGCTTTTGGTTTGAAAGTTTTAGGGTACATGCCCAGTAATGGTATAACTGGGTCTGTTGGTATTTCTATAGTCAGCTTTTTCAGGAGTCTCCATATTGCTTTCCAAAGTGGTTGTACCATCCTGCATTCCCACCAACAGTGAATGAGTGTCCCTGCTTCTCCACATCCTCGCCAGCATTTATTTTCATTTGACCTTTTGATGTTGGCTATCCTTATTGGGGTAAGGTGGAATCTCATAGTTGTTTTAATTTGCATTTCTCTGATGATTAGGGATGATGAACATTTTCTTAGGTATGTGTTTGGCATTTGTATCTCTTCCTCTGTGAACTGCCTGTTTAACTCTGTGCCCCATTTTGTGGGGTATTTGTCTTCTTATTGTTTAGACTTTTGAGTTCTTTGTAAATTCTAGAGATAAGGCCTCTATCAGTTGCATAACCTGCAAATATTTTCTCCCATTCTGTGGGTATTCTATTGGCTTTGCTTATTATATGCTTGTCTGTAAAGAAACTCTTCAGCTTCATATGATCCCAATGGTTGAGTGACTGTTTTAGAACTTGAGCCACTAGGGTTTTATTCAGAAAGTCTTTTTCCATTCCTATATCATGGAAAGTACTTCCTAAATTTTCTTCCAGTAGTTTTCGAGTTTCTGGTCTTATGTTGAGGTCTTTGATCCATCTGGATTTGAGTGTTGTGCATGGTGAAATGTGTGGATGAAGTTTTAGTTTCCTGCATGTGGTTATCCAGTTTGTCCAGCACCATTTGTTGAAGATGCTATCTTTTTTCCAGTCTATATTGTTTGGGCCTTTGTTGAATATCAAGTAGCTATAGTTGCTTGACCCAAAATCCGGGTCCTCAAGTCTATTCCATTGGTCTATACTCCTGTTTTTATGCCAGTACCATGCTGTTTTTATTACTATGGCTTTGTAGTATAACTTTATATCGGGTATGGTGATGCCACCAGAGGTATTTCTTTTGCTGAGGATATGTTTGGATATGCGAGGCCTTCTGCCTTTCCATATGAAATTTGAGATCATTTTTTCTATGTCTGTGAAGAACACTGTAGGGATTTTAATTGGAATTGCGTTAAATCTATATATTGCCTTTGGTAGGATTGTCATCTTCACAATGTTAATTCTGCCTATCCAGGAGCATGGGAGGTCTTTCCATCGTTTCAAGTCCTCCTCAATTTCTTTTTTGAGAGTTTTTATATTTTCGTTGTATAGATCTTTTACTTCCTTGGTTAACGTTATTCCAAGGTATTTTATTTTATTTTTTGCTATTGAAAATGGGACTATGTCCTTTATTTCTTTTTCTGTGTCTTTGTCATTTGCATACAGAAATGCTTCCAATTTTTTTGCATTGATTTTGTATCCTGCTACTTTGCTATAGGAGTTAATCACCTTCAGGAGTTTTGGGATGGAGTCTCTCGGGTCTCTTACATATACAATCATGTCATCAGCGAATAGAGCTAACTTAACTTCTTCCTTTCCAAAGCGTATCCCTTTTATTTCCTTCTCCTGCCTTATTGCTTGGGCTAGGACTTCCAAAACTATATTGAAAAGCAGAGGTGAGAGAGGACATCCCTGTCTTGTTCCTGATCTCAATGGGAATTCCTCCAGTCTCTCTCCATTAAGTATTATTTGGGCCTTTGGAGCTTTGTATATTGCCTTTATTATGGTAAGATGTGAACCGGCCATGCCGATTCTCTCCAATGTTTTGATCATGAAGTGATGTTGTATCTTGTCAAAGGCCTTTTCTGCATCTATCGAAATGATCATGTGATTTTTATGTTTAAGCTTGTTTATGTGGTGTATTACATTGACAGATTTTCGTATGTTGAACCACCCTTGTGTTCCTGGGATAAATCCCACTTGGTCAAGGTGGATAATGCTTTTGATGTGTTGTTGGATTCGGTTTGTGAGAATTTTGTTGAGGATCGTTGCGTCTATGTTCATTAGGGAAATAGGCCAGTAGTTTTCTTTTCTTGTGGCATCTCTGCCTGGTTTTGGGATTAGGGTGATACTAGCTTCATAGAAGCAGTTGGGTAGTTTTCCCTGTTCTTCAATTGTGTGGCACAGTTTTAGGAAGATTGGTTTGGGTTCTTCCATGAAGGTTTGATAGAATTGGGCTGGGAATCCATCTGGTCCTGGACTCTTCTTTTTTGGGAGGTTTTTTATTACTTTTTCAATCTCCATGAGCGTGATGGGTTCATTGAGGTGGTTGATCTGCTCTGAGTTTAGCTTTGGTAGATGATATGCATCCAGGAATTTATCCATCTCCTCCACATTTTCCAGTTTTGTGGAGTAGAGGTTTTTGAAATAAGTCCTGATGATTCTGCCGATTTCACTGATGTGTGTTGTGATCTCTCCTTTTTCATTTTGAATTTTGTTAATTTGGAGTCTCTCCTTTTTTTGCTTGATCAAATTGGCCAGAGGTTTGTCAATCTTGGTTAGTTTTTCAAAGAACCAGCTCTTTGTTTTGTCAATTGCCTTAATTGTTTCCTTGGTTTCCAATTCATTAATTTCTGCTCTGATTTTAATTATTTCTTTCCTTCTGGAGCTCTTTGGGTTGGATTTTTCTTGTTTTTCCAATGCCTTTAGGTGGATGGTTAGGCTATTGATTTGGGATCTTTCTGTCTTTTTTATGAAGGCATTGAGTGCTATGAATTTTCCCCTGAGGACTGCCTTCATTGTGTCCCACAAGTTTTGGTATGATGTGTTCTCATTGTCATTCAATTCCAGGAATTTTGCAATTTCATTTTTTATTTCATCCACTATCCATTTATTGTTTAAGAGTGTGCTATTCAGTTTCCAGTTGTCGTTGGGGCTCTTGTTGGTTTTTTTGTTGTTGATTTCTAGGAATATGGCATTATGATCTGATATCATGCAGGGAATTATGTCGATTTTCCTAAATATGTGGAGGCTATCTTTGTGACTCAGTATATGGTTTATTTTAGAGAATGTTCCATGGGCTGCTGAGAAGAATGTGTAGTCTGTGGATTTGGGATGGAAAGTTCTATAGATGTCTGTTAGGTCTAAGTGCTCTATGGTTTTGTTGAGCTCTCTTACTTCCCTGTTGAGCTTCTGTTTGGATGATCTGTCTATTACTGATAATGGTGTGTTAAAGTCCCCAGCTATGATATGTTGGTGGTTATTTCTGTTTTATTGTCAAGTAGGTTTTGTTTTATGATCTGCGGTGCCCCTGTGTTTGGTGCATACAGATATATGATTGTAATATCCTCTTGATGGATTGTTCCCTTTACAAGTAGGAAGTAGCCTTCTTTGTCTTTTTTGATTGTTTTTGGTTTGAAGTCAACTTTATCTGATATTAATATAGCTACACCTGCTTGTTTCTTATTCCGATTTGCTTGGAATATTGTTTTCCACCCTTTCACCCTGAGGAGGTTTCTGTCTTTAGTGGTAAGGTGGGTTTCTTGAAGGCAGCAGATTGAGGGGTCTAATTTTTTGATCCACCCTGTTAGCCTGTGTCTCTTGATGGGTGAATTAAGGCCATTAATGTTTAGGGTGATGACTGTGAGATTTGATTTGATCCCTGTCATGTTGTGGTGGTAGAGGTGTGTTGGCATTTCTATGGAATTTAATTTTTTTTTTTTCTATCTACTCTGGGTTTGGTTGCTGTGATCTGCTTCTTGTAGGCATTTGTGTTTGGTTATTTGTTTCTTCTCTGTGGAGTATTTCCTGGAGTACTTTCTGTAGGTTTGGTTTTGTGTTCATATACTTGTAAAGCTGAGTTTTGTCATGGAAAGTTTTCCTTTCACCATCTATTATAAGGGAGACTTTTGCTGGGTAGAGTAGTTTGGGTTGAAAGCCATAGTTTCTTAGAGTTTGGAGAGTATCATTCCAGGCCCTTCTAGCTTTCAGGGTTTCCATTGAGAAGTCTGAAGTAATTCTGATGTGGTTTCCTTTGAAAGTGGTGTGCTGTTTTTCCCTAGCTGCTTTTAGGATTTTTTCCTTGGTGTCAATGTTTAGAGTCTTAATGATAATATGCCTTGGGGAGTTTCTCCTTTGGTCTAGTTGGTTAGGAGTTCTGTTTGCTTCTTGAATCTTGATGGGCCTTTCTTGTAAGAGACGGGGGAAGTTTTCTTCAATTATTTTGTTAAATAAGTTTTCCATGCCTTTGGTCTGAAATTCTTCTCCATCTGGTATTACAATGATTCTGATATTAAGATGTTTAAATGTATCCCACAATTCTCTCATGTTCTGTTCACAGGAACTTTTGAACTTACTGAAATTTTTAGACTCTCGAACTGTTTCTTCCATCCTGTCTTCCAGATCAGAATTTCTATATTCCACTTTGCTGACTCTATTCTTGAGAGCCTCTAGTGAGTTTTGGACTTGTTCAATTAAGTTTGAATTTTCTACTCCTTTCCTATGTATCACTTCCATCCTTTGTCCAGCTACCTTTTCACCTCATTTTCTGATTTTCTTGCTGATTCTTGGAAATCATCCTTGCATTTCTTTATGTTTTCATTTAGTGTGGCCAGCTGATTTTTAAAGTCCTCTTTTTTTTCACTCTCCCTCAACTCTCTTAGCTCTCTTTGAATTCCTTCAAGTGTCTTATGATATTGCTCTAGCTTAGTGATGGTAGCATCCATATGATTATCTATCCTTTGTAGCTTTCCTGTCAGTTCTAGCAGTAGTTTGGTCAGGGTTGCATCGTTCATTGCTCCCACTTGATGTTCTGATCCTAAACACTCTTCTATGTTTTGGTTAGTTGTGATCCTTGTTGGACTGGGTGATCTGTCTGGATTTTCTTCCATTTTATTTTTCGTGTTATTTCTTTTGCGCTGTGGTCTGCCCATGTCAGTATATGGGCAGGTAGGTGGGTGGAGCAGCCTGGGATCTAGCTTAATGCAAATCCAAGGCAGCCTGGGGCAGCTGTAAGCAGCCTGGGTTTTTGCTCACTCTTGCCACAGCCGCCTATCTATAGCCTTTTTTTCCCCTTGTTGTTTGTAGTGCAGCTAGGTGGTCGCCATCTTGACTGGAAGTCTCTAGGTTGACTCATGGCTGTAGGTTTTGATCAGCTCTAACAGCTTGCTAGTAGAGTCTTTAGGGTCCTTTATGTACAGAATCATGTCATCTGCAAATAATGATAACTTGATCTCTTCCTTTCCAATTTGTATCCCTTTTATGTGTGTCTCTTGCCTTATTGCTATGGCTAAGACTTCCAAAACTATATTAAATAAAAGTGGGGACAGTGGACACCCTTGTCTTGTTCCTGATTTTAATGGAAAAGCTTCCAGTTTTTCCCCATGTAGTAATATGTTAGCTGTAGGCTTGTCATAAATAGCCTTTATTACATTGAGATATGTTCCTTCTATTCCCAGTCTCTGTAGGACTTTTTTCATGAAGGGATGTTGGATTTTGTCAAATGCTTTCTCTGCATCTAATGAGATGATCATGTAATTTTTGACTTTCAACCCATTTATGTAATGTATTACATTTATAGATTTGCGTATGTTGAACCATCCCTGCATCTCTGGGATAAAGCCTACTTGGTCAGGGTGAATGATCTTTTTGATATAGTCTTGTATTCTGTTTGCCAATATTTTGTTGAGAATTTTTGCATCTATGTTCATGAGGGAGATTGGTCTGTAATTTTCTTTTTTTGTTCTATCTTTGCCTGGTTTTGGTATCAGGGTGATGCTGGCCTCATAGAAGGAGTTTGGTAGAATTCCTTCTTTTTCTATTTCCTGGAAAAGCTTAAGAAGCAATGGTGTTAGCTCTTCCTTAAAAGTCTGGTAAAATTCAGCAGTGAATCCATCCGGGCCTGGGCTTTTTTTAGTTCGGAGATTATTGATAACTGTTCGGATCTCCATGTTTGTTATAGGTCTATTTAAGTGATTAATCTCATTTTGATTTAATTTAGGAAGGTCATATAGATCAAGGAAATCATCCATTTCTTTCAGATTTTCATACTTTGTGGAGTATATGCTTTTATAGTATGTCCCTATGATTTTTTGAATTTCTCTGGCATCTGTTGTGATATTACCTTGTTCATCTCTGATTTTATTAATTTGTGTCTCTTCTCTCTTTCTTTTGGTCAGATTTGCTAAGGGTTTATCAATCTTGTTTATCCTTTCAAAGAACCAACTCTGTGTTTCATTAATACTTTGGATTGTTCTTTTTGTTTCTATCTCATTAATTTATGCCCTAATCTTTATTATTTCTTCCTGTCTACTGACTTTTGGTTTGCCTTGTTCTTCTTTTTCCAAGGCTTTAAGGCGAAGGATTAGGTCGTTTACTTGCGACCTTTCTAATTTCTTAATATAGGCGCTTATGACTATAAATTTACCTCTTAGAACTGCCTTCATTGTGTCCCAGAGATTTTGGTATGTTGTGTTCTCATTGACATTTGACTCTATAAATTTTTTGATTTCCTTTTTGATTTCTTCATTGACCCATTCATCATTTGGTATTGTATTGTTTAGTTTCCATGATTTTGTGTATGCTCTATAGCCTTTCTTGCTACTGATTTGTAGTTTAATTCCATTGTGGTCAGATAGAATGCAAGGAATTATTTCAATTTTCCTGAATTTGTTAAGATTTGCTTTGTGTCCTAATATATGGTCTATTTTAGAGAATGTTCCATGTGCTGCTGAAAGGAATGTATATTCTGCAGCCTTTGGATGAAATGTCCTGTATATATGTGTTAAGTTCATTCCTTCTATGACCTCATTTAGTCCAGATGCCTCTCTGTTTATTTTTTCCCGGGATGATCTGTCAATTGGTGAGAGTGCGGTGTTAAAGTCACCCACTACCACTGTGTTTGGTGTTATCTGTGACCTTAGTTCTAATAGTGTTTGTTTGACGAATTTGGGAGCCCCCATGTTAGGTGCATATATGTTTAGGATTGTAATGTCCTCCTGTTGGAGTGTGCCCTTAATCAATATAAAGTGACCTTCCTTACCTTTCTTGACTAATGTTGGACTGAAGTCTACCTTGTCAGATATTAGGATAGCAACCCCTGCATTTTTTCTCGGCCCATTTGCTTGAAACACCATCTTCCAACCTTTCACCCTAAGATAATGTCTATCCTTTGTAGAAAGGTGAGTTTCTTGGATACAACAAATTGTAGGATCCCGCTTTTTAACCCAGTCTGCAAACCTATGTCTTTTTGTTGGGGCATTGAGGCCGTTGATATTAAGAGATATTATTGAAAGGTGTGTATTTATATTTGCCTTTTTTTTTTGTTTTTTTGTGGTTCTGGTTCTACCTGTGCTCTTTTAACAAGTATTTGAGTATTGCTTGTTTTTTTCTAGGTTCCTTATATGTGTGCTTTTCCTTTTCTTCAGCATGGAGGATTCTATCAAGTATTTTCTGTAGAGGTGGTTTTGTCTTCAAATACTCCTTTAACCTGCTTTTGTCATGGAATGTCCTTATTTCTCCATCTATTTGAATGGATAACTTTGCAGGATAAAGTAACCTTGGTTAACAGTTGTTATCTTTCAGAACTTGGAATATATCACTCCAAGCCCTTCTGGCTTTAAAAGTTTATGTTGAATAATCTGCTGTAATTCTGATGGGCTTACTTTTGTAGATAACTTGATTTTTCTCTCTAACTGTTTTCAATATTTTTTCTTTGGTGTGTGTATTTGGAAGTTTGATTATAATATGGTAAGGAGAGGTTCTTTCCAGGTTTTGTCTGGCTGGGGTTCTAAAGGCTTCGTGTATCTGTATTGGCACCTCTTTCCCAATTTGGGGGAAATTTTCTTCTATGATTTTGTTGAAGACACCTACTATGCCTTTGGAGTGGAGTTCTTCTCCTTCTACTATTCCCTGAATTCTAATATTTCATCTTTTCATAGTGTCCCGAATATCTTGAAATTCCCACTCATACTTTTCTATAAGTTTGTCTTTCTCTTTGTTGGACGGCATTAGGTCTGCCACCTGGTCTTCTAGCTTAGATATTCTGTCCTCTCCCTCATCCATCCTACTGGTGAGATTTTCTACAGATTTTTTAATTTCATTAACTGTCTTCTTCATTGCTAGTAATTCTGACTGGTTTTTCTTTATTATTTCTATTTCCTTATTTATGTCTTGTATTGCCTTCTTTATTTCATGAAATTGGTGTCCTGCATCTTCTTTGATTCCTTTGATTTCCTCTTTAAGTTCCTTTTTGACTCCTTTGATTTGTTCTCTGACTTCTTTGAGCATATTTACAATCATTCTTTTGAAATCTTTCTCAGGCATTTCCTCTAACTTGTTCTCACTGGAGGTCATTTCTGATGCATTAATACTTTTAGGTGGATGTATATCGTCTTGCTTTTTAGTGTTTCTTGTGTTATAATGTATATATTTTTGCATCTTGGATTAAGTTAATGCTTGGATTTTCTAGCTAGCTGGGTATTCTTAGCTGTAGTAATTGGTTTGATGTTATATATTTTCAGGGTAGGAGCTTGAGGTGTTAGGTGTGGCTCTTAAGACTCTGAGAGTACCTACAAAGGTGCTCCTAGGGGTTGAGTTTCCCTGCTATGGGGGTATTCAAGTAGGCTGAGTGGAATAAAATACAGGTAGATTTTAAAAGTTAACTAAACACTGTACCCATTCAGTCAAAAACAGCCCCAAGTATGTATGCCAGAGTAGTTATTATAACAACCAGATCCTCTATCAACATAGAGGTTAAGATTTCTGGTCTGTTGAGGGATCCAAGTCAGCTTGTGACCAAATGAGACCCTTCCCTGGTGCAATCCCAGTTACCTTGGATGAGTTTGGTCTCAGTCAAGTTGCTGCCTGGGTCGTTGGGCTGCTGTTGTGATTTCTGGAGCTGGGCACTGGCTTTTCCTGTGGGGCAAGCCAAGCCTGGCAACTGTGGCCCTGCAGATCAGCTCCCCCACTGGGTCTGTCAGCAGCTGAAGCTTCTGCCGCTCCTCGGTCTGCGGCTGCTTGGGCCGCTGTTACCGGTGCTGGAGCCACTGATGTTGCTGCCGAACTCTGCTCCTGCTTGGGTCAGGTTGGCGTGGCCCTGTCCCGGGACGGCTGCTCTGTTCGCTGGAGCTGGGCTCAGGTGGTGGGGGAGGGGAGGGAGCCGCAACTGCTCTGGTTCTCTCGCTGCTCCACATGTTCTTCTACCTCGCGGTCTGCTCCTCCGTTGCTCACTGCCGCTCTCCCTTCATGTTTTCCGAGTTGCGGAGAGCGCCGGTGTGAGGGGAAGCTCCCGCACCTGGCTTTTCTTGCGGCTGGAGCCAGCTTGGTGGCTTTCTAGTGCGCCGCCGCCGAGATTGGCGGAGCTGTCGCAGTCTCTTTTGCCGGCCTGTGCGGGCTCTGGATGCTCTAGATCTCTCCTACTTCTCCGCTGCTGCTTCAATTTCCTATGCACCTCACTTTTTAATAAAAGTGTATATTTTTCTGAGTTTTTTTGATCTTCCCCCCCCCCAGGCTGCTTTGGCGTGGTACCTATGCCGCCATCTTAACCGGAAGTGAGGTTTTAGAAGAGAAAAAGGACTCTATCAAAAATGGAGCTAGAGTCAGTTCATGTTACATGCTGTCAAAGAAACTGTCATATTCTAAGTCCTGAGAACTCAAATAATTCTGAACTTAAATGAAGTGGAATAATTTGTTTGATTTTGGAACTCTAAAGACAGCATAATGTTCAGGACAGTATTGAGAGAAGAGATGTATTTATTAATAAGATCAGCACCAATGAAGAGAAATCTGTACTGTACTAGAACAATAGCAAAGGGGTCATAAAGGCAAAATCTGTCTCAGAGGCTCTGTTAGGCGGGACCATGCTCAGAACAAAAGACCTAACGAGATTGCCATAACCCCACCACCCACATTCCTGGGCACAATCAGGCATCAGCAGTTTCAAGCCTCCCTTGCTGGCCAACAGCTGCCGCCCCCCCCCCCCCCCCACCAGTTGGAACCTTGTTAGGAGACCTCGGCTTCCCCCATCCTTGAAATAGTCACTTTCCTCAGCCCGCCCCTTGTTTCTAGCTAGCACCACCCCCTCTTTAAAATCCCTGCACCTTAGGTCCGGGTGTGACTTCCCGGGCCTTCCATATTGGGAGCCGTGAACCTCGCCTGAGAGCTGGGCCAATAAACCTGAACCAGCTTTACTAATCTGGTCTGATCTGGTTCCTCACATAGGTCAAGCCTTTCATCTGGTGCCCAAAGCCCAGGTGGAGCTGAGTGTCCAGTCCTGAGGGGCCAGGCCTTTGGTGGACTGTTGGTGGCTGCTCCTCAGCAGGTTGTGGGCCTGACGCAATCAGTCGCCTTTGGATTGACCATAAATTGCTTGCTTTTTAGCCTCCGCCCCTGGGACCCTTGTCCAAAGTCGTGGCCATGCCAGGACCAGCCCTTCCATGTTTCTCCGTTACCCAACAGCTGGGTACCCTAAGGCGCTGAGAGACATCTCCCCTTAGACGCCCTGCCCTCCCCTCCCCTCTCCTCTTCTTCCTTTCTCTCTCTCCCTCCCTCCTTCCCTCTTTTTCCCTCTCTCTCTCCCTCTACCTCTCTCTCAATTTTGGGCCCAGGCCATAGTAAGGGGCGCCTCACTCTGGTCTCTGGCCCCTGGCTCAGAGCCTCCGACCTCAGCTTTAAAATGGGCAACTCCTATTCAAAACTCGACCGCCAGTCGCCTCTGGGATGTTACAAAACATATCCAAATTGGAACTCTCCCAATCCATTAAATCTAAACGCCTGATTTTTTACTCAGAAAAGCTGGCCTTTTTATGAACTCGATAATCACTCACACTGGCCTCCAGAGGGCACTCTAGATTTCAACGTCCTCATTGATCTGCAAAGCTTTTGTGGCCACACAGCCAAATGGTCTGAGCTCCCTTATGTTCAGGCTTTTTGGGAACTGCGCTTTTGTTCTCCCATCTGCAGACAAGGTTCCACAGCTAAGTTCTCATAGCTGCAATAAACAAGCCTTCTCCTTGTTCTCCCTCTCTTGCCCCCACCCCTCCTCTCCTCTCACCCTTTCTTCCCCTCCCCAAAGCCTCAGCCGGCCCACCAGGACCCCTCCTCTACATCACCCCCAACTTTATCTTCCCTTACACAACCCCACTCACCTCACCCAGTCCTCTACCCCACCCCCCAACCCCCAGACACCCCCTTCTTCTGGTCCTGAAAGTCCTAACCCTTCTGACCCCTCTACTATGCCTCCCATAGCTCCCCCTTGCTGCCGGCCTCTTTCCCCTCCGTGAGGTAGCAGGGACTGAAGGTGTTGCCAGGGTTCAAGTTCCATTCTCTCTCCAGGAACTGTGCCAAGTTGATTAACACCTGGGCTCTTTCTCTGCCAATCCAACCTCCTATATTCAAGAATCCCGTTACCTCACTCAGGCCTATAGTCTAACCTGGCATGACTTGCGTGTCATTCTTGTTTCCACCATTACCCCAGAAGGATGAGAAGAGACACAAATGGCGGCTAAACAATATGCTGACCAGACTCACTTAACTCACCAAACTTTTCCTTCTGGGCACAGGTGGTCCTGACACAGACCCGGGATGGAATTATCAGGAGGGAGGAGGAGGTGAAGAACAAAGGGACATAATGGTTACTTGTCTTGTTAGGGGTATGGAAACAGTATCTAACACGGTGGTTAATTTTGATAAAATTAGGGAAATCATTCAAGGCTCAGATGAAAACCCAGCTGTTTTTCATGCCTAGATCCAGCTTCAGAGTCAGGGGACACAGTACTGGCTACCCATTTTATTTCCCAGTCCTCCCCTGGTATTAGGAAGAAACTAAAGAGGGAAGAAGATGGGCCTCAGATTCCCATTCAGGATCTGATGAGGATGGCTTTTAAGGCCTAACACCTGAGAAGAGGCAGCTGAGTCTTCCCGGCAGGCTCAGATGCAACAGAAGGCGACCCTACAGGTCCAAGCCTTGATAGCTGTCCTGAGGCCACTGGTCTTCCCTCAGAGGGGATGAGGGAGTTCTCCTAAGCCCCATACTGCCAGGGCACAGTCACAGTCCACCCCACCAAGGGCATGCTTCAAATGTGGCCAGGAAGGCCACTGGGCCTGTAAGTGCCCCAATCCACTGCCACCCACCAAGCCATGCCCTATATGTCGACAATCAGGTCACTGGCAGTTGGACTGCCCACCTGTGGGTTCATTCTTTGTGCTGTGTCATGGAGGTCCAGCATTAGGACAACCAGACTGGCAAGTTGTACCCAGAGACACCTATTCTTTTAAGAATGCTCTTAATGTCCTTTTCTAAAGATACACTGCAGATCTGGGAAATAGAACATAGCTTGTATGCAAGGAAAATGTGGCAGAACCAAAACTGAAATCTATTTAAAATGTTAGTATTTTTTAATTCCCATGTGTTTTCTTGTCTATTTGCTTTCATCACTAGTCTCAAGTATTTTATATTAGTTGTTCATGTAAAATAAGTTCTGTCTCTTTTATATTTACTTCCAGAAAGTAAAGTCTTAATATTTTCTTCTAGAAAGTAAACATCAAACATTTAAATAACTTGGAAGATGAGTTCTCTCAAAAATCATAACCTGTTTCCTCATTAGGGAGGATTTTTCAGGTAATAATTTATACTTTGAGTTTTAAAAAAATCTAATGTCATTGACTGCATGACATTTTATAATACAGATATACTTGAGATTTTTAATTCCTTATGATTTAATAGCATGTGAGTTTTCTCAGTTCAGACCAAATTTTAACATCACTGCAATGTGACAGGCATTTTGTTAGGGGTTGGGAATACAAAGATAAATAAATCATGTGGGTAACACATTATTAGCTGCTCACAAGGATATGATGTTTGAAATTAAACTTACCTTTTAGGATGCAAGTAGGTGTGAATGACACCCTGGAGCTGTCTTGTTAGATTTGTATGGAAAAGGTAAGAAAACCTCATCTGTAGTCTGTGCAATTTATACTAATCTGTGTATACTACTTCTGTGTACATAATCAAACACAAATCCCTGCTATGTTTCTGTAGATCTTAAAGCTGGTCCTCTTAATGCTCAAGCTAACATATCAAAGTTTCTAAGAAAGGACAACTATAGAGTATTTGTAGACAAAACCTTAGCACCTCAAAGTCTTTTATGGCAAATCATAGTTGTATGTAGGTTGCCTTTAACAAGAGCCTCTCTCAAAGTCAAACACAATTGATTAATAGAGCATAACTTATGTTATTCTTTTTACTTTTTAATGAATTATATACTTTTATATTAATTTATAGAACATTTTGCCATTGATGTTGCCAACTTTTCCATTTGAAGTTACACATAGATATGAGGAATGGAAAGGGAATCATTCACGCAATGTTGCTCAGATCAATAATCTGAGGGTCTGACTGATTAGTGTCCTCAAATGCTATTATAGTTGATTGCAGCATCTTGAGTATAAAGGTGTAGGTAGTACAGGAAAGATTATTACTCTCATGTGAACTCTGATTTTTTTTTTTTCCTTTCAGGTTACAGAAGGAAGGGCCTAAAGGAAAATGTAGGTCAAGTGATTTTATTCCCTGCAAATTTCACAAGAGCAATCACAAACCTACAGTGACTGGCTCTGATTTTCAGAGATGGAAAGAGAAGAGCAATAGGTTACTAAAAAGGAACAAGCATTATAAAGTAATATTTTAAAATACAAAGCTTCAAATATACTTTTTAAATTAGAACCATGATAGATTAATTTAGCCTAATTTAACTTTGGCTTATTAGATTCAGCTTTTTCTGTGACTTCTACTTATTATATTAATGTGATGAAAGAAGAAAAGGAGAAATTGACACATATGTTCATAAGGAATCATGTTTAATGTGCTCTAATTTTATAATTAACACACAACCCTTCAGAAAATAATTGTTTCCTAAAAATGGGGCAGTTTAATGGGGTACAGTTGCTTCGTTTACTTAGTATAATTAGTGCATGATCAACTTAATTTTATTTTTGTGTATATTATATTATATTATATTAATCTAGGGATAAGTTTTAATATTTTGGAGTACTATATGCATTATCTAAATGAACTTTTCTTAAATTTCAAGAATAGTATTATTTTAACTAGAACAGTATTGACTTAATTACTATTTTAATTAAATATATAATAACACATACTATTGTATTGAATTGCCTGTAAAGAATCTTCAGTGCTAGTGCAGTACAAAATGTTAGCAGATGGGCTGGAGAGATGGCTTAGCGGTTAAGTGCTTGCCTGTGAAGCTGAAGGACCCCGGTTCGAGGCTCGGTTCCCCAGGTCCCATGTTAGCCAGATGCACAAGGGGGCGCACGCGTCTGGAGTTCGTTTGCAGAGGCTGGAAGCCCTGGCGCGCCCATTCTCTCTCTCCCTTTACCTGTCTTTCTCTCTGTGTCTGTCACTCTCAAATAAATAAATAAAAAATTTAAAAAAATGTTAGCAGAATTAGTAATGCAAAATTAATGGAGCAGTCCTGAAAATAGCTCTCTTATCTCTTAGGATCTCAGCTAATTAGAAAATAAAGGTATTCAACTTGCCAATAGTTTCCAAGTATGCAGCTATAAGGTTTCTGCATAATTGTTTCATAAGCAATTGTAAAATTCTATCACACTTACAAATGTAGTAGGATAGTATTTTCAATTTCAAGATTCTCCCTGATCAGTATTTTCTTGCTATACTGATGAATTCCTGAGGTGGATAATTCTTTTAATGATGAGAAGAACAAATACTGCCTAAGTAAGATAAAGAATAAGGTCAATATCCTGGGTCCAAAGAGAATAGAAAGTGGAGTGTATTTTTTTGATGTGTGTTGAAGAATGAAATATGAAATATAGGGAGGAATGAGGAGACACAGAGTGACAGAGAATACTGGTTTGAGAAAGCCCTCCAGCACACTGATATCTGCTTTTCATTGAGATTGAATATGGAGAAAAGAAGGACATTAATGCCTGATATAGTTGGGCCTCTTTTTTTTTAAAAAACATTTTAAAAAATTTTTTATTTATTTATTTGAGAGCGACAGACACAGAGAGAAAGACAGATAGAGGGAGAGAGAGAATGGGCGCACCAGGGCTTCCAGCCTCTGCAAACGAAATCCAGACGTGTGCGCCCCCTTTTGCATCTGGCTAACGTGGGACCTGGGGAACCGAGCCTTGAACTGGGGTCCTTAGGCTTCACAGGCAAGCGCTTAACCGCTAAGCCATCTCTCCAGCCCTAGTTGGGCCTCTTAATGTCATAATAAGGCTCAATACTTAACCCTACTTATTTCAACATTTTGATAATTTTAATATACTCCAGGAGAAAAATTTAAAAAAGAGTCAGGAAATATAGATGATCCTGAAGTCGATATTAAAAAATGATCTAGTTGTTAAAATCTTTCTTATATATGAATTCATATAGATAGATAGATAGATAGATAGATAGATAGATAGATAGATAGATACAGATAGCCCTAAATAATAAAAAAGATAAAAACTAAGTATTCAAGTAGGTGTATGGTTTACTTTTTTATAAGCTGCATTTGTGTAGGATTGCCTTTTTTAATACTGTCCCTTTCTCTTGCTTTCTCATAAGCTTTCATGATCAAATGGAAGTCAGTAAGTTGCAGCCATATTAGCAGGAATTATACATATCACAGAAAGTCCTCATAAGTTTGAATAGTGCACTCTTTAACACTTGCTATTATAGACATGGTGATAAAATGTATTATTTCGTTAGAAATCTGAAATGTTCCTCAGCCTTATTTTACATGTCTTTAGGTCCAGGGAAGGAAGAAAGTTTGAAAACTGGGAAAGTAAAATAAGGAAAGGATCTTTAGAATTCTGCCAGTGCTACTCCCCATCAATTGTTTTAAGATGATAACCCCTACTGTGTCATCTGGTGACACAGCTGTTCATTTTGTTATCTTGAAGACTTAAATAGTAAATTATAAAGCAGTGTTTCAGAGGAAAAAGTGCAAAGAAAAAGAGGTAGTTATTAATTATACTCAAAAACCCTTTCCATATTTGTTCCTTTCCAACTGTCCATGTGGTTGATTCTAATCTCTCCTAGCTTGCCTTATTTTTACAGAAAAAGCTAGAGGGGTCTGATAGACTTTTGGAGGAGTTTCTTGAGATTGGGGAAACTTAACATGATTCTATCTCCATCATCCTTGATCTCTTAGAGCCTGAACAGACTACTGACTATGTAGCAAATATGCCTGGAGAATGAATGTATTTTTGGCTATTCTTTTCCATTCAGTGTTATACCTATTTTCCTTTTACCATTCTCAAATATTTAATTAAAGTTGCTTTCAATCTATCAGTCAACATATTTTCCTATCAATGGACATGGGATTTCTATTTCTCCATTTTTATTAGGCCTTCTTTGATGTTACTATATGAAGTTATATATACATATCTACTGTCTGGCTTACTGAAGATTTCTATATTGTAATAGATGTTTGATGAGATTGTTGCTAAGATGTGTCTTCAAAAAGTGTAATTTCTTTAATTGTATACCTTAATTGTTTGTTGAAGGTGTATGCAAATATAACTGACTACTGTATACAAGCCATTATTGAGCTACCTTGCAAATATTTCTTCTACCAAGTTTGTAGGTTACTTTGGGTTTTCTGTGCAAAGGATATCATCTATAAACAGCTTTATTTCTCCTGTATAATTTTAAGTATTCATATTATTACACTGGCTATATTAGAATAATTTAAAGAAAAGTGAGTAAGTGAATGATAATGGAAAATTTTCACTTTTTGAAAATATCCACTAAGGTCACTGCAAATTTCTGAAGGTAGAAAAGAAACTTCACTATCTCAACTTATTTTTCTGTTAAATATTTTGTTCATAAATACAAAATTCTAAAGTACATTACATGCTTTCTTTTCTTTCTTTTTCTGGTCTGAATTGATATGTGTGAAGTAATTTATATTTTATTCATTTTCCTGAATTTTTGTTTACCTACTTGTTTATAGATTGCTTAAAATATTTAATTTTTATTTACTTATTTCTAAGGAGAGAAGAGAATGAGAGAGGAGAATAGGCACAACAGGGCTTCTAGCCATTGTAAACGAAATCCAGATGCATGGGCCACTTTGTGTATCTGGTTCCTTGTGGGTACTGAGGAATCAAACCCAGGTCTTTCAGCTTTGCAGAAAAGTGCTTTAACAGCTGAGCCATCTCTTCAGCTCCTTCTTAAAATACTTAAATTCACATAAGTATAGCTAAAAAGGGAAGTAAATTTCAGTTAACATTGTAAAACCATTTTTGTTCTTATGTAGAAAAAATGGATATTTCCCTCAAAATGAATACTTCTGTTGCTATAATCAATGGCAAAAAGATTGAGATTTTCATACTTCAACATATAACATCCATTAAAAATTTTATTTTAATTTTTGTAATTTTTTTATTAGAAAGAGAATGGGAGAAAGAGATGAAGGGAGAGAATTGGCATGCCAGGGCCTCAGCCACTGCAACCTGGTGCACATGTGAGGCCTTGTGCACTTGTGTCTCCTTGTGTGTCTGGGCTTGTGGGAACTGGGGAGTTAAACATGGGCCCTTAGGCTTCACAGGCACGTGCCTTAACCACTAAGCCATCTATCCAGCCCAAAATATTGATTTCTAACCTAACCTTCAGCTCCTAACCTCAGCATACTCCTACAAATGCACCTGAGACTGACATACTTCTGTCCTTTACCAGAAAAAATCAGTATGCGGTCATATTTCCTAGCTTAAGTAGGGAGGCAGTTTTAGTACCAATCTTTATGAAGCTGCACTGTACTGAAACATACTGCGCTGAGCATAATTTGTGAAAAACATTCCTCATTTGAAGTAACTGCTAAGAAAGCATGTAATTCCTTATCACCTGATTTTATTCCCCTAATAGTCAATGTAAAACTATATAGAATTTGTGGAAAGTCAAATAGAAGTTACAAAATTCTGTCAAAGTTCATGAATTATGGGACAGCATAGATGACAAGTGGACATTTGGAATATTCAAGAATGGGACAGACATAAATTGGGAGGATGATTTTTTTCCCTCCACTTCCTGCTTCATCTTGGTTTTCTAGAGTATCCTGCGTCTACAGTATCAAGTGTGCTTTCAATCACTGTGTCTGAGCATGCTGTCTTTTTATGACTCTTAATGTACAACAGTAAGCAATGACTTCATCAAATTGATCTTTGTAAGACAGCAGGGCTTTTAGGTGAGTACAGAATCTCATAGGAGAACATAGAAGTTAAGGGCTAGGCTCCATGTGATGGAATGAGGCAGTCATATTTCCTATGTGCTGATCTCAAAAGCTACTTAATTAGTATTTTGAAAACTCAACAACCACTTTCTTGTTATCCCTGTCTTCTGTAACTTAGCACTCCCTTTTCATTTTCCAAAGGAACGCTTTTCCCTCTGTTCTTATTACATCATGATCAAGAACTTCCCCAAATGTTCTCTTACCTTGGCTTCAATTCTCTCTGTGGTTAAAGTTCTCTGCTATTTTCTCACACTATTGTCTATCTTAACGTGATTACTGGTCTCTCCAAATTGACAACTGGCCTTGTTCCAGTCAGGTTTGCGTTGCCGAAATCACCTGACCAAGAGCAGCTTGTGGGAAAAAAAGGTTTATTTTGGCTTATAGACTCAAGGAGAAGCTCCATGATGGCAGGGAGAAATGATGACATGAGCAGAGGGTGGACATCACCTCCTGGCCAACATCAGATGGACAACAGGAAAAGTAAAGTGTGCTAAACACTGGAAACAGGAAGCTCTCTATAAAACCCATAAGCCCAGCCCCCAACAGTACACTGCTTCTTGGAGGCATTAATTCCCAAATCTCCATCAGCTGAGAACCTAGCATACATAACCCCTAAGTTTATGGAGGATACCTGAATCAAACTACCACATTCTGTCCCTGGCCCTCATAAACTAATAGCCATCCATGATGTAAAATTCAATGTATTTGGTCCAATGTTAAAGCACTTATAGTCCTAATGATGTACAAACATTCCCATAGTCCAACGTCTGAGCCATAATACCAAAAAAAATCCACCTCCCAATAAAAACCATAATGACACAGAATAAACATTTATACTGCAAAAGATGGCATTGGGCATAGAAAAGAAATATTCACCAAATACAAGGTTTAAAAACAACCATGGCAAATATCAAACAGAGTAGCTCCAAGTCCAAAAACTCTAGCCAGTGACAAACCTCCAAGTCCAATTGTAATGAGCAACAAGTCTCTGGAGTTCCAATTCCACCTTTCCAGCTAGGCTACTCAGAGTCCTGAAAAACTTCATGCAGGGCCAGAAGCTCTCCTTAGCAGCTCTCTTGTGGTCCCAGAATATCCACTGGGTCTCCACTGCAACCCACAGTCCATCTTCACAGCTCCATTGAGTCTCCATGCAGGCATCCAGGAAACCAGGTTCACACTGCCCATGACGATTTCCAAAACATAAATAAAACACGTTGAAAATTCAAAGACCCTATTTTCCTGCATTTCTTATACTCCATAATACCAAGTGATGTGCCAGTTTCTTAATCCAGGGGGAATTAGGCAGACAGTGAAGAGCAGGACACTCCTTCAGCATTCAGGCCCCTCAAAAAGACTACATTCTTTCTGTTGTTCTGGTGCAGGTCAGCTGGGCCAATCTCAATTGTTGTAATCTCTTACAAAATTGTAGCTAACTGGGCAGAAGTTTCAGCCCAAAGACTTTATTTCTGTGCCATATCCCTCTGCGCACAACAGTCCATTTCTATAAAATGCAACCCGGAACAAATTCTTAGGACATGGGTATAACAGCAAGCCTCTCATACAAACTGTTCTAGCATAGTCCAGGCAAAGTTCTTTCTTACCTTCTTGAGCCAAACTTCACAGACCATAGTTCTTGCTGCATTCATGATATGCAACTCTGACAAGAATAGTCTATCAAACTGTACTTATAGCACATCAAGGCATCTCTTCAGCCTTGGTTTCAAATCCTTCCACATTCCTCTTGAAAATCAGCTCCAAAAGGCAAAAGCCACATAGTCAGGTATCTAGCAGAAAATGACCCCACTCTCAGTACCAACTATACTGTTGCAGTCAGGTTCATATTGCTGGCAGAAATCACCCAACTAAGAGCAGCATTTGGAAAAAAAAAATGTTTATTTTGGCTTACAGACTCGAGGGGATACTCCATGATGACAGAGGAAAATGATGGAATAAGCAGATGGTGGACCTCACTCCCTGGCCAACATAAGGTGGACAATAGCAACAGGAGAATATGCCAAACACTGGCAAGGTGAGACTGGCTATAATACCCATAAGCCCTCCCCCTAACAATATACTGCTTCTAGGAGGTGTTAATTCCCAAATCTCCATCATCTGGGAACCTAGCACTCAGAACTCCTAAATTTATGGGGGACACCTGAATCAAACCACAGCAAGCTCCTACAGGTTCCTACAACACTTACAAGTAGAAGAGAGAAAATGCCTCTCCTCATTGGATAAGGAAGCTCCTTCCACATTAGAATACTTTGTGCAGGGTGCCATGTCATCCTCTCACTAGTTCACTAGGTCAATTTGACATTCAGTGGTGACAGCTCACTTTTGTAAATGACTAAAGGTTTTACATCTGAAGTGGGTGTTAGTGGATGAATGTGGGTTCCATGAATTTTGTCTTTTTTTCAGATTTTTTTTAATCAGAATAATAATGTTCTGATTTCTTCCTGAATGCTAAGATTTATTTATTTATTTATTTAGGATGAGTTTTACCAAATACCACTTATTTAAAATATTATTACTTTAAAAAAATCTTTAAATATATTAAATTCTATTTATGTATTTTATAACCATAAACCTGCAGGGAAGATTTTATACATTTATTGTTATATACTTTCTTTTAAGTATAATATGTATCAATACTCATATCTTTTTAACTATATTGAAAAGTATATAAATATACATATAACATAACAATTTAGGAATTTTTAAACAAATATATTATTTAGGTTTATATATTTTTTTCCATATAGGTATATCTCATTTGTTTTTATTATTTTTGTTACATATCTCATTACATAAATAATTATTGCACATTTATTAAAATCAGTTATTAGGAGTTAATTATAAGGCTTAATAATTATGATGATATGTAGTGGACACAAATACATCAAAGTTGTGGCAGTTTGATTTTGGTGTCCCCCATAAACTCAGGTGATCTGAATGCTAGGTTCCCAGGTGATGGATATTTCAGAATTAACAACTCCTGGAGGCAGTGTATTGTTGGGGGCGGGCTTATGGGTATTGTATCCAGTTTCCTCTTGTCAGTATTTGGCACACTCTCCTGTTGCTATTGCCCACCTTATGTTGGCCAGGGGGTGATGTCCATGCTCTGCTTGCTTATGCCATTGTTTTCCCCTGCCATCATGGAGATTCCCCTTGAGTCTGTAAGACAAAATAAACCATATTTTCCAAAAAGCTGTTCTTGGTTGGTTTATTTCTGCCAATAATGCTAACCTGACTGCAGCAGTAAAGTTGGTACCAAGATTAAGGTAGTTGCTAGATACCTGACTGGGTAGCTTTGGCTTTCTGGAGCTGATTTTCAAGAGGAATATGGAAGGATTTGAAACCTTGTCCTAAGAGACGCCTTGCAGTGCTGTAAGTACAACTTGATGGAGTATTCTGGCCAGAGTTATAAGACCTGAATGCAGTAAGAACTAAGGACTGTGAGTATTGGCTTATGAGGGTGAAGAAGGGCTTTGTCAGGACTGGGCTAGAAGCAGTTTGTGTGAGAGGCTTGCTGTTAAGCCCATGTCCTGAGAACTTGTGCAGGGTTGCTTTTCCTAGAAATGGACTGGTGTGAGCAGAGGGATATGGCACAGAAAATAATGGAATCTTTGGGCATAAATATATGCCCAGTCAGCTGCAATTGTGTGAGAGATTACAACCATTTAGATTAGGCCAATTTAAGAAGTGTTCTGTTTTTCAAAGTCTGCTTTATTCCCCCCTGGATTGACAAATTGGCACCCTACTTGGTACTGTGGAGTATAATAAATGCAGGAAAGAGAGTATCATTGAATTTGCATCATTGTCTTGTGTTTTGGAAATGGCATTGGGAAGTGTGAAGCAGGTTTGTTGGATGCCTGCATGGAGACATGATGGAACCATGAGGATGGACCATGGGTTGCAGTGGAGACCCAGTGGAGATGCTGGGACGATTAGATGGATGCTTAGGAGAGCTTTGAGACCCATATGATGTTTTCCAGGACCATGAGTAGCCTAGCTAGAGGGGCAGAATTGGAGCTCCAGAGACTTGTTGCTGGTTAGAATTATGAGACTAGAGATTTATGATTGGTTAGAGTTGTAGGACTTGAAGGTACAGAGTTTGATGTTTGCCCTGGTTGTTTTGAATCTCTTATTGGCTGAATACTTCTTTGCTATGCCCAATGCCATCTTTTGCAGTGTTAAAGCTTATTTTGTGCTATTATGAGATATTTGGGTATTTTTTGGTTTTTAGTTCAGTTAAAAGACCTTGGACTATGGTGATGTTTGAACATCATTAGAATTGATAAAACTATGGGAACTTTTAAAGTTGGACTGAATGTATTACATTTTACATTATGGATGGTTACCAGGTTATGGTGTCCAGGAGCGGAATGTGGTGGTTTGATTCAGGTGTCCCCCATAAACTTACGTGATCTGAATGCTAGGTTCCCAGTGGATGGAGATTTGAGAATTAATGTTGCAGTGTATCATTGAAGGCACTCTTATTGGTATTATAGCCAGTTTCCCTTTGTCAGTGTTTGGCACACTCTCCTGTTTCTATTGTCTACCTATGTTGGCTGGGGGTTGATGTGTACCCTCTGCTCATGCCTCTGCTCATTTTTTCCTGCCATCATGGAACTTTTCCATGAGTCTGTAAGCTAAAATAAACTCCTTTTCCCACACGCTGCTCTTGGTCAGGTGATTTCTGCCAGCAATAAAAAACCTGAGTGCAGCTGAGGTCAACAAAGCAGAACTCAGAAACCAAAAGTGATACATTTATTTATAGAAACTTAGCTACAAATTTCTCATCAGAAAGGAAAGTTAGGAAGATTCAATAAATGGAATTGAAAAACTAGCTGTCTACAAATTAAAATAATGTATAGGTAGTATAAGAACTTGGGCTTTAAAATACCATAAATATCTTAATAAAATCTATTGGTAGGTATTGCTTAATCCCACTGGTAGTATCACAAAAGACTTTTGGGGAGCAGGGCATGGTGGTGCCCACCTTTAATTCCAGCACTCAGGAGGTAGAGGTAGGAGGATCACCATGAGTTAGAGGCCACCCTGAGAATTCAGAGTGAATTCCAGGCCAGCCTAGACTACAGTGAAACCCTACCCTGAAAAACAAAAAACCAACCAACTAACCATCCAACCAACCAACCAGCCAAACAAACAAACAACAACAACAAAAAAAAACCTGTTGGTTAATAAAAAATAATTCTTGGGCTGGAGGGATCAATTAGTGGTTAAGGTGCTTGTCTGCAAATCCAAAGGACCCAGATTTGATCCAGGGTTGATTCCCCAGGGCCCATGTAAACTAGATGCACAAGGTGGAGTGTGTGTCTGGAATTCATTGGAAGTGGTTATAGGCACACCCATTCTCTCTCTCTCTCTTCCTCTTTCTCTGTCAAATAAATAAATAAAGATAAAAAATATTTTTTTTAAAAAAAAACTAAAGAACTAAAGATAGATAAAGAAAGCACCAGAAAGTACAAAGGGAAAGAAGTGGGGCAAAGACTTGTAAAGGAATTTCATATCAAAGAAAATACATATGGTGGGTAAGTATATTTTCAGATGTTGAACCTCTTCTGTGGTAAAGGCATAAGTTAAGGTCACTACCCAAAACTATTTTAATTTTATTACATTGGCAAAAATTTACAAGCTCAACTGTATGAGCTGTTAGAAAGCACATAGACATAGTATCTGTTACAAACTTTTTGGTGAGATTGTTTTTAGATAGTATAACATGGAGAATTTAGAATCTAAGAGCCAGTAATTCTAATCCTACTTATAAAGCTAAAGGAAACCACTCTATATGCATACCAGACGACTTGAATAAGAATGTTTTTACCTACTCTTTTCACAATGGCAAAATGCTTGAAAAATCTTATCATTTACAGAACAGGTGAACAAACTGTATTATATTTATATGATAGGAAGTGAAGCAAAAGCTAAAATGAAAAATCTGGAGCAACCATATATGAACTATAAAGACAATTTAGTGAAAAAACATGCCCTTGAGTAAAGTAACTAAAATCAAAAACTCTGTTGAAACATGAACTAAAAATAAAGCCGAAAAGAAAGAAAATAGGGCTGAAGAGTTGGGTCAGCAGATAAGGATACTTGCTATGCAAGCATGAAAACCTAAGGATGTCAGAGACTGCCTGAATTTGATTCCTCAGAGCCCAATCAAAAAGAGGGGAGTGGCTAACTGCAGTTGAAGGACAGGGGCAAGACAGGAGAATTGCCAGACCTGGTGAAATTGGCAGTATCAGGCTAAAGAAGAAACATGTGGATGAGGAATAGAGAAGGACATCTAAGGTTCTCCTCTGGCCTTTGCATGCTTAAACATGGGGCATGTGCATCTACATAATACATGCATGTACACACTATCACATCACACACCACACATACTATACACACAAACACACACACCTAAACAAAAAAAAAAGGAAGAAAGAAAATGATAAAGGTCAGAGAGCTGATGATTTGTTTCTTTAGCTATAGTGAATAAGGGAAGCCACATAGCATTGGAGAAGACCCCAGAGAGAGAAACGAGTTACTATCAAGAATCTGACCTTCATTTTGGACAGAATGTTCACAATTTTTTATTATATTAAATTGAACAAAATCCAATGTAATTGAATGAGAATGCACACACACCTATATACATATACATAAAAGCACAAATTGAGCAAATTATTTTTTCAATTTAAAAGTTCAAATATATTGTTTCTTTTACACAATCTAAATGGATATTTACTTTCATATATTTTCATTTTATTATAAGTACTTTTATTTGTTTATTTCAAAAAGAGAGAAGGAGGGAGAAATGGGTATGAGGACCTCTTGCTGCTGAGCCATCTCTCTAGTCTCTGCTTTCATATCTTATCATTGGTATGTTTTATCATATCTCCAGTAAGGACATGCATTAATTTACCCTGATACTTGAAAATAGACATATGTGGTGACTTTAATGACTTCATAGATACTATTTACTATTAATATGAATAAAAAGCAGGTAATAAAGTTGTGCATTAAATGTACAATTGTTGAATGGAGACATGTTCTGATGAGATTAACATGTGATACTAGTTCTTTGGGGGGCTAAGGCAAAATCAAGGATGAAGAGACATAAAATAATGAGCAGATATTTTTTCAACTGGAATCTAGGATAGATATAAAAGGCTGAAACTGGGTACTGTGACTCATTTTTGTAATCCCAGCACTCAGTAGGTTGAGTCCAAGGGATCACATGTTTCAGGGCCATTTATGCTACCAAGATAGTATGATGTCAAACTGGATCCCACAGAGAGACCCTGTATCCTAAACCTACACTGACTGGTGCAACCTTGTTCAACGTGTTCTCCAGTCTGAGGGTGAACTTTATGCATTTGCTTTCTTGCCCACAAAAATAAACTTTGACTACTTGCTATAAAAAGAAATCAAAGCATACAAAGAGAAAAAAAGAAAAGAAAAAGATTTAGAAGTGTGATGTACTAAAGGGTGAAATGATTAAATTGGACATTTAAATGATATTATGATCTTTCATAGATCAGTTGTTATCCATTTTTCCTAAAAATTTGTATATAATATATATATATATATAATTTCTCACTCTTCCAGATCAAAATAGAGCTATTTATTTTTACTGTATGAAATGACATTTTCATTATGACATCTTCATAAATATACACTTAGTACTTTACTCATGTTTAACCCTTAATTACCCTTTTTAATTCCTTCCCTATTCCCAAATATTCCTCCTTCTTTCTGTCTCTGTATGTATGTATATACATATAAGTATATAATCTTGATTCTACCAATTAGTGAAAATGTGATATATGTCTGAGTTTAGCTTATTTCTCTTAATATTACAATATCTCTATTCCCATTAATTTTCCTGAAAAGGATGGTTTAACTTTTCTTTATGGGTGGATAAAACTATATTGTGCACAAGTATTATATTTTCTTTATCCACTCATCTTATGATGAACATCTATCTTGATTACACAACTTGGCTACTGTCACTGGTACAACAATAAGCATATATATGCAGATATTTCTGTTCTGTGCTGATTTAGATTCCTTTGAGTAACCAGTAATGGTATAGCTGGATAATATGGTAGCTTTATTTAAACTTTTTTTGAGAGCATGTTAATATAGATTTCTATAGTGTCTGTGCTAATTTATATTCACATCAACAGTGGACACTACATCTCTGAATTCTCACTAGCAATGGAGGTTATTCATATTCTTGATGATAGAAAGTCTGACTGGGGTAAGATGGAATCTTAGTGTAGTTTTGATTTGCATTTCATTCATGGATAGGGATGTTGAGCACCTTTTTATGCATTTATTGGCTATTTGTATTTCTTCTGTGGAGAATGCTCAATTTACTTCTGCATTTATTGATTGGATTATCTTTATTTTGTTGTTTTGTTTTTTAAGGTTGGGGTCTCACTCTAGCTCAAGCTGACCTGGAATTCACTATGTAGTCTCAGGGTGGCCTTGAACTCACAGTGAATCCTCCTATCTCTTCCTTCCAACTACTGACATTAAAGGTATGCACCACTATATTTAGCTTTGCATTATTTTTTAGCTCAATTTTTTTGAGTCCTTTATGTGTTATGCATATTATTTCCTGTAAAATATATAGTTGGTAAATAGTCCTTCTATTTTGCAGGCTGATTCTTCACTTTATTGTTCCTTTGTTATGCAGAAGCTTTTGAATCTCAGGCAAGTCCACTTTATCAATCCTAGCCGTTATGTTCTGGACTATTTCTCACCTATTCTTAGTGTCATGACATATTTAACTCTTAAATGAACAAGTTTTGGGTGGTATATTAGGGACTTTGACACATTTCTTAATTGGTTTTTTTTTTGTTTGTTTGTTTTTTGAGGTAGAGTCTCACTCTAGCCCACGCTGACCTGGGATTCACTATGTAGTCTCAGGGTGGCCTTGAACTCACAGTGATTCTCCTATCTCTGCTGGGATTAAAAGCATGTACCACCACACCCTGCTTACTTGATTTTTATACAAGGTAAAAGATAGGATCTAGTTTCATCCTTTGTCATGTGTTTATCCAGTATTTCTAAAACCATTTGTTAGAGAGGCTATCTTTTCTCCAATGTAAGGTTTTAGTGTCTTGGTAAACACTCAGATAACTATATCTCTGTGTGTTTATTTTTCAGGTCCTCTGTTCTCTTCCATTAGTCTCCATGTTTATTTATTTATTTTTTACATCAATGCCATTCAATATACAGTTTTTAAGATACAGCAATTTTCTTCCTCATTTTGTGGGTCCTCTTTATAGCATCACCCATGGTCACCTACAGTCAGAAAATATTTTTTTAAATACTGGTAATACAGCATTCATAAGTTTCAGATTGTACAACATTCTGAGTAATATGACACGATCTTCCATAATATTCCTGTAGTCCATCAGGATGAGCATCTATCCTGTGTCCAGGGTATACTGACTATAAGCTACCCATCTGCCAATCATTTAGTATTCACGCTAGTTATCAGATTGGCTATGACAATATCACAGCACTTTTGATAAAGTAACCATTATGCAGTAGTGTATTGAATGCCTTCCTCATTAACTGACTTTCATTTCTTCACTGAATCATCTCACATCATTCCCAAAAGGGTAAATACAGTAAAATTAGATAGTGGGAGACAGAATACTTTCATCCAACTTTCATTATAGTATATTGTTATAATTGTTCTATTTCTTTATTAGTTATAGTCTTAATTTCTTAGTGTACCTAAATTTACAAATTAAACTATATCACAGGCATACATTCATTGTTAGACAACATAGTGCTTATAAGATGTGGTACTATCCCTGGTATCTTGTATACATTGGGGATCTTAGAATCCATGTTCCACAGGTAATAGATGTTGTAGTTAGCTTCCTGCTGCTGGAAAGAACATCCAACCAGACACCATTTATGAGAAGGGATGAATTTCAGGCTTACAAAGTCCAGGGGAGCACCATCATGGGTGGAAGTAGTTGGTTCCTTTTCATAGATCCAAGCAGAGAGGCACCACAACAGCTAACACCACAAGCAAGCACTAGCTGCCAGAGCTCAGTCTGCTCTTAATACACCTAGCAGGGCTGGACTGAATGTCTGCCCCAAATTCATTTGAGGGCTGGGCTCCAGGATCTGCCACCAGTGACATGCCTCCTTGTAGCAGAGATCTGCATGCTAGAGCCCCAATTAGGAATTTCAATTTTAATAAAACACCTTAATCTATGGGGCCATACACACTAAATTTGAGCTATTACAATAGATAAAAGTTAGTTACAAGGACCAGAGAACATGGTTGTGAATTTTAAACAGTTACTTCTGAAGGAGTGATAGAAGAAAGATAGCTAATCTGAGGTAGGTAGTCAGGGGCAGAAACACAAAGAGGGAACCAGGAGATATAACCCCTGCTGCCTTGGCGGACATGGAATTTGGTGTCTGATCCAGTCTCTTTACCATGCTATAACACCCCCTACTGCTACCCCAATTTAGCACACTACCTTGGTGAGCTAGGCTCTGTGTCAGCCCCCTGAATCCACAAACCAATCAGATTTCCTTTTAAATACCTGAATCTGATGACAAGCCCATCCTAGTTAACTATGTAGGGTTTGCCACATGCTAAAAGGGCTTCTTGAGAGCTAATCTCCCTCCCCTTCCATTTTGGTGACCTGATTGAGCTGTCTATGATTCTGTCATCAGAATACTGTGTGTCTCCCTACCCCTCTGGGCACTGCTCTGGTCATTCATCATATATATTCTATTTCCAAATCCTCTTTTCACTTTGTTATAATTTTTCTCTGAACTCTGGGTCTATCATGTGTGTAATAACTTCTCTTGACTTTCTTTGCTATTCATTTTCCAGGGATCTGAGTTCCTGGTCTGTGCTTTCACACTTTCTCTTTGTTATTCTTCCTTAAGCCCCAAGTCCTTCAACCCCAAATCTCTTGTCTTTCTTCTACGTGGAGGTATAAGGTTGGCACTTTTATGTTTTGCTCCCACTTGAGTGTGTGTGTTTTTTTTCTAAATCTTTTGGCATGAGCTTCTAGGTCCTGTCTTCTCCATGTGTGTAACTGTTCCAACATTTCCCCAAACACCAATTTTCCCTGAACAAAATTCGTAATTACCCCTGAAATTATAGCAATAATCCTACTGAGTCTGTTGTTTCAGTTCTTTGTTAAAATAGACAAGATCCTGAATATTGTGGTTCATAAACTCTCCCTGAACTCCAAAATCATACATCAATTCCCTGTAAATGACTAAACATTATATAGACTTCCTTTACTAAGAACTTCATATAATAAGCATTATATATCCACTGATACTGTCAATTAGTGAAAATACTTATATTATTGTTCTGTCCCATTAATTATCTCTCAAGTATTATTCAGAATTCAATAACTGGTCACAGCTGCTATGTATCTTCAGATTAATCAAATGACATTTCTTGTTCTTATTTATGATTTTATTTGCATGTTTAGTTAGATCAAGTGCTAATTAAGATTCAGATATCTTTTTTATTTAATTCAAAATATTTAGGAAATTTTACCATAGGCTTTTCTCTAAGAACAGAGTCTTCTTGATTACTGATGGACACAACTACTCCATAGTCCAATTTTATCTCAAAATTGTGTTGCTTTGCAACCTGGTAGCCTATAGATAAGCATTTTATATTTCAATGTAAGCATTTTAAGAGAATAGTTTAGGAGATATGTAGGGGATGTTCTATGCATTGCTTATGCAATATTTTGGGTGTCTGTTTATTCCCTAGATGTCAGTAACCTCCTGCTTGTTAGCAGTGGCAAAAAAAAAAAATATCTCCAGTGATCTTCAAATATCCCCTGAGTCAAAAAAAACTGCCCAAACAGAGCCAGTTGTCCTCATTCTTAACCTCACTGATATTCCCAGGTTCTTTTAATTTTTTTATATTTTATTTTTATTTACTTATTTGAGAGATGAGGGGAGAGAGAGAGAGAGAAGAAAAGAAGAGAGAGAGACAGAGAAAGAGAAAGAGAGAGAATGGGTACACCAGGGCTTCCAACCATTGCAAATGAACTCCAGATGCATGTGCCCCCTTGTGCATCTGGCTAATGTGGATCCTGGGGAATCAAACCTGGATCCTTTGGCTTTGTAGGCAAATGCCTTAACCACTAAGCCGTTCCTCCAGATCACCCCCCCCCTCTAGGTTCTTTTAAAGCAATGCAACAAGCATTGTATATCAGATTACCATAAAAAGTTTGATTATGTAAATTGTAGGTGCTTTGAGGATAGTATTTTATCTTTAATAGCCATAATGTTAAAGCCAATTGTGAAAAATATCTATTATGTTGTCTTTTGATGGACTTTACAACAGAAGATAATCAAATGCACAGCATTTATCCAATCAATAATCACACCTAGGCTTCTGAGAGTAAAACAATAATTCCACTCTCATCCCAATAAATGATGTTCTAAGTCTTGTCCTAAGAATATGGGCCACAAACCATAATTTATACTTACTGAAAGATCAAACTCTAGCCTTTTATCTATTGAAGTTTGTGCTTGAGGGAGAACTTGTAAGGCCTTGAACCAACTGCTCTTGATTTGGCTAACTGATCCCCTCAGTGGTACAAGACCCATAGCTGGAGCTTGGAAACAAGTCAGAACCATACCCAAACACAAGCCCACTCTCCAATATCAAGCTACCATCAATCATGGGGTACAAGAGGGCCTACACCTATGAAACTCTCTATTAAATAGTTAAAATTCTTAACAGAAAGGAGACACAAATCACAAATATGGAATGCTTGGGCTGATTAAGTCAGTACCAAGGACATATTTTATTTCCTCTTTGAAATTCTAATCTTTTTCTAGGAATTCTGTTTTCTTAAGCCTTGTACTTCTGATTACTTCAGGGCTGATTTATTAATTTTGTTTCTGATGACTTTTTTGTTCCCTCCCATTCTCAATAGTACTTAGTAGATGATATATTCCAGTAGAGGAGACATATGTGACTATAAAAACACAAAATTGGATGTGGTAGCACACACTTGTAATCCCAGTATTCAGAGGGCAAAGTAGGAGGGTTACTGAATGCTTAGAGCCAGGCTAGGTCACATAGTGAGGCCCTGTGCAGAGAAAACCAATCCAAAATAAAACAAACTGTAATCCCAAACAACCATACTTATGTATTATTATTGCTATAAATATAGAGATTACTACGATATTTCATATCCCAACAAAAGTTGTTATGTGAAACTAAGTCACATACACATGGCACCAGATATACAGTGGAAAATCAGAAAATTTATTCATGTCAATATAGACTCAGGGAATGACTTTCTAAGCCTGAGTACTGGGATCTGATAGCCCTGAGGTTTTATAGACAAGTATGGCAGGCAGTCTGACATCACCTTGAATTCTTTACATTATTGGTGGGTTAAAAATTTGTAGGGTTAGATGATTTGAGGTCACAAAACATAAAATTCCTTAGCAATAAATCAGTGATAAGAAAGTACAAATGTAGAACAGAAAGCTATTATTTCAGGGTGCTTATGTCTATGGCTGCACTAACCAGCTAACACACAAGCAGTATGCAGCTGCATAGATAGAGAGGATACTCAGAATGATGCTATCTCCCTGGTAAAGCGTGTATAATAAAACTGTTTTACAGTAGCATCTGAGCCTGATTCCTTTGTTAAATTTCTTTTGCCACAAAGTTATACAATTAAAACAAATAGAAGATCATGAATAAATATTGGACTTATTATTCTGACTTAATGGATTAATGAAAGTGACTTGTCTTGTTGATGAATTGGAGGAGGAGAAATATTTACTTTGCAAGGTTATGCATTACTGGTTTTGCATATATCAGATTAAAACATATGCACGTAGAAAGCCTTCAAGAAGTATATCTCCCATTTTCTGTGTTCTCTATGATGAAACAGACACATTTTTATAAAATGCCACTCTACCTTTTTACTGAAAATTATTTAACTGTGATTTCAGGGCCAGTACCTTGAAGCTAAAACCAGTGTTTTGATTATAAAGGTAGAAGCAGACTGCCGAAACTGTCATCTGTGAGCAAGGGGTTCAGCTTTGCATTTTCTGAATTGCTTTCTGGTTAAGGCAATACATCTCAAAACTTAGAATTGTTACCTTTTGGCATCTACACTAGACTTAAAGTGATGATATTTCAAAGAAAACTGAAATGCAAAAAATGTTATGTTGCATTTGCTCTGAGGTTCACTCACTCTGACTTTTACATGACTTGTTGGACATTAGCCTCCCTGTTTTGAAAAGGCCAGGTACATCAGGGCTGGAGCAGAAAGTGAACACCATTAGTTTGTACTTTATCACTGCCACCCAGATGCAGAACGGCTGCAGTTTACATTTATTCCACAGGGAATGGGAGGTGTCAGCACTTTGCAACTCTTATTCAAGTCAGAAATGAACAGAGAACTCAGGGCTTCTGCTTTTCAGTTAGAAAGACTTCTGCTCAAATCCTTCAAATAGTTTTTACTCAATAGTCAACAAGGATACAGAAGTTATTGTCTTTAACTACATTTTGTTAGCCTATAAACCAATGAGAAAATTGGCTCATTATTTGTTATTTTAAAAATATAAATATATAAAAAAACACATATAGCTCACTGGCTTAAATTTTGCTTCAAATGTTTGATTTTAACTGGATTATAACCAAGACTAAATGCACTGACATTCACATGTGTTGACATCTATTCTTTAACTCACAGGCATGGAGGTTTTCACACATGAAGATCATAGTAAACTCACCCTTGACTATACTGGTCTCACAGCTCGCATCTATCTGAAGATAGATGATATCTGAAGATCCTGCAAAACCCTAAATACTCACAGTGTATTTGGGCATTGAGCAAAGGTTTTATTACACTTCATTATATCTTATCATAATTTTAATACTTTATTTCACTATGACAGGCTCATCTTCCCCTCACACTGCCAGAGACTACCAATTTTTAGGTCTCAACTGCAAACCCAATCCAAGAGGAGCAACTGAGTGAGACAGCAAACAGAGCATAGCCACAGCTTCCATTCATATCATAGAATTTCTGCAGCTGAAGAGTCTCTGTTACCATCTCCAGTGGGGTTTTAGGAAAGAACATGCATTTCAAGTTAGGACTTCAGTTGAAAACATTAATATCCCTGGCATCAATAATTTCTTATTCACAAATTAAAAGTTAGAATAGATAAATCAGGTCACTTATAATTTAAATAATATATTCTACAGTCAGTAAAAAGACATTTAAATTTGAAAGCATAATTGTGTACCTGCTCATAATTCTAAAAGTTACTCCAGGAATAACAACAAAAATTTAAAGATTTTTACCTAGATTCTCCCTATTAGTTTGTCATTACCTTATTTTTACCTTCTTCTTACTCATTTTATTACAAAGTAAGACTGACTGGCTATCACTAGGTGTTATCTCCACGTGAGGGACAATAAATCCAGGATCAAGAGAAACCAGGTGGCTTAGTAAATATTGAGTTATTTTTTAAACTAAACATCTTGTGAAATGTATGGACATGTGAATGAAACATTTAATTTGTAGTATAATGATAGCAGCAATAAAAACAATTTCCCTACCATACTGGGAAAGTGCTAGAACATACTGATATTCATTCCAGAAGTCTCTCTCTCCAGTGGCAGTTATTGATTGCTGCTTCTCATCTGCAAACTTGTCCTTTTCTAAAATTTCTTGTACCATAGTAGACATTATTATTTATATTCTTTTCTTTTGGCCACCACCCTACTAAGCACTGCACATACAGGTCACTGGAAGAAATATTCAGGACTAAGAGGCATCTCTTCTTGACTCCATGTGCTGCCTTTGGCTTTTTAAAATCTCTGCTGTGTGGTGTGTAAACAAGTGCTCATGGTGTCTTACCACGGTAAGGCCAGATTCATCCTTTGAGTCTATTAGCCAGTCTTGGCTCTCCTGTGCATCACAGGGCTATTTCTCCCTTGCTCAGTGATTATGGACCAACTTTGGCTTGGACAGCTTTGTAATCTTTGCTATCCTGTGGGATGCAGAAACACCTTTTTCAAGTCTAACCAAGTCTAAGCCATGGACTTGGGAGACAGTCCTACTTTTCAAGTGCCCCTTTCCTTAAGCACTGCCCTAACTCTAAAATCTATGCATATTTTGGTATTCTTTATATATGATTGTAATGATTACCTGGTGATGATCTATATCTTGATTGATAAAATTTTCCAACCATAGCCCCACCACCCCATCACAGGCTGATTCAATGATTATTTTGAGATAATCAAAATAACATATAGCTTTGCCACTATTGTACAAATGTTTAAACACTGTATTATATTTGACCTCTTAGGACATTATATAAACAGTGTTTTATATGCTGTGTTTTATTCATAATAATGTATTTTAGATGCACTAAGATTATTGTGTATGTGTTCTATTCACATATCTGTGATGAGATTTCACGTCTGGTGTTGCTGAGCTTTTGGTTTACTCTCAGTACTTAGCAATTATGAATATTTGCATTTTAAACATTCTTGTACCTATGGCAAATAAATATTTTGTGAAGGGGAATGTTAGGGATCAATTCCAAGGTACATATTTATAGCCATTGAAAATAAATATATCGGGCTGGAGAGATGGCTTAGTGGTTAAGCGCTTGCCTGTGAAGCCTAAGGACCCCGGTTCGAGGCTCGGTTCACCAGGTCCCACGTTAGCCAGATGCACAAGGGGGCGCACACGTCTGGAGTTCGTTTGCAGAGGCTGGAAGCCCTGGCGCGCCCATTCTCTCTCATCCTCTATCTGTCTTTCTCTCTGTGTCTGCCGCTCTCAAATAAATAAATAAAAAATTTTAAAAAAAAAAAAAAGAAAATAAATATATCTATGTAGTATATAGGAGTAGAAATTTTTGAAACAAAAAGAAATTCATTGCTGATATTTCCAGAATATTATGCAGAATTTGAATTTATAATTCCTTGCACCATGTCTAGAAATTCTCATGGTTCTATAAATTCATTAATCCATTTAATACACAATTAAGAAAAATGAAATTATTTTGCATTTTGTTGCATATTAACTTCAGTCCTTTCTATATGAGTTTTGATCATATCACATCCTCATTTGTGAAATGCTTAAGTCTTAAGTCTTTTACCAAAATTTTATCAGGTTGTTTGACTTTGTAGATGTTCTTTTAATATCAGATCTGAATGAAAGTTGTTCTCAAGCTACATGTATTACAAAGAACTTTTTCTTTTCTTTGACTTTTTAGTTTTTAATAATATTTCTGAAGAAGGCAAACTTATGACCATAATTTTAACATTTGGTAATCTTTTTCTTTGTAGTTACTGCTTTGTGTGTTATGTTTAAGAAATCTTTTACTATCAAGGGCATTAATATATTCTTTCATATTGCCTTCTAAAAGCTTTATGGTTTTGCCTTTCACATTTAGGTTTTTAATCTACCTGGAATTGATTTTTCTACATGGCATGAATGCTTTTGCTATTATGTCATAATTTTAAAAATCAAACATCTACAAGGTCACCCTTATCATTTAGTTTGTGTATCTAGTGTTGTGAGAGAGGTAGCTTACTGAGGATGATGCTGAATGAAGAAGAAAAAAATCCTCTTTTAAAGAAATCCACAATTATGTTCTACTTAATTCCAGAAACAGTGTAAGTGCTTTACTTACAAACCTAAAAGGAAAAAAAAAAAAAAAAAAACACTCATTTGATGGATCAAGCAATTAAAGTAGAAAGGGAATAATATCAATTTGACTGGGGGTTTCAATTCTTACCTCTAACTTAAAAATACCAGCTACATCTGTCTTTACAGTTTCAAGATTGTGTATATTTGTGTTCCTTCAATATTTATTTCCTCTCTCATGCCTTTAACATGAAAATCAGTTTTTCCTGGAGTTATCAACTATTTCATCTTTTTACCAATCTCAAAGTTACCTAATTTTTCAGATAAGTTGAGGTATTTTCTAATATTTTATTTACTTATTTATTTGAGAGACAGAAAGAGGGGAGAGGGAGAGAGAGAATGGGTGTGCCAGGTCCTCTAATCACTGTAATTGAATTCCAGATGCAAGAACCCCCTGGTGGATCTGGCTTACATGGGTCCTGGAGAATTGAACTGGGATCCTTGGCTTTGCATGCAAACACCTTAACCACTAAGCCATTTCTCCAGCCCAAGTTGAGGTATTTTTTGACAGTGTTACTTCTACTTTTTTTAAAAAAAATTATTTATTTATTTATTTATTTATTTATTTGAAAGCAACACAGAGAGAGAGAAAGAGGCAGAGAGAGAGAAAGAGAGAGAGAACGGGCACGCCAGGGCCTCCAGCCACTGCAAACGAACTCCAGACACGTGCGCCCCCTTGTGCATCTGGCTAATGTGGGTCCTGGAGAATCCAGCCTCGAACCGGGGTCCTTAGGCTTCACAGGCAAGCACTTAACTGCTAAGCCATCTCTCCAGCCCACTTCTACTTTTTTAATTGAGGACTTTATTATGTTAACATACTGCCTATTCCCATCTGGTTACACTCTTATGTTTCCTCTACCCTTCTCCCAATTCAACTGAGGGCCCTCAACTGTGGGGTTCTGAGCTACTCAGTCTCTGTGAAGGCAGAGGTGGGAAATGCCTTAAAATACTGCTTCCCACTCTCTGGCTCTTATGCTGTTTCTGCCCCCTCTTCTACAATTGTTCCCTGGCCCTTGGAGGGAATGTTAGTAAGTCTCCTTTAGTGCTGAGCTATTAGCAGGCTCTGACTTTCTGCTTTGAATAGTTTTGAGTCTTCTCAGTGCCTGCTGCCATTTCAGTTGAGCAGACTGTCAGTACATAAATAAGAGAAGCACTCATATTTCCTCCACCACTTCCTCTGTAATGTTTCCTGGGCTCTGGCAGCTGTGATAGAGGTGAGTCTTGTGCTATGAGGATGGCATTCCTTTCTTGCCATTCTAGAAAGTTTAGGGTTTCCCCAGTATTCACTGCCATCTGTCAAAAGTAGATTCCCTAACCAAAAGTGAGAGCAGCATGGATCAAGCAAGATAAGCATAGACATTTGGAAGATTTTTTGATAAACATTATCTCTCCTTCTAACCAAAGAACAGTGGAAGCTTCCTTCTAGGGTTTTTGACCTTCTAAACTGTAGGCTTCTGACTTCGTTCTCAGTTCCAAGCACGGTTCCCTCCCCCAGTGTGGGGCTGATGTCAACCAGAGATCAGTTGATTACCCCATAACCTGTGTGTCACTATTATGTCAATGTGAACATCTTGCCTGGCTAGTTGATATTGTAGCTTGCATGATTTACTGCTTGTTTGCACTATTGGTGTTCATTATTCCTCAACTCCATGAGAGCTACCCATCAGGGCTTTCATCTCATTTCAAGCTTGATCTCAATGTCCTATGACTACAGTCTGTGGTGTCTTTAGCAATAGTGTCTTTCCATTTAGATACGGTGTGTAACAAAATGCTTTGGAAATGTCGTGTATTGTTTTGGGGGCATCATGGACCTCTCTCACCAACAGCTTACCATGGGGGTAAACCAATTCTGGCAAGGGGATTTATCAGAACCAACCTGTGATTTTAGGATAATGCATTCTTCATCCCCTACAGGGTGCTTCTGCTGAAATTATCCCCCACCATTTTCTTATTAAAAGAGTTATATCTTTTTTTTGTTCATTTTTTATTTATTTATTTGAGAGCAACAGATACAGAGAGAAAGACAGATAGAGGGAGAGAGAGAGAATGGGCGCGCCAGGGCCTCCAGCCTCTGCAAACAAACTCCAGACGCGTGCGCCCCCTTGTGCATCTGGCTAACGTGGGATCTGGGGAACCGAGCCTCGAACCGGGGTCCTTAGGCTTCACAGGCAAGTGCTTAACCGCTAAGCCATCTCTCCAGCCCAAAAGAGTTATATCTTTTAATTAGCTGACCAAGAGGAAGGTTTCTATAGTATTGGTTCATATAACCTTTGATATTGTGTACCTCCCTCCTCCCATCCCTCACTGACCCTAGTACACCCCAAACCAGATTATAGGGGATGGAAGGGTCTGGGACAGAAAGCTGTTTTTTAATGTTGTTTTAAAATAGTCTCCTTTGCAGAGCTGTGCTTCTCCTTCATTATTTCTCTAATACTATATGCAATAAAAATGCTTTGTTTAAGAAACATAGGAATTTGACAACTTTTTCTTTGTGTTTTAAATATATGTTATTTATTTGAGAGAGAAAAAGGAACATGTGCATGCGCGCGCGCGTGCGCGCACATACACACACACACACACACACACACAAATAGAGAGAGAGAGAGAGAGAGAGAGAGAGAGAGAATAGGTGCACCAGGGCATCCAGCCACTGCAAACGAACTCCAGATGCATGAGCCACCTTGTGCATCTGGCTAATATGGGTCCTAGAGAATCAATCCAAGATCCTTTGGCTTCGCAGACAAGCACTTTAACCACTAAGCCATCTTTCCAGCGTAGGAATTTGACAATTTATTAAAGTTTAGATTCTTACTATGAATGTATGGCTTGCTTAACCTGGACCAGAATTCAGTTGTTATAGTCAGTGGAGGGTTCTTCCAGATTCCCACAGAATTCTCATTGGGTTGCTGGACCAAGCAAGTAAGGCCTTTTTCTCTTCTAACCCATAATACACAAACTCCTCATGCCAAACTAAATTAGAGAAAACCCAATTTGCCTAGATTTTTTTTGGTTGTTGTTTATTTGTTTGGTTTTTGAGGTAGGGTCTTACTCTAGCTCAAGCTGACCTGGAATTCACTACGCAGTCTCAGAGTGGCCTCGAAGTCATGGCAATTCTCTTATCTCTGCTTCCCGAATGCTGGGATTAAAGGTGTGCACCACCACGCCTGGTTAACCTAGCATATTTTTGAAGTAACTAGTTGAACTTTCCTTTGTAATAAAATTTTTATCCATCAAACATTTTGGGGGGTCATCAAACATTTTTGAAACTAACTCGACATTCAGAGTGACTAATTCTAGGATCTGACATGTGCTTTGAAGTATCCAAAATCAAAGTTATAAAAGAACAAAAGTAACCAGGAAAATTACATTTAAACCTTACAATTTTACAAAAAGTGAAGATAATTAAGTTAAAGTAAAAACTTACTTTTATTGGTATACTAATAAACTATTGGGAGATGAAATGTAATTTAGAAAAACAGAGGTAAGACCAAAAATACTTAGGAAGATATTTTTAAATATATGAAAAAAGAGCTCCATGCTGAAATCTGTAAGTCAGTGCTGAAAGCAGTTGGAGAAAGTATGACGACATTTAGAAGCACATATGCATGCATGTAGATGAGTATATGTGAATGCATATCTTCTAGGGATATGAATTAGAGCAAGAGAGCTTTTTCCTGGTAGGCAGGTATGCAGAACTGGCCCAAGGAAAGATGGATATTACCTTGCCTGCACTGGTGTTAGTGACTTACCTGATAAATATACTGTTTGTTTGTTTTTTTTCCTTCCATATTGTATTGTCCCTTTTCCTATCCTTGCTGTGTAGGATCAGTTCCAAATAAAGTACTTCCATGATCTTGAGCCCCATTCTCTGCTTTTGTTGGATCTCACACTTGGAAAACCTTGACTATATGTTACACATAAACTAACATTCTTCCTGAGTACAATTACTTCTAGAAAGTTATTTTCTTATCTTCTTTCCCTTCCACATTTGTGTATGCTCCTTCTGAATGTCACGTATCTTAGCATAGCTTTTGCTGGGTCTATGCCTTCTCTTCAGGTGCTTATTAGGAGCAGTCAGCCACTCTTGGGGGGCAGACTGAAACATCCCCTCTTATGGGAAAAGAACTCAGGAGACATAGGAAGTCACCAAGTCTGGAAAAAATTTACAAGACTTCTCCATAAGGTTATATAAAGGGAAAACAACTGCTTAGGAAGAGGCTTTCCACTTTCCCTACCTCGCTGTGCTCCAGCATTTCCCACCAGCAAGGCTGCTTGAAGGTTGTGCAGTGTGCTCCAGAGATGGCAGCTTCTACGTGCATCCTTATCTATGCTGGGGAGGACTTTTTGGTGATGAAGCTGTCTTTGTATCTTCCATTTCTTTTATAAGACTCTCATCACCTGTCCTTTAAGTAATGACAAATGCTCATTGGTTCACAAACTGGCTTTCGTGTAATCATACATTGGTCTGACATTTTAGCCCTAACTGCAGTGAATAGATGTACGTTCTCATTTTCCCAGAGAAAAAGTTTCACATTACAGGATCAATCTTCATACATTTCTTGTCGTTATCAGACAATCTCTCTTTTGCTGAGAATTGATTAAAGTCATCATCACACAGCAGGTTGTCATCATGTGTGTTTTTGTAGCTGATTATAGACATTGTTTTTAATCTTGTGTTTGTATCATTAATCCTCCTAGGAAATCTTATTCTCGAAAATGTGAGTGATTTATCTGGAAATACAAATCGGACCTTGTCACAAATCTACTTAAGATTATACAATGGTCACAAGAAATAAAAATAACTTTGAAACATGTGTCATGGAATTCATTTCTTTTTTATATGAATCATGAATCTCTGCCTTTTCTCCTGCATTACTTCACTCACTTGTTAATTAGTTTTGTTATGTTGGTAGTTTGTTAGGCAACAGGAATATGAAGCTTAACAAAATACAGAGCATAGAGTACCTTCCTTCTAGACCACTGAGTTAATCCACATTCTTACTCTACTGAATATACACCAGACTATCTAATTGAAAATATAGCTACAAACAATTACCATCAAGTTAGTTAATGCATTACTTTAACTATAGTTATCAAGACATATGTAACCCCCCAGTTTTTCCTCTTACAACAGAATGTGTATTCCTTTTGACTAGCATTTCTCCATTTTCCTCAATCTCCATAACTCCTGCAACTGTCATTCTACTTTTTAACCTCTGTGTTGTTTTTATTTTATACACTTGAATTCATAAAAGATGTGCCTTTATGTGTGTGGTTTATTTTCTTAGCATGTTTTTTCTCCAGATTCATCTATATTGGTACAAATGGCAGAGCTTACTATTTTATATGAATGAATAATATTTTATTATATATTATTTTTCATTCATCCATCAACAAACATAGTTGTTCCACTATCTTGTATATTAGTTACTTATCTTGTTATTGTGACCTGACAAAAAGCATATCAAGAGAGGAAGGTTTATTATGGCTTATGGTAGCTATAGATACAGGCCTTCATGGTGGCAAACTAGCATGAGGCAGCTAGTTGCATCATACCTACAATCAAAGAGCAGGAAGCAGAGAGAACAGGAAGTAGGATCAAGCTCTATAATCTCAAGGCCCTCTCCTCAGTGATTCATTGACTTCATGAAGGTCCTACATTACAAAAATTCCCACAACCTTCCTAAATAGTACCACCAGTTAGGGACCAAGTATTCAAACATATGACTCTATGGTGGGCATTTCACATTCAAACAATAACACCTTGGTTGTGAATAATGCAGAAATGAACACAGAAATGCAGGTGTCTTTTCAAGTTATTTCTTTGGCTTCTATATGTCTAACTGGAAGTGAGATATCTGAATCAGCTAGTAGTTCTACTAATTTTCAATAGTCTACATACTGCTTTACATAATGAAATACCAATTTGTAGTCCCATCAAAATTTTTACTAGCACCTCTTATTATTTGTCTATTGATAGCTACCATTGTAACTGATAAAACATGATATATAATTGCAATTTTGATTTTCATTTCACTTATGTGATTATTGACACTGACAAAGTTTTATATACCTAAACATTTTCTAATAATTTTACTATTATTTTTCTCTTTAGTTATATGCATTCTTTTAAAAATTATTTTATTTTTTATTTACTTATTTTAAAGAGGGAGAAAGAGAGAGAGAGAGAGAGGGAGAGAAAGAAGAGTTACACAGAATGGATACACAAGGGCCTCTAGCCACTGGGAATAAACTCCAGAAGCATAGACCACCTTTTGCATCAGGCTTACATGAGTCCTGGGGAATCAAACCAGGGTCCTTTGGCTTTGCAGGAAAGTGCTTTAACTGCTAACATTTCTCTAGTCCTAGCTATATGCATTTTTAACATAATTTGGATAATAACTCTCTGATATTTGAAACATTCCTCACATCCATACATAATCATATTATTTTGTTATCTATTTTGATGTGCAGAAGCCTCTCTATTGATTTAAATTTCAGGTAGTTCACATAGTAATACACATAATTTTTTTATATGTTGATTTTAGATTTTATAACTTTGCTGAATTAATTATTTAGTTTGAATAATTTTTAGTGGATCCTTTAGTGTTTTATAGGTAAGATCATATAATTTTCAGATAATGTTAATTTACCTTCTTTTCTAACTTGGTGGGCATTAATTTCTTTATCTTGCCTGGTTGCTAGGCCTAGGGTTTCTAGTAGTATGGTGAATAACAATGATGAAAGTGAGAATGATTTTCTTTTTTTTTTTTTTCATGTTTCTCTTTTATTAAGTAGAAGCTTGATATGGACCCCTCGTGAGGACCCTCCTCAGTGGGATTGCTGTTGTTCACCATGGGACTGTGGGTTGTGAGTTATGAGAGCAGCAGTTAGTCTCTGTGGGTGGAAGATGCCTCTCAATATTCCCTCCCACCCTATGGCTCTTAACAATCTTTCTACTCTCTTTTCCATAAAATTACCTGAGCCATAGTGGGTATGTTTTAAGTATACTTTGATGTTGAGCTCTTATCAACTTCTGGGTTTCTGTTTTGTTATATTTTTAGTATTCTTACTGTCGTCTCAATCATCCTGGCACAGGTTGTCAGGCTTGGCATGGAAGCAGCATTCTTATCTTGCCAATTCTTCTGTGGTTTTACCTGGGCCCTAGCTGATGTGAGAGGGGTGGTTCATCTTCTGCCAGGGAGTCAGTAATCTTTTCTTTTCTTGTTTGTTGGTAGAATTTGGTTATCCTCAGTTCTAGCTGCCTTCTAATAAAAAACAACAACAACAACAACAACAACAAACAAACCCAAAACAAGATTCTCTAATGGAGAGAGAATCAGCATAGCTTTAAAGGGATAGGCATTGTCAATTGAGAGAGATACTGTCATGGTTTGATTTGGGTGTCCCCCATAAATTTAGGTACTTTGAATGCTAGATTCCCAGCTGATGGAGATTTGGGAATTAACACCTCCTGGAGGTAGTATATTGTTGGGGTAGGTTTGTGGGTGTCATAGCCAATATCCCCTTGCCCAGTGTTTGGCACACTCTCCTATTGCTATTGTCCACCTCTTGGTTGGGTGATTTCTGCCAGCAATGCAAACCTAACTGCAACAGTAATGTTGATACCGAGGAGTGGGATTGCTGCTAGACACCTAATTGTGTGGATTAGCCTTTTGGACCTGATTTTCAAGAGGAATGTGGAAGGATTTGAAACCTTGGCCTAAGAGATGCCTTTGAGTGATGTAAGTACAACTTGATGGACTATTCTGGTCAGAGTTGAAAGACTTGAATGAAGTAAGAACTTTGGACTGTGAAGTCTGGCTTACGAGGGTGGCAAAGAACTTTGCCTGGACTGTGCTAGAAACAGTTTGTGTGAGAGGCTTGCTGTTATGGCCATGTCCTGAGAAGTTGTTCCAGGTTGCATTGCATAGAAATGGACTGTTGTGAGCAGAGAGATACAATACTGAAATTACATTTTGGGGCTGAAACTTCTGCCCATTCAGTTGAAATTGTATGAGATTACAACCTTTGAGACTGGGTCAGCTGAAATGTACTGGGGCAACAGAAGAATGTAGAATCTTTTGAAAGGGCCTGAGTGCTCAAGGAATGTCCTGTTTTTCAAAGTCTACTTTATTCCCCCCTTGGATCGACAAATTGGCACCCTACCTGGTACTGTGGGAGATTCACTTTGGAGTCCATAATCTTGGTTTCCACAGAATTCTGACTTGTTTCCCAGTGTCAGATATGGGTTCCTTTCCACTGAGCAGATCACTTAGCCCATCAGAGAGTCATTGGTTACCCACCTAGGCTGGGTGTCACCATTGCACAGGTGTGTACATCTTGTCAGGCTGGTTGCTTTGTATGGCAGTGTCCCATGCTTGATCACAGTGTTGTTGGCCATTTCCCCCCAGTAGCTCATGTAGCACTTTCCAATACTATATGGGCCAACCATCTGGGAACTCGCTTTCTTTCAGATTCCTGCCACATCTCTTGATATTCTGTTTCTGCAGCATGTGGTCTTTGGCAATAGGATCTTTCCTTTTACTTCAGCCAGGTAATCAAGGACTTTGACAGAAGGTTGTCTTGTTTTGGGACCTCACAGGCTTTTCTGATCAACAGCTTGTGTGGGTTGTAGCTGATTCTTGGTGGTGGTAGTTATAAGCCAGAACCAAATATTCTAGGGTTAGACTTCCTCCCACTCTCTTAAGACCCCTTCTTGCCAGATGATTCCCCCATAGTCCTATTGAAGGTTATCTATTTTAGTCACATTACTATTTTTAAAAATACTTATTCTCTATAGTCTATCAAATCAGATATTAAATTCTGAGATTACCTTCATGCTGTTTGTCTTTTATATAATTTATTTAAGTGTACATGTAATCTATAATACTATCTGGTTGATACATAGAAAGTTACTTTATAACAAAATGTGGAAAGTCTTATTCTAGTTCATAATATCAGGTAAAAAATTAGGCTCATGGGCTGGAGAGATGACTTAGCGGTTAAGCACTTGCCTGTGAAGCCTAAGGACCCCGGTTCGAGGCTCGGTTCCCCAGGTCCCACATTAGCCAGATGCACAAGGGGGCGCACGCATCTGGAGTTCGTTTGCAGAGGCTGGAAGCCCTGGTGCGCCCATTCTCTCTCTCTCCCTCTGTCTTTCTCTCTGTGTCTGTCGCTCTCAAATAAATAAATAATTAATTAATTAAAAAAAGTTAGGCTCAGAGCTGGATGGATGGCTTAGCAGTTAAGGCATTTGTTTGCAAAACCACAGGACTCAGGTTCAATTCCTCAGGACTCACGTAAGCCAGATGCACAAGGGGGTGCACACATCTGGAGTTTTTTGCAGTGGCTTAAGCCCTGTCACACCCATTCTCTCTCTCCCTCCCCTTCTCCTTCTTTATCTCTGTCAAATAAATAAATAAAAATAAAATATTTTTAAAAAGAAAGAAATTAGGTTCATAAAAGCCATTTTATGTCATTCTATTTAAGAGACTCTGCAATATCACCAGCAATGTAGCCACAAGACAAAACTTATTATACATGTATTTTAAAAATGTATTTCAGATGGGAGTAGAGGAGAACACCTGTGGATTCCTACATTGTAGGCTGAGGCATGAGAGTCACATGTCCAGGCCAGATATTGCTCCATAAGGCATTCAAAGATAATATGGACAACTTGGTCCAGATTTTAGAGAGAAATTTTTTAGGTTTTCTTTAAGATATAGACATTAATGAGAATAGTTGGGACTTTTTAATAGTTAAATAGCACATATGTTAATGAAACCCTTTAAGCAATGTCCATATGATATTGGCAAAGTTATTTAGCTCTTGTGAACCTCATTGTAATTATTGGTAGAGTGACATAGTTGTTGAATAGTTTCAAATTCTTATCCCAATTTAAAGTTGGTTTTCTATATATCTATTATAGAAATAAGACTCTAATAACACCATAAATTTTGAAATTGCTTCATTATTATTAAAATGCTTATATTATTTGACTTTAATATAAGCAATTACTACTAATACTAGACTATCATTACTATTAATTTAAAGTTAAAATGCTGATAAAACTTAAATGAGCTGGGCATTTCCATGAACTAATAAATTAGCTCCTCTGTTTTTTAATCATTTTTTTTTTTCTTGTGCTATATTGATGGTTTCCAACTAGTGGGTTTCATACCTCTTGAATGTCTCAGAGCCTGAACTTTAGGTTTTATAATCACAAGCAGAGACATTCATTGAAATATATGCATGCTCATGCAAATGCACTACATTATTTTTAAAAATATTGGTTGTTTATAAATCATAAAAATATTAAAACCTGCCTCTCTCTATATTTATTATCTGTCTGTAATCCATCATGTACATATTTATTTATCTACCCATCCATCTGTAACTAAACTTTGACTTATAATTTTATTACAAGAGACAGAAATTAATATGATAGAAAAGCAACAAACAAATCATCTGAGTTCTTGAATTTCAATTTGTATTCTCCCTACTTCTTAAATACCCTGTCCTTTAGCTACAGTAAATTTCTCATTTGGAAAATAGAAAATGCTATCTCTTTTATTAATTCTTGATCATGATGATGAAGATGATGATGATGATGCAGGATGCTTATTCTTCAAGTGTTATAATCAAAATCCTCTATCATTTCCTAAGCCTTAAAAGAGGCTGCTCGAAGCATAAAGATCCTCTTACATCATGTAAATTAATTTTTAATGGGTTATAAGTGTATCACAATGAGAAGGGAAATGAAAGGAGGGAAGCCTTGGTAGGAAATGGAGGCATGGCTTATCAGCTAAACTGTAAATAAGAGTATGCCCCTAATGTTCCTTGTGCAAATATGAATGACCCTAGAAATAAGGAAATTTCTGATTTATTGCTTCACTAGCCTGTGATTTCCTTAAGTAACTACTTGTTTTTAATTCAACCTTATGTCCACAAAATTCTATTGCAGTAAGATGAATAAGCATCAAATGAACATTTTGGAGATATGGTAAGAATATGTGTAAACTTGGGCCAAATACTTAATTTAAACTTATTATTATTAAACTTATGTGTGTAAACGTGGGCCAAATACTTAATTTTCTCAGAAATAAAATTATACTAATATTTATTTCATACAGTTATTTTAACTTTTACATTTAGTTAAAGTTAGAAGAATGCTAATTTCTCTTCCATTGATCTTAAATAAATTCATAAATTTATGTTCTTTACACATGATCTTTGTGTGATATGTGGTGTCTTATTGGGAGACACAAATGTGCATAGTGTGTGTGTGTGTGTGCATGTGTGTGCAAATGCGCATGTTCTGTACGCACAGGTGCGGTGTCCATGAAGAACATGTTTTCCACGCTTGATCTGTGAACCACAGTGATCATGATTTTCATTGAACAGATGCGGAACTGGAGCCACGTGGGACCAGCCTGTGGTCATATAAGTAGCTGACTCCAGACCTTTCTTTCATTACTTTCTTGTGAAATATCCATTTTCTTTGGAAATTAAGTAGTTAAATTTGGAAACACTTTGGTCCAGTAATTGAATAATTTAAGGTATGAATAAATTTATGCACAAGAATAAATAGTACACATCATATGTCATGCTAAGATTCCAGAAACTGCCTAATTTCCAACTGAAAAAAAAAATAGTTAATTCTATTGATACTGTAGGTACAGACTCTAGAATGATTTTTAATAAATATATGAGGGATAATTAGCATGTGTTAAGTTGGTAAACAAGTTACAAAAGAGAATGTCTGGTGTAATTCTGGTGTAATTAGAATCTTGATAAAGAGAATCTTGTATGAAAGACATAGACAAATCTGTGAATATTTGGAAGTTGTTTATTTTTATAGTATTGTTACCATGCTTAATTATAGAATGTTGGATGTTAGTAATACTGAACTGTGTATTTTTACATTCTGATTTTTCCACAGTGACTTTGTTTAAACAAAGCCTTTTTGTCATAATAATAGCTTCCACACAACTGATATTTTATGACACTTGGCAGAGTGTTAAGCAAGTGTAGTAGAAACCGTGGAGGGCAAAAGGATTAAACTTAGCTAAGTGGGTGCAATTCTACATCTTTTCACAAATATTTCAACTTTTGGTCAAGGACAAAGAAGACTCTGTGAAAGCTGTATCGAAAAGAGTAAACAATAGAAAGGAGGCTCTCTTCATTTCCCACTAATGCATCTTCTAGCACTTGCTTTTAGTGGATCTAGGAGTTTAATTCTTTTTTGTCCTAAATGATGGCAGTTTCACAGCTTCCTGTGGTAGATAGATTGTTCTAAAAACACAGTTGTAATAGCCAGAAAAATATTTCCCAAGAATCCATTCGCAAGTTTCCTCCCTCAATTTCCTCCCAGTCAGTCTTCCTTGTATCACACTAATTATTGATTGTTTCTAATCTTTGCAGACTGACTCATCCCTCTATAATTTTATAACTTTAGACACTCTTTATAGTTTAATTCATTTGTGTATTCATCATCTTAGTTTGACTTCTTTGAATCATATTTATTCATTTTTATTTGGTTTCCCATTGTACAGAAACTCTTGCTTCTGGTAAAGATCATTTAAAAACAAGCAGGCTTTTATAAAACATTAAAGTGGTTATACTCTTATGATTCACATTTTGTTAACTTTGAAAATTCATTTCAGAGAAACAGTAAGTGAGACTTCACTTTATTTAGTAAACAGAAATTTGGGCAATTTATTACCCCTAGATATTAGAATGCTTTACTGTGAAGCTAACTGACCTTTTAAGCTGATGTTCTGCCAGACGGAGTGACATTCTGCCCGAGTCTATGACCCATGAGATTTTCCCCTATAGGTTGTTATTACAGAAAAACAGGGGAACAGTGTGCTGAGGACGCCAAGAGGTGATTTGTTTTTCTGTTCTATGGCTGAGGGCTCTTTTGCATAAGGAGACAGACAAGCTTGCATGTGAGGTCAGATCACCACACACCAGCTCCATGAACACACCCACATTCCATCAAGTTTTCCAGTCTTTATATTTATAAGAGTGTTAAACCTTTTATATCCCTAGCTGTTTTATTGTATGAGGGTTACTAGAATAGCCTTCAGGAAGTATCCTGTATCCAGAAGATGTGTCATAAAAAGTTGTGGAATGAATTGGTTAAACATTTTTTCTTAATATTTTTTTCAAGATATCATTATAGCATTTAGACACCAATTCAGAGATCCTATACATAAATGCTCTGGGGAGGATGTTTATTTTTTCCACTGTTTTAAATGCTCAGATTGTCCCACATAGCATTTCTCAATGAGAATGATATGGACTTATTTCATATGTAATTAGCATTTATCATGACAATTTCCATTTAAAAATCCTTAGCAGGAAAGTCATCTGCAATAAATAAAAATGGACATACTAAGTACAAATATCTGTCTTGTATAGAGAGACTTTCTATGTGTTATTCTACCACATACCTTCTGCCCATATTCAACTGTTTGAGTTCCTAATACTATCCTTAAGAATGCCAAGTTAGGGCTGGAGAGATGGCTTAGCGGTTAAGCGCTTGCCTGTGAAGCCTAAGGACCCTGGTTCGAGGCTCGGTTCCCCAGGTCCCACGTTAGCCAGATGCACAAGGGGGCGCACACGTCTGGAGTTCGTTTGCAGAGGCTGGAAGCCCTGGCGCGCCCATTCTCTCTCTCTCCCTCTATCTGTCTTTCTCTCTGTGTCTGTCACTCTCAAATAAATAAATAAAAAATTAAAAAAAAAAAGAATGCCAAGTTATACAAAATTATGTACTTTGAAATTTTCCTTCAATTTCTTTAGTCTTCTTTAATATCATGGTTGGTTATTTGATGCCATGCTGCTGTGCTTGCTGTGCACATCTATGAGCTTTGTGTTTGGCAGACCTGGACTCTCCCCCTAGGGCTATCCTATCTACTATATAATTGAAGAAATTCCTTCCTCTGCCTAGTTTTATATTTTTCACCCATGGAAAGGTTATCTTCATAACCTCTCCTTTGAGTGGTTATTCCAAGGACTTATTTAGACATGTTAATCACTTAGCACAAAACTCACCATGTTCTACAGACTCCATGTTAACAATTTCATCACCACTTTAATTCAGTCTAAAATGCTATAGTCAGTGTATCTTATTACGCTATGATGAACAAAGTCAAATGAGAAATAGATTTCAAGGTGGACATGAAAAAAATTTCTAAAGCATTATAATAATGCCAGGTCCTTATTAAAATACAAGTCCTATCTGATTTTCTATCTGATTCCATGGCCTTTAAAAAGACTTATATAAAAAACTAATATGGAAGAACAACATTTGAATTCCTTAGATAAAAGGGGTTAGGTTACATTATATAAGTGGCCAAAATATTATCCATCCTGAGATTTTAAAATTGATATACCCAACTGAAAAGGATGAATAGAAACACAGAAACTAAGGAAATCCCCTCTAAGTAGCATCTCCTTCTCCGTGTTATTTCTGGCTGCTTTGAGTTTACAAGGTTTAACCTTCACATTAATGACAAAACCATACAAATGTGGATGTATGTTTCCTATTCAAAGTTCTTTTCTGGGTGCTCCTCCTGACTGGAAACTACTCCCTTAACCATGAAACACATTTGCATCCCCTGTTCTCATTTTCTTTCTCCTCTCCATCCCATTCTCCTCTTCTGTTTTAGCTTTCTTTTAACAAATATAAAGTGGATTCTAAGTGTGAAATGTGAGCTGCATGTAACTGATGAAAGAATCAAATTTCTTTATCCTTTAAACTCTGGATGTGAATTAAAGAGAATTGTCAAAATTGACCTAAAAAATAATTGTAGGGTCAGCACTATGCTAGTATTATCTCACTCCACTCTATTGCAGTCTATCATTGTTTATACATTAAATTCTCTTTCTCCTCAACCTTTATCTTCTCAATCCCTCTTTCACTTACTGACCCATAGAGGTTAAAAGTAGAAGATACAGTATGTAGCATACTTTATACCAATTTCAACATGCAATGAACTGTATTTTTAGTGATCTTTTTCCACTTCCAGAGGATATTTTTTTAATCCAAATTTATATTCTCTTATTAGTTTGTTTTCAGACTTAGAATGAACAGAAAGATCAAGTAAAAAAATGTATCATTAAAAAATTTTTAGTTTGCTCCCTCTACACATGATTTGGAGTAAAAAATATTTTTAAAAATTTTATTACATACTAAATTGTCCTTCAGAATATTGAACTCAGGAGCCAAGCATGGTGGTACATGCCTTTAATCCCAGCACTTGGGAGGCAGAGGTAGGAAGATCTCTGTGAATTTGAGGCCACCCTGAGACTACATAGTGAATTCCAGCTCAGCCTGGGCTAGAGTAAGAAACTACCTTGAAAAACAAAGCAAAGCAAAGCAAAACAAAGCAAAACAAAACAAAACAAAACAAAAAACTGAACTCAGAAGTGATCAAGTTCAATATAATGAATGCTGAGTTTTGTGTTTCTGGGAAATACTTTATTTTATTTTTATTTACTCACTTGACAGAGAGAAAGAGATAGAAAGAGAACAGGGGCCTCCGACCACTGTAAACAATACTCAGACACATGTGCCACCTTGTGTATCTGGGTAACATGGGTCCTAGGGAATTGAACCTGGGTCATTTGGCTTTGCATGCAAATGCCTTAACCACTAAGCCATCCTTTCAGTGCTGGAAATACTTTTTGGGAATAATATTGTGATCCTACAGAAAAATCAGCCATACATTAAGACAATAATCCTTATGAAAAGCACAGTGCTTCTGTGTCTATTGCCCTAGTGAAAGTTATTTCTCTGCATCATTTTCCCTAACAGCTCTTTAATGCTAGCATCAACCTCACAAAACTCTCATGTTTGTCTGCTATGAATCCTAAAATACATAACATTTCAGTCTATATCATTGGGATTTAGAGTATAATTTTTATAGATGTCACTGTTCATATCCACAAAATACCAATCCGTTTATGTTAGGCTGAACTAGTCAATTGAAAATGGCAGGTAAAAGTAAATTACAGAGTTTCATCAAAAAGAAAGTAGTTTATCTTGCTGTGAATTTGAATATTTAGCAGTGAGGGTAGTATATGAGCTAAGTAATATAACACCAAAAAGAGGGACATAACTGCAGGTTATACAAATCCTTGCTGGAAACAGATAACTTTTTGTGGCATCTTAAATAACAAGTAACTATTTTATACAAGTCTATAAATCATACTAATAGATAAGCAAATTTAAATCTTAAATAATAGCAAAAGTATATACCGGTTACCTTCCGTAATGGAATAGGGTTTCTCCAGTGAAATAAAACCAGTGACTATATGTCTCCCCCCACACCCCTCTTATCCTCCCTCTCTGGCTGTTCATCATTGTAAGAAATTGGTCCAAGTGATTCTGGAGGCTAGATATCAATAATCTTATACTAGATTAAAGATTTATAAGTAGGACTTGAAATATATAAAACTTCTTAGAAAAAAAATAGGAAGTAGCTTCTCTATGTTGATCTTAACACTGATTTTATGTTTATGGCACCAAACAAACAAAGAAACAACAACAAAAAAATACAAACAAACAAAATAACAGAAAACATAATCCAAACTAGACATGTGGGATTATATTCAACTAAAAAACCTCATGTGCAGCAAAAGTAACAATCAAAGAAAAAAGATACCTAAGATACAGGAGGAACTATTTTCAAGCCATATAGCTTGTGTTGTAGTCAGGTATTCATTGTTGGCAGAAATCACCTGGCCAAACGCAGCTTGTGGGGAAAAAAGGATTATGTTTGGCTCACAGACTCAAAGGGAAGCTCCATGATGGCAGAGGAAAAGGATGGTGTGAGCAGAGGGTGGATGTCACCTCCTGAACAACATCAGGTGGCCAACAGCAACAGGAAAGTGTGACAAACACTGGCAAGGAAAAACCGGCTGTAACACCCATCTCCCCACCCCCAACAACACATTGCATCCAGTAGGCATTAATTTCCCATAGCCATCAGCTGAAGACCTAGCATTCAGAACAGCTGTCACCTGTGTTTATGGGGGACACATAAAGCAAGCCACCACATACTGCCTGTGGCCCCCATAAACTGGTAACAATACATGATGTAAAATGTAATGCACTCAGTTCATGTTTAAAAGTCCCCAGAGTTTTTTAATTAATCCTAGTGATGCTCAAACATTCCCATAATCCAAGGTCTGTTAACTGAGCCATAATACCAAAATATCTCTCCAGAACCCATAATGGCACAGAATAAACACACTGTGAAGGATGGCATTGGGCCTAGGAAAGAAATATTCAACAAATACAAGATTTAAACAGGGCAAACATCAAACTCTGAAGCTCCAAGTCCAATAACTCTAGTCAGCGACAAATCTCCAAGTCTGATCATTCTAACCAGCAACACGTCTCTGGAGTTCCAATTTTACTCCTCCAGCTAGGCCACTCACAGTCCTGGAAAACTTCATCTGGGACAACAGCTCTCCTTAGCAGCCATCCTGTGGTCTCTGCATCTCCACTGGGTCTCCACTGCAACACACTGCCCATCCTTATGGTCCATTGGGTCTCAATGCAGGCATTCATCAAACCTGACTCACACTGGCAAGGGCTGTTTCCAAACCACAAGACAATGCTACAAATTCAATGACCCTTTCTTTCCTGCACTTCTCATACTCCATAATACCAGATGGGGTGCCAGTTTGTTAATCCAAGGGGGGGGGGGAATAAAGCAGACTTTAAAGAACAGGACACTAATTAAGCATTCAGCCCTCTCCATAAGATTCCATTCTTTCTGTTGTCCCAATGCAGCCAGCTGGCTTAATCTCAATGTTTGTAATATTTCATACAATTGAAGCTGAACAGGCAGAAATTTTTCCCAAATATTTCATTTTTTCTATACCATATCTCTCTGTTCACACCAGTCCATTTCAACCCAATGCAACCCTTCACAAGTTCTCAGGACACTGGAATAACAGCAAGCCTCTCACAAAAACTGCTTCTAGTCAAGTCCAAGCAAAGCTCTTTCTCACCCTTATAAGCCAAACCTCACAGTCCTTAGTTCTTATTACATTTAGGTTTTCCAACTCTGAGCAGAATAGCCTATCAATTTGTACTTACAACACTGTAAGGCATCTCTTAGGCCAAGATTTCAAATCCTTTCACATTCCTCTTGAAAATCAGCTCCAAAAGACCAAAGTCACACAGTCAGGTATCTGGCAGCAATCCAACTCCTTGGTACCAACCATAAAGTTGCAGTCAGGTTTGTATTGCTGGCAGAAATCACCCAACCCAAAGCAGCTGTGGGTAAATAAAAGGTTTATTTTGGCTTACAGCCTCCAGGTAAAGCTTCATAATGGCAAGGGAAAATAATGGCATGAGCAGAGGGTGGCCATCACCTCTTGGCCAACATCAGGTGATCAACAGCAACAAGAAATTTTGCAAACTCTCGTAGAGGGAAACTGGATATAACACCCATAAGACCACCCCCAACAATACACCACCTCCAGGAGGCTTTAATTTCTAATTGTCATCAGCTGGGGACCTAGCATTCAGAACACCTAAGTCTGTGGGGGCCACCTAAATCAAATGACCACATCTGGTAAGAGGTTAAAAACCCAACAATAAAAGAACACCTGCAACTAAGTAGCAGCAATAAAAGCAAAGAAGTCCAAATAAAGTGGGCAAAGGAAAAGAAGACATAAAAAAAAATGGCAGACTTGTGACATAGTGGTTAGCAGCATTTGTCAAAATTACAATGAGATATAATGTTCCTCCAGTTAAGATGGACATTATCAAGATAAGTAGCAAGCCAGGCACATACCTATAATCCTTGTCCTGGAAGATAGGAGGGACAAGAAGATCTCAGGTTCACAGTTAGCTTGAGTTACATAATGAGTTGTGGCAAAAATAAATAAATAAAAAGTTGGATGGGGAGACCTCTGGTCAAGATGGCATCCACCTAACCTCACTTCACTTCATGGGGAATAAAAGGCAAGACCCTTAAGGTACAGGGTTTTTTGTTTGTTTGTTTAGGGGTTTGCTGATTCTATTAGGCCTCCAGTAGGAGGGTGTGGAGGAACAAAATAGGAAATCTGCCTATTCCCACGCTCTAGGGTAGTCCACCAGTCCCCAATTACCTCAAGCACCCATCCTAGCAGCAGTCCCAGTAGGAGGTCCCTCCTGTACTAACTACAGGTCAAGTGGACCCAAGCTGGCAGGCTAGGTCCTCGGCCCTAGGCTTTCTTGCCATCAGGAGGAGCACCATGGGCATGAATGCCATGCCAGTCACCATTCTTGCCAAGCCTTGCTGACCCCCATGCATAGATGCTATTCCTGACCAGCCATTCCTGACCAGCCTTGGTGATGCTTGTGTGCAATTGCTGTTCCTACCTAACCTTGCTGATCCCTGGCATGCAATTTCCATTCCCACATAACCTTGCTGACCCAATGTGCACAGTCACTGGCCCAGTCACCATTCCAGCCCAGCCTTTCTGAGCTCCTTGTGTAATTGCTGTCCCAGACACCATTCCCACCCAGCCCATCTGAGTCATACATGCCATCGCCATCCCACTCACCGCTGACCCCTCTTACCCCCCAACAGTGACTCAGACTACTGTCTCCATCCTAACCTTTCTCTGCAGGATATTGCCAACCCACTCACTGATGCCCACCCCCATGGCCAGCAGGCTAAGGTCCCACACCCTAGGCATTCTGAAACATTGTTATGGACAGACCATGGTGAAAAAGGAATAGCACAAAAAATCAGATGCAAGTAAATCCAGCTAGATTGCCCAGTCCCACAATGGAAGTCTCTAATCAAAACATAGAAGAGACAATATGATCAGAAAAACAAAATGAAGAAACAAACTATGAAATCCTGACCAAACACATAGTACATTTTGCAGAAACTCAACAAAGGACCAATAATTATATGAATGGTATGCTCACTAGATTGGATCTATTAGAAAAGAACCAGGAAGGAATGTTAGAAAGTTAAATGATCTGAAGGACAGAAAAACAAGGACCTCAATAACCAGCTGACTAACCTCATTAAAGACAAAAAATACAAGGGTTAACTTCAAGAAGCATTAAGAAAATCAGAAAATGACTTGAAAAGGGAACTCAATAGAGGGTTGGAAACTATACATAAAAAAGCAGTAGAAAATATGAACCAAATTGAACAAGCACAAAACTATCGAAGTTCTCAAGAATAGAGTCAGCTATGTGGAGGATAGAAACTCAGAACTGGAAGAAAAAACAGAAGAAACAGTTTGTGAGTCCAAAAGTTTCAACAAGTTCAAAAATTTCTATGAACAGAACATGAGGGAACTGTTGGATACCTTTAAAGCATCCCAACATTTTGATCAGAGGAACATCAGAAAGGGAAGAAATACAGACCAAAGATATGGAAAACTTATTCAACAAAATCATTGAAGAAAACGTTCCCACTTTCTCAAAAGAAAGTCCTATCAAGTTATAAGAATCTAGAAGAACTCCAAAACAGTTTGGACCAAAGCAGAAATTCTCCAAAGTATATTATTATTAAGAATATAAACATCACTCACAAAGAGAAAGTCCTAAAGGCAGGTAGGGAGAGACAACATGTTACATATAAATGAAACCACATGGGAATGACTTCAGACTTCTCAATGGAAACCCTAAAAGCCAGAAGTGCCTGGAATGGAACACTACAAACTCTAAGATCTTATGCCTTCCAACCCAAAGTACTCTACCCAGCAAAAGTATCCCTCATACTAGAAGGTGAAAGAAAAACTTTCCACTATAAAACTCAGCTTTACAACTATATGAATACAAAGCCAACCCTACAGAGAGTACTTTAGGAAATGCTCCACACAAAAGATGCATATATCCAACCTCAAGTACCAAAGAGAAGCAGATCATAATAACCAAACTTCAAGAAGGCACAGAAACTATGAAGGCCAAGAAAACACCAAACCACATAAGCCACCACAATATGGCAGCTATTAAATCAAACCTCAGTTATTACCCTAAACATTAATGGCCTTAATTCACCCATCAAGAGACATAAGCTAACAGGATAGATCAGAAAATTAGACCCTTCAATCTGCTCTCTTCAAGAAACCCACCTTACTGCTAAAGATGGACACCTCCTCAGGGTGAAAGGGTGGAAAAGGATATTCCAAGCAAATGTAGATAAGAAGCAAATAGGTGTAGCTATACTTATATTGGATAAAATAGACTTCAACCCAATAGTAATCAATAAAGACAAAGAAAGCCACTTCTTACTTATAAATGGAATGATCCAACAATAGGTTATCATAATCGTTAATCTTTATGCACCAAACAGGAGCACCACTATGGGTTCCTGGGTCCTTGCTCTGGGGAAAGCCTTGGTTTCCCCAAAGGTGTCCAGGCAACTGGGGTGCATGAGTGCACAAAAGTAAAGGACTTTTGGGAGATAGTTTCTTCGGTGAACAGCTCTCTCATTTTATTATTAGAGAAATGTGTTTATAAGCATCTGAGGGTGAGGGGAGGGTCCAAAGGTGATTGGATGCCTAACTAGCATATGGGGACATTCATTCCAGTACATAGGCAATGGAAGTGTGTGTGTGTGGGGGGGGGGGGGGTTTCAGGTGGTCTAGGGTCTCAGGGGACGGGCTGTGTGAAGGTGTTGGCTGATAAAGTTTCCAAGGCAACTGGCCAAAGGTCACAGGGCTATGGGCAAAGCCGAAGTTCAGGTGTGCTAGCCTTGCAGAGGGAGTGGCCTCCTGTATCCGGGGGTCCTTAGCATGCTTGGTATCTCAGACCCCTCTCCTGAAGTCTCAGCCTGTGCCTGACAGTGCCTGACATACTACAATTCATAAAACAAAAACCACTTGACAATAAAACAGAAATAACCACCAACACCATCATATTTGGGGACTTCAATACTCCACTATCAGCAATAGTTAGATCATCCAAACAGAAAAACAAGGAAGTAAGAGAGTACAACACCATAGATTAATTAGACCAAATGGACATCTACAGAACATTCTACCCAAAAACCCACAGATTACACACTCTTCTCAGCAGCCCATGGAACCTTCTCACAAATAGATCATATACTGGGTCATAAAGCCTGCCTCCATATATTTAGGAGGATTGATATAATTTCCTGCATGATATCAGATCAGAATGCCACATTGTTAGAAATTAACAACAAAAGATGTGCCAGAAATCCAACCAACTCTTGGAAACTGAATAACATAATCGTAAACAATAAATGAATAGTGGATGAAATAAAAAAATGAATTTGCAAAATATCTAGAAATGAATGAAAATGAGAACACACTATACCAAATCTTATGGGAAACAATGAAGGTGGTCTTCAGGGGAAAATTTATTGAGTTAAATGTCTTCATAACAAAGACAGAGAGATCCCAAATCAATAACCTAACCATCTACCAAAAGGCATTGGAAAAACAAGAAGTATTCAACCCAAAAAGTTCCAGATGGAAAGAAATAATTAAGATCAGAGCAGAAATTAATGAATTGGAAACTAAGAAAACAATTAAGAAAATTGATGAAACAAAGAGTTGGTTCTATGAAAAACAAACAAACTAAGATTGATAAACCCCTGGCCAATTTGATCAAGCAAAAAAAAAAAAAAAAGAGATCCTTCAACTTAACAAAATTAGAAATGAAAAAGAAGAGATCACACAAGACATAAGTGAAATATGGAGAATCATCAGACTTACTTCAAAAACTTCTACTCCACAAAATTGGTTAATATGAAGGAAATGGATGAATTCCTGGACATATACCACATACCAAAGCTAAACTAACAGCAGATTAACCTCCTAAACAAACTTATCATAACAGCCAAGGTTGAAAAGGTAATCAAAAACCTCCTGACTTCTGGTTAAGATGGCTGTGTAGGAACCATGCCAAAGCAGCCCAGAGGAGAAAAAAAAAAAATCCACTCTCCTACTAAAAAGTGAGGTGTATAAGAAATTACCAATTGTAGCAGAGAAGCAGGAGAGATCCAGAGCATCCAGAGCCCACACAGGCAGGCAGAAGTGGCTCCAGCAGCAGTGGCACCAGGTCCATAGTGGCAGCAATTCCACGGGGACACAGGTGCAAGGCTCAGCAGGAAAAGCCAGGTGAGGGGATTTTCCACTCATACCTGATCGCATTGCAAACTCAAGAAACATGAAGGGAGGACCACAGCAACCAACTGAAGAGCAGATCACGAGGTAGAGGATCATGTGGATCACCAGAAGAACTATAGCCACCATTCATAGTCTCCCTTCCTCCTATGCCAGCACAACTGCCAGCAAGTACCAGAGACCTGGGGAAGGGAGAGCACAGCACCCAGTGACCAGAGCAACAATCCAGCAAGCCAGCCAGCCTACTTGAACCCACAGCACACCAAACAGGGACCCAAGCAGGAGCACACTATAACTGATATAACACCAAACACAGTTGTAGTGAGTGACTTCAACACCCCACTCTCATCAATTGACAGGTTATCCTGGCAAAAAATAAGCAGAGAGCCTTCTGGATTAAATGAGGTCATAGAACAAAATGACCTAACAGATATATACAGGAAATTTCACCCAAATGCTGCAGAATACACATTCTTTTCAGCAGCACATAGAACATTTTCTAAAATAGATCATATATTAGAACACAAAGCAAATCTTAACAAATACAGGAAAATTGAAATAATTTCTTGCATTCTATTAGCCTACAATGGAATCAAACTACAAATCAATAGCAAGAAATGCTATAGAGCATACACAAAATCATGGAAACTAAACAATACACTACAAAATGATAAATGGGTCAATGATGAAATCAAGAAGGAAAAAAAAATTATAGAGTCAAATGATAATGACAACACAACATACCAAAACCTTTGGGACACAATGATGGCAGTCCTAAGAGGGAAATTTATAGCTTTAAGTGCCTATATTAAGAAACTAGAAAGGTCTCAATTGAATGACCTAATGCTTCACCTTAAAGCCTTAGAAACAGAAGAACAAGGCAAATGAAAAATCAGTAGACAGGAAGAAATAATAAAGATTATGGATGGAATGAATGAAATAGAACCACCTCCAAAAAAAGAATCAATGAAGCATAGAGTTGGTTCTTTGGAAGGATAAACAAGATTGATAAACCCTTAGCAAATCTGACCAAAAGAAAGAGAAAAGGTACACAATTTAATAACATTAGAGAAGAAAAAGGCAGCATTACAACAGATACCAGAGAAATTCAAAAAATTATAGGGACATACTATAAAAACATATACTCCACTAAGTATGAAAATCTGAAAGAAATGGATGATTTCCATTATTTATACGACCTACCTAAATAAAATCAAGATGCGATTAATCACTTAAATAGGCCTGTAGCAAGTATGGAGATCCAAGCAGTTATCAAAAGTCTCCCAACTAATAAAAGTCCAGGTCAAGTTGTATTCACTGATGAATTTTACCAGACCTTCATGGAAGAACTAACACTATTACTTCTTAAACTTTTCCATAAAATAGAAAAAGGGGGCTGGAGAGATGGCTTAGTGGTTAAGCACTTGCCTATGAAGCCTAAGGACCCCGGTTCGAGGCTCGGTTCCCCAGGTCCCACGTTAGCCAGATGCACAAGGGGGTGCACGCGTCTGGAGTTCGTTTGCAGAGGCTGGAAGCCCTTGCACACCCATTCTCTCTCTCTCCCTCTATCTGTCTTTCTCTCTGTGTCTGTCGCTCTCAAATAAATAAATTTTAAAAAAAATAGAAAAAGGAAGAATCCTACCAAAATCCTTCTACAAAGCCAGCATCACCCTGATACCAAAACCAGGCAAAGATAGAACAAAAAAAAAATGTAGACCAATCTCCCTTATGAACATATATGCAAAAATTCTCAACAAAATATTGGCAAACAGAATACAAGAATATATCAGAAAGATCATTCACCTTGAGATTCAGGGATGGTTTGACATATGCAAATTGATAAGTGTAATACATTATATAAATGGACTGAAGTACAAAAATCACATGATCATCTTATCAGATGGAGAAAAAGCATTTGACAAAATCCAACATCCCTTCATGATAAAAGTCCTACAGAGACTGGGAATACAAGTAACATATCTCAACATAATAAAGCCTATTTATGACAAGCCTACAGCCAACATATTACTAAATGGGGGAAAACTAGAAGTTTTTCCACTAAAATCAGGAACAAGACAAGGGTGTCCACTGTTGCCACCTTTATTTGTATAGTACAGGAAGTCTTAGGCATAGCAATGAGGCAAGAGACACACATGAAAGGGATACAAATTGGAAAGGAAGAGATCAAGTTATCATTATTTGCAGATGACATGATTCTATATATAAAGGACCCTAAAGACTCTACCAGCAAACTGTTAGAGCTGATAAACACCTATAGCCATGTATCAGGATATAAAATAGACACACAGAAATCAGTAGCTTTCCTATATGCTAACAACAAACACATAGAGGATGAAATCAGAGAATCACTCCCATTCACAATTGCATCAAAATAAATAAATAAATAAATAAATAAATAAATAAATAAATAATAAAGTAACTTGGAATAAACCTAACCAAGGAAGTGAAGCTACAATGAAAACTTTAAATAACTCAAGTGAGAAATGGCAGAATAATATCCCTTGTTCTTGGTTCAGAAGAATCAATATTGTGAAAATTGCAATTTTACCAAAAGCAATGTTTACATTTAATGCAATCCCCATCAAAATTCCAATGGCATTCTTCAAGGAAATAGAAAAAAAAAATCCAAAAATTTATTTGGAAGCACAAAAAATCTCAAATATCTAAAACAATACTGAGCAATGAAAATAAGGCTGGTGATATCACCATACCTGATTTTAACCTATACTACAGAACCATAGTAACAAAAACAGCATGGTATTGGCAAAAAAAAAAAAAAAAAAAGCAGACATGTAGATCAAAGGAACAGAATACAGGCCCTGATGTAAGACTGGGAAGCTATAGCCCCTTGATATTCAATAAAAATGCCAAAAATACTTATTGGAGAAAAGACAGCCTCTTCAGCAAATGGTACTGGGGAAACTGGATATGTATCTGTAGAAGGATGAAAACAGATTCTTCTCTCTCTCCATGAACAAGAATTCAGTCCAAATTGATTAAAAATGTTAACATCAGACCTGAACCTCTGAAACTGCTAGAGGAAAATGTAGAGGAAACCCTTTTAACATATTGGTCTTGGAAAAGACTTTCTGAATATAACCCCAATTGCTCAGGCAATAACACCACAGATTACCCACTGGAACCTCATGAAATTACAAAGATTTTTTACAGCAAAGGACACTGTAAATAAGGCAAAGAGACAACCTACAGAATGGGAAAAAATCTTTGCCAGCTATACATCTGATAGAGGATTAATATTTAGGATATACAAAGAACTCAAAAAATTAAATAAGAAATCAAACAACCCAATTAAAAATGAGCTATGAAACTAAATAGAGAGTTCTCAAAAGAAGAAATGGAGATGGCATATAAGCATCTAAAAAAAAAGTTCTACATCCCTAGTCACTGGAGAAATACAGATTAAAACTACGTTGAGATTCCATCTCACTGCTGTCAGATTGGCTACCGTAATGAAAACAAATGACCATAAATGCTGGTGAGGATGTGGAAAAAGAGGAACCCTTCTACACTGTTGGTGGGAATGCAATGTGGTCCAGCCATTGTGGAAATTAGTGTGGAGGTTTCTAAGAGAGCTAAAAATACATCTTCCATATGAACCAGCTATAGAACTCCTAAGCATATATCCTAAGGACTCATCTCATTACCTTAGAGATGCTTGCTTAATCATGTTTATTGTTGCTCAATTCACAATAGCTGGGCAATCATACCAGCCTAGATGTCCCTCAACTGGTGAGTGGATAATGAATATATGGTACTTTTTTTTTTTCAATTCTGAAGCTCACAAGATTTATTAAAGGCATTTTCTTTCTAACATTTCTTTTCAATGTACATGATTCTAAGAACACATTTATACAAGTTCTACTCAGTGGTATAAAAAAAAGAAAATGAAGTTATGAAATTTGCAGGAAAATGGATATATCTGGAAAAGATTATAGTAAGTGAGGTAACACAGGCCCAGAAAGCCAAATGTTGCATGTTCTCCTTTATATGTGGATCCTATCTACAGATGATTGGACTTCTGTGTGAGTAGGAAGAAAACTCAGTAGCACAGGCCAGTAAGATAGAAAATAGACATAAAGGGAAGATAAAGGAGGGGAAGGGGATACTTAATAGGATGGTATTGTATATATGTAAGTAGAAGAATAGATTAATGTGTGTGAAAAGGCCCAAGTGAGGTCAGGGGAATAGATTGAGTAAAGGAAAGGTGGAGGGAGGGCTAATCAAAATCTAAGAGAATATAAATAAATCATATAGAAACCTACTGTTTTTGAACAATGGAATACACAGGAGCTGTAGAATGTTACTAGATTATTTTTGGTGCCAAGGATGGGCTACCTTCCAGTGAGTTATTGGCCAGGGAGGTCCTTGATGCCCCCCAAACATTAAAGGCCATTGCTGAGGCCCTTGATTTCCCATGAGGTATAGGTAGTAAGTCCCTATTGCTGAAGACTCCAAATACTTGGGCTGTAAGCACATTGAGAAATCCTGCTGGAATGGAACTGAAAACCTCCTCCATGTAGACCAGCTGACAGAAAGCTGGAAGGAGCCATTCTGCATGCAGTTCAATGGGAGAGAGAGAAATCACTAGTGAAGATACTCAAGAGTAGACACTGGAATATTGATATAATTATATTTTGCCAGCAAGGCCAAATGAGCCAATGGGTGCAATAGTGGCACATCTGTCATGGTGGAAACCAACTGCCCTCTAATTGTACTGGAGGCCCACTCCATGGGAGGGAATACATTCCTGATACTAAAAACCTACAACATGGATAGTCATGAGCCGTAGGGGAGTAATTTCTGCTGCTGTCTGGCTAAATGTATCTACTATGCTCATCAAACTGCCCAGTAAGCACTTCTCTTAATGTTCATATCCATATATTAATGCTACTATCACTTTTGGTAGAGAAGCTTCTCTTTTCAAATGGCATGACCTTGGGATGACTCAGAAGGCACCATGGTGCTGAGAAGAAGTGACAGAGGAGTGCACAGCACTGCAATATCTCTATCACAACTTCCAAGGCTCAGGGTCCATTGTGGAAGAGGTGGCAGAAAGAATGTAAGAGCCAAAGGAAGGGTAGGACTCCTTACAACGTGCTCCTCCAGACACAAAATGGCCTGGATATCCATGACCTCACAGTGCCTCACACTACCTATACAAGGCCCTCATAATATGAGGAAAAGATCATGACATCAAAATAAAAGAAAGATTGATTGAGATGGGGAGGGCATATAATAGACAATGGTGAAAGTAGAGGGATGAAGGGTATTATCATGGATATTGTTTACAATCATGGAAGTTGTTAATAAAAAATAAATTACTTTAAAAAAAGAACGTAAGAGCCAAAGGAGGGGTAGGTCTCCTTACAATGCACTCTTCCAGACACAAAATGGCCTGGATACCCATGACCTCACAGTGCCTGATACTACCTACACAAAATCATCATACTAGCAGGAAAAGATGATGACATCAAAATTAAAGCCTGATTCAGAGAGAGGGGGACATGATGGAGAATGGAGTTGTAAAGGGGAAAGTGTGTGTGTGGGGGATTGTCATGGTTTATTGTCTATAATTATGGAAGTTGTCAATAAAAATACATTAAAAACACTTCCAAAAAAGAAGAGTTCAGGACCAGATGGTTTCTCAGCTGAATTCTATCAAGCATTCATGGAAAATGTGAAACCATTTTTTTCTCAAATTGTGCCACACACTCAGAGAATAGTGAAAACTCTCCAACTCCTAGTTATCACCCTAATACCAAAAGCAGGCAGATATGCCACAACAAAAGAAAACTACAGGCCTATTTCCCTGATGAAGTTAGATGCAAAGATCCTGAACAAAGTCCTTGCAAACTGAATTCAACAGCACACCAAAAGCATTATCTGAGCTGGAGAGACAGCTTAGCAGTTAAGGCACATGCCTGAGAAGCCTAAGTACCCAGGTTCAGTTCTCCAGGTCCCACATAAACCAGATACTCATGGTGGCACATGCATCTGGAGTTTGTTTTCAGTGAGAGAGGCCCTGACATGCCTAGTCTCTCTCCTTCTCCTTCTCTCTTCCTCTCTATCTTAAATATATAAATAAAAAAAATAAATCTTAAGACAAAGCATTATCCAACTGAATCAAGTAGGCTTCATCCAAGGAACACAGGGATGGTTCAACATACTAAAATCTGTTAATGTAATACACAACATAAATAAGCTTAAACACAAAATCCACATGATCACTTTGATAGATGCAGAAAAGGTCTTTGACAAAACACAGCATCATTTTATGATCAAAATGTTGGAGAGAATACGCAGTGATGGTCTATATCTCAACATAAAAGGTTGTATATGAAGATCCTAGAGCACAAATAATTCTTTAAAAAAAATTTTTTTTGTTCATTTTTTATTTATTTATTTGAGAGCGACAGACATAGAGAGAAAGACAGATAGAGGGAGAGAGAGAGAATGGGTGCACCAGGGTCTCCAGCCACTGCAAACGAACTCCAGACGTGTGCGCCCCCTTGTTCATCTGGCTAATGTGGGACCTGGGGAACCAAGCCTTGAACCGGGGTCCTTAGGATTCACAGGCAAGCGCTTAACCACTAAGCCATCTCTCCAGCCCCCACATAATTCTTAATGGGGAGAGACTAAAGGAATTCCCTTCTCATTGAGATCAGGAACAAGACATGGGTGTCCACTCTTACCTCTGCTCTTCAACATAGTACTGGAAGTACTAGCTCAAGAAATAAGAGAGAAGAAAGAAAGAAAAGGGATACAAATTGGAAAGGAAAAAGTTAAGTTAGCCTATGTGCAAATGACATGATTCTATGCATAAGTGACCTGAGGACCTCCATATCAAAACTGTGAATAACTCCTTCAGTAAAGTAGCAGGATACAAAATCAATGCGTAAAAATGAGTAGCCTTTCTATATGCAAAAGACAAAAATACATAGAAAGAAATAATTGAAGGCTGGAGAGATGACCTAGCAGTTTAGCACTTGCCTGTTAGGCCTAAGGACTCTGGATCAAGGCTCAATTCCCCAGGAACCATGTAAGCCAGATGCACAAGGTGGCACATGCATCTGGAGTTTGTTTGCAGTGGTGGGAGGCCCTGGTACACTGATTCTCTCTTTCTCTCTCTCTGCCTTTTTCTCTCTCTGTCTGTCTGTTGCTTTCAAATAAATAAATAAAAATAAACAAAAAAATTAAAAAAAAGAAATAAGTGACACTGTCCCATTTTCAATAGAAAAAAAAAAACTGAATAACATTAACCAATGTGGTAAAAGACCTTTACAATGAAAAAAAAAAATAAAAAAATAAAAACACACAAGAAAGAAATTGAGGAGGACTTGAGAAAATGGAAAGACCTCCCATGCTCCTGGTTAGCCACAATTAACATTGTGAAAATGGCACTCTTACCAAAACCAATGTATAGATTTAATGCAATATCAATAAAAGTCCCAACATTTTTCTTCATAAAGATAGAAAAAATAATCTCAAAATTCATATGGAATGGCAGAAGGCCTCAGATATTCAAGCATATTCTCAGCAAAAGAAACACCTCTGGAAGCATCACCATACCTGATCTAAAGCTATACTACAAAGCCATAGTTATAAAAACAAGATGGTACTGGCATAAAAATAGGAACATAGACCAATGGAACAGAATTGAGGACCTGGACTTTGGGTCAAATAAGTACAGCTACTTGATCTTTGACAAAGACCCTAACAATGTAGACTGGGAAAAAGACAACATGTTCAACAATGGTGCTAGACAAAGTGGATAGCCATATGCACTAAAATGAAAATCAATCCACACATTTTACCATGTAGAAAATCAAGTCCAAATGGATCAAAGACCTCAAAATAATACTGGAAACTCTGCTACTACTGGAAGAAAAAAAAAAAAAAGAGGAACATTCCATGATATAGGAGTGGGAAAAGGCTTCCTGAATAAAACCCCAGTATCTCGGGATATTAAACAATCACTCAACCATTGGGAGCTCAGGAAGCTGGAAAGCTTTTTCACATACAAAGAACCATAGTCAGAGCCAATAGATCACCCACAGAATGGGAGAAAACTTTTGCTGGATACACATTGGACAGAGGCTTAATTTCTAGAATCTACAAAGAACTCAAAAACCTAAACAATTAAAAGTCAAACAACCCACTCACAAAACGAGGCAGAGAACTTCACAGGGATTTCTCAGTGGCAGAAACAGAAATGGCAAACACACACTTAAGAAAATGTTCAACATTCCTAATCATCAGGGAAATGCAAATTAAACTAAATATGAGATTCCACCTTACCCCAGTAAGGATAGCAAACATTAAAAAATCTGATGATAACAATTGCTGGCAAGGTTGCGGTGAAATAGTAACCCTCATTCACTGTTGGTGTGACTGTTAAGATGGTACAAACACTATGGAAAGCAGTATGGAGACTCCTTATTTATGTTGTGTATTACATTGACAGATTTCAGTATGTTGAACCATCCCTGTATTCCTAGGATGAAGCCTACTTGATTCAGGTGAATAATGCTTTGTCTTAAGATTTCTTTCTTTTTTTTTTCTCTTTTTTTTTTTTTTCAACAACCAACCCTCAGCTAGAAGACTCAATAATTTTTTATTTATATATTTAAGACAGAGAGGAAGAGAGAAGGAGGAGAGAGACTAGGCATGTCAGAGCCTCTCTCACTGAAAACAAACTCCAGATTCATGTGCCACCATGAGTATCTGGTTTATGTGGGACGTGGAGAACTGAACCTGAGTACTTAGGCTTCTCAGGCATGTGCCTTAACTGCTAAGCTGTCTCTCCAGCTCAGATAATGCTTTTGGTGTGCTGTTGAATTCAGTTTGCAAGGACTTTGTTCAGGACCTTTGCATCTAACTTCATCAGGGAAATAGGCCATACTGTTGGTGGGAGTGTATACTGGTGCTGCCTCTGAGGAAATCAGTAAGCAGTTCCTCAATAAACTAACAATAGGTACATTGTTCCTTATCTTTGGATTATAGAAATTGTTCTTCTTTTACTAAAAGTAGAACTCCAGTATGATTCAGCTATACCATGCATGCATCTAAAGCATTGAAGTTAGCACACAACCAAGGTACCTGCATGCCTGTGTACATTGGCTTACTGCTCTCCACAGCTAAGAAATGGAACCAACTACATGTGTCTTGACAACTGAGTGGATAAAGAAAATGTGGTATAAACACACAATGGAATTTTATTCACCCATAAAGATGAATGAAATCATGTCATTTGAAGAAAAAGGGAATGGAACTTGAGCTGATCCTGTTAAACCACAGAAGCTGGGATCAGAAAAAAACATGAACAACATCCAAAATTATTGTTTCTTGTTTATGTTTAAGCATTCCCTTGGTATATTGAATGTTATATTTGGATAAGCCATTGTTGTCCATTCATTGGCCCCCTTATGGTTTGGGTTCATATGCCATCCTCTTATTATTTTCTTTGAGTTTCTAGAAAGGGAATGGATTAAGATTCATTCAGGAGGAAAAGACATGTTTCTTAAATAAGATATAACTCTGTATTTTTCTATTGCTAAAAATAATCATTTGCATTGTTAAAATGATGGACATATCTTTGTATGTTGTTTTTATTTTGAAAATAAATAGAAAAATATTGATATATTAAGTCATTTTAAAGTGATGATAAAATGGATTATAGCATGGATGTAGTTTTATTTGTGTTACTATTAGCCATTCTCTGCAAATGCTTTTATGTGCTGTAACATCAAGAGTTTTCATTTAATGGATAGCCAACATATGGAGCTAAATGGAGTAGGTATGCATATGAACTTGGTGCAAATTCCAATTAGTATGAAATGTTATGTGTCCAAGCCATCATTTGTAAGAAATAAATGTCACTTGTAAGAAAATTTAAAAACACAAGTTGAATGGAAGTATTGACCAGAATGTATAAGAATGTAAGAGGACACTCTGTATGTTATTGGTGAGAATGTCATCTTGTGTAGCCATTAGGCAAAATGGTATGGAAATTCCTCAAAAAACTAAAACTATATCTAAGAAATCCAGTAACCCTGCTTATATGTATATAAGCAATTAATTCAAGAATTATAACTAGTAGGTCAAAGAAATAACTGTATAATCATGTCTGCTGAAGCACTGTTCACAGTGGCAAAGATGTAGAGTCAAATGTGTATTGAAAAATGAATGAAGAAAATGTGCTATAGATGTATTGGGAATGCATTTAAATACGTGCACATACATATGCATATACACAAGCAAGAGAACATTATTTGGTCATGACATGACAAGTAAGGTCTCATCATTTCTAACATGGAAGATATTAGGTTAAGTGAAATATTTCAGATAAGACAAAGGAAAATATGTCATTTATTTGTGGAAACAACAGAAAGTGACTGTCTGGGCTGGCAGGTGGCAAAATTGGGAGATAATATTCACAGAACATAAACTTTTAGTTATAAGATGAATAGGCTTTGGGTGTTTAATGCATACCATTTGACTGTGGTCAATGATACTCAACTGTTTACTTAAAATTAAGGAAACAAGTCTTAAGTGCCTTAAGTGTCTTCTCACGCCAATGGCAACTGTGATGATTGATGCAGCAAACTAATGTGTTTTACCCATTTTACAATGTGTATATACTTCTAATCATGATGTTCGCTTGAATTTGTTTAACTTTGTTAGTTACTTATACTTAAATAAAGCTATAAAATTTTGTAAAATGAAATAAAACCTGATTAGTTTAGCAGGAAATGTTAATTTACTAGGCAAATTTTAATGAAAACCCTTTCTCCTTATGCAGATAGGTTGAGAAACTAAAGCTACAATTTGGTAAGTTACATCAAGAAATTTTCTTATTTAAATTTGCTTCTTTTTATAGACTATTACTTTTAAGAGCTATAATAGAATTAACATTTGGCATAAACAAACTGGTTGTTGAGGGATAGCTTTAATTACTTGATATTAAATGGAGAGTTTCAAATGTTAAGCTGTATATGTAGTCAACATTTACAGCATCACTTTTATGTACCACTCATGTGATCTTTAAGCATGTTTATTCTTGTTATTTATGTGTGGTACAGAGAGTAGAAATATAACACCACATCTATACCATTTATGAATAAGCCTATAAACACACAAGCATTTTAAAATGGTTGTCATGCATGATAAATATCATATGTAGGGCTGGGGAGATGGATTAGTGGTTACAGTGCTTGCCTGTAAAGCCAAAAATCACAGGTTTAACTCCCCAGATCCCAAAAGGCCAGGTGCATAATGTGGAGCATGCCTCTGGAGTTCATTTGCAGTGGCTGGATAGTGGTATGCCCATTTTCTCTTCCTCTCTCTGTCTACCTCTCTCTTAAATGAGTAAATGAGTAATTTTTGTTTTCTGAAAAATCACATGTAGAGACCATTTTGTTTGATAACTGTATTTTCCTCACTTCAGGATGTTCCTCATGCTTTGCCACTTGCCTTGAAGGTGTTCAGCAATAACCTGTCTTCGATAAGTTTCTTTCTTTAACTCTGACTCATCAATAGTTCATCCTCATTGCTCCATGGGCTCCACACAGGTAATCCAACAAACCTGTTTCATACTTCCCATGGCCATTTCCAAAGTTAAAGCTGTGTTGCAAATTCTATAAGCTTCTTTCTTTAACTCAGGTTCATCCAAGCTCAACTCATATAACACTTTCATCCAAAAACTTATCTGATCTCCATCATAAGTTTCTTATACTCTCCTATGATACTTCTTAATTTGTCTTCAAGTAATTAAACATGTTTCCCTATCTAATCAATGATTTAAAACTCCACCTGTTGTACTTGGACTATTTTCCATCAGCCTTCAACTCATTTCTTCCCCTGTATCAACAGAAGTGAAAATGTGAGATATAGATATAGACTTGAAATTAAACATTAATTTACCAATAATTAGGTACAAGTATATTAGCAAATTAATCATTTTGAGCCTGAATACTTTAATCTATAAATGGAGAAATTAATACTTTCTGTACAATGATGTTGTGATAATAAACAATTTATGCAAATCCAAAGGGATTATTATTCTGAACCAAGTAAGAATTCAAGGTTACATCCTCTCCTATCTTTATTCCTGTAATGTCCTCTGTGTACTTGGAAATTTATTTAATTGAGCATATGTATTCCTGCTTAAAAGGATATTTGTGTACTCAGCCCTCTGACATTGACTTTATTCCCACTCAGAAGAGCTGTGTCCCTCCTTCAGCATAATACTCCTTCTTATCTTTGGCACACATAAGGTACTAAGTAAATGTATGTGAATCTGAACTTATTTGATTTAAAGTCATTAAAATTTTGATAATAGCATTCTAGTATTAGAAAAATCTATGTTAATTAGCATATATATGCAAATATATATACATACAAACTAGTAAGTAATCATAAATGAACAATCTTTTGTCCAAATTCCAATGAGGCCTCAAGATAAAAAGCTCATTCTGCATATTATGTTGCATATTACACTGAGGATTGAGCATGAGGTTTTGCACATGCTACAGAGGTACTCTTCCACTGATCCATAACCCAAGCTCAAAAGCTTTACTACGAAATTTCAGATAATAGGTACTCTCTCCTCATTCAAATAACCAGGAAGTAGAGAAAAATGAAGACTAGAGGTAGAAGAGAAAAAGAGTAAAATAGGGAGACAGAGAAAGACAGAGAGTGTGAGAGCAAGAGGCACATCCCCCCCTTATTGTGGTCAGCTTCATGTTGCTGGCAGAAAACACCTGACCAAGAGCAGCTTGTGTGAGGAAAGGGTTTATTTTTGCTTACAGACTTGTGATGACAGGGAAAAACTATGGCATGAGGAGAGGGTGATTATCACATCCCAGCCAACATCAGGTGGACAAGAGCAGCAGGAGAGTGTGCCAATCATTGGCAAGGGGAAGCTGACTATAACACCCATAGTCTGCCCCCAACAATACATTGACTCCAGGGGACTCCAATTCTCAAACTGCCATCAGCAGAGGACCTCAAATTCAGAACACTTAAGTTTATGGAGAGACCTGAATCAAACCACCATGTTCCATCCCTACCCCTCATAAAATGATAACCATACATGATGTTAAATACAATGCATATATGCCAACTTTAAAATCCACATGTTTTTTTTTTTTATCAACCTCAATGCTGTTCAAATATCCCCATAGTCCAATGTCTTTTTACCGAGCCATAACATCAAAATATATATAGGCACAGAATAAACATTCACACTACAAGGGATAGCACTGAGCATAGCAAAGAAAGGTATCTCAAGGACTGGACAATAGGGAGGGGAGAGTAAGGGTGGGAGTGGGGACCTAGAACTGGGCCCAAATAGCAATGGTACCATAAAATTCTACTTACTAAAAGACAGACTAAATGGTTGAACCTTCATCTGGTCCTTAGAAGGAACACCTGAATCACAGGGTCCTAGAGAGGGCATGATGAAGACTAGCCTTAATATTCTCTAGTTTTTTTTCTCTCTCTCTCTTTCTCTCTCCCTGCCTCTCTTTCTCTCTATCTCTTTTATATTACCTATCTTTTTCTTCCATCTTTTCCTTGGTGCTGGCCTGTAACTCCCAGTACCAGCATGTGGCCAACCACCACAGTGAGCTGTTGATCAGAGAGACCTACAAGGTTTCCCAGGAGAAGACAAATTTCTGTCAGAGAACTTGATGACCCATCAAAGGTTAGTGGTAAGGCCCCACTGCCAAAGGTACCATATGCTGTTGGTATGGGACATGGAGTGACCTGGCTGAAATTTGGAAGAGAGACAGTCACCAGACAGTTAGCACATTTAATGCCAGAAGGTACTACATGAGCGACTGCTGAAAAATGACCAATATCTGTCCAAGAAACTCATGGTCTAAGCTACTCAGCAGCAAACAAACTGACATGATGCTTACACAAGAGCAATAGTGGTGCACAGCCATGGCAGGTAACCAGCTGCTCTTGATTTGCCTAAGGGATCTGCTCAATGGAACAGAAGCCATAGCTGGATCTGGAATACAAGTCAGAAACATGTCCAAAAAACCAGCCCACTCTCCATTATCAAGCTCCTACAAATCATGGGCTACAAGAGGGCCTACACCTGTTATATTCCCTCTAAAATAACAATGGGTATCCCGTTTATCTGGTACTGACTTCACTCTCCGTTGGAGAAGTTGCTTTTCTTTTTCAGGTGGACACAGGTGCTCAGGAGAGAATCAGCCCATTGCACCTCACTGGGGCCCCCGATGAAACCAAGAGTAATCGAGGAAATGAGCAAGAGTGCTGCTTTCTTGATGAACCTGGTGCTGGCACAAGGGTTAAGGAGATAGACACAGAAAACACTCAGCTCCTACCAACCAGATATCCAGAGACACAGAGGCTCCCAAGACCTCACCACAGAAGTAGACCTAAAACAAACTCATCATGGCTCAGAGAAATTTGTGGAAGAAGGGGCAGAAAGATAGAGCCCCATGTTAAGACATTATGTTCAGAGACATTGCCTCTTACCCATAACTTATGGCTAACCTCACAATGCATGATCTACATTCCCCAATGAAAAGAGCTCCTGTGGGGGGGGAGGGAGGGCAGGACAGGGAGGAGGCTAACTATGGCACCAACATGCCTGTATACACACTGTGTACATGACTAATAAAAAATGTGCTTAAAAAATAAGATTTAAAACAAAGAGGGCAAGCATTAAACTGTGTAGCTCCAAGTCTGATAAATATAACCAGTCATGAGTCTCTTGAGTTCTAATTCTGCCCCTCCAGCTATGCTACTCACAGTCCCAGAAACTCCATTTAGTGCTGACAGCTCTCCTTGGCAGCCACTCCATGGTCCTGGCATCTCCATTGAGTTTCCACTGCAGCCCATGGTTCAGAGTCAAGGCTCTATTGGGCTTCCACACAGGTTATCCAACAAACCTGTTTCATACTGCCAATGGCTATTTCCACAAAACAAAATTATTTTGCAAATTCAATGATTGTCTCTTTCCTTCATTTGTTATACTCCATAGTACCAAGTGAGCTACCAACTTGTTAATCTATGGGGAATAAAACATACTTTGAAGAACAGGATAATCCTTCAGCATTCTGGCCCCTTCAAAAGCATCTGCATTTTTCCTGTTGTCCCAATGCGGATCAGTTAGCCCAAGTTCACTCATAATCTCTCAAACAATTGAAACCAAATGAGTAGGAGTTTCATCCCAAAGACTTCTTTTTTTTTTCTGTGCCATATCATTCTACTAACACCAGTCCATTTCTATGCAGTGCAACCCTGCACAATTTCACAGGATATGGGCATAAAAGCAAGCCTCTCAAATAAACCTTCTGTAGCCCAGTCTGGACAAAGATCTTTCTTCCCTTTAAAAGCCAAACCTCACAGTCCATAGTTCTTACTACGTTCAGGTCTTTAAACTCTGAACAGAATGTTCTATCAAGTTGTACTTACGGCACTGCAAGGTGTTACTTAAGCTAGGGTTTCAAATTTTTCCACTTTCTTCCTGAAAATCAGTTCCACTTGACCAAAGCCACACAGTCATGTTTCTAGTAGCAATTACCCCACTCCCAGTACCAATTTTACTATTGTGATATTGTAGGCAGCTTTGCATTGCTAGAAGTAAGCAACTAACCAAGATCAGTTTATGGGAGAAAGAGTAGGTTTATTTTGACTTACAGATTTGAAGGGAGTGTCCATGATGGCAGGGGAAACTGATGGCCTGAGCAAAGGGTGAACATCACCTCCTAGTCTACATTAGTTGGTACAACACCAGCAGGACAGTATGCCTAACAATGGACAGGAGAAGATGGCTATAACACCCTTTACATTGCCTTTACATTGCTTCAGGAGGCTCCCAATTCCTAAATTGCCACCAGCTGGGGAACTAAAGTTCAGAACACATAAGTGTATGGGGGACACCCAAACCAAACTACTACACCCTCATATGTTATCATTTAATCTATCACTTCCTGTCTTCATGAGCAATTACTTACCAAAAATTATTCTCTGGGATGTTGGGGATGTTTCCTAAGTGTCTAAGAGTTCCTATCTTTACATGAAACATTTGAAAAAATTAACATTAACAAGGATGACATATCTTCTGATTTCCTGAGCCATCATGATTTAATATTTTACATAGATTGGTGCTAACACAAGCTTTCTTGTAGATGAATTTGTTACAGATTTGAGTGTAACTCGAGCTTTGATTTGTCACCTCAATTTTTTAGTTTTATTGATTGGCCACATTTGATACATATTGTTTATAACAAAGAGTTCTTCAGTGATAATTATTGCGATTAATGTTTGGAAATATGGCAACAAAATTAATTTAAAGACATTTAGTGTAATATACCATCTCTATGCATCATAAAACCCACCTGTATTCCCTATGGGACATGGAGGGTCAGAGTCAGCAGGCATAAAAATGAATCTAACACCATCATTGCTTTTATATTAGGTGTCATTTCTACAGAAAGGTGGTTAAGAATTAAGTGCTCTCTTCATCAAAATAATTAGGCTATTAACTGTACAGTCTCTTTTGGGTGCTTGTTTTTTTTATGATTGTGTGATAATTCATTCCTTTTACTATTTCTGAGAAGATTAATCTACAGCCTTATCCACCTTGCCATATGGACAAAGTAAAGTAATTCCAACTTCAAATTAATTTTATGAAAAGTATCTTACTTACAGTCTAATACATTAGAGAAAAATGATTTTTTTTTTTTTGATTTTTCAATGTAGGGTCTCACTGTAGCCCAGTCTGACCTGGAACTCACTTTGAAGTTGTAGATTGGTCTCAAACTCAGTTAGTCTCCTACCTTGGCCTCCCTAGTGCTGCGATTAAAAGTGTTCATGTGCCACCACAACAGGCCTAGAATAATAAATTTTATTCATAAAAACAAAGTATGATTTCCACAAATCACTATAAGTTTAATTTTTTTGTTTTGTTTTGTTTTTTGAGGTAGGGTCTCACTCTGGTCCAGGCTGACCTGGAATTAACTCTGTCATCTCAGGGTGGCCTTGAACTCATGGCAATCCTCCTACCTCTGCCTCCCGAGTGCTGGGATTAAAGACATGCGCAACCACGCCCGGCTAAGTTTAATTTTTATAAACAACGTAGTATTAACCATGTTGGTATCATAAAAGCCAATGGACTTGAAAATCACTGAATATTAAAAGTACACAAATACAATATCACTGGGAAGCTAATGTTATTTTGAAAGCATCTACAATACAAAATGCATACATGGCTTGAAAATTTATGGATGGTTTAATTTTTATGAAAATTGTCAGTTTATTTTTAATAAATAAGTTCCATTTTACATTAACTTTCTCTACTCAAGGAAATAGTAGTAATTTACATATTTCTGTACTTTTGTATTATTCCAACATAACTATTTTCCACTTAAAAGAAAATCTACTTTATCTATACTGATTAAAAATATTTTCCATTAGTTTTATCTATGCTTATAGTCAACATTAAATTATTTTTCCTGTTGATTGTAGAGCCCTTACTATGGAGTGGATTAGTGCAAACTCAGTTCCTGTACCTGATAAGATTGTACTTTTGTTTTTGGTGGTATCTTCCTTCCAATATTGACTTAGAGAAAAGCTGATTAAATCACAGTTCCTACTGGTTAAATAGCTTTCATTGAAGATAAATGGCATCCATAGCTGCTTAACATACTACATCTTTAAGACAGCCTTTCACACTTTAATTTTCTTTGCAGGATTATTCTGTGGTATGAGATATTAAATATAGTATTTTGATTTATTGTTTCTTATGGTGAGGAAGTTTTCAAGGTTTTATTCTTACTAAGTGCGTACTTCTATATTAAAATAATAATATAGTTCTATGTTCTTCAGAAAACTCTATTTTTAGATAAGACAGAATCACATGTTCCACGATGCTATCACAGAATGTGGTTAACTTCTTGTGAATCAAGCTGCTTTGATCACAGGAGGTAAGATAATAGCTGTTGTATATTTAGCACTCCCATTCCTTTTAGTCTTCCCCCTCCTCTGCCCACATTTTCTTCTCTGCAAGCAGACAATTGGGCAGGGCAGCAGAAAGATTACTAGGCTTTCAGCCTCATGCACTGCACTAAGAGGGCTGCAGAATGAATAGTAATAATAAAAAAACCTATCCCTAGTTCTATTTATTTTTCTTATTTAAAAACTTGGTGTTTCAGAATTTAGCTTGAAACTCTTGACCTGAGAAATTGTATTGTGAAAAAGTTTATAGTAAAGATGGCTATAATGATTATAGCACTTTCATAATAAGTAAAAGGTGACAAGAAATTTCAATGGAAACATTCTCTTTGTATAAAATTCAGACAGAGGCAAGAAACTGAAGACTCTCACTTGCCTTATGACTGGGAAGTGGAAAAGTCCATGTGCTCCTCCCAGATGAAGAAAGTCACTGGAAAAATCTTGGGTGGCTGGAAGCTGGAAGAGAGTAAGTCCTCAGACAGTGCCAGAAGGTACTACATGGGCCACTGGGGGAAAATGACCAATATCTGTCCAAGCAACTCATGGTCTAACCTACTTATCAGCAAATAACCTGTTGTGATGCTCACACAAGCGCAATAGTGGCACACAGCCATGGTGGGAAGCCAACTGCTCTTGATTTGGCTAACTGATCCCCTCAGTGGTATGGGACCCATAGCCTGAACTGGGAAACAAGTCAGAACCATATCTAAACATAAGCCCACTCTCCATTATCAAGCTACCACCAATCGTGGGCTACAAGAGGGCCTACACCTATTAAATTCTCTATAAAAAAGTCAGGGTTATCTCATTTGTTAGGTGCTAACTTTGCTCTCTGTTGGAGAATCTGCTGCTTTTTTTCTGATAGATGCAGATCCTAAGGAGAGAGCCACCCCATCATACCTCAAAAGGGCCCTGGCTGAAACTAAGAACAATTGGAGAAACAAGCAAGGGTGCTGTTTTCTTGGTGAACTGGGTACCAGCACAAGGGGGAAGGAGACCAACACAGAGAAAAATCAACTCCTACCAAATCAGAGATCCAGAGACCCAGAGGACCCAACACCTCATTACTGAAGCAGACCAAAAATGAACCCAACATGGCTCAGGGAAATTTTGCAGAAGAGGGGCAGAAAGAATGTCAGAGCCACATGTTGGGTCATGATATGCAGAGACATTTATCCTACCCATAACTGTGGGTAACTCCACAATGTATGACCCATATACCTCAACAAGAAGGGGCTAGGGGGAGGTGGTAGGAAATGGATGAGCCTAGAAATGGTACTAAGTTGACTGTATTTGCTGAGTATAAAGCTAATTAATTAAAAAAATCTTGGACTTCAAGCAAGGATGGAGTCATGCATTCTATTTTTGACTGGATATTCGTCGAACAACAAATTCTAGTACTTCTCATGCTATTACTACTGCAGAGTAATATGCCCCTACAAATGGAGTTTTAGCCAACTATGGATTTGGTGAATGTATTCTATCTGGATAATTTTTTTTTAAATTATTTATTTATTTATTTGAGAGTGACAGACACAGAGAGAAAGACAGATAGAGGGAGAGAGAGAGAATGGGCGCGCCAGGGCTTCCAGCCTCTGCAAACGAACTCCAGACGCGTGCGCCCCCTTGTGCATCTGGCTAACGTGGGACCTGGGGAAGCAAGCCTCGAACCGGGGTCCTTAGGCTTCACAGGCAAGCGCTTAACCACTACTCCATCTCTCCAGCCCTCTATCTGGATAATTTTTAAGATGGAAGATTGGCTTGAGAAGTCTAGTTTTAGCAGGATAAGGTAAGAATAGTCAGCAACAAAATTGTCCCTGTTTATTCTATTTGGTGGGTAAGGAAACAGAAGTTTCTGAGGCTTGTAAAAGACCTGAGAGTTGTAAAAGCCTCTCACCTAGGATATCTTGTCCAGAATGGTGAGGGTTTTTTTTTTTTTTTTTGCAGAAATGAGCCATACCTATCTGTTAAAGATAAGAGAGAGAGGAAGCTGTGAGTGGTTCATACAGGGAATATATCAAAGATCAGAGAATGATGTCAAAATCTCTGCAGAGATCAGGAAAAAGGTAACTGAACATTCCAAAGAAGCCATATGTAAGCACTCAAAATGTAGTCAAGTTGGGTGACAATTGTAATGGACAATACCAAGAACCACATTAAAAAAACTGCAGAAGAGTTGGCAGAAAGAATGTCAGAGCCAAAGGAAGGGAAGGACTCCATACAACATGCTTCCCCTGACACAAAATGGCCTGGATAACCATGACCTCACAGTGCCTGACACTACCTACACAAGACCATCATAATAGGAGGAAAAGATGATGATATCAAAATAAAAGAGACCAATGGAAAGGGGGAAGAAGTATGATAAAGAGTAGAGTTTCAAAGGGGAAAGTAGGGGGATGGAGGGGATTACTATGGGATATTGTTTATAATCATGGAAGTTGTTAATAAAAAAAATGACAGAGAATGAAACAATCAACACAACACATCCCTTTCCTTTCTTCCTATGATCCCTCTTTTCATGCTGCTACCCTGGACCACTCACAAGTAGGAGGAGGTGGGGGAGGGGTGGGAAAGTTAAATAAGTGGAAAATAAAATCAACATCATGCCTCCCTTCTGAGTAGGCAGAACTCTAAACTATTAGTCATGTCTGAAAAGGACATGAGTCAGATGTGAAGCTGTGTTTGATTTAACATGTGCTAGATATCCACACAGAATAGATAAGAGGGATGATTGGGCTACTGTCCAGAGGTAGGTAAGGTGGGTACTGCAGTGTTTGCTTATAGCAATTGTGAGAAAACTTAAAAGTTACTAAATTCAGAATGATCATGAGATAGTCTTTACTGGCAGAATATTTTTATTTTAAAAATTTTTGTTTACAATTTTCACACATATATGTATGTATTTTGATATTTTAAAAATATTTTTATTTATTTATTTGAGATACAGACAGAAAGAGGCAGACAGAGAGTATGGGTGTACCACTGAAATGAATTTGAGACGCATGAGCTAGTTTGAGGATCTGGATTTATGTGGGTACTTGGGAATCAAAGCCAGACCATCAGGCTTTGCAAACAACTGCCTTTAAGTTCTGAGTCATCTTTTCAGGCCTATATATTTTTTTCAGGCCTGTATTTTGATCTTAATCCTCTATTACTTTCTTTGTTGTCTCATCACCTTTCACCAAACCCCTTCTTCTTTCTAACAAGTCTTTCTATTTTGATGTCTTTATATTGCCCTCATCCACTATCCATGACAATACATTAATGTGCCCAATATTATACAGGTCTCGTGTAGGTATGAGGTTATGAATGCTACTGTCAATTGTATCCGGAATAAAATGTTCCAAAACACTCCTCAGAAACTGTTTTATTTCCTCTTATACAATCCATTCCATTTAGTAATCACTCTCATCTTCATTTTGTATTGTATCAGATAAATTTTATTCCTTGGTCTAAAAAGAATGTCTGTGCCTTAAGGCAAAATAATTCCACCTAGGATCATATACTGAAAACATTATGGTTGAAATATGGATAGCAGCCACATGCTTGAGATTTGGGATCATCAGATGGAATTTAACAATGCGTGGCATGGCAGATGCTGGTATCAGTGCCCTGTACTTACTTTGCCTTCTGAATTTTGTGTCTCTAGTGATGGTTTTAACACCTAGGACCTCCTTATACTTCTCATTCTCATAAAAGTCCATTATAGTATCCAACAACCTGGACTGCTATGCTGGCTTCTCTATCGACTTTGGAACTGTGAAAGCTGTTGACAAGTAGAGGTGACCATGAGAATGGAGAATACCATTAGAAAAATTGGGTCTCCTTCCAAGTAATCTCTGAACATCATCAGCTCAATTGTACAGAACTTCTATATCTAGAGGGCTAAGGAATTGCTTGATCTTAAGGATGAAAATGCTACTGTATTTATGTTCTTACAGATAGGCTGATAATGAGCTGAATGAGTCACAGGACCTCAGGACACTAGTGTAGCTCAGGGTGTCATGAAACAGAAGGACTGCTTCAGGGAGATCATATCACCAGCAAATGTTAGGTCTTTTGAGATGCTTCTATAGGAGTTGCACTTTGATTATAAGGTTACACAATTCTGTACTGTCTAAAGACCTCTGTCTCATGGAAATATGCATGGAAGCCTTAATCTAAATTTCAAAGTAGATGAATTATTAGCTATGAAAATGCTAAAGGTTTGTGTGGCAAACATGATATTACTTCTAAAATAGGACTTGAAGAACTAAATGTTAATCACCAGAACAGCCAAAATAAGTCTTTTATTCTTTCTCTCTCTCTTCTTTTCTCTCTTCCTCTTTCTTCTTCATCTCTATCTTTCTCTCTCCTCTTTAAGTGCATTCAGATAAATCATGAAACAGCTACTGATAAATATTTTATCCTGTCCCAGTTCATATTACATTAAGTGATTGTGACTTGGACTCCATACATGGGAATGGATGCTTGCAGTAGTGGTATTCCTCTGAAGAGAAGTAAGGAGTTTTCTATATAGTGCAAGTCAAGCTTTCTGTGGTGTTATCTGGGGTAAAATCCTCCCTGTGGTTAGGCTATGGAGTGACCATTAAATAAATGAGTTGATATACAATAGTTGAAAAGTAACAAGGACTGTCTCTTAACGTTTTGTGAGACAGAGGAATTAATCTATGTTAACTATATAACAGGTGGCTTGGAAACATGGCCACAGTAGTGAGGATGCTCAGAACTGGTGAATTCTAAGCAAACAATCAAGAAAGAGAAAATATTGTTCTTTGACTACAGGCACCTAGAACAGCTGAAAGTGTCAAATGTGGTTTTGATAAGAAATTTGGAAGGACTGATGGTTTACATTAAATACCAAGTATTTTTATCTCATTTTTATAATTTATTATTGTAGGGAAGATAAATAGAACATAAATCTACATATTCCTTACAATTTCTAAAAGATAAATTTGTAACTAGATTTCACTAATGTTTTTGGTAAACTGAAGTTATTTTTCAATAGTAAGTGTTTGGATAAGAATCCACTGACCTGTAGGAATTCCAGAGGCATGGTTAATGTTGACTTTCTACAAGTACTTGTACAATTTATACTATTCTGTCTATAACAATGTATTTTTTTACAATATTGAGCATCAACTGCTTAGTCAACATTTGGTTGTTTGATATTGTTCTTGTATCATTTAGTAATGTCAACTCATACAAGATACTCCTTATATTTACCAGTCAATGAGTGTAAGAAAGTAGAAAACAATTGTCAAATGAAAGCATGGCTACCCACTCTTCAGTAGCAACTTAAATTGTCTTAGCTAGCCCTTGTTTGAAAATTTTCTTGAAAAACCTTCTTACAGGTTGTTCTCTGTAGATTTCCACAAATATACTGTGAAAGTTCTTGTAATTTGTGTCAAAGGAAAATGTTATGCTTGATATAAAATACAAGGCAAAGTTGCAATCCCCAATCTGATTAAGTTCACAACCACCTGTAGGAGTTTTAAGAAACAGAGCTCCCTACCTACATCCTGCCCAGAAAAACTGACTCCAAATCTCCAGAACTAGAGTATAGGACTCTAAGATAAAATCATAAATGTGAACATAGAAGCAAACAACAAAACTTTTCAGTTTAGAGACACTGATTTACTCTATGTGGAAACTGTAGGTTTCTATTTGAAAACATACTAACAGGTCAGAATTTTAAACATAGTAAAATGGTATTCAGGATATTGTAATCAGAATATAAAACAATACACTAGAAAATAAACATTTTTGTAGAATAGTTAATTAAACAAAGGATTTGAGCTGTAAATGTGGATGTTTTCTAAAAGAAGATACACACATTATAGTCCAGGTATTTTCATAAGGTAAAATCCAAAATTGCTCATCACAAAAATAATCCTTTGTACTGATATTGTGACTTATTTTTTTTAACTTTTACTTTGACAGATGATATGCCTTGATTTTCAAACTAGTGACATTAGTAGGAAAGTTTCAATAGCCCTCTTTTTTGATAGGGCATTTCTCTTAAAGCTAGAGAGAATTGGAGCCAAGCGCATTTGTCACCCCTGAGCACTGGTTGAGTACATCAGTGAGCAAGTTTGAGGAGAAGAATTAAGCATTCATGAGACAGAGCTATTCATACCTCACCTTCAGAGTGATGGGGAAATATGAACTGCAGTTATCTTAAGTGTCTTTTATTAAACTTTTGCATTTCAAGGAGATTATTATATATCTAGAAAATACATTAAGGTAAAACACATTCTTTTAAGGATTAGTTAAGGTAGTAATGGCAGTTAATGTAATAAAGATATGCAAAATTGTAAGTTGGAAATGATGTTAAAAGACATTTACAGGCTGGAGAGATGACCTAGAGGTCAAGGCACTTGCCTGTGAAGCCTAAAACCTCACGTTTAAATCCCTAGGTCCCACATAAGCCATAACACAGTAACACAATTGCTCAGTGTCATGCATGCACATAAGAGAGCACACACATCTGGAGTTTGTTTGAAAGCTAAAGGCACTGGAACACCTGTTTCTCTCTCTCTCTCTCTCTCTCTCTCTCTCTCTCTCTCGTAAATTTAAACAAAATATATTTACTTTAGTTCTTTCACTTTATAGATAAAGAACCTGTGACATATACTTGTATTAGTCAGGTTGCTCCAAAGGAACAACAGAACCAATAGAATGAATTGTATTTAAAGGGAATTTATTGGATTAGCTTATGGCAGTCCAACAATAGCAGGGTGCAGGCCTGAGAGTCAAGGAACCTTGTAGATGATCAGTCCATGAGGCTGGATGCCTCAGTAGTCCCAGTCTGGCACTGAAGGCCAGGAGGCATCCTGGAGTGTTGCTGCTCTTTAGTCCATTGGTCTTCAGTCCACACTGGAAAGTAGCAAGCAGCACTGGCAGCCAGGTGGAAGGAAGAGATCCTTTCCTTCCTAGAGCTTCTTTAGATAAACCCCCCTACCTCCTGAAAGGGGTTGCCCAATCTGGGGGGAGAGCTCACCCCATCCTGGGGAAAGGATTCCTCCTTTAGTTAATCCTTCATGGAAGCAACCTCAGAGATCCACTTATGAGGTATGTCTGAGGATTCCTAAACAAAACATGTTGACACAAACTTAACCATCACAAGTCCATTCCTTGTCAACTTGACACCAAGCCCTATCTCCTTACATCATACTTAATTTCAAAATGATGATATTAAGAAGGTCATAATTCCCCCTAACATTATATAACTATCCCTTGTACAAATAGAAACACACAATATTCCCTCCCTCCATTTAAAGCAAGGTTCCTAAAGGAATGCTTAGTCCCTAATATAAGTCAAATATAAATTCAACAGTGGTTAACTATTGATATAATACTAATCAGTATTAATTACCTAATAGAGAAATAGAGGAAGAACAAAAGCATCTTAATACTGGTGTAGATATATACAAACACTCTTCACAAGGTAAGACAGAAACATTCATGGTAATTATATTCCCTGTTTTTATAAATGATCACATAGTCTTAGCTGTTATCTGTAATTGCCTTCTTCTACTACTCATTCTTCATTTCCTCCACCTTCAGGAAGCACCTCAGCAGATCTTGGTTCTTTACCTGGAGGGGTGACCCATACCTCCATTCATGAAGGGGCCATTTATCACACTGCCTTAAATGGGTTGTTATGGTTGTTTATTTTGATAACTTTGATAACAGAGCATGGTAACACCTAAAGATGCCCTAAAGGATCTTATGTACTCCAGACATACTCTTCCTAACCTCCATTGTGGAAGAGCAGTCCAATTTCCTCCTGATAGTCTGGATCAAGCACCCCTGCTACCACAGTTACTCCTTTCTCAGCCTGTTAACTCAGGGCATCAGGAACCCAAAGTGAACACAGGGGAGTCTCACCTTCCAGTTCAATGGAATATTTGTTGTGTCTCCTGGCAAAAGCACTCCCTCTTCTGGAACATCCAGGCCAACAGAGCATAAGATTGTGGGAACAGGAAGCAAAAATTAGGCAAATGGGTCACTTAGGATGATGGTAAGTGGTACAATTCCCATTTCCACCCTTTGATTCCTAGACCTGTGAATTCAAGCTATAGGTGAAAAAGCACCATAATATAGGATGCTGATTCAGATCATATACAGCCTGCTGGAGGACACTCCCCCAACCCCAGGGTAGAGAGAACAATACTTCAGGGTGTGGGGTTAGGGATGCTACTACCTGTAAAGAAGGGGAGACCACATACTCATGCAAAATAACTTATTCAGAATCTGAGAGTTCAATGACCCCAGATTCTTCAGTCTTCCCACACATCCCCATCCCCAGTCATAGGATTTCACTCTTTTCCAATCAGTGCCTTCACTGTAACTTCTGATAGCCTGTGAGGCTGGGAATTGAGCTTGTGTTGCAAGGTAGCCAATCTTACAATGAGAGCTGGGGCTTGGTTTTCTGAAATTTCAGCTCTGTTCTGGCTAGAGAGTAGACTGTCCTCCAAAGCATTTTAGAAACTTTTGGACCATGTATATGGGTTTTAAGGTTGGAAATTTCCTTTCTGAGCTGCTTTTCTCTCAGTAGTTTATCCAGAGACGCTAGAAGTAACCATCCAGCATCATCATTCATCTTACTTTTCCACAAATATTCAAAAGTTCTAGATACAGAGTCAATAAATTCCTGCTCTTCACAAGATATGACTCAGGATCACCTAATACATCTATCTCATGGAGTTCTTTAAATAGTTAACACCATGGATTATTAGAGTCCTCATTATTACCAGTAAAATTGCTCTCTCCTTATTATCAGTAGAACCTTTAGTGGCACTAAAGTTGGAGAAACAACTCAAGAGAGGACCAAGCCCACTAAGGAAATCCATCCTTACAATTCTGTTTCTCTAGAACCACTTCTGGTACCACAATCTGTATTAGTCATGGTTCTATAGAGAAAAAGAATCAATAAAATGAATTTTATTAAAAGGGAATTTATAGGATTAGCTTAAGAAAGTCCAACAAGAGCAGTTTGCAGGCCTGAAGTCAAGGAACCCAGTAGCTGCTCAGTCCATGAGGCTGGATGCCTCAGCAGTCCCAATCTGGCACTGAAGGCCTAGAGACTTCCTGGAGAGCTGCTCCTCTTCAGCCCAAGCTGGTCTTCAGTCAACAATGGAAAGCAGCAAGCAGCAAGTAGCACTGGCAGCCAGGTGGGAGGAGGGGATCCTTTCCTTCACAGAGCTTAGATAGATAAAGCCCCACCCCCTGAAAGGGGCTTCCCATCTGGGGCAAGGGCTCACTCTGGGGGAAGGATTTCTCCTTTAGTTAATCCTTCCTGGAAGGAACTGGAGAAACCCACTTTTGAGGAATGTCTGTGGATTCCTAAACAGATCAAGTTGACACAAGCTTAACCATCACAATACTTTAATACATATTTACCTAGTAAATCAATCATATTTAATCAATTCTTCACAGACAGTCATTTTTAACACATGTTCTCAGAATGGCGAATTTGTTAAAACATTGGGAGAATTTGTTGTCAACTTAGTCCAGTGAGACTGAACCAAATGTTTCCTTAGGTCTTATAGGAAGTAAGCATCTTCTGTCTTACCAGGAAGTTTCTGGAGTAAGTGTTTCCTAATTGATGAGAAGGAAGAAGTTTACAGTTCCTGAAAATGCAGGAGTGAGGAATGCCACTTCAGAGAAGCTATCATTACAGAAGCCAAAGCAAAAAAGGAGAAATTCTGGGCTGTGGATGACACTGTGTTACTCTTCAGTCCAATTATCCTCAAAGGCAGGCCTCTTCTTTGTATCTATACCATCTAATTTCACTATTAAGTTTTTCTTTCTAAAAGTACATTTGTCATCTAGTTTTGGTAGGAGGCCAAGAGAACTGGCAATAGCCTGCACTGTTTGGAAGGAGCCTTCTAGAACAACAACTCACTACAAGTTATCTCATCACTGGCAATGGGATTTTTCTTTAACAACCTGTTTCCTGGCATTAGCATTATTAACCCCCTCATAGGTACTTTTGCCCAAACTAATTTTTTTTCCCTAATTTTATTTTATTTTTTTCATGTAGGTCTTGCTCTAGCACAGACTGACCTGGAATTCACTATATAGTCTCAGGCTAGCTTTGAATTCAGTGATCCTCCTATCTCAGCCTCACTAATGCTGAGATTAAAGATGTATGCTACCATGCCCAGCAATTTTATTTGTTAACTAGCTAATAAAGAAGTAAGTTAGACTACATTGCTGAAGGTAACACATGTCCAGTTGAATAACACTGAGAAATAAAGCTAGAACTGAGCTGGATGCCTACTCTCTTAGCAGTCATAGTGCTAGAAGGTGCTATGAACCTGCTGGCAGAAAAACGTACTCAATAGTCGTAGGCAGCAATGGGCTTTATGAACTACACAGCTGGTCATCTGGACAAAATGGACCTACTATTGCAATATAGGCATGATTGTTGTTTGGGGGTAACCAGTTGCTCTCTGATTGGATCTTAAATCTACTCCATGGAGAGATTTTATGCCTGGTAGGAAAAACCTAGTTAAAAAGTTATCACTGAGAAAGTCATAGGCCAAAGAGAGAAGCAACTACTGTTCTTTGGCTAGATGGCTTTCATAGTTCCATAAAATTGTCCTCAAATATTTATGCTATGCCTATAGATTAATATGCTGATCTCACTTCTGGCCAAAGAAGCTTCTTTTGCAGTGACTACTTGAAAGGTTCAAAATTTGTGAATGCACTGAGAATATGTCACTGTTGAGTGATCAACACTAAATAGGACATCTTTAGAACACGCTTCAAGATTCAGGGAATATTGCAGAAGTGGGGGTAGAAAGAACACAAGAGCCAGAGAATAATGAGATGGGCATCATAAAGACAGGTGTTTTAAGAGTCTGCGAATCACTGAAGAAAGACCCCAGACTCAAATAGTATGTAAAAACAAAGAGTGTTTATTCTGCAGAATCAGCCAGCATGTGGGGGTCAACCATACATACAAAATGGCAATCCCAAGAGGAGCATGTGGGCCCCTTTTAAGCACAAATAAGGGAATTCCAAGTAGGTAATCTTTTAAAACTGATTGGCTATGTAAGCTGCAGTTAAAATTGTACATCTCTGATTGGTTGTGGCAGAAGGTGTGAAGGGGTTGCACAAAACATGAAAGGAACATGTCTGGGTATGTTTGGCCATGTCTCCAGAAGCTGACTCAGCCCCCAGAGCCCACCACCATGGGCATGCCCTTTGTTTGTGGATTTTCCCAGAAGTCTTGCCTGCCTCTCTGGGAAACTGAAACTTAGGCCTAGCTGTAACTGGAGCAGATTTGATTCTCTCATTCCCCCTTGAGATAGGTTCCAACTCAGATCCTTGAGAAGGGTCTAGGGGTTGATATTGGGACTTTAATATCATAAGCTGAACAGTAGATATACATTTTTTTTGACAACCCTTATGAGCGTGTAAGGATATAGGGCCCACAGATGAGGGCGAGTAGCAACAGTATCAGGGGCCCTGTCACTGCTGGAAGGTAGGTAGTGAGCCAAGGAGACCAAGTTTCAATAGGGGCTGAGTGAGACATGGAATTAAAAATCATCCCTGTAGCAGTTAGTAACTCCCATGTGAGGATATATGGCTCATGAGGGTTAGGTCAAGTAAGGGCCAAACCCATAACAGAGATCAAAATCAGAATTTGTAAAGTCTTAGCTTTAGTGGGTCCAGTGAGTAGGGCTGAATCTTCCATCCTTCTGTAGTCATCCGGAGGTCTCTCCCATTGGTGTTGCAACTGTTGAGTGGTCTTTCATGTTTGACATGGGAGTGATGTATCCAGGTTCTGACTTGTCAACCTTCATGGCTGTGGGCGTTATCAAGGTTACTGTGTGATGGCCTTTCCAGAGAGTCTTGTGATTGTGTCTCTTAATTGAGACTTCATAACCCATGAGTTCAATTGTCTCTGGAGAGATTCAAGGCTGTTGGTCACTGAAGGCACCCAGACACAGGTCACCCCAAGGCCCACCAGCAGAGGGATGAAGATATCTTTCAGTTGGTGCAGACAGTGGGCACAGGCAGAGTTTGTAGATTTTTTCTTGTAGAGATACACCTGTGAAGCAATCAAGACTGGGAAACAATGGGTGGGAAAGGAGATAGTTATGCATGATGTGATTACTCCTTTTATACCAAAGGAGAGCAGGTGTCTTGACACAACTGTTCCTGAATATGGAAATATTGAGCAGGCATTCAGCTCTGGTTGGCTTAGAGCTGGACAGGCAGAGAGACATAGCTTGACCTGCATCAAAGAGAATGAGGCCTGCCCTTTGCAGAGGGATGAGGCCTGTCCTTTGCAGGGCCAGCGACTCAGAGTACCTGTGGAAAAACAGTTCTTTGGAACTGGGCAAGAAATAATATTTTTCTTGTCCTCTTTACCTTCAACAGTCCAATCACCCTAACTTTATCCCCCTTTATTTCTCATTCTCATGAGAAGACACTAACTGCTTTTAGAGTATAAGGGTTAAAGACATCAGATTACCTATTATTTCCTGCTAAATGGGACATGAAGTAGTGATTTATTGCAGTTAGAGAGACCCTCCCAGAGAGGGGAACAATGGACCCCAGAGTGTAGGAAGATAGTCTTGGAAGAGAGCATTGGGGAGAAAAAAATAAAAGTAAGGAGTTAATGAGAAGTGAGCACACAGCAAGCTTGTCTTTTTTGAGGTTGAGGGAATCCAGGTAGTCAGGCTTTCATTGTCTCAGTACCATCTGAGGATGAACTGGCTGAGATTTTCTTCCAGAACTGTTCATTAAATGGCACAGTAATATTCTACATGGCTTGTAAAACAGATGAGATATTAGCAGAGTTATCAGAAGCATATACACAACACTTAACTTTGATAATAGAGAGTCATTGGGTGCCATTAAAGACTGTACGAATATATATGTCTCAGAACTTATTTATATATTCTAGATTTGAAAATAACCCTTTTGTCATCTATAGATTTTTTTTTTTAAATTATAGAATTATAACTAAGGGGAAAAGATGTCTTAATGTTTTGTTTGTTTCCCCCCTTGGAAAGTTCTTATAGTTTTACTTAATATGCCATGTATATATTTAAGGTATTTTTCATCTTTGGTTATACATTTCTCTCTGAGTGTTTATGACCATGCAGATAGCCAAAATTTAATTAATGATTATTATTTTTTTTTGTTTTGGTTTTGGTTTTTTTTTCAAGGTAGGGTCTCACTCTGGCTCAGGCTGACCTGGAATTAACTCTGTAGTCTCAGGGTGGCCTCGAACTCACAGTGATCCTCCTACCTCTACTTCCTGAGTGCTGAGACTAAAGGTGTGAACCACCACACCTGGCAAGGATCAATTTTGTAGATCACTAATGGCTCTCCAAAGAGACTTTAGGAACCCAGGAGTGGTCCTATGGCTTACTAGTGTTTTCTGTCTGTTAGGATGAGTCAAGGTCATGCTGGCTGAGTAGTTTTCCTTTCTGTGGGAAGTCAGGAGAACTGATTGCTCCTCAATTGTGACTCTCCAGTTTCAGACTGTAAACCAATTTTGTTTGAGTCCATATCCTCCCTGCTCAGGAATACAGGTGACTTACTAGGGGGGCATTGTAGAAATGTCCCATCATTTCCAGTGGCCTCATGACCTGGAGCACAGGCCAAAATATTGGTGCTTTTTGCTTTGATGATTCCAACTGGCTTTGGCTTCTACGTAGGTCATTAACACACTTAGAAAGGAAGTCACACCAGCCTGTATATATGTACATATAGAGCACATTTGATTACTGAAATAGATTTAAAAGGATGGCACACTAGCTTCTAAAATCATTTTGTCAACCTGTTAAAGTTTTGTTTTCCTGTGGCAGCATAAGCCATATATCTGAGGCATAGGAAGTAGGCACATCTCCCATGTTAAAAATTTAACACTTATAAATATAGGCAGAGCCTATTATCAGTCTTGAAAACAGTACCAGTTGATTTAAAAACTAATTAATTTAACCTAGAAATTGTCGGAAAAGGACAAGTAAAACAGTATAAAGTCTTAGCAGCTATGTTTAAAAACATCTTTGATTAGTTCAGATACCTGTGTGGGTACTAACTATCCAGAGAACATTAGAAATAGAACCATGGAGCTTGAATATTATTTTTCTCAGATGTGGACCATTGCTTTAGCATGAGGCTGTACTCTAAAGTAGGGAGTATGTCATAAGAGTTAATTTTGCTATAAGCACTGGACTTAAAATGTCAGAAATGGGACAGTCACTTAACATATAATAGAGCATAATCTGGTCGTTTTTTGAACCAAAATGGTTAGCTAAATTTTAATATAACCCTTGACAAATCTTTTTTGAAAGAAAAGACACCATTTGACAACCAATGAATTTTGGCTTAATCTTTTTTTTTTTTTCTTTTTTTTCTTTTTGGTTTTTCAAGGTAGGGTCTCACTCTGGCTCAGGCTGACCTGGAATTCACTACTAGTCTCAGGGCGGCCTCGAAGTCACAGTGATCCTCCTACCTCTGCCTCCCGAGTGCTGGGATTAGAGGCGTGCGCCACCACACCTGGCTTGGCTTAATCTTAATAGTTATTGATTTTATATACCATAGAAATTTTTGTTAACATAAAACAATTTTATGTTTTACCCATGACTCAAATTTGATAAAACTTATACAAGCTATCCCAACATATTTTAGCCTGAAAATTAGATTTTTTGTCCTTAAGAGTTTGTAAACAGTTGAAAAGTCTCTAACCTTAGGCATGGTGTTTAGGTTTAGCCTGAAAATTCTTTCCTACACATGCACATCTTTATCCACATACTTTAGCATTATGATCTAAGTACCACTCAAAAAGCATTTTTAATGAGCATTCTGTGTCCCAACGTTGAAAAATCCCTTCCCAGTTCCTTCAATCAATTCATCTCACCCCATTATTAAACATCTTTCTTATAAAGCTATTAAGAAAAACTACACCAATTGATTAATCCTATTACTCACTAATAAGCAAGTAGTCTAAAGACAATTTTATGTCATTAATACCAATAACACACTTGGAAATGATTTTATTAGGAGTAACTAAGGCAAATTTTGTTGCTATCTTGAGGCAGGCTGGCCTAGAAGTCAGGTCGGTTGCCTCCTCCTTTTAAGTAATTAAGAATATTACAATCTTGTTATTTTTAAATACCCGACAAATTATAAGTCACCACTTCAGAGAGAATTCTGTTGTTTTCAATAATTCTCTATTTAAGTTGAAGTTGACCTAGAACATAAACTCAGTAATTATATTTCTGGTATCATGTAACAAAGTATGACATTCTTCATGTAAAACTTCAATTCATCATAGGCTTTAGTTAAACATGACTTTTTTTTTTTTTTTTTGCCACTTCTTGGTGCTGGTGCAGTAGTGGCTGGGCAGGGCTTCCATCCACCTTAGATCAGCTCTGCCCAGCTTCAGCTCCACCCTGATCCTGGGCATTCACCAGGAGTCTGGTCTAGTACATGTGAAGGTAATGGCCTGACACTGGCCAGAGTCCAAGTCTGGTTACCTGAAGGGGAAAGAAGGGAGGGGGCCCTGGGACTTTTGGGAAAAGAGGGTTCCTCCAGGACCACCAGGAGGCTTCTGAAGAAGGAGGGGGCCTGCTGCTGGGAAAAGAGGGGACTCATGGGGGGCTGCTGGGAGAGGAGGCAGAATCATAGCACCTGCATGAGCCAAGGCATCATTTTCTGGGCACATGTGTGCCTGCCACCTGACTCTGACTCAAGCTGCTTTGGAATGCTTGCAAAGCCGGGTTGCAGTTTCACCACGTAAAGAGAGTGAGGGGAAATTTCCTTCCTGAACTTTTCATTTCCTAGCCATGCAGGTCCACTTGTCTGGGCCACATGGATGCCTAGAAATCATCCAGGGGGTGGCCTGTAGGATTTTTCCCAAAAGAAGGTAGCCTCTCTCTGGGAGATCTTAATTCCTCTAGCTTTCAGGAGAGCTCTTATTCCATGAATCTGAGATTTATTTTGGTGGGAGGCAATGTTACCCATAACAGAGAAAGATTAGAAATGCTAAGACCAGAGGGCAATGTTCCTGAGGGCTGATTATCACATGGAGGATCCCCTAAAGTTCCAAGCGTGAGCCTGTACACAAGTTTAAGAGGCCAGCAACTCTGCCCTACAGGCTTTTAAGAGGTCAATGTGTTACTGTTTTGTTTTTTTTTTTGTGTCAGACAGAAATAGATAGAGACATCAGTTGCCAGTTTGTTGTGTCTGGACCCATGCGATGACACAAACAGAAAATAAAGGAGTGAAAGAGAAACCTTCCATCCCTCAAAAATGTGGAGGTAAGGCTGCATGGGCTGATGTCTCCCAGTCCCTCTGGGAGAGCATTCACCTACCCTGTCCATCTCATAGAGTCCCTGTTCAGGTGCAAGCTGTGGGTTCCTGGGTTCTTGCTCAGGGATGGTTGCTATATCCCACAGGTGCCCAGGCAACCAGGGTGGGTGAGTGTGTGAAAGTAAAAGACTTTTGGGGTGGCCGGGCGTGGTGGCGCATGCCTTTAATCCCAGCACTCGGGAGGCAGACGTAGGAGGATCGCCGTGAGTTGGAGGCCACCCTGAGACTCCATAGTGAATTCCAGGTCAGCCTGGGCTACAGTGAGACCCTACCTTGAAAAAAAAAAAAGAAAAAGAAAAAGAAAAAGAAAAAAAAGACTTTGGGGATGAGTCTCAGTGACCAGCTCTCTCCTTACCTGCAGGGTTGTTAAGGTCCCAGTCCGGGCAAATCAAGGGAAAAGCTGTGTTAATGTCAGCTTGAACCACTGTGAGCTGGCCATTTGGCCCCAGAACTGACTTTTGGGCTGCAGCTAGCACCCATTCTCTTTCCTCAGTCGTGAAGAACACCTGCAAAAGCCTTAACTTGGTAAATGGTAGGAAGGTGGAAAGTGCCTCCTTCTGGCCATCCTACATTGGAAGTCGGCCATTCATTCCTTCAAAAGATGGTTAGTTTTCCTGGCTATACTGTTAAACCCAGATTGTCTGCCAGGCGTTGGAAATCCTTGTGTGACTGGACTAGGTCCATTGCGGTGGAACTTGCTGCTTGTCCCATGATGTCTCACAAGAAAGCAAAACAGGATGAACAAGACACAAACATACAGACATAACAACAAATTTCCTGGGAAGTGAAAAAACACTCAAATGATGTAGACAGTGGCCTATCCTGTGAACGGGCTCTACCAGACAGGTGTGGCCCTTCAGTATTTATCAAAACCAGAGTCAGACTGGAACTCTCAGATTCTACCAGATTGGAGCTCTCTGGATCCACCACAAAGGGGTCCAGAGCATGCTTGGAACACCCCGCCCCAGCCCCAAGGTAATTACTAGCTCATTAGCCTTACCTCCATGGGCTTCCAGATTTTGCCTGGATGCTAGATTTACCAAAAACGAAACAAAGAACAGAGCAGACCAAAGATACACAGTACAAAGGGGAGACTCACCAATCAGCGGAGAAACAAATGTTCTCCTGAAAATGCTCCACTATTGAATCTGGGGCCCTCCAGCAATTCCAGAAGAGCCCCCAAATGAAAGGGTCCAAGAATCACTGAACAAAGACCCCAGACTCAAATAGTATATAAAATCAAAGAGCAATTATTCTGCAGAATCAGCCAGCATGAGGAGCTCAACGATTCATACAAAATGGTGACCCTGAGAGGAGCATGTAGGCTCCTTTTAAGAACAACTAGGGGAATTCCAGGTGGGTTAGGTAATTTTTTACAATGATTGGCTAGGCAAGCAGTGGTTACAATTGTGCATCTCTGATTGCTTGGGGAAGAAGGTGCAAAGGGGTTGAGAAATGCACTAATGGTGAGAGACCAGAAAGAAATAACATGTAACTAATTAAACAATGACACTGCCATTGTAGGACAAACCATTGTGAACAAAGGAGGATCCCGGGCTCGGCTCAGATAAGGAACTAACTGATTAAAGTGCCGACCTTTGCTTCTGAAACTCATGCTCACTTGCTCAACAGGACATTCCAGAAATACTTAGCTCTGGGGGCCTCCGGCCCCTTGCAAAAGATAGGATCTGCAAGCAGTCTGCTGACCAGAGATGAGCAACTAGAAATGTTCCCGCGCGCACCTTCTTGGAACCAATCATTTTAAAAGATGCTATGTGATGTAACCCTTTTGCCCCCTTCCCACTCTTTTCCTTTATAAACCCCTACTTTTAGAAGGTCGAGGCTCTCTCCCACTCCCGCTGCGTCGGTCTGTGTGGATTGAGTCCCTGCTTAAGCTTGACATTAAAAGAAACCTGTTGCTTTTACATTCAAGTGTCTCGGCTTCTGTGGCGGTCCTCTAGGTGACTCCTGGGTGACCAGGGGTGTTGGCTCCTGGTCAGGGGTCGTGGCACGACATCTTGGGGGCTCGTCCGGGATCCCTAGAGACCCCCCAATGAACCCAAGACCCTGAAGTTTTCTTCTCTGACTGGCCAGGTGAGTAACTGAGCGCTCCTTTTCCTTTTCTTTTTCTTCCCTTTTACTTTCAGTTTGCTGGCAAGCCGCATTCATGGCATTTGTAATCCTGTAATTTTGGACAGGTCTTATGTCCCTGGTGGATGCACCGTAAGGGCAGACCTGGAGGAGGCTTGAGACGTCTTGCCCCCTCATTTGAGTAGGGACCCTGTCCTGGAGGACAGAGCCAACCTACTGAGGAGACCAGCTCCCATTCGTACCGTGTTTGGTATTGTTGAGCCGTCCCTTAAGGACACAGACTCGTTTGGCCATCACGGATTTGGGGAGACCAGCTCTGATTTGTATCGTGTTTGGTATTGTTGACCTGTCTCTTAAGGACACAGACTCATTTGGCCATAACGGATTTGAATTTAGCTCTGAAGTGCGCATAACTCTCTATTGGGCCCTCTGTGTTTGTGTTGTACTTGTATGTCTGTGTGTTACATTCACCCTGATCCTACGGACGCTTTTCCCTGGACGTTTATAACATGGGACAGACACCTTCTTCTCTTCTAGGACTCTGTCTGGCACACTGGAAGGATGTCAAAAGTGTCTCCTGAGAGAACGGAATAGCTGTTAAGAAAGGCAAATGGATCATGCTCTGTACCTCTGAGTGGCCCACCTTTAATGTAGGATGGCCACCAGAGGGAACTTTTCACCTGAATACCATATTAGAAGTTGAAAAAATTGTTTTTCGTCCTAGGAGTGGACACCCTGACCAAATTCCTTATATTGTGACCTGGAGAAATTTGATAGAAGAACCTGTTCCTTGGATAAAGCCCTTCCTTCCTCCCCTACCCCTTTCTTCACAGGTGTTGGCCGCCTCCCCTAAAAGAGATACCAAACCCACTGCAGAGGTGACGGCCCCCATCCTCACAGGAGGAAACGAGGAAATCGACATCTTCCCTTCCCTCTATGTACCTCCTCCCAACCCTAATCCTCCCCAACCTCCATTAGAGGCCCCAGCCCCAGCCAGCCTGCCTTTAAATCCACAGGGACCAGCTCAGGCTACACGGAGCTGGAGGGCAGCTACCCCAAAAGTCCCTGACCAGACAGTGGCTCTACCGCTCCGCCCTGCTGGACCCATTGATGCAGATGGGAATCAGCCCTTTCACTATTGGCCTTTTGCCACCAGTGACCTGTACAATTGGCGTTCTCAGAATGCTCCCTTCTCTGAGAATCCTAGGGGACTGACTAATCTGTTAGAAACTGTGCTCTTCACCCACCAGCCCACCTGGGATGATTGTCAGCAGCTCCTACAGGTTTTGTTCACCACTGAGGAGTGAGGCAGGATCATTGAAAGTGCCCGCAAACTCGTTCCAGGGCCTACAGGAGATCCCACCACCGACCCTGCCATAATAAATGGCAGTTTCCCGACTACCCGCCCCACCTGGGACTACAATATGGCACAAGGTAGGGAGAGATTCCTGATCTATCGCTGGACTCTGTTAGCGGGTTTCAGGGCAGCTGAAAGAAAGCCTGTCAATATGTCCAAGGTATATGATGTCAGACAGGGACCAGATGAGAGTCCAGCCGCTTACATAGAAAGACTCCAAGAAGCCTTCCGCAGATACACTCCATATGAGCCTGAGTCAGGGGAAGCGGCTACCACTGTCATGTTTGCTTTTATTAATCAGGCCGTCCCTGATATTAAGAAAAAGTTACAGTCATTAGAAAGGTTAGGAGAGAAAAATATTAGGGACTTAGTAGCAGTGGCGGAAAAGGTCTTTGATAAAAGAGAAAGCATAGAGGAAAAAGAAATTAAACGAAAAAGGAGACAGGAAAGAAATTTAACTAAGATCTTAGAACTACAACAGACCAAGCATCATCAAGATCTTAAGGAAATTCTGGCTGCCACTGGAAATCCCACCACCCAGGACACCACTTGCATGAGGAGACCCCATTGGAAGGGAGACAATAAAGAAACAAAATCTAAGGTAAGAAAGAATCAATGTGCATACTGTAAGGAGGAAGGACATTGGGTCCGAGATTGTCCCAAAAATAAACAACAGACTAATATCCTGGCAGCCAGTAAAGAAGACAGTGACTGAGGGGACAGGGCTCAGTTCCCCTCCCTGAGCCCAGGCTAACCCTTGATGTGGAGGGGAAGAAAATAACTTTTTTGGTGGACACTGTGGCAGAGAATTTGGTACTATTACAAACAGAGGGGACCATGACAAAGAAAACTACCTGGGTCCAGGGAGCCACAGGCACCAAACCTTACCAATGGACAACTAGGAGGACTGTTAATTTAGGCACCAACCAGGTGACCCACTCCTTCCTGGTCATACCTGAATGTCCATATCCATTGTTGGGACGTGACTTGTTATCTAAAATGAAAGCCCAGATATCCTTTTCAGAACAGGGGGCACAAGTTTCTGCCATGGGTGGATCTTCACCCAAATTAAAGGCTACAATAGCCCAAATTCTTATAACTACCAATCTAACAGAAGAATACAGGCTTTTCCAAAAACATGCAAAGGAGGGGGAACTTTTAGATTCTTCCTGGTTGATGGAATATCCACAAGCTTGGGTAGAAACTGGTGGGATGGGATATGCACAACACAGGCCCCCCATACTGGTGGAACTAAAACCCGGAGCCACACCAGTTAGGGTACGACAATACCCAATACCAATGGAGGCCAAACAGGGGATAACCCCCCACATCAAATGGCTCCTCCAGTTGGGGGTCCTAAAGCCAGTCCAGTCAGCTTGGAACACTCCCCTCCTACCAGTGAAAAAGCCTAACTCAAACGACTACCGCCCAGTCCAGGATCTGAGGGAAGTAAATAAAACAACAATGGATATCCACCCAACAGTTCCTAATCCTTATACTTTGTTGGGAAGCCTAACACCTCAGCTCATTTGGTATACTGTCCTGGACTTAAAAGATGCGTTCTTTAGCCTACCCTTAGCCCCACAGAGCCAACCATACTTTGCTTTTGAATGGCATGATCCAGACATTGTAATCAACGGCCAACTCACCTGGACTTGGCTGCCTCAAGGATTCAAAAACTCTCCTACAATCTTCGATGAGGCTTTACATGAAGATCTCTCAAACTTCCGGGTATGTAACCCAGGACTTACTCTGTTACAATATGTGGATGATCTTTTAATAGGAGCAGTCAGCCAAGAGATATGCCTGGCGGGAACCAGAGACCTCCTACAGACGTTGGGCAATCTGGGATACCGGGCCTCTGCTAAAAAGGCCCAGATCTGCAAGCAGCGGGTGACATACCTGGGATACATCCTCCGGGATGGGCAACGCTGGCGGTCAGATGCCTGGAAAGAGACTGTTCTCCGGATCCCAACACCAACCTCACCCAGGCAAGTTAGAGAATTCCTTGGCACAGCAGGCTTCTGCCGTCTGTGGATCCCTGGATTCACGGAACTGGCAAAACCTCTAAATGAAGCCACCAAGAAAAACCAACCTTTCCAATGGACAGATCATCACCAACAAGCTTTTGATGACTTAAAGGTATGCCTTCTAGGAGCCCCGGCCCTAAGCCTCCCTGATGTGACTAAGCCATTTATGCTCTTCATAGATGAACATAATGGGATAGCAAAGGGAGTCCTCACCCAAAGCTTAGGACCCTGGCGGCACCCTGTTGCCTACTTGTCAAAGAAACTGGACACTGTAGCAGCAGGGTGGCCCCCATGTCTGAGGATTATAGCTGCCACAGCCCTTCTAGTCAAGCATGCAGACAAGCTGACTTTGGGACAAAACCTTACGGTTGCCACCCCTCACGCCATTGAGGGAGTGCTAAAGCAACTGCCGGACCGCTGGCTCAGCAACGCCCGCATGGTCCACTATCAGACTCTGCTCCTGAATCCAGCCAGAATAACTTTCCAGACGCCCATTACTCTGAACCCCGCCACTCTGTTGCCTGATCCGGACTTGGAGATGCCTCTCCATGACTGTGTAGATACTGGCTCACGTGTACAGCGTAAGGCCAGATCTCAAGGACACCCCCCTCAAAGATGCTGAAGTAACCTGGTTTACAGATGGCAGCAGCTTCATCCAGGATGGACACAGGTACGCGGGGGCCGCAGTCACGTCGGGGACAGATGTCATTTGGGCAGAGTCTTTTCCCAGCAGGCACATCAGCCCAAAAGGCAGAACTTATAGCCCTCACCAAAGCCTTACAACTAGGGGCTAATAAAAAACTAAACATATATACGGATAGCCGTTACGCATTTGCTACAGCACATGTCCATGGAGCAATATACAGAGAGAGGGGGCTCTTGACAGCTGAAGGAAAAACCATTAAAAACAAGTAAGAGATCCTAGATCTGCTCCAAGCCCTCTGGGGCCCTACACAGGTGGCTATCATTCACTGTTCAGGACACCAAAAAGGGGACGGACTAATTCCCCAAGGAAACAACTTAGCTGACCAGACAGCCAAACGTGTGGCCCTGGCAACTAGGATAGCCCCTGTCCTAGTAGACCCCGGAGGCAGAAAACTTCCAGACGTTCCAAAATACACCTCAGAAGACTTAACATGGATTAAACAATTAAAAGGAGCCCAACAGTCTGATGACTGGTGGAAAACAGAGGATGGCTGCCTGATTCTACCTCAAAGATTGGGACAGAGAATTCTAAAAAAGATCCACCATTCTTCCCATCTAGGAATCAAGCGGATGCAGGAGTTACTGCGTAACTCCCACCTCAAAATAAAAAATGCCAGTCAGATCATTGAGCAAATTGTATCTAATTGCCAGCCTTGCTGTATGACTAATGCTACAGCTCTTCCCTCCAATCCAGGGGCCAGACTGAGAGGAACCAGACCAGGAGCCTATTGGGAATTAGACTTTACTGAAATTAGGACTGGAAAAACAGCATATAAGTATCTCCTAGTGTTTATAGATACATTTTCAGGCTGGGTAGAAGCCTTCCCTACAAAAACAGAGACTGTGCAGGTGGTTGCTAAGAAGATACTAGAAGAGATATTGCCCAGGTATGGCTTCCCAATCTCTCTAGGTTCAGACAACAGACCAGCTTTCACATCTCAGGTAAGTCAGGGAATAGCCACTGCACTGGGGGCCAATTGGAAGTTGCACTGTGCTTATCGCCCTCAGAGTTCAGGACAGGTAGAAAGAATGAATAGAACTCTAAAAGAGACCTTGACTAAATTAGCTTTAGAGACCGGCGCTGACTGGGTGTTTCTCCTTCCCTTTGCTTTGTTCCGAGTTCGGAACTCCCCATATCATATGTGTCTGACCCCTTTTGAGATAATGTTTGGAGTGCCGCCTCCTATTATCCCAAGCCTCCAAATTGACCTTCTAGAACAAATGGATGATCAGGACCTAATTCGCTCTTTAAATCGTTTACAGCTCACTCACAAAGAGATCTGGCCACATTTAAGGGCTGTATATGAGACTGTTGCTCCCCCAAAACCCCACAGGTTCCAACCAGGAGACAAAGTACTCGTCAGAAGATACCAACGGAAGTCCTTAGAACCCAGATGGAAAGGCCCCTACATCGTGCTGATGACCACTCCCACAGCCATAAAGGTAGATGGCATCACATCATGGATCCATTGGACCCACGTAAAGCCGCTTCCCTGGCAAGCTGGAGACACATGGACGAGCCATCCCGACCCAGAGGACCCACTGAAGCTCTGCCTCCACCAGAAAGACCCAAATTGAAACAAGTACTGATACTGTTACTTACTGTTTGCTTAATTAATAGCCAGGTTTGCTGGGCTGCTAGAAACCCTCATCTCCCACATAACATTTTCTGGCAGATCATCACCCCTAGTTCCAAACAGGTGGTAATGCAAACTTGGGAAACACATCCCCCCGGAACTTGGTGGCCCAATCTGACTTTAGACTTATGTGCCCTTTTTAAACAGGATCCCCATCACCAAGGCAGGATAGGAATCCCAGGATGTAGAACTCATACTGCCATGCAAACCTTACAGGGCACCTGCTTTTATGTATGTCCAGTCCCCAAGGATAGGAGAAAAATCTCAAAATGTGGGGGAGAAGCAGATTTTTATTGTAAAGCATGGGGATGTGAACAGACTGGGACTTGTTCTTGGGTAAAGCCATCCCCCTCGAGCCTCATTAAGATACAAAGGAGCAAGGCCACTCAATGTACCCCGAGGCAACCTACATGTAATCCCATTGTTGTTTCCTTTACTGAAGGAGGAAAAAAGGAGACAAAATGGGATACAGGGATTAATTGGGGATTGTGACTCTACCAGTCAGGATATAACAATGGAGTCCTGTTCACCATTCTCTTAAAAATTACACCCCTACAGCCACCCCAGGCTATAGGGCCCAATAAGGCTTTAACTCAAGCCGCACCAGTCAAACCCCTTGCCCCACATAATAACACCAGGACCCTACCTCCTTCAAAGCCCCATCCCCCCCATCACAAGCCTATAAAATGACAACACAAAAACCTCCAGGGAGGCCTGCAGAAGACATAGAAAGAAACCCTAGCAGGGATTTAATGCAAGAAGAACATAACCCTCTTCTCTCACTCTTAGATTCTACCTATCGTTTCCTTAACTCCTCTAGACCTGATCTCACCGAATCCTGTTGGTTATGCTATAATGCGAGGCCCCCATTTTATGAAGGGGTCACAGTTTCTGATTCATATATTGTATCATCAGATATAAACAAATGCAGATTGCAACAGCCAAGAAATATAAAACTTACCCTCCAACAGGTATCGGGACAAGGACTATGTGTCACTGGTGCCCAATATAACTCAATTCCCTCTCCTTTATGTGATCAGACCATTTTTCTCAATGCCTCTTCCTCCTATCTTATTCCTTCTGAAGACTCTTGGTGGGTTTGCAATACAGGGCTCACACCCTGCATTAATGCAGCCGTGCTAACCACTGATGAGGATTCCTGTGTTCAGGTACAATTAATCCCTAAAATAACCTACTACTCAGCTGAAGAGATGAACCTCTATCTGGGTGTAGACTTAATCAGAACAAAGAGAGAGCCGATTACCGCCCTAACTGTTAGTTTACTACTAGGTTTGGGACTTGCAGGAGCAGGAACGGGAATAGCTTCCATAGTGACTCAGAACCAACAGTACACTGACCTCAGAATAGCAATAGACTCAGACATCCAAGAATTAGAAAAGTCAATCTCCCATTTACAAGAGTCACTTAATTCCCTAGCGGAGGTAGTTCTTCAAAATAGAAGGGGTTTAGATGTACTCCTTCTACAACAAGGGGGACTATGTCAAGCTTTAGGAAAAGAATGTTGCTTCTATGTTAATCATTCTGGAGTAATTAAAAAATCAGTGACTAAAATAAGGGAGGGATTAGAGAAGCGGCAACGTGAACGCATATTTCAAGAAGGATGGTTTGAATCATGGTTCAATCGCTCCCCCTGGTTCACTACCTTGATATCCACCCTCCTAGGACCCCTACTCACCTACTACTATTGCTTACTTTTAGCCCCTGTATTTTAAATAAGCTGGTACAGTTTATAAAACAACAGCTAGGCACCATCCAATTGATGGTACAAAGAAATTACTCCTACCAACCAGTGACAACCAACATAGATACAGGAAATATTTAAACACTCAAATAGGGACCCTAGATAGGCTCCCCAAGACACATAGAGAGGGGGAAATGAGAGACCAGAAAGAAATAACATGTAACTAATTAAACAATGACACTGCCATTGTAGGACAAACCATTGTGAACAAAGGAGGATCCCGGGCTCGGCTCAGATAAGGAACTAACTGATTAAAGTGCCGACCTTTGCTTCTGAAACTCATGCTCACTTGCTCAACAGGACATTCCAGAAATACTTAGCTCTGGGGGCCTCCGGCCCCTTGCAAAAGATAGGATCTGCAAGCAGTCTGCTGACCAGAGATGAGCAACTAGAAATGTTCCCGCGCGTGCCTTCTTGGAACCAATCATTTTAAAAGATGCTATGTGATGTAACCCTTTTGCCCCCTTCCCACTCTTTTCCTTTATAAACCCCTACTTTTAGAAGGTCGAGGCTCTCTCCCACTCCCGCTGCGTCGGTCTGTGTGGATTGAGTCCCTGCTTAAGCTTGATATTAAAAGAAACCTGTTACTTTTACATTCGAGTGTCTCAGTTTCTGTGGCGGTCCTCTAGGTGACTCCTGGGTGACCGGGGGTCTTGGCTCCTGGTCAGGGGTCGTGGCACAACAATGGGACATGTCTGGGTATGTTTGGCCATGTCTCCAGGAACTGAGTCAGCCCCCAGAGCCCACCACCATGGGCATGCCCATTGTTCATGGTTTTTCCCAGAAGTTGTGCCTGCCTCTCAGGGAAACTGAAATTTAGGACTAGCTGTAAACTGAAGCAAATTTGATCCACTCAGTGTATTAGTCAGGATTCTCTAGGGGAAAAGAACTGCTAGAATGAATTATTTTAAAAAGGGAATTTTCTAGATTAGTTTATGGTAGTCCAATAGCAGTTGCAGGCCCAAGAATCAAGGAACCCGGTAGCTTCTCAGTCCACTTGGCCATAACCCTCAGCAGTCCCAATCCAGCACTGAAGGCTTGGAGGCTTCCTGAGGGGCCACTGGGTTTTAATCCATTTGGATGGGTCTTTAATTGATGCTGATCTTCAGTCTGTACTTGTCTTAAATCCATGCTGGAGGCAGCAAGCAGCTCTGGCAGCCAAGTGTAAGGAAGGAAGGAAGGAAGGAAGGAAGGAAGGAAGGAAGGAAGGAAGAGGAAGGAAGGAAATCTTTTCACATAGAACTTCCTTATATAAAGTCTCCCTCAGAGAGGGGTTGCCTGCTCTGTGGTTAGGGCTCACTCTGGGGGAAGGACTTCCTTCTTCAGTCAATCCTTCCAAGAAGCAACCTTAAAGACTCACTCGAAAGGGATTTTGGGGGCTGGAGAGATGGCTTAGCGGTTAAGCGCTTGCCTGTGAAGCCTAAGGACCCCGGTTCAAGGCTCGATTCCACAGGATCCACGTTAGCCAGATTCACAAGGGGGCACACACATCTGGAGTTAGTTTGCGTGGCTGGAAGCCCTGGCATGCCCATTCTCTCTCTCTCTCGTTCTCTCTCTCTCTCTCTCTGTCACTCTCAAATAAATAAAAATGAACCAAAAAATTAAAATAAAAAGAAAAGGATTTTTGTGGATTACTAAGCAGATCAAGTTGACAACACCTTAACTATCACAGCAGACTTACTTCAGCTTACATTTCAGAGGATAATGTACATCATTATGGGGGAAGTAATGTAGTAGGTGCATGTGTGGCAGCTTGTCATACTGTTTTCACAATTAGGAAGAACAGATAGGAAGTGGGGCCAGACTATTAAATGTCAAGTCTCCTTTCTAGTGTCCCACTTCTTTCATTCAGGATCCACTTCCTAAATGTTCTACAAATTCCCAAATACCCCTACCAAATGGGGGACTATTATATAAACACATGAGCCTCTGGGAACCCTTTCCCATTCAATTATAATGGCCTGGGAAACTGTTGGAAAACTATTGTGGTTTGAATTCCTATTCAAACTTGACTATTATTCACAGGACAGATTATGACATCTACATGATTATTGAAATCCTCTTCTGCTATAGTCCTTTATGGTGTGAGACACAAACATCTTATTTTTGGCTTATTGAAAGAGTTCTAACCATACCCAAGTGTCTTCTCCAACTGTCTTTTCTACCAGTTTTCTAATTATGCTCACCAAACTTACAATTTCATGTTTTTCTCCTTTTAATTCTTTTTTATAAAACTAATTTATTTATTTATTTAAGAGAGTATGAGAGAAAGATGCACACAGAGGGTGTGAGGGTGGGTGTGCCAAGGCTTCCTGCAAATGAGCTCCAGATGTACGCACCACTTTGTCCATCTGGCTTTATATAAGTACTGGGGCATTAAATCAGGGTTGTGAGGCTTTACAAGTAAGCACTTTTATCCACTGAGCCATTTCAACAGACCTAGGATATATTTTTTTATTTTAATTTTTACTTACTTTTTCTTTTTGTCTTTTCAACGTAGGATCTTACTCTAGCCCAGGCTGGCCTTGAATTCACTCTGTTTTCCCAGGCTTGTCTCACACTAATAGTGATCTTCCTACTTGTACCTGACTTCTGCTATTAATTCATATTATAGACCTCAATGAATGCACTGAGCAATAGCATTACTACAACAAGAAATTTCTGCCATCTTGAAATTTCTTCTACCAACTTAGTCAATTACTTGTACCTTTGAATTCAATCATTAACTTTACTCAAGTTGTCAGGATTAGGACAGGAACCTTCCCATGCTTATATATACATATATATATTTTTTTATTTCTAGAAGATAATGTCAATGACCTTGTAGCAGACAGATTCAGCTTCGCTGAGATAAACTTCCAGATCAGGCACAGGAAGGGATTTATTGAAGCTTACAGATCCAGGGGAAGTTCCATAATGGCAGAAGAAGCTGGCCTGCCTTCATAGGCCCAAACAGAAAGAGCGAAGTGCAAGCCTAAAGGTCAAAAGCCATAGCACACTTCAGGAACTCCAGCTAGGCACACTTTGCATATCTTTAGATTGAAATCTGAAACCATCACCACACCTTAAGATCACCCCAGTGACATTGCCTCCAGTCAGGCAGCCAGCAGATGCAAACTACAAACAATAAAGAACTGAATATATTGGGGGCCATCTATTCAAACCACCATAGACCTCCAACCTTGTGTGGATATAATCCTTATTTCTCTCTGAAACCTTATTTGCTCATTCTTTGCTATCTGCAATTCCAAAGACATTTGGTTCTTCCAAAGTCCTACCAGAATGGTCCATGGAACTCTGATTAAAACATTCTAAGACTTTTCCATGTACAGCTCCAAATTCTTTCACATTCTCCCCACAAATAGGTTTCAAAGGCCTATAAGCCACATGGTCATATTTATCACTATAGCACCCCAGCTTTTTTGTTTCCACTTTTCTGTATTATGTACTTTGTTTGTTGTTATGACAAAATACCTTGAAAGAGCAACTTAAAGAAGGAAGAGCTTACTATTTTCATGTTATGCAGAATTTTAAATAATGAATGTAGAATAGCTAATATGCATTAGACTATGTGCTCAGTATTGTATATTTCAACAATCCTCTGAATTAGATACTAAAATTATTTTTGCATATTACTGATAGAAATGACAGAACTAGCTAGGCATGGTGGTGCATGCCTTTAATCCCAGCACTTGGGAGGCAGAGGTTGGAGGATCCCTGTGAGTTCAAGGCCACCCTGAGACTCCATAGTGAATTCCAGTTCAGCCTGGCTAGAGTGAGACCCTACCTTGAAAAACAAAACAACAACAACAAAAAAGAAATGACAGAACTGTGTAGTATCTTGTCTAAGATAATTTAGTATGTTGTGTGTATGATCATTGGAAGCAAGATAGTTTGACTACTTTTTAGGCTTAGCCTTTTTGAAGCTATGGGAATTCCTTCTTGTACTTTGCACGATTACTACTGTGATATGAGTTTTTATTCCAAGACAAAGGTGAATCTTGAATTTAAGTTTGTTTAGTACATACACAATAAAGTTTGGGAAATTTAAACTGTGAAGTTACCTTTGGTAAGATACTGCCTAATATATTTTACATGGGAATGCTCTTCTCAGTCATGAAAATAGGAAATTAATTTTTTTCTTTTCCTTCAGTTTCAAGGCAACATTTACTCATTTTTCATTTCAAAACAGTTATTTCAAATGTCTAGCTTCCTCCCACATAGGAAATCTAGTCAGCTTTGGAATGCAGTAGTAATAGAATTGAAAAGAAGCTTTTCTGTGGAAAAATTTGTTTACAAGGTGAGTAGCAACTAAAGAGCTATGAACAGTGGTTAACTGATTGACTATTAATTTCAAACAACACTGTTTGAGGTGATAAATATTCAATGACCCATCTAAAAAATGAGCAGAGAGTGATTTAAAACTAATTAGCATATGTACAAGATCTGATGACTGTGGTCTTTCTGCTTGTTTCTGTTTTGTGTTTCTATACTTTATCTTTGTATCGGCATTCATTTTTATCTTCAACTTCATTTTTAAAAGATGAATAAAAATAAAATAAAGCTAAATTATATATATTTATGTGTGTGTGTGTGTATAACTTTTTCATTAGCCCTGAAAGATGAGTTAACTGTTATGAAAAAAAGTAGAAAAGAATGAGAGAAAAGACTCTGCTCAATAACAGAGGATAGGTTTTATTCAGGGTAAAGCCAGAGAAGGGCTCTGACCAGGCATGTCAGCAGTCACTTCTCTTACAGAGTAAGGTACTGATGGGACAGTGGGTCATTGGAGTTCTTTGGGTGCCGTGTGGTCCACTTTGCCTCAGGGCTTGGTTCACTTCAGTAATCAAATAGGTGATTTGGATCATCCCAAGAAAGTGACAATTAGGAAGAGCGGACTGGGTCGTTCTTGGGAAATAGTGATTTACAATGACAAAGCAATCAGAGTCCAACAATGGAGACATCATGGTTCTAACATTCCCAACAGGAGAGAGTTCTAGTCACATGGTTCTGATCATGGGGCAGGGTGGGACTATAGCAGGAGCAAGAGTTGTCTCTGGAAGTAAAAACATACTGGGAGGCAATCTCAGAATACCAAGTAGCAACTTCTGAAACCACTTGGAATTGGAGAGGCTGAAACAAATTTTCTAAATAGTCAAATAAAACATTGACGTGTGACATTGAAAAGCGGTAAAACAATAAATGCGAGAGAGCCCTGCCACACCAGAGAATGAGTTTTCTTCAGAGGAAATAAGCAAGATCTCAGGTACAGGTTCATCTTAATAGGAATATGTCTATAAGAACTATAACCCAGACCAACAAGTGTCTCAGTTGATCACAGAAATGTGAAGTATATGCAGAAAAAAGATAATAAACTGGCTGTTTTAAAAGGCTAGTATAGCCCCAAACTTTTTTGGCTCTGGACTGGTAACATTTAGTTCTCCAGAACTGCTGCATTCCATTGTTGAAGTTCTAGTAACATAGGCGTGGTTTCTGGGAGCCTCAGCTTTTGGTTCTCTATTTCTCAAACTTCACTTTGCACTTGTACACTTGACAGGCTAAGAGGCTTTATCTCAGAGTCTGTTATAGGTAATGCTTAACAGACAGGGAGACAGCTCCTAAGGAAAGACTATTAGCAGACCCATTACAAAAGGAACTCCTAGATCATATTAAACCTAGATCATATTAGCTGTTATTACCTGGTCATTATTTTCTATAACTTCATTTTCTTGTCTGTGAAGGTGACACATGAGTATTATAAATAAGGTTGAGAACAACAACATAGGTGGTAGATAACAAAACATGGAGTGCTGTCTGTAGAAATAGGAACTCTTTTAATAGGGTGAAGAGAAGGTTGTTCTCCCAGGAGGAGGACCTGGATAAGACAGCAGAACTGACAGAGAGGGAAGAGTTCAGATATATAATGCCTGAATAGAGGACACTGTTTGCTGTTAGCCATCCCAGTTTATGAAGTTATAAAGAAGTATTTTGAAATCAAAAGTGCCACCTTAGGCCAGTTGGAATCACTGTCCAATTTATATAGATACTTATATATATTTATATAGATGCTTTATGTCTCCTTTTAGGCCAAGGGTTTTAAGATTGGCCAGAAGACAGTCCAGCACTGAGGCCAGTGCTGTTTTGGAAATCTGTGAATCCAAGGAGGGTAAGAAGGGCCATGTCCCTGATCTGAGGTCAGAAATCAGAAACCTTCTCCCAGAGCAGGACAATGATTTGAGAATGAAAACAGGCAACTATGAGCATTGCTTCTGACCAGAGGCTTCCAGGGAAGTCCTCTCAGGACAAGACAAAGAATCTTGGTATGACTTCCTTTGGTACCACCTCCTTGAGATAAAGGTGTTGGATGATCCAGTGGATACAGAAAATGGTCTCTTTATGGCTAGAGCTGAGAAGAGAAGGATGAAAAATTACCCTACCAAGCTGTTGGAGATTTGCTGCAGCCACTTGGAAATTTTAACAGCCCACTGAAGAGTATCTTCAAACTTGGCCTCACAGTCCAGCCCAGGGGAGTGGGTCAGGGTGGAGATGAGGACACCCCAGGAACCAGGGGTTACCCCAGAATGAACTCTCACTGCCCACTGCTCCCTAGGTTGCAAGAAAGTTCCTGTTCCAGGCATCTATCACTGGTTCAGTACCAAATGCTAAGAAAAAAAAAAAAATTCAGGATTGAAAATGAGAGAAGATTCTGGTCAACAGCAGAGACAGGTTTTATTTTGGGGAAGCCAGAGAAGGGATCTGACTAGGCATGTCAGAAGCCACTTCCCTTGCAGACTATTTATGGAACCAAGCAGCCATTGGAATTCCTTGGTTGCAGGGCACTCCACTTGGCCTCAGGGTGTGGGCCACTTTAGGGAAATGATAATCAGACAGGTGGTTTGAGTCATTCCAGGAAAGAGATAATTGGGACGGGTGGTCTTAGTCACTTTTGGAAAACAGAGTTATAATGAAATGGCAATCAGAGTCCAAAAATTGAGACACTGTGGTTCCAACAATAACGACTACTATCTTTTTGTTGTGGTGGTGGTGTTGGGTTTGATTTTTTTCCTTGCCCAGTCCCTCCCTCTGTCTCTCTTCCTTTCTCTTTTTTAAATTTCTTGTCTTTTCAGTGGGAGAAGAACACATAATTCTTTCTTGGAAGAGGACATTCCATTTTCTGTAGTAGAGGACCTAGAAAATACACAGGCATTCAGTCCACAGACTATAATGGAAGAAGGGCGAGGGGAATGAGTAATCCCCACAAATGAACAAAGAGTACATTAAAATCTTTCTTTCCCTGTATCCTTCTTCCTTATCTGGGAAGCTGCCAAATTTTACAGCTTTCCCACTGTATTTTTTTTTTCTCTCTTAAGCCCTACAAAGCTATCTTGTTTTATTAATTAGACTAAGAGCCCACAAAAAGAAAGCTTGATTTCCTGATAACAGTGGGAAAATTTCCTTTACTTAAAGGAGATCAGAAATGAATGTGCCTGAGTCTTCAGTGTGGGATAGGGGATGAGCTAATCCTTCGGATCAGATGAAATGGGCCAGAGAATAGAAGTAACAGTACTTTCTGATAAAATTTATTTTACTATTTTACTCCATGCATGTCTATAGCTACATTTGCATGCATATGGCAATGGCTGTAGGGAGTATTCTAGGAGACTTGCTGTTGCATAGATTACACATATATTTAACTTCGAAATCTATTGCTATCTTGGCTATTTTTGTCTTAAAGTTTCCCACAGATGGGCTAGGCTTAGCTCATGCTTCTCTGTAGACTGTAGGTCTATGTAACCTCCTTCTGAAGTCCTGGTTCTTATAAATCACACCGGCCTCACTACAGCGGTCTCTCCTCTCATTTAATTTAGAACACTTACTTTAAAAACGTGATAATTTTAAATCTTTTTGTTTGCTCCTTTGGGATGTGCTAATGGTTTAGATACTAAGTGCTACTCTAAGGCCCAAGTGTTCAAAGCCCTGTCCGTAGGCTGTTGGATGGGGATAAGATCTTTAGGAAGAAAGAGAAGATCCTTAGTTTCTTGGGACATGTCTTCAAAGGGGATCATGGAATCAAATCTTAGTTTCTTCCTCTTCCCTTTTTACTTCCTTAGTGGTGTTTTTTTTTTTTTTTTCTTTCTACCACATATTCTCCACCCTGACTATCCAGCAGACCATCCATTTGCCAGAGACTCAAAGCAATTGTGAGTTAATTACCTCAGGTATTTCATTGCAGTGACAAAAGCTGACTAATAGACTTTTTTTTTTTTTTTTTATTTAAAACTAGCCTCTTGCTAGTTTTACAACCCAGGGATGTCTTTCTCAAGGACCTAGAACCATCTCTGAAAAATAATCATAATATAGATAACATACCATTTTCTGAATTGGGTAGAGAGGAAGCTAGCGTGAATAGAAGCATTGTTCCAAGGTGTTAGACTATTTCCTGTCTTGAAAAGTGGAAAAAAAATACGTTTCCTTTTAACACAGCAGTTGGAAAGCATAATTATCTTATGATTCATCCAAGGTTTTCTCAGTGGAGTTGAGTTCAAACTGAGTTCTATCACCTCTTTCCATTGCAAGAGCCTTTAATAAAATCTTCCTTCCCTGTTGGACTTTTCTCAGTACAATTTTTATTTTGACATTTTCACCAATTATCTTATCATCATATTACATGAGAAATTCTATTCCTTTAATTTCTTGTCACAACTTGGCATTTCAGGTTGTTTTCATCATGGTAGCTCCAAAATTAGCTCTACTTTTAAATATAATTATCATTTCACTGATATAAGATTGACCATCTTTGAATATGCTTAGTGGATCAGCATATTTTCATCATTTGTGACAGACTTGATGAAGTTATTTGCCTATTTCTATTTTTGTCCCAATAATTTTGTACAATTTCACAATTCAACATACTCACTTTGTTGGCTATGTGTATCACACATATTCCCAGGTACCGACAGTTCTTTCTGCTGAACATATGACTCTGGAAAGAAAGAATAGACTTGCATTTGATGCAGCCTATTCTATTTTTGTTTCATGTAGAATTTGTGGTTTCCATCTATTTGAAAAACCTTCTTTTGCAATGCATTCATAATGATGATTGCCTATATTTTTTAAACTTTAATTTTCATATATTTTATATCCATTTAAAGAAAGTTATAAAGTACAGATTCAGTATTATATTATTCATGCAGTTATATAATATTTCTGGCATGACATACATATATATATGTATATATATATACTTTATGTAATTATAAAACAAAATTAATTTAAAAATAAATCTCTAAAAATTGAATGCAGAATGTCACAAATGTGCCTGTTTTGATCTTGTGAAATTGATTTATTTTATGCCATTCTATCTTTTAATTCTAGTAATTGAACTATATATCCTGAGGGAGATGCCCAAAGGCAAAGCAACTACAAACTAATTTAAGCTGCTTTCAATGATAAAGCTCTTGACACTGTTATTTAATGTTTTTTAACCTTGAGACAGAAACTCACTAAGTAACCCAAACTAGTCTCAAAGTTGTGATCATAATGCTTTAATGTCCCCATGTTTGGATTATGGAATTTCACTACTATCTTTGGGTAACATTATTATTTTGATATAATAGTATATGACATTCATATGCTTATGTAGAGGGAAAGTATACAGGATACAATAAATTCTACAATTAGGTTAAAAATAACTAGTTCAATACAGAGATTGTAAAATATGGAACAAATAATTTATGACATAAACAAATGTCAGTACAAAGCAAAACAAAAAAAAAAGAGTGAGAGGGATAATCTACATATTAAAAGAGATTTAAGACCACCTAAATGAAGACATTGATATTATTTGAATCAATTCAAATAAACCAACTATCTGAAAGTATTTAAAAGAATAGATAAAGGAGCCTCGTTAGCACAGTAGGCAGCGCGACAGTCTCATAAAAGAATAGGCCAAACATTTAAATATAGAGCATATATTAATGATATTATCATTAATGATAAAATTTAAGTATGTTGTTCAAAAGAGTGCTTATTTCTAGAAGTGTGCACTGAAGTATTTACAGATGAAGTTATATGATACGTACGGTTCACTTCAAAATAATTCAGAAGATAAAGGTGTTGTTGGTTGGTTGTAGAAATGAAATAGATGAGGGAGAAATTAATTGTTGAAGCTTAGTAATGGGCACATGCAGCGTCCAATGTATCATTTGTTCTATTTTTGTATATGTATGGTATTTTTATTTAAAACATATTATTGAAAAACAAGTATGTTAAAGAATCATAAGAAATACCACTGGAAAACACAAATTTACATTTTAATCATAGTATGGAAGATAAATTCAATATATTTTCACAGGAAACACATTGGAAAGGAAAAAAAAAACAACAACAAGAACATTAGTATATGAATGATCCATCTCCTGGATAGCATAATTATTCCTGTCTATGTATGTGATCTGAATTTTAGTTCATTTGAGCTGTACTTGATTGGCTTTTCACTTAAGTCCATACCTACTGGCCTGTGTCCCTACTCTGTGGAGCAGTGGGCTGCTGTGACTACCTTGGTGACAGTAGAAACACAGCACAGAACAAGTTGCTGCTTCGGCATGCTGCTAAGTTCACGTTGTCCAAAGCACGTTAGATGGCAGAGTCACTGAGGTGCTCAACATTTAGTGGGAAGAACAATAAATTCATGTCAGTAGTGAATGGATAAAATGGTAGCAGAGTGAGCAAAGATGCATAGCTAAGTGCCACAATTTGCCTTTTTCATCACATCTTTTCAAATGCCAAACATGTAAAATATACCTACTTTCCCAAAACTTTCAAATGACTTATCTAATCATTGTCTATGATGTCAATATTACAATAGATTTAGAAGGGATTTATCTTGGTCAAAGACAAATTACTAAAATAAAACTAAGAAAAAAAGCCAGAAAAGTAATTTATCCATCATTGAAACAAGCAATGTGCAATATTGGAATAGGAATAGAGTTTATCATATCATCACTCTGATTCCCAAAGTGACACACAGCAGCCACTGCCTCTTTAAAGTTCTGAAATCCCCTTGAGCAAAGTTCCACATTATGTCTGTGATCCATGATGCCAGTTTTGGTCAATGCTTCTGTCTATGCTCTGGTAGCTAATAAAAATGTTTTCTTTTTAATATTTGAAAGAGCATTTTAAAATTAAACAATGACAAGCCAGGTGTGCTGGCACTTTTAGCCCCAGCACTTGGGAGGTAGAGGTAGGAGAATTACAAGGAGTAAAAGGCCACAGTGAAACTACATAGTGAGTTCCAGGTCAGCATGAGTTAGAGCGAGATCCTACCTTAAAAAATCAAAAAAGAAAAAAGATAAATAAACAACAAGAAAAAAAAAAACACAAAAAACTAAAGCACTGATTAGATCACACTGGCTAGCAAACCTATGACATTTTCTATTTACCCTTGACAGAATAGTAAACCAACTACTGATGTTAGAGTCTCAGAATATGTCATGGTCATGTCTGGGATCTGCTACCTCATCCAGTTCTTGAATCTACAGTTGTGGATGAAGTATCTCCTTTCTTTGCTATCTCCTTAGCTTTCACGGCCTGCTAATCTGTAGAATGCTAGACTTTCATTTCAAATGGTCTCTCAGTCTGTTTAATCCATGCTGGCATGGCTTTTTAAATTCTGCATTGTTATAATAGATGCTTTGTACTTTCTGTTATAACAATCACAGAGGCATAATAAGCTTAAAATTTTTGTGGAACCACACTTTTAATTCTTTAGAAACTTCTTTGGTTGAGAGAGAACTTATTATGTGTTAGTCTTGATTCCTTCGGAATTGAGAGGAGTTTGAAGTAATGCTTTTGGTTTTGCTTCCTGAGGCCACGCCATATTGTCCCTATTTCCATCAATCACTCAGCCAGCTCTCAAAATTTCCTGAAATGATTTGGTGGCAAATAGTTTTATCTCCCATTTCTAAACTTCATGACCTGAATATATTTTTTCAATCCTGTTTACTAATTGGACAGCTACTACCTGACTTCAATTATTTCCCTCGGTCCTTATTAAATGCATCGATTGTGATGAGTGCATGTATACTTTTAAAATCTGAAAACTCCCTTTACAATATAATTAGTCTGTTTCCCTCCTATATTATTACTATTATTAGTTTTTTTTTTGTTTTTTATATTTTTATCACTTCTAGTCAAGAGGCTGTCTACCTAATCATGCTGCAGATACTATGGCAATAGCAGGCAAGATCTGTGGAGTTCCAGGGTCTGCAGGTCCTAGCAGACCTCCACTTGAAGGGAAAAGAGGAGCACAATAGGGAGTCCACAGATTCACATGCTCTCTTGTAGCCCAGAAGTCCCCCAAGCCCCTCAAGCAGCTGTGCCAGCCACCATGCTGCAGATCAGGTTTGCTCTTGTGCTACCTGCATGCTCCGCAGATCAGGCCCAAACATCTGTAAGCTTTCCTCCTGTCCATCACATCTTATTCTTCCCTCCCTCATGTCTCATCCCTTCTTTCTCCTTTCCCCTGCCACTGGATCTCTGCCCTGCCACCCCATGCCCTTACCCCAGCACACCACCATGCCATTAGGACCATGCCATCCCATCCCCCAACGCTGCATCACTACTGGGTAGTGCCAATGAGTATGCACAACCACATAGCACCACTGATTCTGCACCACCTGGTTGGGGCCACCAAGTCTGTGCCACTAGGTCTGCACCACCCAGTCTGTGCCATTGGTTCCACACCATCCCTTTCCCATGTCCTGCCACCCGCAATGGGTCCATAAAGTCATATCACCCCACACTACTATGCCACCTGGTCTGCACTGTCCCATGCCCTCACCCTGCCACCTGCCATTTGCCTCTGATTCACACCAGGGCTATGCTGACTCCTCCCATTGAAGCAGACAGGCCTTCTTGCAATCAAAAGCATACACAAGTCAACCATAAAAGGGAACAATTACTGGGCGTAGTGGCACATACCTTTAATACCAGCACTTGGGAGGCAGAGGTAGGAGGAGTGCTGTGAGTTTGAGGCCACCCTGAGACTACATAGTGAATTCCAGGTTGGCCTGAGCTAGAGTGAGACCTTACATCAAAAAACCATAAAAAAGGGTGTGGGGGGGGGCAATCACTGAAGACACTGCAGTGGTAAACTACAGCTTCCTCCTAAATTAAAGAAGATTCTCAAACTGAAATGGGCAGACCACATTGCAAAAGGAACAACAAGAAACATTAAATGGAAGGAAACACAAACAAAGTTGCCTATTCCCACCTTGGAAGTCTCTAATGAAAACATAGAACAGACAAGAGGATCAGTCCCCAGAATGAAGACACAAAGTTTGTGACCCTGACCAAGCAATTGGCAAAACTTTCAGAAAAACAACAAAAGACCAACAATTATGTCAATGCTGTCCTCACTAGTTGGACCAAATAGGGAGGAAAAAAAAAAAAAAAAACCTAAATAATAAGCTACATAAGATCAAAGAAGACATGAATAAATGCAAAGATGAATTCTAAGAAGTATTAAGAAAATCAGATGACTTCTGGTTAAGATGGCAGCATAGGTACCACACCAAAGCAGCCTAGGGGGGAAAAAGACAAAAGACAAAAAAAAATCTCAGCAAAATACACACTTTTACTAAAAAGTGAGGTGTATAGGAAATTGAAATGGCAGGGGAGAAGTAGAAAAGATCCAGAGCATCCAGAGCCCGCACAGGCCAGCAAAAGCAGTCCCGGCAGGTCCACCAACCGCGGTGGCAGTGACGAACCAGAAAGCCACCAGGCTCAGCTCAAGCCACAGGATAAACCAGGTGAGGGGAGCTTCCACTCACACCAGAGCTCTCTGCAACTCAAGAAACATGAAGGGAGAGCGGCAGTGAACAACAGAGGAGCAGACCACAAGGTAGAAGAAGACATGGAACGGTGAGAGAACTGGAGCAGCTGCAGCTCCCTCCCCTCCCCCATCACCTGAGCCCAGCTCCAGCGAACAGAGCAGCGGTCCCAGGACCCTGCCACACCAACTTGAGCCAACAGCAGGACCCAAGCAGGAGCAGAGTCTGGCAGCAACATCAGTGGCTCCGGCACCAGCAATAATGGCCCCAGCAGTGGCAGATACAGTAGCAGCAGCTTCAGAGGCAGCAGCAGCAGATCCAGCGGCAGCAGCTTCAGCGGCAGCAGTGGCAGAACCAGCAGTGGTAGCTACAGCACCAGCAGCAGCTTCAACAGCAGTGCCGACAGACCCAGCAGCTACAGCTTTAGCAGCAGTGGCAACAGATCCAGCAGCAGCAGTTGCAGCAGCAGCAGTAGCGACTCCAGCAGCAGGGGTGCTGATCTGCAGGGCCACAGTTGCCAGGCTCAGTTTGCCCCACAGGAAAAGCCAGTGCCCACCTCCAGAAATCAGGACAGCAGCCCAACAACCCAGCCAGCAACTTGACTGAGACCAAAATCATCCAAAAAGGTAACTGGGATTGATTGCAACAGGGAAGGGTCTCAGTTGGTCATAAGCTGACTTGGATTCCTCAACAGACCAGAAATCTTAACCTCTTTGTTGATAGAGGATCTGGTTGTTATAATAACTACTCTTGCATAAATATCGGTGCTGATTTTGATTGAATGTGTACAGTGTTTAGTTCAATTTTAGAATCTACCTGTATTTTATTCCATTCAGCCTACTTGAATACTCCCATAGCAGGGAAACTTAACCCCTAGGAACACCTCTGTAGATACTCTGAGAGCCTTAAGAGCCACACCTAACACCTTAAGCTCCTATCCTGAAGATCTATAACATCAAATCAATTAATACAGCTAAGAATACCTAGCTAGCTAGGAAATCCAAGCATTAACTTAATCCAAGATGCAAAAATATATACATTATAACACAAGAAACACTAAAGAGCGAGACAATATAAATCCAAATAACAGTAATAATGCATCAGAAATGACCTTCAGTGAGAATGAGTTAGAGGAAGTGCCTGAAAAAGATTTCAAAAGAATGATTGTAAATATGTTCAAAGAAGTCAGAGAACAAATCAAAGGAGTCAAAGAGGAAATCAAAGGACTCAAAGAAGATGCAGGACACCAATTTAATGAAATAAAGAAGGTAATACAAGACATAAATAAGGAAATAGAAATAATAAAGAAAAACCAGTCAGAATTACTAGCAATGAAGAACACAATTAATGAAATTAAAAACTCTGTAGAAAATCTCACCAGTAGAATGGATGAAGGAAAAGACATAATATCTATAGCTAGAAGACCAGGTGGCAGATCTAATACAGGCCAACAAAGAGAAAGACAAACTTATAGAAAAGTATGAGTGGGAATTTCAAGATATTCGGGACACTATGAAAAGATCAAATATAAGAATTCAGGGCATAGTAGAAGGAGAAGAATTCCACTCCAAAGGCATAGTAGGCATCTTCAACAAAATCATGGAAGAAAACTTCCCCCAAATTGAGAAAGAGGTGCCAATGCAGATACAGGAAGCCTTTAGAACCCCAGCTAGACAAAACCTGGAAAGAACCTCTCCTTACCATATTATAATCAAACTACCAAACACACAAACCAAGGAAAAAATATTGAAAGCATTTAGAGAGAAAAATCAAGTTACCTACAAAGGCAAGCCCATCAGGATTACAGCAGATTATTCAACATGAACTTTAAAAGCCAGAGGGTCTTGGAGTGATATATTCCAAGTTCTGAAAGATAACAACTGTCAACCAAGGTTACTTTATCCTGCAAAGCTATCCATTCAAATAGATGGAGAAATAAGGACTTTCCATGACAAAAGCTGGTTAAAAGAGTATTTTAAGACAAAACCAGCTCTACAGAAAATACTTGATAGAATCCTCCATGCTGAAGAAAAGCACACATATAAGGAACCTGGAAAAAGCAAGCAATACTCAAATACTAGTTAGCACAATAAAGCAAAGGTAGAACCGGAACCACACACACACACACACACAAATGGCAAACATAAATACACAACTTTCAATAATATCTCTTAATATCAACAGCCTCAATGCCCCAACCAAAAAACATAGGTTTGCTGACTGGGTTAAAAAGCAGGATCCTACAATTTGTTGTCTCCAAGAAACTCACCTTTCTATAAAGGATGGACATTATTTCAGGGTGAAAGGTTGGAAAAAGGTGTTTCAAGCAAATGGTCCTAGAAAACAAGCAGGGGTTGCTATCCTAATATTTGACAAGGTAGACTTCAGTCCAACGTTAGTCAAGAAAGATAAGGAAGGTCACTTTATATTGATTAAGGGTGCACTCCAACAGGAGGACATTACAATCCTAAACATATATGCACTTAACATGGGGTCTCCCAAATTCATCAAACACTATTAGAAGAAAATCAGAAAATGACCTGAAAAGGGAACTGGATAGAGGAATGAACACTGTACAGAAAAAGCAATAGAAAACAAAAAACAAATTGAATGTGTCCAAACCTCTTTAGAAGCCCTCAAGAGCAGAGTAAGTGATGTGGAAGACAGAACCTCTTAACTGGAAGACAAGACAGAAGAAATAGTCCAAGAGTCCAAAAGCTTGAATAAATTCAAAAATTTTTGTCAAAAGAACATCAGGGAACTGTGGGATACCCTTAAGCTTCCCAGCATTTGGATCATGGGTATACCAGAAGGGGAAGAAGTTCAGACCAAAAGCATGGAGAAGTTATCCAAGAAATATATAGAAGAAAACTTTCCCACATACTCCAGAGAGAGTCCCATGAAAAACAAGAAGCTAACAGAACTCCAGGCACGCTGGACCAAAAGAGCAACTCTCTAAGACATATTATGACTCTAAACAACGACAATAAGAGAGAGAGAGAGAGAGAGAGAGAGAGAGAGAGAGAGAAATTCCTAAAAGCAGCAAGAAAGAAACAACACATTACATACAAAGGTAACTCCATCAGAATCACCTCAGACTTCTCAATGGAAAACCTACAGAGAGTTTTTCAGGGAATTCTCCACACAAAAGAGTCAAACAACCAATCTCACAATATGGCGGGGATTAAATCAAGCCTTGTAGTTATTACCCTAAACATTAATGACCTTAATTCACCCATCAAGAAACATAAATTAACAGGGTGGATCAGAAAAATGGACCTCTCAATCTTCTGTCTTTAAGAAACCTACATAAATAAGCTTAATCATAAAAACCACATGACCATTTCAATGGATGCAGAAAAGTCCTTCAACAAAATACAACATCACTTCATCATCAAAATGCTAGAAATAGGCATGAATGGTTTACATCTCAACATAACAAAGCTATATGTAAAGCACCTAAAGCCCAAATAATACTTAATGGGGAAAGACTCAAGGAATTCCCATTGAGATCAAGAACAAGACAGGGGTGCCCACTCTTACCTCTGATCTTGAACATAGTACTAGAAGTCTTAGTCCAAGCAATAAGACAAGAGAAAGCAATAAAATGGATACAAATTGCAAAGGAAGAAGTCAAGATAGGCCTATTTGCAGATGACATGATCCTATACATAAGTGACCCAAGAGCCCTCCATCTCTTAAAGGTGATTAATTCGTTCACAAAAGTATCAGGATACAAAATAAATGCACAAAAACCATTAGCCTTTCTATATGCAAAAGACAAAGATACAGAGAAAGAAATTAGAGAAACTATCCCATTTTCAATAGCAACAAAAACAGCAAAAGTACCTTGGAACAACACTAACCAAGGATATGAAAGGCATATAGAATGAAAACAAAAACACTCAAGAAAGATATTGAGGAGGACTTAAGAAAATGGAAAAACCTCACTTGCTCCTGGATAGGCAGAATTAATATTGTGAAAATGGCAATCCTACCAAAAGCAATATATAGATTTAATGAAATGCCAATAAAAATCCCACCATCATTCTTCACAGAGATTAAACAAATGATCTCAAGTTCATATAGAATGGCAGCAGGCCTCAAATATCCAAGCATACCTTCAACAAAAGAAACAACTCTGGAAGTATCACCATACTTGATCTAAAGCTATATTAAAAAGCCATAGTACCAAATGCAGCATGATACTGGCATAAAAAAGAACAATGTGGATGGATGGAACAGAACTAAGGAGCCAGACTTTATATCAAGTGATTACAGCTACTTGATCTTTTGAAGAAGGCCCTAATAATGTAGGCTAGAGAAAAGACAGCATCTTCAACAAATGGTGCTGGACAAACCAGATAACCATATGCAGAAAAATGAATCTAGACCACACATCTTTCCATGCACAAAAAACAAGTCTAAATGGATCAAAAACCTCAATATAAAAGCTGAAATTCTTCTATTACTGGAATTAAAAATAGGAGGAACTTTCCAAGACTTCCTGAACAAAATCCCAGTAGCTCAGGAATGGAAACAATCACTGAACTATTGGGATCTCATGAAGCTGAAAAGTTTTTTCATATGCAAATATACCATAAGCAGAGCTAGTAGATTACCCACAGCATGGAAGAATTCTTTTACCAGCTATATAACTGACAGAGGCTTAATTTCTAGAATCACACAAAGAACTCAAAAATGTAAACAATAAAAAATAATCAAACTAACCAGTCACAAAGTGGGGCAGGGAACTGAATAGGGAGTTCTCAAAGGAAGAAATACAAATACACATGTAAGAAAATGTTCAACATCCCTAACCATTAGGGAAATGCAAATTATAACAACTATGAGATTCCATCCTACACCAGTAAAGATAGCAAACATTAAAATATCAAATGAAAACTAATGTTGGCGAGGACGTGGAGAAATAGGAACCTTCATTCACTGTTGGTGGGAATGTAAGCTGGTATAACCACTATGGAAAACAATATAGAGACTCCTAAAATGGTTGACTATAATGTTACCACTGAACCAGTTATTCCTGTACTGGGCATTTACCCTAAAACATCCTCATCTCAGTTCAGAGATATTTGCTCAACTATGCTTATAGCAGTTATATTCTTAATAGATAAGAATTGGATTGAACCCAGGTGCCCATCATTGGACAAATGAATAACCAAGATGTAGTATAGCTACCATATGGAATTATACTCTGCAGTTAAAAAAAAAAAATGACACAGTGAAATTTGTAGAAAAATAGTCTAACTTGGAACCAATCATACTCAGTGAACTCATACCATCACAGAAAAACAATCATCACGTGGTATCACTCATTTGAAGTTCCTAACCTTGATCAGCCTGAGATGTCGACATAATTAATTAGTAGGCTTTTCAAGGCCTGGACAATACAGAGGGTAGGGCTTGAGGAGAGGGGTAGGAGGTAGAATGCAAAACTTAACTCAAATGGAACTGGTACCGTAAAATCCTATATCCTGGAAGATGAACTAAATGGTTGAACCCTCAATGGGACCTTAGAGGGAGCATGTGAATCAAAGGGCCCTAGAGAGGTTGAGATGAAGCCTTATCTTAAGTTTTTCTTTTTCTTTCTTTCTTTTGTCTACATTATTTCTTTTTCTTCTTTCTTATCCCTTGACTCTGGCCTGTAACTCCCAGTACCCAAATGCAATTAACACCCATAATGAGCTGTTAATCAGAGAACCCTACAAGCTTTCGCAAAACAAGGAAGATTTCTGTCAGAGTACTTGATTACCCACCAGATGTTAATGGTAACATGGTACTGCTGCAGACATCATATGCTGTCAGAACAGAGTATGGAGAGACCTGGCTTGAATCGGGACAGAGTCTGTCCCCAGACAGTTAGCCTGTCTAATGCTAAAAGGTGCTACATGAACTACTAGAGGAAAGTGGACAATATCTTTTTGAGCAACTTGAGGTCTAAGTTACTCAGAAGCAAATAACGTGATGTGATGATCTTACAAATGCAGTAGTGGCAAAGAGCCATGGTAGGTGTTGCAGTCATGTTTGCAATGCTGACAGAAATCACCAGACCAAGAGCAGCTTGTAGGGGAAAAAAAGGTTTATTTTGTCTTGCAGACTCAAAAGGAAGATCCACAATGACAGGGGAAACCAATGGTATGAGCAGAGGGTGGACATCACTCCCTGGCCAACATAAGGTGGACAAGATCAATAGGAGAGTGTGTCAAACACTGGCAAGAAGAAACTGGCTATAACACCCATAACATGTCCCCTACCATACACTGCATCCAAGAGGTGTTCATTCCCAATTCTCTATCAGCTGGGAACTATCATTCAGGACAACGAAGTTTGTGGGGGACCCTTGAATCAAAGCACCACATTCCACTTCTGACCCCCATAAATTGGTATCCATCCATGATATAAAATGGAATGCATTCAGTCCTTCTTTAAAAGTCATCATAGTTTTTATCAATCCTAGTGATGTTCAAACATCGCCATAATCTGAGAACTTTAACTGAGCCATAATGCCAAAAATTCCTAAAATCCCCCAAATGGTACAGAACAAATATTCACACTGCAAAAGATGGCACTGGGCAAGCAAAGAAACATTCAACCAATATAAGATTTAAACAGGGCAAGTATCAAACTTTGTAGCTACAAGTCCAACAACTCTAGTCAATGACAAATCTCTAAGTCTGATTATTCTAACCAACAACAAGTCTCTGAAATTCCAATTCCCCCCTTCCAGCTAGGCCTCTCACAGTCTGGGAAAACTTCGTCTGGAGTTTGAAGCTCTCTTTAACAGCCATCTAGTAGTCCCAACATCTCCAATGGGTCTACACTGCAACCAATGGTCTGCCCTCTTGGCTCCACTGGGTCTCCATTCAAGCAATCCAGAAAACCTGCTTCACAGTTCCCATGTCCATTTCCAAAAACAAGACCATCTTGCAAACTCAATGACCCTTTCTTTTCTATATTTCTATACTCCATAATACCAGGTGTGGTGCCAATTTGTTAATCCAGGGAGGAACAAAGCAGACTTTCAAGAAGACGACACTCCTTCAACATTCAGTCCCCTTCAAAAGAGTATACATACTTTATGTTGTCCCAATACAGGTCAGCTGGCCCAATCTCAATGGTTGCAACCTCTCATACAATTACAGCTGAATGGGCAGTAGTTTAGGCTCAAAGATTTCATTTTTTCTGTGCCATATCCCTCTGCTCTCATAAGTCCATTTCTATACAATGCCACCCTGCACAAATTCTCAGAACACAGGCCTAACATAAAGCTTCTTACACAAAATGCTTCTAGCACAGTCCAGACAAAGCTCTTTATCACCCTCACAAGTCAAACATCACAGTCCATAGTTCTTACTGCATTTAGGTCTTTTAACTCTGACCAGAATCATCCATCCACCTGTACTTACAGCACTGCAAGGTGTCTCTTAGGCTAAGGTTTCAAATACTTCCACATTCCTCTAGAAAATCAGCTCCAAAAGGCCAAAGCCACAATCAGGTGTCTAGCAGAAAATGACACCACTCCTCAGTACCATGTTTATATTTGTAGTCAGGTTCACATGGCTGACAGAAATCACCAGACCAAAAACAGATTGTGGGGAAAAAACTTTTATTTTGGCTTACAGGCTTGAGGGGAAGTTCCGTTATGACAGGGGAAAATGATGGCATGAGCAGAGTATGGACATCAACTCTTGGCCAACATAAAGTGGACAATAGCAACAGGAGTGAGTACCAAACACTGGCAATGGAAACTGGCTATAATACCCATAAGCCCATCCCCAACAATACATTCCCTCCAACAGGCATTAATTCCCAAACCTCCGTCAGCTGGGAACCTAGCATTCAAAACACCTAAGTTTATGGGGGATACATGAATCACACCACCACAGTGGGTAACCAACTGCTCTTGTACTGGCTAACAGATCCAATCAGTTTAAAGGAATCCATATCTGGAAATGGGAAACAAGTCAGAATCATATCCAGATAAAGAGCTTGCTTTGTAATATCAAGCTTCCACTAAACTTGGGCAACAAAAGGGTCTACACCAATTAATTTCTCTCTAAAGTAATAATGGCTATTCCATTTAACCTGTGTTGACTTCACTTTCTGTTGGAGAATCTGCTTCTCTTTTTCATACAGAAGCATGGCCTCAAGAGAGAAATGACCCATTGCACTTCACTAGGGCCCCAGATGAAACTATAAGGAATTGGGGAAAATAGCAAGAGTGCTGCTTTCTCAGGGAACTTGATATCAGCCCAAGGGTGAAGGAGATAGACAGTGAGGACACTCAACACCTACTAAACAGAGATTCAGAGGCTCCTAAGAGCCCATCACTGAAGTAGACTTTAAACTAGCTCAACATGGCTCAGGGAATTTCCTGGGAGAAGGGGGTGGAAAGATTGTTAGAATCACAACTTTGGGTATTATGGACAGAGATATTGCCTCTTTTGCATAAGTGGCACCTGCCCCCACAATGCATGACACACAATCCCTGCTATTTACATACTGTGTATGTCTGTAACTAATAACAATATTTTTATTTATTTGTTGGCCATGGGAGAGAGAGAGAGAGGGAGAAAGACAGAAAGATTGAAAGAGAGGAGAAAGAAAGAGAGCCAGAGAATGAGCATGTCAGAGCCTCCATCAACTGCAAGCAAACAGACACACAAGCACCATTTTGTGAATCTGGCTTTATGTGGGTGTTGGGCTTTGAGAGGCCCAGATGTGAGGCCTAGTGGAAATTCCTGAGCCTTGCTACAGTTTGGTGATCTCCCTCTGGCCAGCTGTGACTCAGCAAGATGCCTAATGGCCTCTGGTCTGTTACTTCTGCATAGGAGTTGGAATTCCTGTGCACACGTGCTTAGAACCAATCATTTCAAAAGTTGTAGTATACTATTGCCCTTACCTCTCTCCCATCCTAGAATCCCCACCCTCATTCTCAACACTATATGGGCAGCTGCCTGTAACAATAAAGTGAGTTCCTGCTTCAACAAGGATCCCAGCTTGGTGTGTTCCTGGCCTTCGACACTCATCCTCCTCCTCAACATTTTGGGAGGAACCAGCAGTCCTGGTCCTTCCTCAGCCCTACCTGCCAGGGGAGCCTGGAAGTCTGTTGCCCAACGTGGGGCTACAGGAACCCGGCAGACTGGTGCCCTGTCTGAGGCATTCTCATTAAGGAGGTCAATTGGTGTGCATGTGTGGGTGAGTGTACCCTCATAAGTTATGAGGCAGTCTTCATATTTAATGTGCTAAACTTTACTTCTATAACCTGTACTTGCTTGTCAACATCTCTTTGTTCTCTTTCTTTTCCTTTCACTTTCAGTTCGCCAGCAAGCTGTATCTGCAGCTTTTGTATTTCTGAACAGGTCATACGTCCCTAGTGGACATACCATGTAGGCAGACCTGGAGGAGACTCAAGGCGTATTGCCCCCTGATTTGAGTGAGGGCTCTGTTCTGAAAGACAAAGCAAATCTGCTAGGGAGACCTGCTCCCATCCGCACTGTGTTTGGTATCATTGAGCTGTCCCCTAAGGACACAGACTCATCTGGCCGTCATGGATCTAAATCTGAACTTAATTCTACAGCATGTTTACCTATGTTTTTGGTCCTTGTGTTTGTGTTGCACTCATGTGTCTGTGGGTTGCTATTGCCCTAATTTTATGGACATTTCTCTGTGTACTTTATAATATGGGACAGTCTACCTCTAAATCCAATCCTGCCTTAGAATCTTTCAGGGCACTCCTAAAGAGTAGAGGGCTTGATTTGACTGATAATCAGGCTTGACAGACCTGTGGTTGCTTTCTTAAGCTGGCGCCATGGCTGCTGGAAGGAAATCTCTTTGATTGGGACAGTTGGGATAGAGTAGAGGCCCTTGTTCATCGGGCACATGTGGAGAAGGGTCAGACACCCCTCTTTAGGGGTCCTCCTTATGATCTCTGCCCTTAAGGGCTGCTTCCCTCCAAGGCCAACCAAACAAAAACAAAAGACAAAGGAACAAGTAAAAGATAGTATACATCCTGATCTGCTACTCCTCCTGGAGATACAGCTTTAAAAAACCCAGAAAAGGGTGGATCCTTATACTCCTCACTCAATCCCTTTGGGAGTGCTCCTTGGCCTTCTGGGGGACCTGCCCCACCTCCTCCATCGACTAATACTTTCTGTACCCCCTTGTCCCCTCCTTCATATTCGGCTGCCAAGCTGACAGAAAATGAAGCTACATTTTATTTCCCATCAATCTAAATCCTGGGGGCAATTGCCCTGCTGCCTGGTATCTGTGGGAAGCTCAGGACCTTAAGGAGCTTAAAAAGGTGGTCTCAGAAGATGGACCTAACTCTCCTTGGGCTGAGACCTTGTTACAGGAACTTGTCCATCAACCTTGTA